>NC_142172.1:24023206-25223206 GCF_029865625.1 Vigna umbellata
ACATTAATTGCGCTTTCAATTAATGCATTTGACTGTTGTTAATCTGTTATAATTGTGAATTATATTCGACTAGATTAATAGCGTAATCGATTAAAACGCGTTTGATTTGGCTTATACTATATATAGACGCATGATTTGATTTCTGTAAGAAGAATTTATCTTGACACTTTCATATCTTTTTCAGTGTGTACTTTGAGATCTTACAAAAGAGAGAAAAGCTCCAAGAATCAAGAATTACCATGGTGATAAAGTCTTGAGATTTCTTGTGAAGCAAGTGAATGATAAGAAAAGACTGATCGTTCTGCACAAGAAGGTGCTTTCTACGTGATTAGGAAAAGCTTTGGCAAATACTGAGTGTTGTTGGTGTTCCTTATGGTGTATACAGGAAGCAGAACGTGGTTCTTGACTTTCAGGGGTATCTCAAAGGGGTTGACAGCAGAAGATGATTGTTCTTGCTGCTTGTTTGTTTTGTGTACTGCCTATACTTAGATTAGTAAGTTAGATAGGTGATTTACATATTGATGTGAGGTCGCTGTAAATCCCTTGGTGTAAAAATTTAGATCTTTATAGTGCATTAACTTCTATCTCGGGTTGAGTGGAATGACACTGGATGTAGGTTTCGCTGAACCAGTATAAACTGTAGTGTTTGAACTTTCTTATCCCTTATCTCCACATTAAGTCGATTATACTGTCATTGCATTCGAATACGCTTACTGTTTCATTGCATACAAATTAGTTGCGATTCAAGAAAAGTTTAAAGACTTCCTACTTTGCGAAAAAGTTTTTAAAAGCAATCATTTTTACACATCACCAATTCACCCCCCTCCCCTCCGTGTGTGAGAAACGAAACACTTCATTTTTAACAATTGGCACCAGAGCTGGTTTTCAAAATATATTTGAAAAACAAATCGATTAATATTTTGTCTAATCGATTCGATCTTGAAAATGACTTTTGTTTCTCAGACATTTGGTGAAGGTGCATCAACAAATAGACCAGCTCTATTTGCTGGTGAAAATTATGCTTTCTGGAAAATTAGGATGCAAATTTTTCTTGAATCAGTGGATAAATGTGTATGGGATGCTACACTCAATGGTCCATTTGAAACCACTCATGTTGTTAATGGAAAAACTGGTTTAAATTTTTTTTCTGAGTGGACTCAAGATGAGAACTAGAGAGCATATTATGACGTTAAAGCTCGTAATGTAATTGTCTCTGCTTTGACAATGGATGAGTTTTTCAGGGTTTCCCAATGCAAGATAGCAAAAGAAATGTGGGAAGTTCTTGGGGTAACACATGAAGGAACTGAGGAGGTAAAATGTGCCAGAAAGAATTCTCTTGTGCAGGAATACGAAATGTTCAGGATGAAGGCTGGAGAGACTATTTATGATGTGCAGAAAAAATTCACACACATCGTAAACCATTTAATGGCTCTCGGCAAGATGTTTGACAAGGAAGAAATCAACATCAAAATCTTGAAGAGTCTGAACAGAAGTTGGCAGCCAAAGGTAACTGATATATCTGAATCTAAAGATTTGAATAACATGAATATGGCAACCTTGTTTGGCAAGCTCAGGGAGCATGAGCTAGAGCTTGGTAGATTAAGAGAGGAAGAATAAATTGAGCAAAAGCAATCGATTGCTCTCAAAGCTATAAGCAAAAGATCCTCCAAGAAAGCTGAATCTGAGGCTGAGTCAGGTGCAGAAATGCCAGAAAAGAACATCATGAATATGATGGTAAGAAAGTTTAATAAATTCATGAAGAATAGAAATACTGCAACTGATAATGCAGGTTATCCAAGAGGAGGAAAAAAGAGCTCAAAGAATAACATTGTCACATGCTATGAATGTGGCAAGGATGGGCATATAAAGTTGGATTGTCCAGAAGTGGAAAAACAGGCAGAAGGCTAACACCAAGTATCCACAGGACAAGAAGAACAAGCAGAGAAAAACTTATATAGCCTGGGAGAACAATGATGATGATTCATGTAGTGATGATGATTGTAGTGTTGAGGAGAAGTTCAATCTATGTTTCATGGCAGGCTCTGCACACTCTAATGACAACGACATTGATTTTGAAAGCAAACCAATTGAGGTTAAGTACGACTTGATATTGGACGCCTTTCAAGAGATACATGCAAAAGCCATGCAACTTCAGTACAAGGTAAATCGATTAAGCTTAGAAAGAAAAGACTATGAATATCGAATTGATAACCTTGTAGAGGAAAATGATAAGCTAAAAAATAAATTAGAAACTACTTTACTATCTATAAAAAATGTTAAAACTGAAATTAAGATTGTAGAGAAAAATTGTGAAAATTTCCCTGTTCATTAAGAGAAAATCGATTACTTAACAAACACTCTAGAAAAATTCACTTAAGGAAAAGATAATTTAGATGTTGTGTTAAGATCTTCAAGGAGAGCAATAAATAGACATGGCATTGGTTATAAAGCAAAGAGTAATAATTAAGAAGTTTATTGATATGAGTAAACCTATTACAAATGTTTGTTTCTATTGCAATAATATTGGTCATAATGTTAGAAATTGCAATAATATAAGTGGATTCCTAAGGGACAACCTCTTGCATCTAACCACAAAGGACCCAAGTTTGTTTGGGTACCTGCTTCAAAACCATTAAATTGTTTTGCATGAAAGTAAGCTGCTGACTGAAGCAGTACAATGCTCAAGGATGAACTGTAGTGGAATAAATCACAAGTTCTTGAGTATCTTGATGTGGTAACTAAAATTGTTATTTTCATGCATGCATGCATCATAAGTATCTGTATGGATGATTGTTATGTGCATGTTTGTTGACTGCCTATCTGGTTGATCTGTTTATATGAAATATTGTTTGCACGACTTTTAATCGGTTAGGTTAATAATGGAATCTATTATGATTTGTGTGTGTTTGTCTATTTTTGAGTGAAACAGTGTTAGACACAATTTCGATTCTAATAGTAATAAAATCGATTAGACTTTCTCTGTCATGGGTTTTCATTTTTTTTTTATTTTTTAAATGGGCTTGATACTGTATACTGTGCGCCCTTATAAAAACTAGGATTGAGAATTTTGTATGCACTGTATTGACTTCATATTGCACGACACTAAACCCTTATTTGTGCTAAGACCTCTCTAAACACTTTAACATCTGATATGACATCTTCATCTTCTCGATGAGGAAAGCGCCCTGCTCTCATGGTGAGAGAGGCAAACCCATTTGAATGGTTCAGTGATGATGAGCAACGTACTGACTTTATATGTAAATGGGGATTCAAAGAGATCATTCAGCACAAGTGTATTGTTAAAATAGAATGACTCAATTTCTCACACCAAGAAGGGGGGTGAATTGGTGAAGTATAAAATTTAAAACTTTCAAAATCTTTTTCACCAAAAGAGATACCTTTATACTTTTCTTGAATCGCAAGTTCAAAGATTTTCAATGCAGCGGAAATTTAATCGAATGCGTGTAAAGTATAATCGATTGAATGTAACAGAGTAGGGATAAGAAAGATCAAACACTGAGTTTTTATACTGGTTCGGCCAAGCCTACATCCAGTGTCCTTCCAACCACAGGAAGTCAATGCACTATAATGATCAAGGTTTTTACAACAAGGTTTTTATAGAGACCTCACGTCAAAAATATAAAACATCTCTCTAACCCTCTAATTAAAATATAGGCAGTACACAAACATACTAGCAACAAGAATCCTCTCTCTTGCAGTCCAACCCCTTTGAGGCACCCTCAAAGTCAAGAACGCAGTACATCCTTCTTCCTGTAATCACAACAGGGAACTCAACCCAATCTTGAGCAGATTGTAGAACCTGATCTTGTAGTAGACACCCAAATGTGCAGATAGATCAGACTTTGAAAACTCAACAATTCTTGCTCTTCAAGAAATCACAATTAGTTGATCACCAGGATCAAACTAGTTTCTTGAAGCTTTTTCTCTTTCTGTAAACTTTTCACTTTTATGCAAAAGAATATGAAAATGTTAGAATCACAAAAGTCTCTTACAGAAATCAAATTCGTGTCAAATATATAGATGAACTCGTATCATACGCAACATAATCGACTTTGCTACTAATGCAGTCGGATACACCAATTCAGCTATAACAGATAGTAGCAGTCAAAGCAATTAATTGAATTCACAATCAATGCAGTCGAATAGCATTTAATGCTTGGTCAACACATTTTAAAATATAGTCGTTGTAATAGTTATATCAAGCATTAACAGATTTCAAAACAGTAACAAACTTAATCGAATACATATCACATGCAATCGTTTATGTAGCAGTGTTATGCAAAGTTTTGAAAACTTTTCTCTTTGAAAAACTCTCACAGCACACTTGAAAAAGTTTGTGAAAATACACGAGTTTTAATCGATTCATCCCATAATGTAATCGATTTCAAATTGTTGTTATGCCACACAATTAAAGTTCAACATTAGTGCTTGTGGTTTTTCCATCCAAAAACATGTGTCATGCATTCATGTATAAAATCACATATATAACATAGTGAAATGCAATGAACAACACAACAACAACACAATCATGTTCTCATATACGCATATAACATGTAAGCATATAACATGTAACACATAAAACACATGTGTTATTAATTTTGTGTTGTCATCATCAAAAACTCATATATTACTGAGATTGTGGGTTCAACTAAAGATCAGAGACTATTAACTATAGAGGTACCTTATCTTATATCTTATATCTTTAAACCTTGCCTGATTATCTGTTAACTAATTATTCAACTTATATCTCTGTGTTGATCTGCTGTGAATATGTTTTGAGATTATAAGTGATAAATCTGTTTTGTTGATTCAACATGTATCAAATTACTCTTACGGGAAGTGATTCAAATTGCTCTGATACATTTCTTAAATAGGCTTAAGTGATACATGCTCTGATATATCTATATTATGCTCTGTGATTTAATGTTTAAACATGCATAATGACAGGGTGAGCGTTGTATATGATTGATTAGTTCACATGTCTTCCAAAAGGGGAAGAAAATAAATAAACTCATGTGAATATCATTAATAGGGGGTGCATCACATTAATTTTATTATTCTGAATGATGCATCTCTATAAGCTTGATTATCTGTGTTTCAATTACACTATACTCTCAATACCTTTTTCTAATGCCCAAAGGGGAGAATAATTTGATCAAATTGGGGAGAATTGTAATTGTGGATAATCTGTGTTTAATCTGTGATTGTGACTATACAACATGGTTTTATTAATCATGATTGTGCATCATCAAAAAGGGGGAAATTTTTGAGATTGTTGATAGGGGGAACACAGGATTAGCTAAACCCACAATCTCAGTGATATCTGTGTTTTTTATTATGACAACACATAGTTAATGAAAACACATGTGTATGTACTATGTTACATGTTACATGCTTATATGCTTAGTGTGTTATATTTGTATAAGCATAACTGTGAACATATTGTGTTGATTATTGCATACTACTGTGCTAGAAATGTGTTTTTTTATCTGTGTATGCATAATATGAGTTTTCGGAAATGAAAAATCACAAGCACCTAGCTTCAGCTATTTGAACTTTAAAGTATGGCAAAACAACAAGTTTTAATTTGATTACATTATTGGTTAAATATTTTAAAACTCATATGTTTGCACAAATATTTTTCAAGTGTGTTGTGATGAATGTTGAGAAGAAAAGTTTTCAAATATATTTAAATATGTTGAGAAGAAAAGTTTTCAAATATTTTAAAACTCATACGATCATATTTTTAAATATGTTGACAAAGCATTTATTACAAATCGATTACATTAATTGCGCTTTCAATTAATGCATTTGACTGTTGTTAATCTGTTATAATTGTGAATTATATTCGACTAGATTAATAGCGTAATCGATTAAAACGCGTTTGATTTGGCTTATACTATATATAGACGCATGATTTGATTTCTGTAAGAAGAATTTATCTTGACACTTTCATATCTTTTTCAGTGTGTACTTTGAGATCTTACAAAAGAGAGAAAAGCTCCAAGAATCAAGAATTACCATGGTGATAAAGTCTTGAGGATTTTTTGTGAAGCAAGTGATTGATAAGAAAAGATTGATCGTTCTGCACAGGAAGGTGTTTCTACGTGATCAAGAAAAGCTTTGGCAAACGCTGAGTGTTGCTGGTGTTCCTTGTGGTGTATGCAGGAAGAAGAACGTGGTTCTTGACTTTGAGGGGTATCTCAAAGGAGTTGACAGCAGAAGATGATTGTTCTTGATGCTTGTCTATTTTGTGTATTTCCTATACTTAGATTAGTGAGTTAAAGAGGTGATTTACATTTTGACATGAGGTCGTTGTAAAGCCCTTGGTGTAAAAACTCAGATCTTTATAGTGCATTGGCTTCTATCTCGGCTTGAGTGGAAGGACACTGAATGTAGGCTTGGCTGAACCAGTATAAACTGCAGTGTTTGAATTTTCTTATCCCTTATTAAGTCGATTATACTATCATTGCATTCACTAGTGCAGAAAGGGCTTTAGACATCCGTTCTTTTGGCCTTTTGACGTCCGACGTTCCCCCGAGGTCTTTGTGGGTGACGTTACTCAAACATCGAGGGTTCACATCGGACGTCTATATAAACGTCCGATGTGTCAGGCCAGACATGTATATAGACGTCCGGTGTGTCAGGCCGGACGTGTATATAGACGTCCGGTGTACACCCTCGGACGTCCATATAGACGTCCCCACGTGCCCGTCTGACGTCCCCATAGACGTCCGTCTCCTCGCTCCCCCAACGTCTACCTGCCTTAATTGTTTTGTGGTAGGGGCTGGGGTTGGACGTCCGACACTGCACTAACCGACGTCTACTGGGCGTTTTTTTTTAAAAAATTAATTTATTTTTGCAATAAAACCACACCTGAAAAGCAGAAAATTGTCCCAGAACAATTTTGCAATAATATAAATAATCGTTTCATATAAACAAAGTTCTACTTAATGTAAACTATAATCCACTACCAAAACTATCAACATAAAACGTAAACTAAAACTAAGCAATGTTCAACAACAAATAAAACTATTCCTAACTCCATCTTTGTAGAAGATAAGCGGTCCACTCCTGCCTTATCTGTTTAATTGTGTCGTCTGGAATAGGCGATGTACTCTTGAAGCGCTGCAAAATTCAAGAAAGATTCATTATGGTTTCATATATGTTTGAAGATGAATTTGATTTGTAATGTATTCAAGGTATACATCATTACCTCATTCTAGTCATTTGTAATGACAGCTCGAATGATGGTCTTAATCCAACACATCACATAGAAGCCACATTCCCATGAATCTAGCTGCTGGTTACACTAAAATGACAAACTAAATAGTTAAGAATTTAGATCATTCAATAACATAGAAAATGAATTAGAAACTATAAATGACTTACAACCTTTGGATACAAAATTTGAACTAGTTGACCACGAGATTTACCAATAACTCTGTACAGATTGAAAACACAAAGTATAATTAATATGACTATATTTATCATAAAAGTTGAAGGTGAACATCAAATTCGAAGTCATTTTTGGAGAAACACTTACCATTGAAGCATGGTTCTCAAGTAATTTTTCATCCTCCTGTGCAACGAACAAAACCATATAATTTTACATTGATGACCATCAGCTGCCAGTGCGACCTATCACGAAGGACAACTAGTTATTCAACTAATTAAGTAAACTATAATAATGAACTGACCACATATAACAACACCTACCCCTCAATGTATGGCATAAGGTATACGTCTCTTTTTGACTCATCCATCCATGTTTGCAAATAATGTTGTCTGTTTTGAAGTGTGTTACCAGACGGTTGAATGGTCTGAGGTTCAACAAATTCGTACATGGAAGACCGACCTTGGTCTATAACGATTGTGTCCATGTACCTAAAACAACAAAGTTAAGTTGTTAGAAACTATAACAATGTAAATAAAAGTAATATGAAAGACCAAATTGACTATCTTACATGCACCACAGCTGAATGATGGAAATATTCAACATCCTGTCTCCCCCAATCACCTCCAATGCATCAGAGAATGTGATATAAGCTGGCACATGTGGGGGAAGACCAAATACTCTCAAATCCCAGTATAGTTCTAATGATGCTTTCTTCAATCTGGGTAATTTTGTCATTAGCTTTGATAGAGGATCATCCTCCGCTTCCGCCATCTCATCATCTTCATGTATGACTGTATCATGAATTGACTGCTTTTGAGGACGTGTGAACTGAAGATAAGAATTTACGTCAAAGCGTTATCAACAATTATTTGAAGAATAAACATAGAAATACTAAGGAAAAAGACATTATACTTGTGGAGTAGCGATGTGGGACATGATCAATGCTCTAGGCCAGGCAATAAATGATCCTATGGCCTCCCCCACAATGGTCATCCTGAGCCTGGGGATCCCGAACCTCGTCAATGGTCACACGCACGTGCTGGGGTAATATGGCAACACCATGAATAGTCTGCCCTCCCTCAAGCACTCGTCCGACAGCCACAATCGTGGGGGATCCCCATCAACCAACAGCTCATATTGACCGCTATACTGAGTGGGGTCTACAGCAGAGCATGATCCTCTAGTGCTGACACGAGGTGGTGTGGGACTTTCATCGGCCCTCATGTTGCCTTGCGTCATGGAATGCAGCTTTTCGTCAAGCGCTCTTTGTATTTCTTTTTGTTCTTGTAGCTGCTCCATGAATCGTTGCTCCATTGATCTCATGCTTTGGTTGAGTCTTTCCTCCCACTGAAGATCCATCTGCCTCAGTGTCTCCTGACTCATTGATGGGGGGTTTTCTGTGTAGGGCCAAAGTAGTCACGAAGACCAATCGCCCCAGGAACTCCACGTACACGTCCTGGGTGCTCGGGCCTTCCAATGGCCGTTGTTAGAATGTCGTCCCTACCTTGGCCAGCAAATGTGCCGTGAGTCTGCTGCTCAACCAACTCATCCTGCACATAAAAAAACCAAGTTACTTAGAAGACATGCTGTGATAGATACACAATCACAGAACTGCTTATAATTTGAACTTACAATTCTCTATGAGACCAAGGCAGCTGAGGAAGATGTCATGTTCCCATCAGATTTAGTCCGAGCAGCCTTCCACAGCTCGTACCTAGCAGGTGCAGGTGCTAGATCCGGCGACTCAAGTCCCAAGGCATACGCTCTAGACTTTCTCAATTTCTTCTCCGGTTTTGCATATCCACCTCGTGATAACAAGTGGGGTGCATGGTTTAGCCTTTGTCTTTCTTGGGCGGCTAACCTTTTACCCTGTGAAACCATGTATATAAATAAGTGTAAAATCATAAAAACTCAATGAAAGACGATGTTAAGAAACATACCTTCCATTCCTCAGACCCTCTAGATGCACGAAACTGCATCCAATCCTCCTCTGTGAATGTATATTGCTGACAGGGATTTTCATGTTGCCTGTCTCCAAAGACATATAGTCGTGTCAGCCTTGTCTTGAAATCCCTCCATCTTATCGCTATATGCGATAACACTTTCTTTCTAATTTGCATTGTGTTTGGAATATCAAAATGTTGCTGTTTAAAACAAAAAAACTTGTTATTCCAAAAGAAAACATAAAAGATAAGTATATCACAAATTGCATGAAGTATAAACATACCTGAATATCTTGCCATAAGAGGTTCTTGTCGACCTCTGGGATGTCATCCCAACATGCATGAAGGATAGAGACATGACTTTTTGCTAACTTACCCAGATAACTCCTAAACCTATCAGCATTTGGCCCTAATGGATGACCTGATCTGGGGTCGATGTCAACATGTCTCCTCTGACCATCCACGCGTCCGGATGTCACATCTGCCACTTGGGTGACGCCTCGTCCACATCTGCTCTTTCCCGATCCTGAGTTTGAGGCCGACATACTTGAAAAATTAAACAGCGTTAGTAATAATTCAATTATGATGAACATACATATGAAGTCAACAAAAAACAAAATATCAACCTATTAATTAATTGTTTTTTCCCAAATGCCTTCGTTGTGATCACTATGAATTGCTTGCATGACATCGGCAACGTCATCAACTGGGTCTTCAGTGGGTCTAGATGCAATAGATGTTGTCTCAAGTATTTCAAGAGAATCGTCATCATCATGTCCATGCATGTTTTTTCCTTCTAAAACCACTGACCATTTTTTATTCGCTGGATCATTTACGTAGAATATTTGTCTTGCTTGACTAGCCATGATAAATGGTTCATCAGTGTAATTCATCTTGTTCAAGTCTACCAATGTGAAACCAAGGTCATCTATCATGACACTAGAATTTATATCAACCCATTTACACTTGAAAACTGGGACTCTAAAAGTGACATAATCAACTTCCCATATTTCTTGTATTATTCCAAAATAACTGATGGATGTTGTGATTGGATTTTTGTCTTTAGAACTAGCAAAGTGCACAGCCTCAGCTTGTAGTGTGACGCCACTATTTTGAACTCTGCTTTTGTCATCTTCTACCTTTGTCTGAAAAGAAATATTGTTTATATAGTACCCACCATATGTAATGACATCTGTGTTCGGCCCACGAGATAACCTCAATAAAGTTTCAGAAACATGTGGAGTTGCATAAATCTTTTTCTTAAACCATTGCAAGAAGGTTTTCACATGTTCATTAAGATGCCATTTTTCACTCATTTTTGGGTTTGATGCCTTTATTTCATTAACGTAGTCAGAAATGTAAGGAATCACATCAACAGTGTTGTTTAAGACGTATAAATGAGCTTGGTCAATTTCTTTTCTGCTAACACTTTGAATTCTCACACCTCGAACACCCTTACCTTCACATTTTCCTTCATGTCTGCTCTTGGGAAGACCGACGAGTTCACAAGATGGCATATAACTTGAACAAAATTCAATGGCTTCTTCTGCAATGTATCGCTCTATGATTGAAGCTTCTGGTTTATACTGATTCTTGACATATCCCTTTAAGATCTTCATGTATCTTTCAACTGGGTACATCCACCTTAAGAAGACCGGCCCACATATTCGAATTTCTCTCACTAGATGAACAATCAAATGTACCATGATGTCAAAAAAGGAAGGTGGAAAATACATCTCCAATTGACATAGTAGTCTTATTCCCTCATTTTCCAATTCATCTAAACCTCGAGGGTCAACAACTTTCTTGCAAATGGCATTAAAGAAAAAACTCAGACGTGTCAGAATACCCCTAACAGAAGGAGGTAATATGCCTCGAATAACAACAGGTAACAATTGTTGCATCAATACATGACAATCGTGAGACTTTAAACCAACTAGCTTAAAGTCTTTCACAGACACAAGGTTACTAATATTTGAAGAATAACCTTGCGGAACCTTCACACTTCTTAAACAGTTATAAAAACTTTGTTTTTCTTTTTTGGAAAGTGTGTGACAGGCTGGGGGCAGATAAGTGCGTCTTCCTATTATCTGTGGATGTAACTCAGATCGGATTCCCATGTCAGCCAAATCTTGTCTTGCTTTTATTCCGTCTTTGCTCTTCCCTTTGACGTTTAATAAAGTTCCGATGACACTGTCACAAACATTTTTTTCAACGTGCATCACATCAATACAATGTCTAACATCGAGTTCACACCAATATGGAAGCTTAAAAAATATTGATCGTTTCTTCCAAATGTTCTTTGCAGAGGTACATTTATGATGTTTTCCAAACACAATGTCAATGTTTTTGACTTCGTTGTACACCTCTTCACCATTCCCGGGTCTGCACACAACCTCATCCTCAGCACTTCCATTAAATGCGTTTTTCAATCTACGATAAGGATGATTACGAGGAAGAAATTTTCTATGTCTTGTATATACCGTCTTCTGACCATGCTTCAACTGAAGGTAACTAGTGTTTTCTTCACATATGGGACATGCAAAATGACCTTTAACACTATAACCGCTCAAGTTTCCATACGCTGGGAAATCATTTATAATGCAAAACAACATTGCAAAATGACCTGAACATGTGAATCAAACACGTCGACCCCTTCTTCCCACAACAATTTCAAATCATCAATTAAAGGTGCTAAGTAAACATCAATGTCATTTCCAGGTTGTCTAGGACCCGATATCATCATGGACAACATCACATATTTTCTTTTCATGCACAAAAAAGGAGAAAGATTGTAAATCATCAACATAACTGGCCATGAACTGTGTTTGCTACTTAAGTTTCCATAAGGATTCATACCATAAGTTGCAAGTGCAAGCCTTAAGTTTCTTGGATCTGCACCAAATTCAGGGAATTTGTCATCAATCTTTTTCCATTGTGGTGAATCAGCAGGGTGTCGAAGAAGATTATCGCACTTTCTTTCGTCAGAGTGCCATTTAAGGTTCTTTGCATCTTCTTTAACAGAGAACATACGTTTGAACCTAGGTATTATAGGCAAATACCACATCACCTTAGCAGGTGCACCATCATTACCTTCATTACCAGTGACTCTGTCAGATTTCTTTTTAAAAGGGGATAAACCACATGTTGGACAATACTTTAACGAAGCAAACTCCTTTGTGTACAAAACACAATCATTAGGACAAGCATGTATCTTTTGATATTCAAGACCCATTGGACATAAAAAAATTTTGGCCTCGTAATTACGAATAGGTAGAGTATTATTTTCTGGAAGCATCTCCTTCAACAACTCCAACAACTCGGTGAAACTTTTATCGATCCATCCATTCCTTGCTTTTAAACTAAACAACTTTAAAGTTGAAGACAGACGTGTAAAGTTCGAGCATCCTGGGAACAACAGTTGCTCTGAATCATTAATAAGAGAATCATACAAATTAGCCCTTCCAAAATTATCTTCATCGACAATACGTATCATGTCCTTTAAATGGTCACTCATCCATTCTTCCACATAATCCGTTCCTCGTGACGTGGTAAGCTGGTCCAGTACTTCTCCATGCCAAGTCCAAACGGTATAAGTCCTCATTATGCCGTACATGAATAGATGGTCACACACATTGCCTAAGTCTTGCTGTATTTGATTAAGACAACGAACACAAGGACAAAAATATGTCCTGTTGACAGACTTAGCATTTTGTTCAACGTATTGCAAGAACTTCGAAACACCCTTATCATATTCTTCATTGATGCAACGTTCGTTCATCCAGCTTCGATTCATACTATGTTTGTAAAATCATCAGTTGAAGTTTTTTAACTCTCACAAGGTTAGGCCCTACCCATTCAAAAAGAATTAATTTTCATAATTTGCTCAGACACGTGCATTGAAGTCTACATCATAAAATTGATAAGATTTCGGCAGCATTTCGCATTGGTCTCCGAAATACACGAAATGAGAGTAGTTAACGATGACCACAATCAAATATGCATCCGGAGAACAACACAAATACTGAACCGAAATTTTATCAATCTTATCCATAAACTCCAATTGACATGTTATTGCAAATTATGAAAATTAATTTTCTCAAACTGTCCAATCGGACAATTCAAAATTTAACACAAACGATTAAAAGATTAATCGTTTGTGTTAAATTTCAAACGGGAACTAAGTGTCACTCAATGATTTGATACTTATAATAACACAACTAATACATGCATATTCAAAAGCCAACAACACATGCATACCTTAGAGTAAAAAACATGCATACACAAAACCCAATTACATGCATACAAAAATTTATCAACCAACAAGCTAATCTGAAAAGTAGATTCGAAATGAAAGGGAGGGAAATCGAGGAGGGAATGGCCTAAAACGTAGCCCAAAAACAGTCAAAGAAGCCGCCCAAGAACACGCAAGAGACTGCACCAAAACGCACCGAAAACAATTTTTAATCGGTTCAAATCAAAGATATTTCATCACAGGGCAATGTAATCGGATTGAAAGTAAATTTAAACGGTCCAAAACAGAGAAAACGCACCTGGAAAAGCAATGGCGCAGACAGCATTCGCGGGGAAGACGATGAACAGTGAGCGCAACTGCTCGCGGGTTCGCGTTTTAGTATAAATACTATTAGACGTCCGGTACTCTAGGGCCCCGACGTCTATAATATTATAGACGTCTGGGCCATCACTAATATGACGTCTTTGGGGATTTAAAATTGATATTCGCGGGGGGTTTTAGATGTCCGTGGAAGGGGGGCTCCCTCCCCAATGGACGTTCAATGGGTTGACAGGGTGGTTGAAGAATTAATTGTCTTCAGACCCTTAAACGTCCGTTGGGAGGGGGGTGGACGTCTATAATATTATAGACGTCTGGGCCCCCTCCCAATGGACGTTTAAGGGGCTGAAGACAATTAATTCATCAACCACCCTGTCAGCACCCTAGACGTCTGATATGTGGGGTCGGACGTCTATAATATTATAGACGTTCGTCTCCCTCCCCAACGGACGTTCAATGGGCTGACAGGGGAGTTGAAGTGTTCATTTGTTCAGCCTCTTAGACGTCCGGGCCCCTCCCACGGACGTCTATAATATTATAGACGTCCGTCCCCCTACACAACGGACGTTTAGAGTTTCACTTATTTACGAATATGCCACCGGTCAATTATTTACGTTGGGGATATTGTGGACGGACGTCTATGGGGGGACGTTAAAATCCAATTCTGCACTAGTGATTCGAATACGCTTACTGTTTCATTGCATACAAATTAGTTGCGATTCAAGAAAAGTTTAAAGACTTCCTACTTTGCGAAAAAGTTTTTAAAAGCAATCATTTTTACACATAACCAATTCACCCCCCCTCTTGGTGTGAGAAACGAAACACTTCTTTTTTAACAATATTCTAATTTAAGCTTTGCATGTTTTCATAATTGTATATTGCTTGTATCAATTATTTATTAGATGCAAGATGAATAATAAGTTAAGACTCTTACACTACTTCATACAAACTCTAGTTGAACTATGTGGATGACACGTCAAACAGTTGAATTTCAACAGGTTAATTTAACCCTAACAAGAAATGGAGGTTATACAAGAAGCATAAGACAATGATAATTTGAATAAATCTCTTGGTATTTCTTTGGCTAAGCACATCTAGATGTCTACACTACTACAATGCGTTCTTCAACAATATTGATATATAGAGAGGATACATTGTCATTTGTCTATATTTAGTACTTGATCATGTTCGATTAAGTAATTAGATGTTTGATAATTGCACTTTGCAAACTATTTGGATGTCGGTTAAACCACTCCCCAATTAGAATGTGTTTCCAAATATATGAAGTGTTTTAATAGGATTTCACATCTTTATACAATCTAGTTGGTTGAGGATGACTCTTTGGATGTTAGACCACTATCTTCATTGCAAGTGGTCGATCTAAGCATGATCATGACACCTAAGAGGAAATTGATGCTTTATATGTAAGTATTTTAATCATTGTAGGAAATATGTAAGTGGTGTATCTTGACCAAAAATTTTGAAGGGACAAAATTATATATGTGTAAAATTTATATATTTCATCATTGTCACTAATACAATAAAAGTACATAATTTAGTATTGAAATCTTTTTGGATGTTTCTCCCTAGAAAAATGATAATTTTGAAGTTGTAATAATAATGCATCTACCTTGTGGGCTACCTTTGGAGCCATCATGGAGCATGGATTGAAGAGTAGTGTAGGATATCTATGCCATTGTATTCGGCCATGTAGTGTAGGTTTGTTTAAGGCTTGTATTAAGGCCTAAGTAACATGGGATTTTTCTTAAGTTAGACATCTAAACCAAGTGGAAAGTGTGTGCCATGTGTCATGCTTCCATTGGAGAGAATTTACTTTATAGAAGTGGCCACATGGCACCCTAGGAGAGGAGAGGATTTCTTTTTGGTAGTGGTCACATGTCCTTCCACCATTGGAGATGATTTGCTTTTAGTAGTGGTCACATGACACTCTAGGAATGGAGATGATTGTGTTTTGTGAGAGGCCACATGTCCTCCCATCATTGGAGAGGATTTATGAACATTTCTCCACTTTTTAGAAGGCCTCATTTTTTGCCAATGAGAGTAAAGGTGGGAGATCATGCTTTTAGGGTTTAAAAGAGACACTCTTGGCCTATAAATAGAGGTGTCTCCACCATTCTATTTCATCTTGGATTAATGTAATGTTATGTTTCCAAATTATGGTCAAACACTTCCTAGATAAAGACTAGAGCAATCCTATAGGCCCCTCTAGTCACCTTCCTCCTTAAGTTGGCCTCACCTCTCTTGGAGCCACCAAACACTACACCATCACCTCCATATCCTAGAGGTCATGAGCTTCTATACCATCTACACCTTAGCTCATCATCCTTGGACCATTTACCATCACTTTTTCGCACCATCCATCCAAGTAAACACCCCTCCATGCATATCTCCTAGTTTTGGCCCAACCTAGCGAAGGAGGTTGCCATCACCTATAACCTTCTAGGCATTGTGAATGATCTAAAAACACATTTTTAACTCAAAGTAGCTACCCTAAATCAACCTGACTACTCCAAACTACCTAATCTCACTTCTACATTTTTTAATCACTAAGTTAACAACCTAGGAGTCTAAACCAGTCAGAAATGATCCAACTACAGACCCCAAACCATTTACTTCAGCGCAAACCTACTAATTTAGAATCTCACTAGCCAAAACCTCTAAAATTGAACCTAAAACCTTTCTAAACCACTTCATTGACTCATACCTATTTCTATATCAAATTTCTATTAACTCAAGGTGCCAAAAAGTTTCAAATAACCCTACAACATGTTCTATATTACAGTCCCTCCCCTTAGACCCTTACTTTTAACACTCACCTATCAAAACCATCATTTTTAACTAAGAATGACCTATAACTCTGCTAACTCATTTCTCTTAAACATTTCACTCAACTTGACACCACCAACTTCACAACACAAAATTCATGACAAATTACCAAGTCCAAACAAATCATCAAATTACACAAATATCTTTCAACCAAGTTAATTAATTCAAAATACTAAGAATATTCATTTTAAGCATAACAATCAACATGCATTAATCTCACACACTATCAAATATCCATTAAATAAAATACTAGCTTTCATTACCTTAACAGGAATGTTACCTCGCTTTATGCAGTGCACTATCTTTGCTTCGAGCTTAAGGAACTCTAGAAAAGCTTAGAAACCACAAAAACATTATCAGAGCAAGTCCTTAGAACCTCTGATTGACGAAGAGCTAGAAAAGAGAAGTAGACGACACATGCGAGAAAAGTCTGGTCGCATGCGTCTTAAACTACGAATTAAGAAAAAAAGAGCAGAAACTTACTTGTTCTAAAATGAAAATTGATCAGTAAGGATTGAAAAGTTCACTGCCGTGATATTCTAGACGCTTCCTGATTGTCAAATAAATGAGTTAGGAGTCATAAATCTTAGAGAAAAGAAAAAGAATCTCAAAGAACGAATTTTAGAGAAATGATGATTATTTTAAATAATAAGACAAATTTATGAAATTCTATTTATAATATTGAATTATTTTAAAATTAAAATACTCAATCTCATTATTTTAACAACTCCTTAGATAAGGAATTATCCCAAAAATTGTAATTTTTTTATTTTTTTACTATTATTTTAAATTTTTAGAGAATTAGCAAATAAAGTTTTTTATTTCCAAAGTAAACCAAACGAAAATCCACATGTTTAGTTAAAGAAAAGCAAAAATTAAAATCTTATACTGGATACATTAATCAGAAAATTTTATGATATTTTTGTTTGTGTTTTAAAAGATACAGTAAAGCTACCAGCGGTAGTGTTGCGGTAGTGTTATGGGAGTGGCTTAACAGGAAAAATAGTCCTTAGCTGCTCAATGCTTTTTGAACTTTCGCTTTGAACTTGCTTCACACTTAAAACAGATTTTCAAATCACTCTGATCCAATCTAACCCTTGTTCTCCAAAATTCCAATTTCCTCAACTCATGTATTTTCTCCGCAAGCAATAGGTTAAATTCTCAAGAGACAACAATGTTGCATGAGCTTTTGCTAGCGTTACTGGGCTACACCGGAGACTTAATCGTCGACCGGCGGGACCACCTCACCGCCGAAGCCCCCATCTCCGATGAATGCACTTTCAAGCTCGCTCCCGACATCTCTTTTATCGACCCAAGTGACAGGTTCTAACTCCATCTTTTAATTTATTCGTTCTTTTTTCTAAATCCCAGAGTACAATTCTTTTACTTTGGAGGGTAATTTTTTATGGGTACGCTGAAAATTGAAACTTTCTAATGGATTGTGTTGGGTGCAGAGAACTTATTGAGAGGATCATCGTGTTGGGGTTTTATTATAGGGAGATGGAGCGGTTTTCAGCCAAGTGCAGGAACTTAAGTTGGATAAGGTCTGCGAATACGAACCCTTTGGAGAGAAAGGAGAAGGAAAGTGTGTATCGTAGGGCCCTAGCCAATGGCATTGTTGAAGTGCTCTCAGTTTATAGGTCTGCGGTTCTGCATATTGAACAGAAGTTATTGTCCGAAACCATGCCTATCTTGGCGACAGTTACTCAGGGCCTTAACAAGGTAATTTTTTCTGTTTTCTCTTTTCAGTTTATTTAGACATTGATTTGATTTCTTTTCCAGTTTTTTTGCCTTTTGCCTCCTCTGTACGAACTCATCCTGGAGATTGAACGTGATGATATTCGTGGAGGTCAACTTCTTAATCTTCTGCATAAAAGATGCCATTGTGGAGTGCCTGAGTTACAGACTTGCATGCAAAGGTATGCAATTCTTTTGTTGCATAGTATTCTAGGTAGTGTTAAGATGCAGGTTATGTCATTCCAACTATGTGATTATTAGCCTCTAAATTTTGTTGTTTGTATTAGACTAGTAGTCCAAAAACATCTTGGGTTTTTAATTGTTAAGTCATGAATGTTTTATTTCTGTTAGTCACTACAAATCTTTAATGTAGTATAAAAAACATAGATGTGAAGTAAAAATACTTGTTGGGTAGGTTAATGGTGGATATTATTTGGGACTAATTTGTTTTTTCTCATCCTTAAAACATCGCCCGTGATTAATTCTTATTAACTTTTTTCGGCTATTCTTGTCCAAAGCTTAGGCTTCTTTGGCATGGACACCAGGTCATGTATAACCAGCTTGCATCGTGGATGGTCTATGGGATTCTTCAAGACCAGCATGGAGAATTTTTCATTAGGAGGTAACTCGGTATTAATTTTTAGTATGTCTACGGTTGATATGCATGTAATTGTGTCTCAAAACAATTACAGCGGTAGACTGATCTGGTGGTGTTATATTGCAAAAATGGTGTTGAGAGTAAGATCTATTTTGTTAATTATCCCCGACATCCAGACTTTTTGAAGGCCGTTGTTGAAAATATTTTATTTCCATGATTGATGTTTCACACTATTAAATTGGTTATAAGTATTGATAATAGTAATTATTACTATTTTATTATTATTATTATTATTATTAACATTATTATCAAGCATTGTCATAATTTATATAAACGATTGTAGCCTCTGCTATATTTCAATAGTTTCTGTTATATGCTATTGTCACCATGACTGGATATTGACTAAATAATACTTATTTGTTTCATATGTTATAATGTATGGAAACATCTTATATCATCTTGATCATATCTTATAATATATTGGATTATCCTTTAGGATTAACCTATTTTCTCACTAACTTTTAGGATTAGTTGCCATATTGTATCATCTGTTAGTTGGAGTCTGATTAGTATAGATAAAGGGTTAGTACTCTACTTTTTATGATCATATCATAACATTATGGAACATCACATCATACCTGGTGAATATCAGTTTCATATTAATTTTTTTCTTTTATTTTTACTCTGTCTCCACACTGAAAAGCCCCATAATTCAACATTATCCATTATATTGTATACCTGAGACAACCCATCACCAAAATCATCAAAAGCTGAAAGGCTTTATCACCTCTGATTTCTCCCTTCCAAACAAGAAGAAAACTATGCTAGTAAAATATATGATGTGTTACATGAAAACTAATTTATCTGGATATTAGTTCATCTTCTTCACTTTTAAACTTTGTGATTAATTTGGTGGTATTGATAATTTCTGGTTTCTTAGGTTTAGAGAACTCTTATTTACTATTCCTTTGTAATTATGTATTTGACCTCATTCATTTGCTTTTCAGGCAAGAAGATAGAGATGTAGGAAGCAACTCATCTCATCCAGACATCTCGGAAAAGTTGGCACGCATGTCAACCGATGATGCATCATTGTCTGATTGGCACTTGGGCTTTCATATTTCTTTGGTATTGTTAGCTAATTCTGGTCATGTCATGGCTATTTCTTTTGAGTGTGTTTGTTTCAATGTTTAAAAATTTATTGCTGAGAATGTGAACTTTGGAATGTAATATTTCCATGTTTGTTATAATCCATAAAAGAGTTTTCCTATGTCCTGTTTCAGACCTGGAAAGTAGTAATACCTTGTGTTTTCTTCATTTTTGTTCCTATACTATGGTTGGGAAAGTAATATTTCCATTGGAATTTGGAAAATTGTTTTCTAACCCAATTATAGCTTCTGTTTCTACTCTTAATGATTTTGAATTTTAAAAGATATTCCCAGGAATATTAAAATCTAACCCAACATACTTTTTAATGTACTCAGGAATAGCATTTTTTGTTATAGTATTATTGGGAATGTCACTCATTGGTATGCAATATTCCTTCAAATAAACGTAATTTTTTTTCATGAATATTGCTTAGTGTTTGTAAGCTCACTTTTATATATCAATGGATTCCATGTTTCATTCTTTAATTTTTGTCCAGTTCAGTTCAGGAGTTCTAATTGTCCCTAACTTTATATTGACAGGTTACTAATGGTTGTTGTATACAAATTTTACTATTTATACATTTTGTTTTGCAGGATATGCTGCCAGAATATATACCTATGCGTGTTGCTGAATCAATTCTTTTTGCTGGAAAAGCTGTTAGGGTTCTACGAAATCCAAGTCCCTCCTTCCAGTCTGGGGATGCTGTGCATCCTCAAATGCCTAAAAGTTTTCAGAAGATACATGGATTAGCGGGGCGTTTTCATTTTCATAGGGAACCTGCAATTAATATGGGAATAGGAGATGATTTGCTTCCACAATCTGAGGCAGATAAGATTGAAGCAATGCTTCTGAACCTAAAGGTTTTCATGTCCTGCATTTAACTCAATCTCAGATGCTGATTTTCCAAAGCTGTTTTATTAAATAGTTGGATTGTTGGCAGCCTTTTATGTGTCATAGTTCTTCATTCTAACTAACTGACTAATTAATCATTCTTTACTATTGACATTTTAGACAAACTCGTTATTGACTTTCCACAGGAATCATCTGAATTTCATAAAAGATCATTTGAATGTGCTGTGGACTCTGTTCAGACTATTGCAGCCAGTCATCTCTGGCAGGTGCTTAACATAAATCTTCTGTTCATGTATTTATTAATTTTTGAACCATTTCTGTTCGGAGCCTTCAATTTCTATTCCATTCATTTCTGCAGCTTGTGGTTGTACGTGCTGACTTGAATGGCCACTTGAAGGCATTAAAAGACTATTTTCTATTGGCAAAAGGAGATTTCTTCCAGGTAAAGCTAGAAATATTATCTAATCCTAGCATTTTGAAAGGGAGTCAGTGTGTCAACATGAGAATTTTGTTTTTGTTGTGTTAGAAAAAAACTGTTTATGCAATGAAAAGTTGAGGTTGGGGCAGGGAGGTGATATGATCAAGACTGCTTACCTTATCACCATGCCAACTCTGAGCTCACAACACCCTACATCTGATGGGCATCTTTCCTATTTACACCATTGGACATGGACTCTGTTGGGTTGAACTTGGCCCACAGACCCAACATATATCCCATGACCCTTTGCACATATCAGGGGGAATAGGAGTTTTGAACTTTTGATAACTATCCATCCATCGAGTAGTGATGTCAATGATATGTTTTCTCCTTTTCTGCGTTTTAACCCTTGAAATTGATTATGGGCACATTTATTTTAAAAAGATAATCACTTTTTTTGGTTTATGAGTTAGTTACAAATAATAATTTTTTTTATTGAAATCAGAAGTTATTTAAAATAACTTCTCATAAGATCAATTATTTATTTTTTTCAAAAATGATTTTTTATTGTAGACAAGCATAAATTGATTTCAGCCTTTTAATTGCTAAATTATTGTATATCAGAATCACTTCTTTTCAAATCTTTAACAAACTGGTCATATATTGGTTTTATCATAATCATTGTGTGTGCGCTTGTCTCCATGGCCAATTTATATGACATTATGTTTAATCAGTCAATGTTAAGTGAAATTTATGGTAGATCACTGATTATTTTTGAATTTTGATAGTTGCTTGACTAATTTGTAGTTGATATATTTCGGTAGGTAGGTGAGTTTCTCCCTGTCATTTGTGGCTGTCCAACATCTGCATTGTTTTTCATTTTGGAATTATCTATTTTGTGAATGGTAAAATAATTCTTTCAATCTGTATATTGGTTTGATTTCTGAACTACTAAATAATTCAGTTACAAATAAGATGTTGCAAATTGGTTTAAACTTAAGCTAGAAAATTAGCGTTGGGAAGTGTCTCATTTGTATCCCGTGCCTTGGATATGCATCAATTACTCACTGAAGTTCAAACTTCAGTTTGTCTTGAAATTTTAACTTTAATGAAATTATACTGACATCTTTGATCTACTCATTATTTTCTATGCAAGTGTTTCCTTGAGGAAAGTCGTCAGTTAATGCGACTGCCGCCACGCCAGTCAACAGCTGAAGCTGATCTTACGGTCCCATTTCAGCTGGTCTGTTTAACTTATGATATGAAAATATTTTTTTGGCTTCATGCCATTCACCAGTTAGTTACATCAACATGTTCATATTCTTAGATTCACGAAGCTTAATTGCTACTCCTTTGAAATGCAGGCTGCATTAAAAACTATTGGTGAAGAAGACAAATATTTCTCTAAAGTGTCCCTGCGGTTAGAATCCATATTTGTTATTTTTCCTTCCTTTTTTTCTAGCTTCATGCTGAGCTGTTACAAACATCGGGCACTAATATCTTCTCTTCCTCCTTTAGGATGCCTTCTTTTGGAATCACAGTTAAACCTTCACTAATAGATTTACCAAAGCCAACCTCTTCTGTGGATGGTGGCACTGGTGCTTCACTTTCAAATGCTTTGTCAGAAGTGTCAGTAGATGGTTGGGATGGTATTGCACTTGGGTATTCTGTTGATTGGCCTTTACATTTGTTCTTTACTCAAGAAGTCATGTCTAAGTAAGTTACCACTGCTAATGTCCTGCGACCAAGGGCTGATTCTTTTGTCTTGCTATTAATTTTAGCTATACTAGTTCTTCTAACTGGAAGCCCTTTACGGTATAAAACTTCTTAAAATGTGTCATGGCTTCTTCATATACCAAGTGTGCAGGATGTGCAAATATTACATTATAATAGGGGCCACTGGTTTAAGAGATATACATATTATTTATATATAGGGATATATCTTGTGAGACCACTGATTTAGTTTAGACATGAGGACCATTGGACACTCTCGCTTAAGTGGTCCAGACTGAAAAAAGTGCTTATAAAAGTCACATGACTTTGTGTTTAAATCTTGACTTTTAATATTCAATAATCACTTTATCAGGATTTGTCCCTCCCTCTCATACGAAAACAATGCTTTGATATTATGGCCTTGTGTGGATAGACTTCTTCATAAGCACTTATAGAAGAAAATGAAAAAAATGAATCAAAGTTCTTCCAAAAGTTAAAATAAACTCATGCACATCATATTGTAGAGAAGCTACATGAGAGCATTAATAAAAGTTGAAGTGCATGAGTTAACTTCAACTAATGGAGAAACTGGTTAATTTTAGCTTTATATTTTTTTCTTTCAGAAGTACTTAAGGAGAACTTTATTCAAATAGGGCCTATATATCTTAAATAAACTTATTATGTTAGTTATAGTTCAGTAAATTTTCTGCACAATTAATACTTTTTACAGGTACATTAGAATATTCCAATACCTACTCCGGCTCAAAAGAACACAAATGGAGTTGGAGAAACTATGGGCATCTGTAATGCACCAATATCATAGTGATTTTGCCAAACACCGAAATGATCAAGAGAAGAGCTCAGAAACACAGCAGAAACAACAGAGATTTCGACCAATGTGGCGTGTTAGAGAACACATGGCATTCTTGATCAGAAATCTCCAGTTTTATATTCAGGTTGTCGTTCACATCTTATCTTTGATGTTAAATTTGTTCTATTGCTACTACAAATATTATTTGAACTTTGAAGTAATTGTGGGATTGATAAACTAGTTCAGCACTGCTATATATTTTTTTTTATTCATGCACTCGGGCACAATATGCTGAATATACTAACAAAAAGTCATCTGAACATGTAAAAACCTGTATTACAAAGCATTCACAGTCAATTAGGAAAATACTGTTATGTATCCAAGTAAGAGATGTAACTAACCACGAAAGTAGGTAGAAAGATAACCCTCAACTCTCACAGTAAATCGAAAGAACGACAACTGAATGAACTTTTTTTATTGATAGAAGTATCTGAATAAACAAAAGTAAACAATAATTGGGAGTATAACCTCCTTCAATTACTTGGGAGCATAACCTCCCTCACAAGACGCATAACCGTCTGTCAACAAAACTCAATAATCAAAAGCATAACCCTAACAATAGCCTCTAGCTTTATTTATACTAATTATTTCCCGCTCATCTCATAGTAAATATTTCCTAGAATATATCTGCATTTAATATAAATATCCCTATATTTAATATAAATATCCCCCTTATATTTCCCTGACATATATCCTTAATTATAAATATCTTATATTAAATATTTTCCTGGAATATATATTTATTTACTCTAATTAACTTATACCGGATATTCTCCTCGAATGTGGCTCCCTCTTACTGTAATTAGTTCCCGCCCATCCTAACCGCTGCGACAGTTAGGATGGTAATTCTTCAACCGTTCGGCTCAGGTCCTTCACTGCTTCCCACCGCTCGGCTCGAGCTCTCACCTTCTTTCGTCGTTCGGCTCGACTCCCCCACAGACTACCACCATTCGGCCTGGTCGCTCTCCATTGTTCACCGTTCGGCCTGCTCGCTCCCCGTTGTCCACCTTTCGGCTTGATCGCTCCCTGCCTTCCACCGTTCGGCCAGCTCGCTCCTTGTTGTCCCCCGTCCGGCCTAATTGCTCCCCGCCTTCCACCGTTCGGCCTGGTCGTTCCCCACCGGTCGGTGCCCTTCTCCTTCTCTCCTATACCTTCTTCTCTCATATACCTTGTACCCTAACAAATATTGTCAAATGTAACATAGCCAAAATGTCCATTGTCCAACAAACATAGAGAAGCTAGTTTATAATTGTTGGAAGTCCCACATCGACTAGAGATAAGACCAATTCTTAGTTTATAAGTGGGTGCAAACCTCACTCTACAAGCCGGTTTTGTGGGGTTGAGTTAGGCTTAAAGTCCACTTCTAACATGGTATCAGAGCCATGGTTAGAGCCTATCCTAGCGAGTTCTAAGTGAGTATTCTATTCTTTTATTCCACCTGCTATCGGGCCGTTACCGGACCACCCAATTTCTGCTATCACGCACGAGATGTCTATACCTCGGCGTGAAGGGGGTGTGTTGGAAGTCCCACATCGACTAGAGATAAGGCCAATTCTTAGTTTATAAGTGGGTGCAAACCTCACTCTACAAGCCGGTTTTGTGGGGTTGAGTTAGGCTTAAAGTCCACTTCTAACAATAATTATAAAATAGGAGATTTATATCTTGTCCAAACATGTTGGGATCTGTGAAGAAGCATGAGACACTTAATATGAATCTTGGGGAGTACTACTACACCCCAAAAGCTTAGCCAGGCTAGACATCATAGTTGGAGATTCCAAGATCTTGTAGATTCCACTCTATAATTCCATACTCAAGTCTTGTACCTTGCAATTCGATCCTAAAATCCCATTAAGCTTTGTTCCCTTGTTCCACAAGAGTTGACTATGTACTATCCCTTTGCTACCCTTGTACAAAGACCACAGTGTCGTGTCATCACTTGTTTGCGGTTGAGAGACAGTGAAAAGCTTTGATATAAATTCATAAAAACTTAGGGAGAACCACGCCACAAAAGCAAGCCAATCTAGCTATAGTAGTAAGAGAGCCTAAGGCCTTATAAATCCCTTACTTTTGATGTGAGACTAGAGTTCTTACCTTGCAATTTGATTATAATAGAGAAATGTCTTTTTGTTTGTGTTGAGCACAATTTTAATTCTTAGAAGTGGAATTGGTAATTGTTGTAATTTGAGATAATATCTTTAGAATCTTCCTAATTAGAGGAAATAGATATATAATCTTTATTTTATTTTACTTTCCTAGTTTCCCTATTTCCCTTTACTTTACTTTCCTAGTTTCTCTATTTCCCTTTTTAAGAGAATTAGATTATTACAAATAGAAAGTATCAGAATGTATTTTTTATGATTGAGAATAATAAATCAGTCTTATTTTCTACATGGTATCAGAGCTTGTCTAATCCGCTTCCGCTGTCTTTGTTGTCTGTCGCTGGTTAGCCGCCATGGCCGCCGTTAGTCCCCTAAAAGTTTCTTCTTTAACATATGTTTTTAATGGGCTCCAATTGCCCTAGTCAAGTTCTGCCTTAGAATTTTGGCCTTTCTCCAATATTAACAAATACATTTGTTTTTTTTTTTCTAATAACAGCTACACAAAGTTGTGTTGTGCTTCCATAATCTAGCCCAGCTATAAGCTATACTTCCAGTTAAAATCTGACCTAGCTATAAGCTATACTTCCAGATTTTAATCTGACCTAGCTATATGCTATACTTCCAGAATTTATCTTAGAATGGGTATTTTAAGTGATGCCCAATCTTTTTTGGCATTCTCATTGGGTGCCAATCAAAGACCGAAAGTCTCTTCTTCAGGGAACCACGAAAGGCCATTTCTTTTACTGATAATTACGTTGTGCACCACTGCCGTCCTCCATCTGCCTCCAGCCACTGTCCCCCGCCGGCCACCGTCTGCCGCCGGCCACCGTCACAGTTTCAATCGGTGACCAGCGGATTTGGATCGTCTCCTCGAGCGATGGTCAACCCCGTCGGAGTCAGAACCAGACTCCTCTCAACGCGCCTCCACGTGCCGCCTTTCTTCAGCTGGTCTCGGGTGCGTGTGTCACGCGCCGCTGTCACAGTGTCGAAATCACACCGCGCCGCTTCTGATCGACTCGCCGGACCTCCTCCTCTCTGTTCTGACCCTCCATAGCAGCCATTGTTGTCATCTTCATTGTCTCCACAACTACCTCCTTCAAAAACGCAAACTCTCGGGTTCGGTTTTTATTTCTCTTTGTTCTGCGAAACCCTAGGTCGTATTTTAGATCTATTTTCGTCTCTTCTTTCCGATCCTCTTAATTCGTCTTCGATTAGCGATTAAGGATGGTGTCGGACGTTAGCAAGAAGAAGGCTGCTCAGAAGAAGGCCACTGCCTCTGCCGTCGCCGCCGCTGTCGTCGCTCGTTGCACGCTTCTGCATCGCCGGACCTCCCTTTCGTTTCTTTGTTCTGGTTTGGTGCGTGCGTTCTGGTTTATGCCTCCACTAAATGACCAGGAGCTTTCCTCCTGCTATCACCAATGGGTTCTCACTTCGTTTCTATTTCTCAAGTAATAGTGCTTTGTTTCGCTGCTACCACAGTCGGAGTAGGGGCAGTCAGCCGTCGGCGCAGTCAGTCGCCGTCACCGCAGTCAGTTGTTGCAACCTCTGCAGTTTGTCGCTGCCGCCTCAATAAGCTGCTGCATTTTCTTTGATCAAGAGTTTCCACTGTTTGCAGTGACGGGAAATATTTTTCAGCCCCTGCCGAGAACTTTCTTCTTGGGCTAGAGTTTAGCCCGTACTTTTGTGATACAGTGTAAGTATCACCATTTGGGAGTAGTCCAGTAGAGAACTTATGACCTCCAAAGTGTCTTCGATATTTGGTGTTTTTTTGGTTTCTACCATCACTAATGTGAAAGGCTCTCTTCACCGTCAATGCTTTGTTATAACAGCTCACTTAGAGTAGTTCTTTGAGACCGCCCGCTGAATTGACTCTTTCGAAGTTATGGGATTCAGATTTGTCCCTTGTACGGATCAGTTTTCACCAGTTCTTCCACCTTCACGTTCTGTCATTGATGTGCATATGTCGTTGAGTCATGAGGGGAAGAAAAGTTTCAGCCGCCGCAGGGTAGTTAGTCCCTGAAGGTTTGTTGCTGTTTCAGCCGCTGTAGGGTGGTTAAGTCCCTATGGGTTTGTTGCTGTTAGCCACTGCAGACTGTTCAGTTCCTGCAGATTTGTTGCTGTTCAGGGCAGTTAAGTCCCTAAAGGTTCGTTGTTGTTAGGGCAGTTAAGTCCCTTAAGGTTTGTTGTTGTTCAGGGTGGTTAAAGTCCCTACAGGTTTGTGGTTGTTAGCCTTTTAGTGCCGTTGCAGGGTAGTGTAATCCTTGCAGGTCTGTTGCTGTTTAGGGCAGTTAAGTCCCTGAAGGTTTGTTGTTGTTTAGGGTAGTTAAGTCTCTATAGGTTTGTGGCTGTTAGCCTTTGAAAGCCTCCCATATGTTACTCATGGAAATCATGTTCTTGAAGTTTTGTTGTTGTTCGCCACTATTGATGGCAATTCAGTCCCTGCAGTTTGTTGTTGTTCGCCACTGGAGGCCCTTCATTTGTTCTTGTAGTTTGTTGCTGTTTGCTGCAGCAAGTCATCATCCATTTTTGATGGAAATCTCCCTCGTCCATTGCTGTCCAAGTTGAAGTTTCATGGTGCTAGTTCACCTTCGTCCATTGTTGTCCAAGTTGAAGTTTCATGGTGCTAGTTCGCCCTCGTCCATTGCTGTCCAATTTGGTTTATTGACGTTCTCTACAATTGAGTTTGACTATTCCAAGCTTGGTTCATACAATTTTGTATGATTCAGCTTGAGGGGGAGTGTTGTAATTTGAGATAATATCTTTAGAATCTTCCTAATTAGAGGAAATAGATATATAATCTTTATTTTATTTTACTTTCCTAGTTTCCCTATTTCCTTTTATTTTACTTTCCTAGTTTCCCTATTTCCCTTTTTAAGAGAATTAGATTATTACAAATAGAAAGTATCATAATGTATTTTTTATGATTGAGAATAATAAATCAGTCTTATTTTCTACAGTAATCTTTTAGGCCCACTTAAGAATTAGGAATGGACTGGGCTGGTTATTTTTGTGATTCCATGAAATTACCATATAAGACTATGATTCTAATTTTAAGAAGGTGCAATTGTTAAAATTAGAATTTGCAGGCCTCAATTTTAGTTCAAGTATTCAATTTCATGTTCAAAATTCTAGCTGCCAAATAGGTACTAAATGAAAGTCATTAACTATTAGCAAAAAAAATTCAATTTGTGTCTGGTTTTAGCGAAAGAAGCACGCTGATGGTATCCTTATTACAATTTTCTCGTGTGTACTGTACCTTTTTACAACAAATTAAAGTCTGTTTCACATTTAAAATTGTGCTCTCTTTTTGCAGGTTGATGTGATAGAGTCTCAATGGAATATTTTGCAATCTCATATTCAAGAGTCTCATGATTTTACAGAACTTGTGGGCTTTCATCAAGAGTAATAATTTTTGTATTGCATGCTTTTAGTGTTTACAGTCTTGCTTGCTGAGCTATTTCAACATGCATACTCTGAAAACCAGCACGATCGTGGTTATTCATATTAAATACAGTTCTTTGTGACCATTGACTCAGTAGGGCAACTTTTATACTATTGCTCACATATAGGGATCATCTTTTACTTTTTATGGTCAAAGATAACTTTAGTTTCACTCCGCTCCTGTGCTTTGTTTTATTCCTTCTGGTGGCTATTTGACTTTTATGTCTCCAACAGGTATCTGTCAGCCTTGATTTCACAAACTTTCTTGGATATTGGTTCTGTGTCGAGGATACTGGATAGTATCATGAAGCTTTGCTTGCAATTTTGCTGGAATATTGAGAACCAAGATAACTGTTCAAATACTTCTGAACTGGAACATATAGCCGAGGTGATATGCATTGCTGGTTTTGTTTACCAAATAATTGTACAGGAATAAATCTCAATAAAGCCATTATTGCCATCATACAGTGTTATATATTAAACGTATAGTAGGCTCAATTAATTGAGCATTTTTAATTAAGAGAAAAAAAGATACTAATTTATTATCATCTACCTTATTCAGGCTTTAATATTATGATATATTTTGTATAGCAGAAATATACTCTTGTTTCTCCATATAATTCATGATGATTTAATAATCAATGATGAGGGTAAATGTTATGATGATAAATATGTGAATTCTTTAGCTGTACCTTTTAGGTCTACCATAAGACAGGCTAAATTGGATTTGAGGAACTTCAGAATGGACTTCTAGACAATATTATTTATCTGCTCTTGAACTTGTCTAGTAGTAGTTATGCAAAGTACAATATAGTTGCTTCTTTAGGTTCTGTTCACAAACTACCTTTTTTAATGGAAGGTGACAAAAATTTATATGGGAATGTTCGCTTGAGACCTTCTATTTCCCCTCAAATATCTGAAGTTCTACCTCATTTGTCATTTATTCTCTATCTTATACTGTCAAAAATTGAATTTTCTCTCTTCACTTCAGACTTATTCATAGAAATTTACTCTACCTGGGGATAAATTGCTGAGGCGGGTTTGTATTTAAAATGCAATCTGTTTGTAAAGAATAAGATCATCCTCTTTTCCTCCCTGTTTCAGTTGATTGGGCCTTTCCAAATAACTGGTTTCATTTCTATATTTTGTATTAGATATCCATCCTTTACTGAAATCTATCGTTTGTTTTGATTGTTTACTTATTGTTTGCTTTCTCTAATCTAACAACATATATAGGAATTCAACAAGAAATCAAATTCCTTGTACACTATACTGCGCAGCAGCAGACTTGCTGGAAGTCAACGAGCCCCGTTTTTGAGACGATTTCTCTTGCGATTGAATCTGAATTCCTTCTTTGAGGTAAAACAACCGGATACATACTTAGTCAGACTGCTTAGATCAATATTTCTAACTGTTTGTTATTTTGTTCCTTAACAGTCAACTGCAAGAGGAGTTCTGAATGTTGTTAGGCCACGCCCTACACTTCCTGCTTTAAACCAACAGTAGTATCAGTATCATTCCACCACACAATTGCAATGTTTCTTGCTTCTCGCCGTATTTGGCATGTGAGCTTCAGTGGAGTGGCAGAGTTTAATTTTGACATTCAAGTCGCGATTGCTGTTTTACCATCATGCAACTGTCCTCTGAAAGTCAATTGCGTATTCCACTTGCTATGTGGTTCCTGATCCTAGCTTATTTTGATTGATTTTAATGTAAAAACTGGTCAGTTTGGTTGTTGTTCTCAATCCTAGCTGATTTTGTTGATTTTAATGGAAGCACCGGCCAGTTTGGAAGGTGGTTCGTGCTTGTGCTATTTGGTGGCTGGTAGAGATGGCTGTTGCATTTTGTAGATGTAAGCAGTGGTATTTGTGTATAATGCAATTGATTTTTAATATTATTACTACATGCTAAACGTAGGTGATCCCGCGTGGTTTTTGTTTGCTCCAAGATGTCTTTCACCTTCAAGCTTCTTGCAATTGGCCAATGAAGTCTGGCATATCATTCGACAGAATTACTTCAACTGTTAGGAAGATCCTAGCAAGCTCAAATTTATCTCACTCTATACTTAATGCGCTCAGGTACTACCAATATGGTTCACTTTACGAATGAAACTATCGATCATAAGAAAAACTTGTTGGCAAGACAATAGCGGTTCAAACTGGAATTTGACTAACGGCTGTGTTCTTTTTTCAACAAACCATAAAAAAAAAAAAAATAACGTGGTAGATCAAAACGTATAACTATATTTTAAAAAATACAAGCTAAAACTGTTTTGTATGCGGAATATAGCTTCGTGTCAGAATGTGGTTTACGAAATGTGCTCTCGAAGCTGCACTGCATCTCGATGGCATATTAGCATCGATAGTGTATTGATCATACATTATCATTCTCAATGCCTACGGATGATTCATGCACAAAAAGCATTGATAGTTGTTTTTGGCACCTTGCATTCGTTCCTAAAACTTTTTAAAATATCCAAAAGGAATGAGAAGCTCACAAGAAAGTTTGGAGAGCAGAAAAAAAAAGGAAGCACCCTTTAACCTTTGCTTTTCAGGGCTTTTAGACCCCCTTTTCCCCTAAAAAAAAACTTACTTTGCTGAGACTTCAAGAAGTGTTGAGGAACACTAGCAGTGGCTATGCAGATGTAACTTTTGATTATATTTTGTTAGCTAACAGAATTGACGAAAACAAGTTTTGGAAAAATATAAAACTATTCTGCTTAAAAGTTGGAAAGAAAGAAAAACTTAATGATTTTTGTTTTACACATTTTATGAGATTCAAGATGAATGGAAATTAAAACAACGACGTAAATTAAAGAAATATAATGAATTATTTAAGAGAGGCAAAAAAACATAAAATGAATAAATAGGTGTGAAAAATAATAATAAGTAAAATTATTGGACTAATATTGTGAAGATAGATACCAATTATCGTCCATTTATTATTTTAGTTCAGCCCAATTTTTTTTTAACTTATTCTGCATCCAATACACCTTTATTTTTCATTTTTAATGAATTTTTGGTCGCACTAAATAGCAGCTCGCAAAAATGAACACCAGAATGTGATTCCACGTTTGTGGTTGGTGTGTGGGAAAATCATGATGAATCTCAAACTTTATGTAAATAAATTGCTTTTGCATAAAATGATACAAATTGTTTTTTAATCTTTCCTACCACAACTACATCTAAATTTGCGCAAGAAAACGCTCATTTAAACAAGCTGAGAAAATACAAATTCACTCAAACTTCTATTTTTTTTTCGTATATTATTAATTGCAACTTCCATTTTTAATTTTCTCTTTATCTACCTTTTCGTTCTATACCTAGTTTACATGCACATTTTTCAAAAGTGTATAAAAGTTTAGATACAAAAATTATCTAGAAAGTTAGAATGCAAGAAGAAGAAAGAGGTTAGGTGAAGGGTGTAGGTGGATCCTCTTCAAAGACTAAAATATCAAATAGCAGGTGGATGCAGAGATAAACTAAATATGATACATTAACAAAATTACTTCCAAATACCATATTTATAATTTAACAAGGCAGAAAGAAACTCAAAACAATTTTGAAAGCTAAAACATACTTTTATTCATTAAATTAATTAATTAATTAATATAGGTGCATAAAATAAAATTGAGAGATGAAAGATACGAAAAGGCATGATGATGGTAAAATCCAAGCCTCAGAGGGTGAGAGAGAAAGAAGTCACCACCAACCAACGAAACAAAGCAGAGGTAGGTAGCAGATAAGCCACCTCAACACAACACAACACAACATAACATAGCTTCCACTCTCTCACACATTCAACCAAACACCTTCACGTTATCGTCATTCTTCCAAAATGGATTCAAGTCACCAAATGGAAAAAGAGAAAGAAGAAGAGAGACAGAAGACAGTAGTCTCCACAGAACCGCCATTTGCAGTGGCATCACTATCCCTCTCTCTCCCAACCGTTTTCCCCTTTCGACAACCTAAGATCTCATCAACCCCTCAACCCAACAAGGTCAAGGTTCCAACCCAAGCTTCATCCCTAACCCACCTTTCTCTCTCAACCGCTTCCCCAACTCCTTCCAAGACCTCCTTCAAATCCTCCCTCTCCGCCACCCCCATCCACGCCCCTCTATCCCTCGGGCCCAACCGCCCCCGCGACCCCTCCAACTCCGCTGCGCTTCGCCGTGCCTCTGTGGTCTGGTTCCGCAACGACCTCCGCGTTCTCGATAACGAGTGTCTCGCCTCCGCCAACAATGAATCTCTCTCTGTCCTCCCCGTCTACTGCTTCGACCCCGCCGACTACGGCAAGTCCGCCTCCGGCTTCGATAAGACTGGTCCCTACCGCGCCACCTTCCTCATCGAGTCCGTCGCCGACTTGCGGCGGAATCTCCAGGCTCGCGGCTCCGATCTGGTGGTGCGCGTTGGGAAGCCCGAGACCGTTCTGGTAGAGCTGGCGAAGGCCGTCGGGGCCGACGCGGTGTACGCGCACCGGGAGGTTTCTCATGACGAGGCGAAGACGGAGGAGAAGGTGGAGGCAGCGATGAAGGAGGAGAATGTGGAAGTAAAGTACTTCTGGGGAAGCACGTTGTATCATGTGGAGGATTTGCCTTTTAAGCTTGAGGATATGCCTTCCAATTACGGAGGGTTTAAGGATAGGGTTCAGAAATTGGAGATTAGGAAGACAATTGAGGCTTTGGATCAGCTTAAGGGAATGCCTTCTCGCGGAGATGTTGAGATTGGTGATATTCCTTCCTTGATGGACCTTGGTCTTAATCCATCTTCCACAATGCCACAGGTTTGTTTATTTGCTGTTCATGCATATTGGTTTCAACTGTTATCATCAATGATCTTATTGGTTTTAACTGTTATCATCAATGATATGTATTGCGCAGGATGGGAAGGCTGGTGCTAATGCTTCTATGGTAGGAGGGGAGACTGAGGCACTGCAGAGGCTGAAAAAATTTGCGGCTGAGTGTGAAGCTCAGCCACCCAAGGGGTATAAGGATGGAACACACAGTATATATGGTGCCAACTTTTCCTGCAAGATTTCTCCGTGGTTGGCAATGGGATGTCTCTCCCCTCGTGTAATGTATGAAGAACTGAAGAAGACTGCCAGCAGGTGTGTTGTTCTTTGTGTTCTTCTGTTTAAGGGGATTCTTTTTGGTATGAATAGGGTGTTTACTAAGTGGTGAATTGTGTTACTGCAGATCCATTTCTGCATCGTCGAACCGGACTGATGGTGGTAATGGCTCGTCCAAAACTGGAACAAATTGGTTGATGTTTGAGTTGCTATGGAGGGACTTCTTCAGGTAACAATGCTTTGTGCACGTCGTTTTACTTGGCTTGGAACTTTAGTGTACATATTTTCTTTGCATACGATATACGGGAATGGCAATGGAGCACTCTTGGGAGTTTTCCTCCCACCCCCATCCCCCATAAACTAAATGTTAGGGATTAGCTTTAATTAAGTCTCTTTCGAGAATTATGTTAGGGATTAGCTTTAATTAAGTCTCTTTCGAGAATTATGTGCGACTTTTTTACTTTTCCTAATGCAAAAATAAGTAACTTCTATATTTAAGAAATTGTAATCATAGTAGTCAATACCACACTATTGGGGATAGTGAATTGGAGCAGCCTTGTGCACTATGGGATTAAAATAGTTGGGTGCTTTTTCAATAACGGCCATATATTGTGGCTGCTACTGTGACACAGGGCTCAGAAACCCATTTACCCCGTCAGACTTGGGCTTTAAGGTAAAATATTTCATTAAAGGTTGCGTCCGTAAAACCTCTATTCCTTCGCACGTTAAAGGACTATTTTTTCTTGTGTTCTGCTCTTCCTTTAAACTTCCCAGCTCACATTCTGCTATTTCTTTCATTTTTATTTTTTTTTTCTATAAATTTAACCGCCTTCTTTGAGTTTTTTATTTCATTACTATGTTCTTATGGGTCCTATGGATTAATGGTGATTGTTTGTGTGCACAGTATATAACCTATAGTTGGATTTTTATTTGCAGTGTGAGTTAGTTTGTATTATAATATTTAAAATAGTGGTTGTCCCAATAGCGTTTTCAGAGTTAGCTGTGGCTAGCATCTATCCGAAACTCATAACCATGCTTAAAGTATTACTCTTATTTTTTACTATTTTCAAAAGGATGGAGTTAGTACAGTGCCAATTTTAAAAATTGTCGTTACAGAGCAGCCATAACAGCGTAATGCTATAACGTTAATGTTTCCCCAACCCCTTCGCAGAGGCAAATTCTGAAGGGAGACCCACTTTATCAGCACCATTGGATGCAATGGCTTGTTTAGATAGCGGAATTTTGGCCTTCTGCCATGTTCCACCGTCTGTTATTGGTAACCTTTTAGTGTACACAGGAAAGTTGCAAACAACTCATCTAAAACATTTTAAAGTTGCAATTTGTAACTATTGCTCTAAATGTGGTAAATCCCTAGTGAATGAACTTTTCATTTTCTATATGCTCACCACGGAACACCCTTAATACGTATATGTATTGAGGTTTTAAAAAAGGGTATCTATGACTGCAATCGTAACCATGTCAAGGCTTTTAGGGTTTTTGCAATTGCAATTGCAATTAGAACTGCATAATATTGTAATTACAAAGTTTCCATGCCTGCAATTGTAACTACAATGTGAAGGCTTTTGGTGTTTGTCCCATTGCAATTTCAATTGCGGCTGCTGACATGGATGATGGATTTGTATTTGTGACTGAATTTTAAGTATTGATATCAGCAATTTATCTTTCACTTACAGTTTTTGAATGATTTGCTGGTCTTATAAGTTTAAAGTTGGAAATATTTATTCCCCCTTTCCTTGAAATGTAAGGGCCTTGTGGCTCTTGAAAAACACAACAATTTCTGATTCAGGTTTCCTATTTGACCAATAACGATCATGAAGTTCTGCTTGAGAGATTACTGAAATAATTATTTTTGTTCCTCCAATTATCTGCTTTGTCAATAGTTATAATACAGAGGGATAGTATTGAAAATAACAGGTATTGCTGTGTTATTTGTTGGCAAAACATTATATATGAATACTGTTTCTGGCAAATAACATATAGTATGATTTGTGAAATTTTCATCTCGTTGGATTTGTCCAGGTTTATAACAAAAAAATACAGTTCTGCAAAGAAACAGGTGGAAGCTGCTCCAGCTACTGCATGTGCTGGTGCTTTTGCTTAAACTAGGAGTTCTAGTGGACATGTGAAAGTTTGTTTCAGGATGTGAGTTGCTTCCCTACGCAGACGTGGCAGTAGGGGGCTGGATATGCAAGAATTGGTTGCCCCATCTGATGTTCTGTTGTAACTGGCAGATACATTATTTCAATATGGAAGCTTTACATTATTTTTTCGATGGCAAGTGTTAGTTTTCTTAGAGTAGCATTTCGTCTGCATCGGGCATCGTTTGACTAGATCGTTGAGTTCCAATTCATGTCCCCCCGACCTTCCCCAGTATCGATATTTTTGGAGAAATTCGAAATTTAAAAATGTAGATCTGAGTCCCAAATCCTTGTTTCTCTGGCGTTCCCCCTAATAATGATATTTTTCGGAGAAATTTTAAATTTAAAAAGGGATGTAATTATATATTTTTAATAATATCAGGGTGAACTTTCTGTCCTTTTATTTCAGTTATCAAGAATAAAGGAAGTGACAGTGACTATAAAAAAATTATACCAACAAATTTGATGAAAGTTGGAAGATTGTGAATCAGATAAATTGAAGATTGTTTTTTTAATAATGGGTGCTTCAATATTTTCATGATGTATTGTCATCCAAGGACAATTATTATAGGAATTTAATTTCGATTTGTTCTTACTACCTTAAGTGAGTTCTCGTGGACGAGAAGCAAGCACTACAGAGCAGTCTTTTACAATGTGTCTCTCGAGGGAGAACTCAGTTCTTTGATTGAAGCATAACCAACACTAATGCAACATCATTCAAGTGGGTAAATCAGAAAAGGGAAGAAAATGTCAAAGAGGTTTTACTGCTGTTCGCCAGCTAGACGAAGTCTGATGTCACTCGGGAAGCAGAATGCACTAGAGGGTATTGTAAACTCTACACAATAAATATAAGTGTCTAAAATTATTCTCTAAATATCCAAATTGGTTTATAGAAATGGAGAAAGTTCAACAATAACTTCTAGACTAATTTTTTTACATAAAAAGTCTTTACAAATTTTTGTTATATTTCAAGTTATATTTTTGTTATATTTCAAATTAAGGAGTTCACGAACATGATTAAGATTACATAAGTAATAGAATAGTATATGATATTATTGAAAGTATAAGAAAATCAATAGGAGTAGATTTTCATTTCCAGATCAAAGCTCCTTAACAAAGAAATACATATGATTTTCTATATCCCAAAAACCTTCTCTCCTCTTTCTCTCGCTCTTCCAATATATTCTATAACGACATTCCTTCTTCTCTCACAAACAACCTCTAACAATGTTAAGAGATTGACCCTACTACCCTTGCCAGCTTAGCACCTTGCGTAGTGCCTTTATTCCTTCTTCTCACATACACTTTCCATTTGCTAGGGTCCATATTCTCCCAATAGACCAATGGTTTTTTAGGCTTCATCACCTTACGGGCCTCATCACTGCCCCCACCTATAGCAACAGCTGAGACTAAGAGTGGGAAATTGACTCTTCAACACCACTTCATCTTCCCAAGTAACCTCATCAACCACTCTTCCACTCCATTGCACGAGCCATTGATTGACTCTTTCTTCACCTTTTCAAATGCTATGAGTAGCCAATAGCACTATGGGTTCCCATTGCATTTCATTGTCTTCCTCCAATCATGTGGGTAACCCAGCTTACATAGAATAATTTCTTACTGCCTTCTTTAATAAAGAAACATGAAAAATGGGATGAATCCTTGAAGTTTGTGGAAGCTTTGGTCTATAAGCCACAACCCCAATATGCTCCAAAATTTCGAAAGGTCCATAATATCTTGCTGACATAGGACATATTCTCGTCATAACTAAATGTTGACGTTGAGGTTTCAGCTTCAAAAATATCCATTCCCTCCCTCCTCTCCCCTAAAACTTCTTTCTTTCCTGTGTCCATCCGCTTGAGCTTTCATCCTATCTTGAACACGTCATAAATGAATTTTTCATTGTCTCAAAGCCTCATCATGGTCCAACAATTTCCTCTGGACTAATTCTACCTGCACCTCACCTTGTACACAACGAACCAAATAGGGTGTTTGAGACCATATACAACTTTAAAGGGTGATGTGGCTGTGGAAACATGGTACTCTGCCCATGGAACCCAATGCACTTATTCTTTTGGTTTATAAAGAATGAAACATCGTGTGCAGGTCTCGATACAACGATTTACCACCTCTATTTGCTCATTCGTTTGCGGATGGTAAGCAATACTCATTTTTAGAGTAGTCCCTTGTATTCTAAAAAATTCATTCCAGAATTAGCTCATAAACAAGGGGTCTTAGTAGCTTATAACTGAGTTAGGAATACTGTGCAAACGAACTATCTCCTTCACAAACACATATGTAATTAATTTAGTCGTGTATGGGTGTTTTAGAGATTTAAAATGACCATACTTACTCAAACAATCAATCACCACCATAATTGCTTCGAAACCTTGTGATTTTGGAAATTCCATGAGGGGCTTGGCCACTTTTCCATACTTCTTAATGAACTTTCAGTAATAACCTGTTAAACCCAAGAAGCCACACACACCTTAAAATACGTGAAAAACACTAGAAGGAGGTGAATAATGTTAATGAAAAATTTCTTTTTCTAACCCTTCTGATACAGCATGTTTGTCAAGTTTTGAATTTATCAAATAGTGCTTAGACGCTCGAATTAATAAATACTTGTAAAATATGGTTGCTATTAACGTGTTATTCAGAATGTATGCTACAGTGTTTGTAAGAACTTCCTTAGTTGCATAATAAACGTTTAGTGTGAAAGGTTCTTGTATGTTATCCTCTTGATTCTTCATCTGAATGATCTTCTATTTAAAGGCTCTTGGATAAGTGTCCGTTAGACTAAACTCTTGGGCTTGATTCTTATGTCTTCTCTTCCTTCGTGTACAATAGTCGTTGACTAAAGTCAACTTGTCAAAGTAGGCATGTTTTTTCAGTACTTTGCTTGAAGTAGGTTGTACTTTCTTTTAGACACCTCTTTAAGTGAAGAACATTATGTGAATATCTCTTTTGTCTTTAACGTTCACTTCTGATATTTTAATTTGAAGCTTATGAATGCGTGTAGAGTAGGTTATCTACAAATAATAGAGTAGATTGTGCATGCAGCATATATGTCTTTTCTCTTATCACTTTTTTTTAACGTTGAACATTTACTGTCATTTAATGCTTGCTCAGAACAACAAAGTGCTTTATGATTTTCTACCATTAAGGTAGCGTTTAACAGTTTAGCTTTTCTTCTAAAGATACAAAGCGTTGAGTAAAGACTTCATCGTTGGACGAAGTAATAGTTTAGCTCATGGTATTGTTTAAACTTATATAAACTCTTTTTATGATATAGCCTTTTTAGAGTAGCAACGTTTTTCATTGTTTGTGTTTTCTTTGGTGTTTTAAGTTTTGGTCTTTTAGAGTGTTTTTGTCAACGACATTGTCTTGACATTGTTTCACTTTTTTTATAGTTAAATTGAATACCCCTTGAGTATAGTAAGTTTTATGCGTTTAGCTTCAACTCTCTTAGACGTTTTGACTTAACAGTCATTTAGCATAGCGTCTGGGTGTTTTAACTTAGTTGTTTTTCCGTTTCGTAAAATCCTAAGTGTTTTCCTAAGGTTTTTCTATGTTGGGAATTTTGAACCTAAGTATTATGTTTCTTCCTATGGTATTTTCATATTATTATTTTGTTTAATATTATTTGGTTAAACTAGAAAACATGAGAGCGTTTAGACGTATAGAAGATTTTGTCTTAACATACCTTTTACAGTTTTTGGAATAAGACACTCTGAACCTTTGATAGGTTTACTCCTATGCCTTCTTCGAAAATAATATGGCTTAAGTATTCCATGCTTTTTTGACCAAATAAGCACTTCTTTTTATTAGCATAAAGTTGGTGGGATTTGAGGAAGTTCAGAATTTCCTCCAAGTGGCTCAAATTTGTTTTCCAATCCATTATATATTATAAAATATCATAGAAGTAGACTAGAACATACTTCTGCATCTACTGCATGAAATCTTCATTCATGAGGTCCTGAAAGATTGAAGGGGCATTCATTAACCCGAAAGGCATTACCAAGTACTTGTAATTCCCCTCATGGGTTCTGAAAGTTGTTTTAAGGATTTCCTCCTCCTTCATCCTCACTTGATGGTATCTAGATTCCAAGTCCAATTTTGGAAAAAAAACGAGACCTATGTAACTCGTCTAACAATTCTTCAATAATTGGAATCGGGAACTAGTCTGGTATAGTGACCTTATTCAGTGCTCTGAAATCAACAAACATATGCCAAGAAGCACATCCTTTTTCTTTACCAATAATATTGGACTAGAGGAGGCACTCTGACTAGGCTTAATATGGTCATCATCCAATAATACTCAAACTTGTCTTTCTGTCTCATTTTTTTGGTGATACAGATAACGATAAGGGTGCACAATAACTGACCCTTTCCTTGGCACCTACGTGATTGCATGTTCCTTTGATCGCACTGGAGGTAATCCCTTGGGGTCTTGAAAGACAGTGTCAAATTTACCCAACAACCTGATGGAAGCAACTCCACACTTCAAGTGAGAGCTCTCCCAAACTCAGAATGGATGCAGTGGAATGGAGAAATGAGTGAAGTTTCTGGTGCACGCCAAGTGTTTGATGAAAGATTCAGTGGAGGTTTAGTGAGTGTGTGAGGTTTCTCAAGCTCAGAAGGCCTTCCAAAGGGGAAGGAAGCTAGAGGAAGAGGTGCGAAATTAGCACTAGAAGTTTTGAACTCTGAAGATATGACTGGAGCGAACTCAACATCATTTCATTATCTCATCGAAGTTAAGATTTACATGGAGAAGAGTCTCTCTTTTATAGGTGAAAAGAGGACTCCATTTCTAACTTTGCTAAGCTTCTAAGAATCACAAATGAAGTGTGCTGGAGAAGCTAATAAGCTTGGGACGCAAGGTTCATCCAAGCACACATTAAAAACGTGCAAAATGTGAAAAAGCTGTCAAAAATGGTTGAGCACGAGCTACTGGTGGCTGGGCGATTTTACAATCTGGAAGCCAATTCTCTTTGTAATCCTAATCCGGAAGCTAATGGTCCAAATCCGGAAAGCACTTCAATTCTTCTCTTTTTTTATTCCCTTGCTTCCTTTGGCTTACCAAGCTTCCTTGGTTGATTCTCCATGGTCTTCAACCTTTATTTAAGGCTTACAAAACAATGTAAATGTTATTTAGCAAAGCAAATCCTTATAAGACTTAGATAAGGAAAGAACTTTAGAAATCCTTATTCCACTTCCCTTTCTTTAGTCTTAGTTTAAGTTGTTACTTCTTTGGATGGAAAGTCCTTAAAGGAGTTGCCATCACAACCTTTGCAACATTTCACTTTGCTTTGGAGAGAGGTCGGACATGTATTTCCCTTGTACCTCATATTCGTCCTCAATCATCACCTTTAACGATGTGAGAACAACTTTTGAATGCATCACTCCTTTTAGAATATGAATGCCCTCTAAAGTCTTGATCTTCATGATTGGAACTCCATAATCGACGTGCATCTCCCCCAATGATGCTAGCCACAATACTCTTAAGTATCATATTGATGTCCTGCAACTCAAATAAGTAGGCATCCAATTTCAAATTTCCTCCCTCGAGCTCTACCTTCAAATTGCGACACAACCCTTGTGTTTAAGTCAAATGGGCATCACCCATCAAGACATTCATGTTCCTCAAGTTTTCACATTCTTAATCCAAAGATACCATCAATTTCTAAGAAATAAAATTGTGGGTTGCCCCACTATCAACCAAAATTCAGAATCGGAACCCCTTTAATTTACCTCTCAATTTCAGAGTATGGGTATGGGTGGACTTATCCTTAACTAAATTTCGGAGGTTTAAAACATTGTAGTTTCCTTTAATTCCGTCATCCTCAGTCTCATCACCCTCAAGTGCTGACATATCACCTTCCCCTTATGTATTATCCTCTTCCACTACCATTCTCTTTATTTGCTTATCTAGACACATGTGGGAAGGATGGTAAGGCCCACCACACTTAAAACATAATCATTTTTGTCTTCTATCAATTAGCTCTTGATATGTTAAATGTCTTATGCCCTTATCACATGGCCCTTGTCTCCCTTTGTCCACCATTTCATTCTTTGGGCTTGGCCCATAAGATGTCCACCCTCCTAAGTTCCTCTTAGCATCCCTTCTGAAATTCTAGTCAACACCTAAATTACTTTTTCCACCATATGAATGACTCCTACCTTTGGCTTGACTACCCAACTCAAAACGTGAGTCTTGATGACCCATCCCACCATAGCTCTTGCTTCATGAACCATTTCTATTTCCAACATTCTAGCCGCATTCAACATACGTCCATGTTTCAATGGCATCATTGATTGTATGCTTCTAATATGTGCCCAATATCATCCTTCAATCCCGACAAGAAATAGGCAAAACATTGATTGTTTGGAATACGAGGTACTTGAGCAACCAAGTACTCAAAACTCCTAATATAGTCTTCTACTATCCCACGTTGTTTAAGCATGGTAAGTTGCTCATAAGTGCTTCCTTTTCCCCATCCTCCTCCGTATCTCTCCAACAAAGTTTCCTTCAATTGTTTCCAAAACAAATCTTCACTTTCATTCACTAGAGAATTAAAGAAATGAATGGTGCCTCCCTCTATGCACTTTTGCCAAACTGATCTTCACCTCCTCATTAGTTTCTTGGATTCTGAAATAAATTTCAGCTTTAGTAATCTAGCTAGAAGGATTGTCCCCATTAAACAGAGGCAACTCAATCTTCTTGACTAACTTTCGAAATTCCTTCATTGCCTCCCATGTAAGGCGCGCAGCCCAGACCCAGAAACACTCTTGTTTTCCTTCTTCTTCTTTGAACCCATTGACTCGTCTCCTTCCTCCATTCCTTTCTATGACACACTAAGGGAGATTGCCTCCATAAGCTTTGTTTGTGCCTATGCTTGAGCCTTAAGCTCCTCAATCGAAACTCTCATCCGTGATAGTTCAGCCTCCAACCAATTCACTCGTAACTCCATGTTATCCTCCTTTGCCACTAATTCCTTTATTTGTACGACAATTTGCCTCTTTCTCCCTTTTGGCATCCATCAAGGTCACAAATCTGGTAGGCCAAACCAAAATGATGAGAACCAAGAAGACAAAAAGAAAATAGATCACACAAGTAATAGAAAAGTATATGATATTATTGAAAGTATAGGAAAATCAATAGAAGTAGACTCCTATTTCCATAGCAAAGCTCCTTAACAAAGAAATATAGATGATTCTATATATCCCAACCTCTTTTCTCTCTCTTTCCACATCCCTTATAACGATATTCCTTCTTCTCTCACCAAAACATCCTCTAGAGATTAACCTTACTACCCTTGCCAACTCAGCACCTAATGTAGTGCTTTTTGTAAGAACCTAGAAAATAGCCTGTTAAGAGTAGATAGATGTATTAAAATAATGAGACTGAGCAATTTATGTTAAAATAAGCCAATAGTATAAAAAGAAATTTCAAACACTCGGTTCATTATCTAAATACTTTTCATCTCTCTAAAACACTATTCTCTACTCTTCCTCTCCCTTCTCTCTAGAAATTCTCACCGGTGGCTCATCTGTTCGACGATCAGGAGGCACTTAAGTGATCCTGGCGTCAAGGGCTTCCTGTTTCACCATTTGGTTTAGTGTTTAGAACTGGTAAGTTTCATTCTCTGGTTTTAGTGATTTCAGGTTTTGTTGCATGCAAGGAACAATCCTGTTTGCATGTGTTCCGTATTCTCCTTCTTCTTTTTCTGATTTCATTTTGGTTCTACGGTTGGTCTTCTTTCACCAACCGGTGGTTCATAGGTGCTCTTAGGATTTTCTTGAGGTTCAAAATAATTTTCTAGAAGGATAGAAGTTGTTCAGTTCAATTAAGAGGTAAGGGAAGCTAGTTAATTTGATTGTGATTTTTTATGTATGAAATTACTGTTTGGATGGTTGCATGTGTGTCACTTGAATGTTTGATTGAATTGTGTTGAATTTGTAAATGCTGGAACCTATGAACTGATTGGGGCTTCTCTGCATAAGTGTTCGACCTGTTCTGATCTTGAGGAAGTGGGTAGGTGAAAATGAGAGTGTGGGGTTGGAAGTGAATTTGGTGAGTGAGGAGAGTCTAAGAAAGTGTAATTGAATCTGTTAGAACCTTTAAGTTCCTCTAAAATGTGTAAAAAGTAGAAAAATGGATTTTGGGTCATTGAGTTGTTGATTATGCAGAATTTGGAGTGAAACCTGGTATGAGACTCTTTAGAATGATGTTAGGAAGATTTAAGTATTCATGTATGGAAGATCAGAAGTTGGGAAAAATGTTTAGTTTTGGTAAAGTCTAACGTGTTCATCATTCTACAAAAGTTCTCCAGAATTATGCAGAAAGCTTATCACGCGCTGTTGACCACTCAACCATGCGCTGATTGGTCGCCCGACCATGTTCAGGTACTCGGTCATTAACTGGGTTCGGTCCCTTTAGAGTCTTACTCGTTCATGACCATTCGTTCTTAGCACTACAAGAATAATTTATATTATCGACGGTCGTAACTCATCGGTAATGTACAAAATCCGTCGGTAATTATCGTTTACCGACGGCTTACTGACGATCAAAATGTCGTCGGTAAAACCATTGTTGGTAACCTTTACCGATGGCTTTTTCAGCCATCGGTAATTACTGAAGGCTTTTGGCCTTCGGTAAATCCGTCAGTAATTATCGAAGGCTTGTGGCCTTCGGGAAATCCGTCGGTAATTACCGCGATCTGGTTCATCTTCTTCGTCTTCCTTCCTACCTCCGTGTCATTATTTTTTTCGTTTTCACGAACTCTGCCACCAAAAAAGCATCACGCCAATAACAAACTCATTTTCAAACAATCAAACAACCAATTTATTTTCAATAGTTAAAATCATAGAGAGTTTCTCTGCAATTCTCATATTTGTAAGAGAAAGAAGATGTTATTAGGACTGGTGATGTTCCTAATCGAACATATCAACTTTGCAATGGATCACCGGAAAAGTTGAGCTCGCCGGAAAAGTTGAGCTTGTCGGAAAGACTGAAAAGTGGACAATGGTGGGTTGCAACAGTGGCGAGCCTGCGGTGGTGAAGAGCAACGGTGATGAGACTACGTGACGATAAGCAAAAATTAGAAGGAGAAATGAGTAATGGTGGCAAGAAGTTCTGGTGACCAAACATTGGAGGGTGGCACTATCGGTGGTAAGAAGTTATACACTGAGATGGAGAGAAATGAGAAGGAGAAAAGAGTGTGATGTTTGCCACATATATTGGCACTGGAGGCGAAATTCGGGCTGGAAAATTCCTGTTCTTTTTACCGACGGGCCAAAAGCCTTCGGTAAATCCGTCGGTAACGCCGTTAAGTGGAAAAAGAGCGAGAAAATTCCCGCTCTTTTTACCGACGGCCCAAAGCCTTCGGTAAATCCGTCGGTAAGTGACATACACCTTAACGACGGCCAAAAGCCTTCGGAAAATCCATCGGTAATGTGCATTTCACTTACCGACGAATTTACCTACGGCTTTGGGCCGACGGTAAATCCGTCGAAAATTAAAATATATCGATGGATATATATTCGTCGGTAAAAATTCGTCGGTAATATTAATAATTTTTGTAGTGTAGGTGGGTGGGTGATCTCTTAGTAGTGCTCGATCTTGTACTAGCATTTTGTCTCTTAGTAGTGCTCGATCTTGTACTAGCACTCGGTCTCTTAGTAGTGCTCAGTCTTGTTATAGGGTTCGGTCTAACTTTAGTCCTCGGTCTTTGATGCGGCTGTCGCGGCCCATCAAATTTGATGTGCATTAAAGAATGTAGTATAGTGCTAGAAAGTGACTCCTAGGTCGTCTCTCAAGGACCAAATGTGATTCGAGACTTAGGTCAAACCGTAGTGGGGGGAGTTTTGAAAGTGTTTTTGTGATTAGAAGTGAACTAAATTAAAACTTGAAATTAAATACAACCAAACATAATTGAAAACATTGAAATAAATGAACAAAGGTTGAAGACCGAACGGTCTTACAGATGATCAAACGGTTCTACATTGAGACCGAACGATCTCTAAAACAAGTGAGGAAATTGGAAATGTAGAAAGATAAAGAAGTCGAACATAATAGACAACATAGTGAACGAAAACAGTAAACTGAACAATCCTAAACCGAACAGTGCACACCAACCAGCTAATTAAATTGGGCTTGATGAACTAATAAAATGAAATAAAATCGAACAAACTGGTGATTAAAAACAACTCCCGAAAGTGATGAAACAGCTAGCCTATGAAACCGAATGGTCTACGTTAGCCCTGGAAAAACTAGATACCTAAACCAATTAAATGCCTAAACGAATTAAATGCATAAACCACAGCGAAAATGAGCCTTCAAATAAAATTTGCGTCACCCTTGAAAGAATAGATGCATCATGTAGAAATGCTCGCGTCAGGCACCGTGCAGTTGGAATTAAAGAAGCAATAAAGATAAGAAATAAAAGGCATAATGCAGTATTCTTTCAACATCATTTCCTCACGGAACAGCTCAAAAAAAAAAAAGAAAGAGCAAACAGTAACAGGGTTGAACCAGAATTGCTGAAGGGTAATGATGAACTTTGAAAAATGTGAATGAGGAATCAGTGAAAGTAATTTAAAATTGAGCATGGACTTCAACCTGAATGTATTTCAACATGGAGAATATATAAAAATTCTCAGTTCAAGCGTGAATTCAATATAAACCCTCGTGGACGTGACAGCTGTGTGCATATTTCTTTTAATAAAAAAAATTAAACAAACTTTCTCCTCATGAAACCAGCGCTAGGACAAATGGAAGAAAAACAAACGTAATGAACCCATAGTTCTTCACTCAGACCATGCGCCGTCATGTGGGTGGCGGCTGATGCACAACGTGGTGCCCCCCCCTTTTTTATTGTGGCTGGCTGGCCTAGGCCGTGTGGTGTGTTTTTGTTTTTTCCCTCTCTTCCCGTGCACTCCCACCTTTGCTGGACTCAACCCCTCTTACGTGGGCTGCCACTCCAAGCTGTTGTGTTGCTGGACGGTGACATCTCGTGGACGTGTTTTGGGTCGTGTGCTCCCTTTCTTCAAATAAATGAAGTCCCTATATGTGTGCACAGCAAGAAAATGAATTTCACTTTGTTTCTCATTTTAGTTTAAAATATAATTGATGAGAAATTTCTCTTTTACGTCCCAAAATATTATCCAACAATTTTCCTTCAATTAATAATGCAAATAATTAGTCTCAGATAATTCAAATTAATTAAAATAAGAATTTCTGGTCAAATTAAGCACAATTAGCAAAAACGGAAAAATACCGGACATTTAAGCACAATTCCCCTATTAATTCTAACACAATAGATTAAGTGAAGTGAAGAAAATATTGACTCATCAGTCTTACATTAGTATTCAGTCTTGCACCATTGTTCGGTCTCGTAATAGTATTCGATTTAGTCATAGTTTTTGGTCTCGTAATAGTATTCGGTCTTAACTGTGTTCGGCATCTGATGGGCCTTACTTGTTAATGACTGTTCTGTGATATTTTACTAATCTACACTAGTGGAAAAACAACATATAACGTCACGCGTTCAACGTCGTAGCACTCAATATCCAACGTTAAAAATGACAGGTGACATTGTCGTAAATAAATTGATTCGCTTCACGTCAATTACTAAAGTAGTGCGCCGTCTAAAATGTATTAACGTCAAACAAGAAGCATATCGATGTAATCTAAAATGTATTAACATCAAATAAGGCCAAGATCGACGTAAAATAATGACCTTAGAATCACATAACGTCAACTTAAGAAACATCTGACGTTCAATTTAAAATAAAAAATAACGAAATAGTGGTTTGCTTCCAGCAGTATTACTCCTTCCCACATTTGATGTCAACCATGACAAATATTCGACGTTTTATACGCCAGCATGAAGTCAAAGAGTAAATCCCTTAATTATTCTTTATTTTTTTTTCTTATAAACCAAACAGAACGTCCCACACTTTATGGGGTCGACGTTTAAAATAATCCAAAACGTCGAACAAGTTGGGGTTGAACGTGCTGGTCGTAATCACATAACGTCCATGAGGAAGCAGTAAACGTCCAATACAAAATAAATAAATACTAAATATTAATTTAATTAATATGATGTCAACCGTAACAAAAGAAGGACGTTGTTTATTACAACTAACAATTATTTGTTTATTTTTCATTTAAATCAACCCATAAAATGTCAGTTTTAAACTAGCTTAGACGATTTGTTATTTAGTTCCTTTTTTATTATTTTTTCTTTTTCTTTTAAACCAACCACAGAACGTCAAATTCTTCTTCGCGTTGGACGTTGTATTTTCCATAAATTATCTTTTTAATTTTTTCTTCTAAACCAAATGAAAAAACGTCTTTGTACTCGTGGCTTCGACGTTTTATTAAGCGAAGTCAAATTATGTGGGTATTTGGCTTTGACGTGCCATACTCGCATATAACATCAAAGTTCAATGTAACAGAACAGAGAACCACTCCAATGCCTTTCATGTCGAAGTCCCCTAGAGTTAGACGTTCTATGGGACTTTAAAAAGGAAAAAGAAAAAAAAGAGCGACCTTTGCCTTGGATAACGAATAATACGTCAGATACCCAAGGAATCCGACGTTTAGTGTTGGATTAAAACAAAAAAGAATTAAACCAAAAAGACACTTTGGAAGTCTGAAGAAATTGACGTCAACCTCTTCGTTTCTAGCAGCAAACTGCATATTCCCATATATCATTTAAGTAGACTGTCTTTTATTATTGAAGCCCATATCAGGCCCATATCAGGCCTTTCACGTCGATGTCCCATAGAGTTCGACATTCTATGAGAATTTAGAAAGGAGAAGAGAAAAAAAGGAGCGACCTTTTGCCTTCGGACTGCCTTTTATTATTGAAGCCAAAGGTCACCCCACATCAGGCCTTTCCCAACAGTCATTCTTTTTTTCTATAAATACAGTTTCGTAGCCTTAGATAACCTGTAGAGATCTTTTTATAAAATTCCTGCTATGAACTCCATCTGTTAATTGTTTTCTTTGTGTTTTCTGTCATCTCCTTCAAGGACACAAAAAAACTTGAAGGATTATAGAAAACCAAAGGAAAAGGTTGAAAGATTTGGATTTTGCATCCTTTCAAAACACTACTCCTCCTTCACTAAACTATAGAACTTCCATAAACAAATTCATGTTAACCCTTTCAAAACTCTACAACCTCCATTCACCAAATATCTCATAACAATCTGTTAACTTTCTTCTCTATTTCTCTATCATTTCTTTCAAGTTCACCAAAGCGAGTTTCCTTGTGGTTTGATTCTTTATCATGGCGAATTGCTTGAAAGATTTGGATTTTACATCCTTTCAAAACGCTACAACCTCCATTGACAAAAATCCTTCTACATTTTAACAATCCCGCAGATCTTTTCGTCGTTTGATTTTCATTTTGTTTGCTATGTTTAGTGTTATTATGTTTTTCCTTTGTTTCGTTTCCATTTATGAACCTACGTAATAATGAATTTCTTTTAGAAATCCTTCAAATAATTTTACGTTGAATACTGAAGGAAAATGACATCCCTATGTATTTCCCAAATAACGTGGGCGTCCCTATGTATTTCCCAAATAATGTGGACGTCGAGTGGTGTCAATATTGACGTGTATCTCTTTGTTTTAACGTAGCATTTATCATGCCCTACCAATAGTCTTTTCCCATATACCTGGACGTCGAGTGGTGTCAGTATATGACGTGGATCTCTTTGTTTCTAACACAACATTTATCAATCCCAACCAACTTCGTTTTCCCATATAAAGTTGAACGTTCTATTTGAATTTAAAAAGGATAAATAAAAAAAGGGAGCGACCTTTGGGTTTGGTTAACGAATAAAGGAAAAAAAATTGGACGTTTATTGTTGGTTTAAAGGAAAAAGAAATAAAAAGGGAGTAATCTGGTTGACAATAATACGTCGAAGTCTTAAAAATGACGTTAACCTCTTCGTTTCATAACTTTTCTATTAATATTACGTCGAGTAGCTTTACTAATCGACATACTATTGCAAAAAGAGTGCAATGGTATATTCAATGTAATGATGTAACATTAAAAATTTCAATTACAGTCACATAAGTGATTTAATCAATTTAAACAATTCAATCACCATTCACTAATGTTATTGCCAAAAGAGAATTTTATTAATATTCAAAAGATGATTACAACCAGCAAAACAAAAGATGGCTTAAGAAGCCACTGATTAAAAAATTAAAATCAAACAACGAAAATCCATATTCTTGTGTTGCAGAATTATTGTTGATCCCTTTCTGGTTGTTCACATCACCTTCCTTTCCATTTTGTCGGTGATTTTCCAATCCTTAGAGTCTTTTGTCAATGACTGTGTCAACTTTCAATTTACTTAAGCCCCAAGAGTCTTTTTAGCGGTTCTGACATACAAAAGATGATTACAACCAGCAAAACAAAAGATGGCTTAAGAAGCCACTGATTACAAAATTAAAATCAAAGAACGAAAATCCATATTCTTCTGTTGTAGTCAGCTTTCAATTTACTTGAGCCCCAAGAATCTTTTTAGCGATTCTGACATACAATCTATTTTCACCGTCGAATGTCTTCATCACTAATCCAACCTGTAGGATTAACATTCCTTGCAATCCGGGCAACCTTCCATTTTCTTCTTGATGATGATGAAGAAGCCATTTCTGATCAGATTCTTGAACGTCTTTCACATTTCTAGGGTTTGTAACTCTTCAGTTTAGAAAACACTGAGTGCGTTTTCAAATCTAGTATTTATAAAGTTGTGCATCAAATCTTATCAGTTTCAGGCCCAACTAAAATTTTCAATCTTATATATCCCAATAAAGTAATTTCAGCAACGATGAATTTCTAAAGGGTTCGACGTTTTATTATGCGGAACTTTGACAATATAAGGATTGACTTGATGGGCACTAGAGTAGTTGGGTGCATTAGTGGCTCCCAGCATTTTCTTTAAATACAGTTTCGAATCCTTTGGAACTACCCTTTGAAAACCTACACTACAGAGCTTCCGTAACCAAATTCATATTAACTTTTTCCTTAGGGTTTCCATTTGTTCCTCTACTAAACGAAGACATTTCTTTGTTAACGATGAAGGCACGGTGGAAATCCTAAGGAAAATGTTAACACTTATGAATTTCAAAAACATTCTCCATTGTTTTTCTGGTTTTTTTTTATTTAATTCCTGTGTTTTTTTATGTAGTTTCTTGTTCATGTAAAAGTCGTCATATAGTTTGATTAAATCTATCATGTATCGTTGTCAGAAACAAAATTCTTAAACCCTTCCTGTAAATGTCTAAATCCTGTTCTCAAATGGCTTCTTCATCTTCATGGCGTGGAAAGAAGGTTGCACACTTTGTAAGAAATGCTAGTCCAAATGGGTGGATCAGTGATGACGAAGAACGATACAAATTTGGATGTTATAGAAAACTCTTCAAGGTGGTCCCTCACAAGTTCTTGGATGTGGAATTATTCAGAAGGGAGGGGTTTATCTTTCAAGAATGGCTTGTAGATGTTGGTCTTCTAAAATTTGTAGAAATGACTGGTGAGTGCTATCCTGACTTGGTACAAGTCTTCTACCATAATCAGAAGGTTGTCGATGGTGTTATATGCTCTCAAGTGAAAGGTGTCGATATTAAAATTGATGACGAAATATGGCTATCTTCTGGTCTCAATGCAGAAGGCTTCATGTCTCATGAAAGAAATTCTTAACTTAACCAATGGACCAACAAGAAGAAAATTTATAAGGAATATCTGAGAAGTCTAACAAGGCTAAAGGTATACAAGCCGTATCTACTTGATGGTTTGAAAATGGAAGAAAAAATGTGTGCTTTTGTACTTACTTGGGTAATACTACTTGGAAGATGTTTACGTGATCATCTAACTACTGCAGATTTATTTTTGGTTCATGCCATAAAAACCCGGATACCAACCAACTGAGTTGCTGTTATGAGTGAGCACATGATTGAAATTGTAAGTAGTCATGGACATATTTTTCCATATGGTGTTTTTTAACAGCAGTGTATTGAAGCATCATCAAGTTGATCTTACTGGTGAAAAAAATATTTGGTGCACCGAATCAAATGAAATAGGAAAAGTGGCATTGAGACATAATGGTCTAAAGAAAACAAAAGATGGCTGGGTGTTCAAGGATGTTGACGAAAGTCCTTCTACCTTCACTCCACAGATTGAGTTTGAAAGATTTGTTGTGGATCAATTTCGAAGGCTTTCAACAAGAATTTCAAAAGTTGAAAAATCTCCGATCATGATTCACAAGAAATCAGATGAAGACAATGCTCTCATAACTCCCTCAGCAAGTCAATCTGATGATGAAGACGACACAACAAAAGATGAATCCATTTTAGTTAATTTTTCTGAAATTAATGTAATATTTTAATATATTTTAGTATATTTTTGTATGTTTGAACTCTGTTTGAAATTTTAATATATACTTTTCGTGGTTATATTTTCATATTTTTCATTTGTTTAATGTTATTATGGGTTATTTTTAAAAATCCTTGAAGTTTTTTTACGTCGAATTCTTAAAAACGTCGACGTTTTAAAAGATAAAAATAGGAAAAAATGAATGTTACGTCGCATATTGTAAAAGTTGTCGTCAAACATCAAGTCGATTTTTATAAATACAATTGCGGATCCTTGATCTAGTCCTCCACTTATAAAGTTTAGTCGTAAATTGTCACTCTGATATCATATTTTTTATGTTTCCTCATAGCTCTTCCAAGGTCATCACAAAAGTTAAGGTGACGCATGAAAGAACTATAGAAAACATAAGAAATAAGTTAACAGATTTGGATTTCGTTTCAAGTAGTACAATTTCATTCATATTCATAGTGATTACAATAAGATTAGAAACAAAACAGACACAGAACAGGAACACAAAACTTACTCCATACTAAAATTCTAAGCCTCTATTCTAATTCAGAATATTTCCATTGAATCCTCCTCACTATACTCTTCACTTGAGTCTTCAGTTGGAGAATCAGTTTTATTCTTTTTCTGATGCAGAGCGTCTATCTTCTGTTCGAGTCTCCTGAGTTTTTCAACAACAAATATTTCAAAATTGGTTTCAGGGACGAAGTTGGTGCGGTCTTCATTTAGTGCAGGTGTGCTTCCAGAACTTTGAACCATATTCTCTTCATCCTTGAAGCACCACCCCTTTGTGGTCTTCACAAGGCCAATGGAAGTCAAGGTGTTTCGATTTATCACATTTGAGCAGTTACAAGAGCATTTCTTTTCACCACTAACATCCACACCTTGAAGGGTAAGGATTTTGCTGATAAACACAACATATGGTAGATGTCGTGCATGTTTGGTTCCTGCATCAACCATATGATCTTTTATTACTTCCACCCAATTGGTAGGAGCATCATTCTTGATGGCATACAGTAGAAAAACATCTTCAGTTGTCATTTTGTCTTGTACTTGTACATGTCTAGCAGGTAAAATCACCCAAGCAAAAATGTATGCTATTATCTTTTCTTCTTTATTCAGTCCCTCATGCACATATAATCTTTCAATTGTGTATCTCCTAGGAAACCTTAACCAGTTACTATACACGTCCTTTTTCTTCAGCCATATGTTTGTTTCTGAGTACCGTAAGTGAGAGAATGGCCCTTCGGCTTTTAATCCTGCAAGTTGAAACCAAACATCATTGTTAATGTGAACATTTACTCCTTTTACTTGAGAATGAAGGATGCCATCTATGTTTCTCATATTATTGTAGAAGACCCTTACTAATTCAGGGTACCAATCACCCTTCATCTGGACAAGTGTAAAGAGACCTTGAGTTTCAATCCATTCCTGAAAGTGAAATCCCTCTTTTTCAAATAAGTCGAGGTTCAGATATTTGTGAGGAACAATATGTTTAAACGTCGTCCACCTCAGAAACTCTAGACGAGTCTCCTCATCACTGATCCACCCGGAGAGATCAGCATTTCTTGCAGCCACAACAACCTTTCCTCTGTCTGTTGAAGAATATGATGAAGAAGCCATTTGAATTTGGATACCAGATAATTTTCCTCATTATTAGGGTTTACCAATATAGAAACAACTCAATGTACATAAGATTTTCAAATTTAGTGTATATAAGGGTGCGCAATGTCACGCGTTCAACGTCAAATAACATAACAACCAACTTTAACAATAACCGGTGGCATTGTTGTAAATAAATTCATTCGATACACGTTGAGTTGTATCAATAATGGACGTGGATCACGTCGTTTCAAATATTACGTCAACTGTGTAACTAAATTCGAAATTTAAATTCTCTTAAAGTTGTTTCCACCAGAAGAAATCAGATAGCTCTGAAATATAACGGTAGAAAACAACTACAAGACAATTTAAAAAACGATTCATACATTGCCAAATGATGAAGTTAAAAACTTTTTTATAAATATATTTTAGTTCTCAAAATTGTTTCAGCATTACACATATTGTGATCCATATTTCTTTTTCCTAAGCACTTCCTTTTCAGTAAGATAACTTAACCATTTCTATACTATAAAAGCATTTTGTTGACTTCAGGTTCAAAGGCCACCTTCATATGGACTGAGGCCTGAATGCGGCACTTTGAAATTCAAGTCAGCAAATTGCAATTTGAAGAACACACATGTTCGGAATCTAAGGAAGGAAAAGCGCTCAGGAGATAAAAAAACATGAATCCAAATATGTTCAATACGGAAACAAGAAGCAAGACATTAAGTGAAATGCAAGCTATATTTATATATGAACCGATGACGTACATTAGATCCTGTAATTATGCTCAGTATCTTGTATGAACATCGAATCCCAGCCGAATTCGACAATCAAAAATCATTAAGTGAAAAAGGTAAAAAAAATCTCTAGTGCTTTTGACGAAAAAAATGTCGAAGATCTATAAGGCTTGGACGTTAAAGTGAGAGTTTAAAAGGAAAAAGAAAAAATAATAAAAAATGGAGCGAACTTTGGCTTTTGGAGGAATATTAAAACGTCGAATACCATTCGAATTTGACGTAACATTCTGGTCACACAATTAATCTTCCCAACCACTCCAATGCCCTTCACGTTGATAAATAAGTAGACCCATTGAAAACCTATCCTACATAACTTCGGTAATCAAATTCATGTTAACTTTTATCTTGTGTTTTCCTTTACTAAACGGAGATATTTCTTTGTTAACCATGAAGGCATGGGGCGAAAACACAGGAAAAAGTTAACACTTATGAATTTCAAGTAGACCCTTTGAAAACCTATCCTACATAACTTCGGTAATCAAATTCATGTTAACTTTTTTGTTGTGTTTTCCTTCATTTCCTTTACTAAACGAAGACATTTCTTTGTTAACCATGAAGGCATGGGAGGAAAACATAGGAAAAAGTTAACACTTATGAATTTCAAGTAGACCGTTTCAAAACCTATCCTACATTACTTTCACAACCAAATTGATGTTAACTTTTTCCTTTGTTTTTTTTTACTTCTTGGTTTTGGTTATAATGTCTCCCATCATCTTTGGTCTTCATTTTAGATGTTGTGTTTTGTAAAAGGAGATTTCTTTTTGAAATCCTCTAAGATATAGGACGTTAGTGATCCCAAAAAGAAGAAGTCAATCACCAGGCCTTTACGTCGAATTGACTCAATATTCGACGTGAACTTTATAAATTTAACTTGTCTTGGAGTTGTTTCCACCATAAGAAATCAAATAGCTATGAAATCTAATGGTAGAAGACAACTCCAAGACAATTTTTTAAAGGATTCATACATAGTTAAATGATGAAGTTGAACAACATTTTTACATAATTATTTTAGATCTCAAAATTGTTTCAACATTAAACATATTGTGAACCATATTTCTTTTTCCCAAGCACTTTCCTTTCAGTAAGATAACTTAATCATTTTTGTACTATAAAAAGCATTTTGTTCACTTGAATTTCAAAGGCCACCTTCATATGAACTGAGACATGAATGAGGCACTTTGAAATTCAACCGAGAAAATTGCAATTTAAAGAAGAGACATGTTTCGAAATCTAAGGAAAGGAAAATGCCAAGGAGATAAAAAACATGAATCCTAATATGTTCAATACGGAAACAAAAAGCAAGGGATTACGTGATGGATGCAATATTTATAGATGAACCGATGACGTACATCGTGTAATTATGATTACTGACTATCTTGTTTGAACGTCGAAGCCCCTTCGAATTCGATGTTCAAACATCATTCAGAAAAAAAACAACAAATTTGAGTTTGATTCATGTAAGAACAAATTGACGTCTCGCCCCCTAGAAATTGTCTACTTTTGAATCACCCGCGAAGAAGGTGAGATTTGGAGGGCTTGAAGTTAAAAAGTTTGATGTGCCCCCTCTATATTTATATAATTCCACTCTCAATTTTGCTAAGTTAATATAGTCGATTCTAAGTAATAAAGAATCGATTCAAAGTGTTATAAATTAAGAAATGCAAATAATGTTATTCATAGTACTTTTTTTGTGTCATAATCATTTATACTAATAACTAATTATAATTATTAAATTATTCAAAATAATTTATCTCAATGTGGCCAATAAAAGTTGTTCTAAGAGTTCTTTTGTTCTTTGATCGTCGTCGACTTTTTAAATTGGAGTTTTTTATAAACGCTTATGTGGTAGTCGTGATCGGTCCGTTTCAAATATACAGACCAATAAAATAGTGACATAGTATATTGTCAAAAAAGTATTTAACATATCGTTGGTCCCTAAGAAAAATTTTGTTGTTCCTAGAATTCTGACAAATCTCTTTCATGACCTTGTCCGTCCGTCTCGACATTTTTAAATTTTACTTATGGTTCATAAGACAAAGATGGAAACGCCACAGTATAGGTATAAATGTTTAAGGCACCTAAGAAACCCTAAAAGAAATATTTGCCACAAAGATATTAATCTTTGATAAGAATCAGAGAACCAAGAACCAAAAGAACCTTCTCTCAACATTGCAAACGCAAATTTATGACTTCCAAAATGTCTACATATGTATTTGGTGTCCTTATATATAGGTATAAATGTTTAACGTACCTAAGAAACCCTAAAAGAAAGATTCACCACAAAGATGTTAATCTTTGACACTAGTGCAGAATTGGCCTTTAACGTCACCCAATAGACGTCCGTCCACAAAAACTCCAACGTAAATAATTGACCGGTGGCATAAATGTAAATAAGTGAGAGTCTAGACGTCCGTGCTTGCAGGGCCCCAACGTCTATAATATTATAGACGTCCGGCCCCCTCTGACAGACGTTTTAAAGGCTGAAGCAATGAACTCTTCAACTACCCCGTCAGCCTCTTAGACGTCCGTCCTGGATGGGGCCGGACGTCTATAATATTATAGACGTCGGGGCCCTGCAAGCACGGACGTCTCAAAGGCTGAATGCATTAACTCTTCAACTACCCTGTCAGTAACTTAGACGTCCGGCCCCCTCTAACGGACGTCTAAAAGGCTGAACGCATTAACTCTTCAACTACCCTGTCAGCAACTTAGACGTCCGTCCTGGAGGGGGTCGGACGTCTATAATATTATAGACGTCCGGCCCCCTCTAACGGACGTTTAAAATCCCCCGCGAATATCAATATTTAAAACCAGAAGACGTCATATTAGTGACTGCCCTGACGTCTATAGTATTATAGACGTCGGGGCCTTCCAGTAACGTTTTAGGTCGTGTTTAGTGCAGTTTGTTGCGTGTTCTTGGGCGGCGTTTTTTGGCCTACGTTTTAGGTCGTGCACTCCTCCATTTCCCTCCATTTTCATTTCGAATCTGCTCTTCAGGTTAGTTTCTTCGTTAATAATTTTTTTATTGGGTTTTTGTGTATGCATGTTTTTGACTTTAAGGTATGCATGTGTTATTGGCTTTTGAATATATGCATGTATTAGTTGTGTTATTATAATTTTCATGTTAGATTATAAGTATCAAATCATTGAGTGACCCTTAGTTCCCGTTTGAAATTTAACACAAACGATTAATCTTTTAATCGTTTGTGTTAAATTTTGAATTGTCCGATTGGACAGTTTGAGAAAATTAATTTTCATAATTTGCAATAACATGTAAGTTGGAGTCTATGGATAAGATTGATAAACTTTCGGTTCAGTATTTGTGTTGTTCTCCAGATGCCTATTTGATTGTGGTCATCGTTGACTACTCTCATTTCGTGTATTTCGGAGACCAATGCGAAATGCTGCCGAAATTTTATCAAATTTATGATGTAGACTTCAATGCACGTGTCTTAGCAAATTATGAAAATTAATTTTTTTGAATGGGTAGGGCTTAACCTTGTGAGAGTTAAAAACTTAAACTGATGATTTCACGAACATAGAATGGATCGAAGCTGGATGAATGAACGTCGCATCAGTGAAGAATATGATAAGGGTCTTTCGGAGTTCTTGCAATACGTTGAACAAAATGCTAAGTCTGTGAATGGGACATATTTTTGTCCTTGTGTGCGTTGTCTTAATCAAATACGGCAAGACTTAGGCAATGTGCGTGACCATCTATTCATGTTCGGCATCATGAGGACTTATACCGTTTGGACTTGGCATGGAGAAGTATTGAACCAGCCTACCACGTCACGAGGAACGGATTATGTGGAAGAATGGATGAGTGATCATTTAGAGGACATGATACGTGATGTCGGTGAAGATAATTTTGGAAGAGCTAATTTGTATGATTCTCTTATAAATGATTCAGAGCAAATGTTGTTCCCCGGATGCTCGAACTTTACACGTCTGTCTGCAACTTCAAAGTTGTTTAGTTTAAAAGCAAGGAATGGATGGACCGATAAAAGTTTCACCGAGTTGTTGGAGTTGTTGAAGGAGATGCTTCCAGAAAATAATACTCTGCCTATTCGTAATTACGAGGCAAAATTTTTTTTATGTCCAATGGGTCTTGAATATCAAAAGATACATGCTTGTCCTAATGATTGTGTTTTAAAAAGAAATATGACAGAAACACTGTCGATGAAGGTAATGATGGTGCACTTGCTAAGGTGATGTGGTATTTGCCTATAATACCTAGATTCAAACGTATGTTTTTTGTTAAAGAAGATGCAAAGAACCTTAAATGACACTTTGACGAAAGAAAGTGCGATAATCTTCTTCGACACCCTGCTGATTCACCCCAATGGAAAAAGATTGATGAAAAATTTCCGGAGTTTGGTGCAGATCCAAGACACTTAAGACTTGCACTTGCAACTGATGGTATGAATCCGTATGGAAACTTAAGTAGCAAACACAGTTCATGGCCAGTTATGTTGATGATTTACAATCTTTCTCCTATGTTGTGCATGAAGATCAAAATTCATGTCAGCAGTATACCTTCACAGAGGAGGACTGGATACAGTTTCGTGTATCTAGAGAGACTGAGGAATGGAAGGTCTGTTTCTTAACAACTTAAAACCTTTCATTGAGTTCTTATGATTTTACACTTATTTATGTACATGGTTTCACAGGGTAAAAGGTTAGCCGCTCAAGAAAGACAACGGCTAAACGATGCACCACACTTGTTATCACGAGGTGGTTATGCAAAACTGGAAAAAAAAAACTTAGAAACTCTAGAGCAGATGCCTTGGGACTTGAGTCGCCGGACCTATCACCTGCACCTCCTAGGTACGAGTTGTGGAAGGCTGCTCGGACTAAATCTGATGGGAACATCACATCTTCCTCAACAGCCTTGATCTCACAAAGAATTGTAAGTTCAAATTCTAAACATTGTTTGATTGTGTATCTATCACATCATGTCTTCTAAGTATCTTCGTTTTTGTATGTGTAGGATGAGTTGGTTGAGCAGCAGACTCAGGGAACATTTGTTGGCCAAGGTAGGGACGACATTCTAACAACGGCCATCGGAAGACCCGAGCACCCAGGACGTGTACGTGGAGTTCCTGGGGCGATTGGTCTTCGTGACTACTTTGGCCCCACACAACAAACCACTCAATCAATGAGTCAGGAGGCACTAAGGCAGATGGATCTTCAGTGGGAGGAAAGACTGAACCAAAGCATGAGATCAATGGAGCAACGATTCATGGAGAAACTACAATAACAAAAAGAAATACAAAGAGTGCTTGAACAGAAGCTGCATTCCATGACGCAGGGCAACACGGGGCCCGGTGAAACTCTCACGCCACCTCGTGTCAGCACTAGAGGATCATACTCTGCTGTTGAACCTACTCAGTACAATGGTCAATATGAGTTGTTTGTTGATGGGGATCCCCCACGCATTGTGGTTGTCGGACGAGTGCTTGAGGGAGGGGTCACTGTTCATGGTGTTCCCATATTACCCCACCACGTGCGTGTGACGATTGATGAGATTCGGGATCCCCAAGCTCAGGTGCCTGTACCCACTCCTGAAATTAATTTTGTGGGGGAGGCCATAGGCTCATTTATAGCCTGGCCTCGAGCATTGATCATGTCACACATCGCTACTCCACAGGTATAATGTCTTTGTTATTTGTATTTCTATGTTAAGTTTAAAAATATTTGTTGATAACTCTTTGATGAAATTGTTATCTTCAGTTCACACGTCTTCAGAAGCAGCCGATTCATGACAAAGTCATACATGAAGATGATGACATGGCTGAAGCAGAGGATGATCCTCTATCAAAGCTAATGACAAGATTACCCAAGTTGAAGAGAGCATCATTATAACTATACTGGGATTTGAGAGTATTTGGTCTGCCCCCCCCCCCCCCCCCCCCATGTGCCAGTATATATCACATTGCCTGATGCATTGGAGGTGATTGGGGGAGACAGGATGTTGAATATTTCCATCATTCAACTATGGTGCATGTAAGATAGTTAATTTTGTCTTCCATATGTCTTTTTGTTTGATTCCTATACTTTCTAACAACTTAACTTTGATCATTTAGGTACATGGACACAATCATTGTAGACCAAGGTCGGTCTTCCATGTACGGATTTGTTGAACCTCAGACCATTCAACCTTCTGGTAACACACTTCAAAACAGACAACATTATTTGAAAACATGGATGGATGAGTCAAAAAGAGACGTATACCTTGTGCCATACATTGATAGGTAGGTGTTGTTATATGTAAAAGTTCATTATTAAAGTTTCCTTAATTACTTAGTTAAATAACTATTTGTCCTTCGTGATAGTTCGTACTCGCAGCTGATGGTCATCATTCCCAAACAATGTAAAATTATATGGTTTTGTTCGTTGCACAGGAAGATGAGAAATGACTTGAGGACCATGCTTCAAGGGTAAGTGTTTCTCCAAAAATGACTTTCAATTTGATGTTCACCTTCAACTTTTATGATAAATATAGTTATGATAATTTTATTTTGTGTTTTTAATCTGTGCAGAGTTATTGGTAAATCTCGAGGTCAACTAGTTCAAATTTTATATCCAAAGGTTGATTGTCATTTATAGTTATAATTCATTTTGTATGTTATTGAATGATCTAAATTATTGACGATTTAATGCATCATTTTAGTGTAACCAGCAGCAGGATTCATGGGAATGTGGCTTCTATGTCATGTGTTGGATTAAGACCATCATTCGAGCTGCCATTACAGATGACTGGAATGAGGTAATGATGCATACCTTGAAGACATTACAAATCAAATTCAGTTTTAAACATATATGAAACCATAATGAATCTTTCTTCAATTTTGCAGCGTTTCAAGAGTACATCTCCTATACCAGAGGAAACGATTAGGCAAATAAGGCAGGAGTGGACAACTTATCTTCTGCAAAGATGGAGTTAGGAGCAGTTTTATTTGTTGTTGAACATTGATTAATTTTAGTTTTATAAGTTTATATATTGATAGTTTTGGTATTAGATTATTTTGTACATTAAGTAGAACTTTCTTTATATGAAACACAAATATACTATACTATATATTGTTCTGGGACAATTTTCTGCTTTTCAGTTGTGGTTTTAATGCAAAAATAAATTCATTTTAAAAAAAAAAATGCCCAGTAGACGTCGGTTATTGCACAAACGGACGTCTATAGATGTCTGGCAGTGCACAAACCGACGTCCAAACCCGTAAACCCTAAACAACCCGTTCAGCCATATAGACGTCTGTTTTGGCACAACCAAACGTCTATACAGACGTCTATATAGACGTCTGACCTGAAACAACAGACGTCTGACTAACGTCACCCACAAAGACGTCGAGTGCAGGTCGGACGTCAAAAAGCCAAAAGAACAGACGTCTAAAGCCCTTTCTGCACTAGTGTGATAAGAAAAATACAATTTATTTTTGTTAACATATCGTTGGTCCCTAAGAAAATTTTTATTGTTCCTAGAATTCTGACAAATCTCTTTCATGACCTTGCCCGTCCGTCTCGACTTTTTTAAATTTTACTTATGTTTCATAAGACAAAGATGGAAACGCCACATTATAGGTATAAATGTTTAAGGCACGTAAGAAACCCTAAAAGAAATATTTGCCACAAAGATGTTAATCTTTGATAAGAATCAGAGAACCAAGAACCAAAAGAATCCTCTCTCAACATTGCAAATGCAAATTTATGACTTCCAAAATGTCTACATATGTATTTGGTGTCCTTATATATAGGTGTAAATGTTTAAGGCACCTAAGAAACCCTAAAAGAAAGATTCGCCACAAAGATGTTAATCTTTGATAAGAAAAATACATTTTATTTTATTTCCTATGCTAATTTTTAATCAGGAGATAGTCCTCTATCCTACCTTTTGCTCGGGTCAGCCCATCCCGACCTTCAACTTATGTTAGTTTGTCTGGACCTTTAGTCTTAATCTCCGAACATTCATTTTGGGTCAACCAGTCTCCACCGTCAAACTTAATCTGCCTTAATCTTCGACCCAACCCATTCTGCTTAATGTTTGGACTAGATTTGTTTGACTATTCCCCATACACGATGTCTCTTCTCGATATTTGACTTGGTGTGTTGCATCTCTGTTGGTAACTTGTCTAAATATTTTTGGATAATTATACTTTGACAACATTTTTTTGACAACATTTTTTTCTAACTGACCTATCTTCATTTTTGTCCACAATATTCTATCTTAACACCTTTAGTTTATCAGTCAACTTAATTTTTTCTCAAACTTAAGGTATTATAATTTAAAAATCAATCCAAGTCTTTTAGTATAATCATACCTATCTTTAGCCTAAAACATTCATTTCAAATTACTTTAAATAATATAGTAATATTTATTACGATTTTAATTATTTTTATCTATAACTAAATTCAATTATCATAAAATATTATTATTATTTTCCATATGAAATTAAATTAATATTTTAAACAAATAAAATTTATTCTCTTTAAATTTCACCGTCAAAAGCATAGAAAAAGGGCGGGAGGCTGAAGAAGAAAACCTCGAATATCGGTAACGTTGCATTTCTAATGGGAGTTTATCTTAAAATGTAAATATTATATTGAAATATAATGGTAATGGGAGGTTATGAGCGGTTTTATAAAGGAAAAAAGAAAAATAGGAGGGCGGGAGGATGAAGAAGAAAACGTCGAATATCCCTAAAATTTGACGTCTTTTCCTAACTCTTTGTCTTATGGCGGACAATTAGTGCGTCGATGCCCTCTATAACTCGACGTTACCTTTGGGTTTTTTAAGCTGAGAAGTTATGAAGTTAAGAAGTCGAGATTGTGAAAGAAGTTCCTAGAATTCCATTCAGAAATGGCTTCTCCATCGTCATCATCAAGAGGAAAAGAGAAGATTGCCCGTGTTACAAGAAACGCAAGCCATCTGGATGGATAAGTGATCGAGACATGCGAGCAAAGTTTTTATACTGGACACATTTCAAAAATGTAGTTCCTCACAAGTATCTGGACCTGCAATTGTTCAAGAAAGAAGGGTTCCTTTTTCAAGAATGGATTGCATATCAAGGGCTTACTGATTTTGTGCAAATGAAAGGACATTGCTATGCAGATTTGGTTGAGGTTTTCTACACAAACCTAACGGTTGTAAATGGGGTCATTCACTCAAGGGTCAAAGGTGTTAACATTAGTATTGACGATAATGTTCGGTTAGATACTGTTGGACTGAAAGCTGAAGGTTTGGATTCTCACATCCGTGATTATGAGTCAAACAGATGGCTAACAAAGAGAGCTATATATATAAACTGCTTAAGATATCCAGGAAGGTACAGGGTGGATAAGCAGTACCTACATGATGGCTTAAACAAGGAGAAGAAAATGATTGCTTATGTCCTGACTTGGCTACTACTGCCTAGAAGATTGAACGAGGACAGAATGTCAACATAAGATGTATTTCTGTTGAATGCTATCAAGACTAGAATCCCAACCAACTGGGTTGCGGTACTAAAACACCACATGATAGTTGTAGGAGATGATTATGCACGCAAATTGCCATATGGAGTATTTATCAGCAAGGTGCTGGAACTCCAAGGAGTAGATGTATCTGAAGAAGAAAGAATTGTGTGCAAAAGGTCAGAAGAAATTGGTATACCAAGTCTGTCATCTATTGGGCTAAAAAAGATTGTAAATGGATGGTTCTTCATTGATGAGCAAACTGTTGGAAGCCCACCTACTCTTGATCAAGATCATACTGAAGATTCTGATGATGAAGATTCAATGGAATCTTCTTGATAATTATTTTAGAGCCTACTTTTCTATGTTTTTTATTTTTTATTTTGTAATCATGGCTAGTAAGCCACCTATGGTTTCTGTATTTCTTTCGGTTTTAGATTGAAATGAAATGAAGATTTATTTTAGTAAACGATCTGTGAATTGTGAATGTTGATTGCATTGTATGTGGACTAACCCTAAATCTAGTTGAGAATAGAAGATTATGTTGTTCTGATATTGATAAAAAATCGATCACTGGTTAAAAGTAAAAAGAAAAAATTTTCATGTATGATTTTAAAGAAAAAAGAATCATAAGAGCGCCACCTTTTGCTATTGCGGAAGAAAAAAACGTCGAAGCTCTATCGAATAAGACGTTATTTTAATGTGAAGTTAAGAGCTCACCATTAATGCTCCCAACATACTTCAATTCCCTTCACGTCAATGCCTCGCTGCCTTTGACGTTCTATGAGAAGGGAAAAACAAAATATATCCAAATGTACGGTACATTTTAATCAAGTGAAATGTACTTCATCGAAATGTACTTTTTGATCCAAATGTACGTCAATTCCCCGCCACATTCGACGTTAAAACATCATTCAGTGAAAAAGTAATAAATATCTTTAGATTCATTTTTAAGGGGGTATAGGATGTCATTTATCACATAAAATGGATGTGAACAATGAATAAAGTCCAGGTTTTTGCATCAAGGGTACTCAACATTCGACGTCAACTGTGTAAATAGATTCCAAATTTAAATTGTCTTTAAGTTGTATCCTCCCTTGGAAAAAAGATAGCTCTGAAATCTAACGGAGGAGTACAACTTAAGGACAATTTAAAAATGAATCATACAATTTTAAATGATGAAGTTGAACAACATTTTTATATAATTATTTTAGATCTCAAAATTGTTTCAGCATTAAACATATTGTGAACCGTATTTCTTTTTCCTAAGCACTTCCCTTTCAGTAAGATAACTTAATCATTTTTGTACTATAAAAAACATTTTGTTCACTTTAATTTCAAAGGCCACCTTCATATGAACTGAGACATGAATGAGGCACTTTGAAATTTAACCGAGAAAATTGCAATTTAAAGAACAAACATGTTCGGAATCTAAGGAAAGGAAAACGCCAAGGATATAAAAAACATGAATCCTAATATGTTCAATACGGAAACAGGAGGCAGGGATTATGTGAAATGCAAGCTATATTTATAGATGAACCGATGACGTACATTGAGTAATTATGCTTAGTAATTGCCACACTCCACCTTCTTGTATAAACGTCGAAGCCCCGCCGAATTCGACGTTCAAACATCATTAAAAAAAAAGCAATAAATTTCATTTAATTCATTTAAAAACAAAATGACGTCCCGCTCCCCAGAAATTGTGTACTTTTCAATCACCTGCGAAGAAGGGGAGATTTGGAGGGCTTGAAGTTAAAAAGTTTGATGTGTCACTCTATATTCATATAATTCCACTCTCATTTTTGCTAAGTTAATATAATCGATTCTAAGTAATAAAGAATTGATTCAAAGCGTTATAAATTAAGAAATGCAAATGAGTTTTTAATGATTATTTATGGTCATATTAATGACAGCGTGGCTGAATATTGATCACACGTTTGTTAAAATACTAAAAAGCGAAGAAATAATGCATGAGAGGGGTCAAATTTAATTTTCTAATAATGTTAATCATAGTATTTTTTGATATCATAATCATTTTTACTAATAACTAATTATAATTATTAAATTATTCAAAATAATTTATTTCAATGTGGCCAATAAAAGGTTTTCTAAGAGTTAGTTTGATCTTTGACCGTCGTCGACTTTTTAAATTCGAGTTTTTGTAAACGCTTATGTGGTAGTTGTGATCGGTCCGTTTCAAATATATAGACTCATCTCTTTCATGTCCTGGCCCATCCGTCTCGACTTTTTTAAATTTTTTCTGGAGGTTCATAAGACAAAGATGGAAACACCACAATATAGGTATAAATGTTTAAGGCAACCTAAGACACCCTAAAAGAAATATTTGCGACAAAGATGTTAATCTTTGATAACAATCAGAGTTGTAAACCAAGAACTAAAAGAATCCTCCTCAACATTGCAAATGCATATTTATGACTTCCCAATGTCTACATATGTATTTGGTGTCCCTATATATAGGTATAAATTTTTAAGGCACCTAAGAAACCCTAAAAGAAATATTTGCCACAAAGATGTTAATCTTTGATAAGAAAAATACAACTTATTTTATTTCCTATACTAATTATTATTCAGGAGATAGTCCTCTATCCTACCTTTGGCTCAGGCCGACCCGTTTCGATCTTCAACTTATGTTATTTTGTTTGGACCTTAAATCTTAATCTCCGAACATTCATTTTGGGTCAACCAGTCTCCACCGTCAAATTTAACCTGCCTTAATCTTCGACCCAACCCATTTTGTCTTACTTTTTGGTCTAGATCTGTCTAACTATTCTCCATACACATTGTCTCTTCTCGATCTTTAACTTGGTGTGATGCATCTCTGTTGTTAACTTGTCTAAATATTTTTTTTCTAACTGAGCTATCTCAATTTTTGTCCACGATATTCTATCTTAACCTTTAGTTTATCAGTCAACTTAAGTTTTTTCTCAAACTTAAAGTATTATAATTTAAAAATCAATCAAAGCCTTTTAGTATAATCATACATTTCTTTAGCCTAAAACATTCATTTCAAATTACTTTTAATAATATAAAAATATTTATTATGATTTTAATTATTGTGATCTATAACTAAAACTCAATTCTCATAAAATATTATTATTATTATTTTCCATATGAAATTAAATTAATATTTTAAAGAAACAAAATTTTATTCTCTTTAAATTTCACCGACAAATCGTTCCTATATTTTATAATATGTAAATATTACAAGATAAATTTACACAAATTTATATAATATAAAAAATTAAAAAAATTGTAAATCTTATCTTAAAATATAAAGGTAATGGTGGATTATGGGAGGTTTATAAAGGAAAAAGCACAGAAAAGGGCGAGAGGCTGAAGAAGAAAACCTCGAATATCCGTAACGTTTCATTTCTAATGGGAGGTTAGGTTTTGGTACGAAACTAGGCAAATTTGTCGGCCATATTACCAAAATGGGAAATTTTTGACCGAGGAGGAAGTCGTGGGGGCCCAAACGACTTCTAATGAAGAGCTCATGCCCCCCTACACGACTTCACACTGTTCATTTGACTAGTGATGAAGTCGTGCACCCCAAAAACGACTTCAGTGTGTTGTAATCGATTACCTGGCACTGTAATCGATTACGTGCTGAAGTTGTGCCCCCTTGCACGACTTCACCTTTGTAGGCAAAAATGACAATGGTAATCGATTACAACCTTGCTGTAATCGGTTACCAGGAGGTTCAGTGTGGAAAAACCTCCTGGTAATCGATTTCATGAAGGTTGTAATCGATTACTAGAGTGTTTAGTGGGCAAAAACTCCCTGGTAAGCGATTACAACCTTCTTGTAATGGATTACTACAGTGTTTGGGTGTTGAATGACAATTTTTTTATTGTTGTAAAGCATCATTAGAGGTTATTTATGTGTAATTATTTTAATTTTTGTAAGCACACATGGTTGTTGATGACATTGTGATGTATTGTGATGTTTTGGAAGAGTTATTTTTTTAATGTAAATACAAAAAAGTAAAAGCAGAAGACAAACTAAAAAATGAAATTTGAACTATTTTATTGAATTCAAAATGCATTACACAAGGAAGAAGCTAAAAATAAAAAAAAAAGCGGAAAATACAATAAAATTAAAATGTATCTAGGAAGATGATCCACCATGTGGACCAAAATGACGACGCAGATAGCCAATGTCGTGCTCAAGATGCTCAACTCTAGCATCAGTTGTATCAAACCGGTCACCAATGTTCAACTCTAGTTGTTCAAATCTTGCATTCATGCTTTCATTCATAGTATTGAAGTTGTCCCCAACAAATGTTCGGAGATCATTGATCCCTCTCATGACGTCATCAAATGAAGTAGTTTGTTGTTGAAGAAGGGGTGGTGGTGGTTGTTGTTGAGGATGTGCTTCATTATGGCGTTGAGGAGGAGGAGGAGGAGAATTTTTGTGCACCCATTTATTATCAGCGTTTTGGGTCAATCCAAAGGATTCTATCGCTGTGTGGCCTATTATCATATGTATGTTACGTGGGGCAGGTATTTCATCATCCAATTCAATTTGAAAATGTTGGAGGATCTGGGTGACCAAAAAAGGATATGGTAAAGGAGCATCTAGCCTCAAATCCTTCTTCATCCTATGTCGGATGAGATGGCTCCAGTTTATCTGCTTTGCCGTCAGTATAATCCACATTAAGAGTATATCTTCCTCGGTAGCCTGTGCAAAGTTAGAAACACGTGGAAACAAAACACGACATATAACATAATGTAATATTCTAGCCTCAGCTGTCATAGAGCCGGCTAGAATTCTTCTGGTACAAGGTTTATATGGCAAACAAATCAAGTTTCTTGCTACGTCCATATTGTATTGATCATCCCATTCCTAAACTAATTTACCGTCAAAGTTCAAGTCAACAGAGGGGAGGCATGCTATGGAAGCTAATAGGCTGGGTTTGATAATCATTTTAACATTTTTTACCTCAGTCTTAATGGTTCCGTTATCATAAAATTTGAGGTTGCTATAAAAGACACGTACTAAATCAAGGAAGTAATCAACACCATCACAGACAAAATTATCCAAGCCCAGATTTGTCAGCCTGTGGAAAAATTTGAAATTATGATTGATGAAATATTGTTTATGTAGGAATTTGGGTCAATGACGTGACGGTCACTGAAAAGTGAAAAATACCTTTCGGACAGTGCAAGGGTCGAAAAATGAAGATTTTGGTGTGCTGGAGTCGGTTGAGGGTGGTGGTGAGGGTGAGGGTAAGCTTTCAATCGATGAAGGTTGACGACGGCGACGTCCCGCAGCTGTAGAAGATGAGCCTCTAACCCTTTGCCTCTTTGAAGATTCCACCATTTGAGATTTCAATCAGTGAAAATTGAAGAGAATTGAAAGGAGAGTGGGAAAATGTTGTTTAGAAGTGAAAAGAGTAGAAGAATGTATGATTTTTGAGGTTTGGGCGTTGCTGTAATGGTGGAGAGGCGCTATAGATTGAGGGGAAAGAGTGGGTGTTTGTGAGGAGAGAGAAAAAGTTGAATTTATAGGATAGGGTTTCGCTGGTAATCGATTACAGGGTTTCTGTAATCGATTACCAGTGGACCTAGTAATCGATTACAGGGTTTTTGTAATCGATTACTAGGACCTTTTGGTTTAACAATACATTTGTTTGTTATTTTAGTTTTAGTTGAAGTCATTGTACAATATATTTGATGTATATATTTGTTATTTTTTGCATGATGTAGAATACAAATTAAAATCTTTGTACACAAATATTAAAGTAAGGATCTAAATTTAGATTGATATGTAGTATTTACATATATAAAAATAAAAAAGAAATCAAATGATAACACTAATTAGAAATATATTAAAGGGGAACTTCATTACGAACATAAAAATTATTACAAAACATAATATATTATTATTACAGTCATCCAAGTTGTAGTCTTAAAGAGTTGTAAACAGTTTAAAACAATATAAAGAGTGTTAAACAATACAAATTATTATGACATTAGAAATATGAATCGTCTTCTTGTTTGTTCGTGTTCGTCTTTGTAAGTTCAATCTTTGAGATCCTCGTAGTGCTCAGTGTTAGTTAGAGGACGAATATTTATTGTTTGGACGAAGAGTTCAATATACTGAGGCGTGTTTGGACGTTTAATAGATCTGTCAATAGTTTGTGCTTTTTGCCAACGTCTAGTCATCTGTGCAATGTCATTATCACATTTAATGGAATTTGTATCATGAATGAGGTGGTTGTTACGTACCTTTATTGGACGACGATAATCAATATACGTGACAACCTTTCTGTCTCCACATTGGACAAGTTCACTTATTTGAGTTAGGAGTTCATTGAATATTGAATTGTGATTGATTGAGGTGTTGACTTTTACATCTGATTGAAATTCTAACCCGTACCCAGATCGACTTTCTATGATTCCAGCACCTTTTAGTTGACCTCCAAAATAGATTATTGCAGGTGAGTTCAGAGCGTCAATTGTGGGTGTTGTAGATGAAGATGCTGCATTTGTTGGATTCATAAGACTCATGATTTGGTTCGGAGATCTTACCCATGTAACATTTCTATGACTGCGTTAATGGGAACTAAGACTTACATGTTATCATTTGACTGACATCTTCGTCTGATCGTAGCTTAAATGCTTCATATGAGATTGTTTGATCAGCATTAATGTGTTAGTTGGTTTGTCAGACACTATGCAAACTTTTTCCTTAAGGAGTTTGTGGGTGCAATCATATGGGATGCGAAACAATTTTGGATGGTGACATATAAATTTGACCCCATGATCGGCATTCCTAATTTCACCGTCTTGAAATAAGGCAGCAAGGTATTAATTATATAGGTTTTTTGTGTCACTGGCATTCATGCCAAAAATTTCATTCTCGTACGAGTTCATTTTAAGTAAGGGATGAACTTTGGAATGAGTTGAAGTTGAATGAGAATTTGGATATGACTATAGAGGAAATAAGAAGTAGGAGAAAGTTATGTTCTGAGTTGTGTGCAAAACTAGAAGATGTTTGCATGTATTTGTAGTGGCAAAATGTTAAGTGTTGTCTAATCGTAGAAAATGAGTTGAAAAGGACAAAACAATTTTATGACATGATTTATTTTTCATAATTAAAAAAAATGTACAAAGTACATAATTATACAAAAATTAAGTTAATATCTATCTATGTCCTCCAGTCCCACAAGTTGGTCTTCTTCGTTCCCGTTGGCCTCGCCTTTGTTGTTGTGGGGCGGGAGTCTGCGTGTCTTTGTCTTCATGATTGTGTTGAGTTTCAATTGACTGTTCATGGTATTGGAAATCTACTGTGGGTCGATAAACGTTTTGTCATGAAGAAGTATGTTGATATGAAGATGGCGGAGTCATTGTTGAGGTTCCAAAATAATTCGAAGGACCAACACTAAAACTTGAAGGACCTGCACTGCACGGTGTTGGTGGTGGAAAATATCTGTAAGAGCTTCCAACCTGAGGATATGATGATGTCGGTGGGATGTGTTGTTGGAAGGTTGGATACGGAGATAAATATGGATAGTGCAGGTGGTCAGAAGAAGACCTTTGTGGTTGAAAATCTTGTTCAGGGTCCATGTCATAATGTTGAATACAATGTTTAGGTTAAGTTGGCAGCAAAAAACAACCTTCAATAAATTAAAATATGAAGATATTGTTGTACCTCTTCGTCCGTTGAGTCTTAGATAGGAGCAACATAGCGAATCGTATGACTTTTATACCATTGCATGTACTTGGAGTTGTCGCGCAAGTGACCATTTCTATTGAATGGAATATCGTTAAATACACGATTGTGACGATCATTTCATAATGCAATCCACTGTTGATGGTGTTCTTGCCAATTCCAATCTGCGCGTCCTCTCATATCATGTTTATGTTCGTCATCTAGATTCATTGGTGTTTGTGGGACAGTTTGTCGAAATCCAAATTGCTGCATGACATGCTCTGATTGTTGGTATTCTACAACATAAAAGCATATCAGAGGCACAACTGCCCGACAAGTTGATGAATTCAGCACAGATAATGAATTGGATAACATCCTTGACGATGAACACAATGACGACGACCACATGACACAATCATCTAAACATATCATTCTAGAGCTGCATGAGGGTATGCAATTCCAGTCAAAGGAGGAAACTATTGCTGCAATCAAACAATATCACATCACCAACGGTTACAAATACAGCGTTGTTGAATCCAAGCCTAACATTTATGTTATTCGATATCTAGAATACCACAATGGCTGTCAATGGCGTTTGAGGGCAGCCTATAGCAAAGTCCGTAAATATTGTGAAATCACGGACAACATACATGTTTCTCAAACATACTATCTCAAGATCATAAAAATCTTGATAGTACTCACATTGCCGCAATCGTATCAAATTTTGTCCGCACAAACCCCTCCATTCCCATCAAGAGTTTGATTGCAGATATTAAAGCTCGATTCGGATATTCTGTCATAATGAAAAACTTGGATCGCAAAACAGAAGGCTCTTGCTATGGAGTTTGGTGACTGGGAAGAGTCTTATAACCATCTGCCGAGGTGGTTGCATGCCGTGAAGGATGCAAATCTTGGTACAATTTTACAATGCATTGGTTCTCTAGTGGAGATTGATGGAGAAACTAACAATAATTGCTACATTATGCAAAGAGTTGTTTGGTCTTTCGGTCCTTGCATAGAAGGATTCAAATATTGTAAACTCATTCTCCAAGTTGATGGAACATTTCTAACGGGCAAATATCATGGAACTTTGCTCACCATCATAGCTCAGGATGGCAATAGAAATCTTTTTCCATTGGCATTTGACATTGTAGAAGGTGAGACAAAGAAGGCCATGATATGGTTCTTTCAACTACTTCGACAACATGTTTTCCTTGAACAAAATATTTGCATCATCACTGACAGAGGAAAGGGTATCCTATCCGCCTTAAGATCAGAAGAAATTGGTTGGGAAGAAGATGGTTTGAACTCTGTTTATTGCATATGTCATCTAGCCTCCAACTTCAACAACAAATTCAAAAATCAGGACCTCAAAAAACAATTCATCAACTTAGGTACTACTACAAACTTTTTTACTACCAATTTACTGGTTATATTATGATAAATAATTGTCCAAATTTTTTATTTATTACGTCCTTACAGCTTACGAGGTGAAGCAACCCACTGTCACGGCAAAGCTTACTGCACTAAGACACCAATACCCACAACAAGTTGATTGGATAGATAAAATTCCATTAAAAAAATGGTCTCAAGTTGTTGATGGAGGGAGAAGATATGGACATATGACTACTAATCTTGCTGAGTGCATGAACTCCGTTTTAAAGGGAGCACGTTCATTACCAATTTGTGCTCTCATCAGAACAACATTTGAGAGGACACAATCATGGTTTGTTGAACGAGGATTAAAAGCAAACTACATGCTACAAGCAGGCCACCAATTTCCTGAACAAATCGCCGACATTATTAGGATAAATCAACAACAATCCGCATTTTGTCATGTTCATCGCTACAACCGTGAAAATTCTGAATTTAATGTTCAAGAAATTTCAACACCTCACCATTACCGCCCTATTCTAATTTCTTATAAGGTTAGGCTAAATGAATGGTAGTGTCATTGTGGTTACTTCCAAGCTACTGGTCTCCCCTGTTATCATGTCATTGTCGTTTGTGTATATTCCCATATACCACTAACCCAAGTAATTGATCCAGTGTATAGTCTTAACAACATTTACAAGGCATACGAAGTATAATTTCACCCAATCCAAAATGAAGATTATTGGTCTGCGTATACAAGTCCGAACTTCATACCAGATCCTCAAATGCGACGCAAGGCATCCGGAAGACCATCTACAAATAGGATTCATAATGAGATGGATCAATCCACTCCAGATAAGCCAAAAAAATGCTCTTACTGCCGCAACGAAGGTCATCATAGGGGAAATTGTCCATTTCGTCAGTAGTTATTTATTAATCTTACCATTTTGTAATCCAATCAATAATTATTAAATACCTATTAATTTTTCTTATTAAGATTTCATATTAATTTTGTTTTATTTTTTCATTAAGTTTTTCTCCATACACTAAATTATAATGACAATTTCTTTTTTTCTCTAACACAAACAACAAAACAAAAATGTGAATAAAAAAAATTGTCATTCAACACCCAAACACTCTGGTAATCCATTACAAGAAGGTTGTAATCGCTTACCAGGGAGTTTTTGCCCACTGAACACTCTGGTAATCGATTATAACCTTTGTCAATACCAAATTTCGTCCGGATTGGTTTTTGGCTTTATCGTATTCTATTGTCTTATGTTTTATTATTTACTCAGTTTGATTTACATTGTTATTTTCATTTCTTTTCTTTTTTCTTATTCTTATTTTATTTTACTTTTCCTTTCATAATTTCCACTTTTAAACTTTGTCTTTACTTCTTATTTTTATTTTTAGTTTTGCTCTAATTACTATAAAAAAAATAAAAAAAATAAAGAGATTGGAATGTTCTATTTTGTCTTTAGTAAAAAAAAAAGTAAAAGGAAAAAAAGGAAAAAACTTTTGTCGGGAGAAAGGACGACGCATGGGAGGAGTAAGTTGGCACAGACGCGATTTGGATTGGCAGAGAAAAAACGGTTACGAGGAATCTCAGAAAAGGTAGAAGAAGGGAATTTTGAGGGAGAGAGTGGGGGACCGAAAAAGAAAAGACTGGAGAGCCTTCAGGAAAATCATCATCGATTCCTAGTGAGAGCTTCCGCGATTCACCGAGAAAAAACAAACAAAGACGCCAGCCACAAGGGGGAGAGATAATCGGAGACGAAGAGGACAAAGGCAAGCAGAGCTACAAGAGGTAACCCTGCTCATATAAGCTGGCTGCATTGTATGTCTTTTTGTGCGTGATTTTGCTCTGTTTGAGTATGATATTATGGTGTGAATATTTTCCTTTCTCTGGTCCAACGCATAAGCACACTTCCACTTTAACCTGAAACCTGCTTGATTCGTTCCTTAATTCCTATTCCATCTTTGCCGCCAAAACCATCACCATCTCCATTTTCATCCTTCTGGATACACCTATTCACAGTTCCCCTACATAAAAAAAAAAAAAAACAACAAAACAATGGACAGAAGAAACCAAATCCATCCCAACTCACGCATTACATTTATCATCCTCCCCAGCCACCACTGATTTTAGTTCCGCTGCTCTTGAAACCCATCCCATTCGGTCAACATGAACCACACCTCACGAACATCATCGTCACCCTTCCCACACACAAGCTAGTATCTTGCCTACACTGAACACTCTCTTTGGTCGCTGCGAAATGGTATGCTTAGGCGTTTAGCGAGAGTGAGAGTGATAGCAGTACCTTCGTCACCTAAATACCTTCTCAACTTCCGATTCCATCCACTTTCAAACTCGCTTTCTCCCTATCATCCTCTGCCATGGCCGCCACCGATGACTCCCTTCGCAAATCCCCTACCTGTTCTCCCCTTTTGTTTTCTGCCTTTCTGCTATCACACAACAATGTATAAATCGAGGGCTGGAGAGCATGGCTTTCGAATGAATGCGACGGAGGTGGGGGAGCAAGGCTTGGTCGCTGTTGATGGCGTGACGGCGTTGAGTTCCCATGGCCTGAGCTGTTGAGAGGAACTCTGTGGCGCGATGATGGAGGAGATGAGGGCGTTGTCGCGACGGTCACGGGGGTTGGCGGTCCTAGTGGCGCCGGTGAGGAAGCGCGCTCCAGCTAGAGGCGACGGTGGCCGGCTCTGGCAGAGGCGGCGGCAGGAGGTGCCCAAGGTGGAAAAGCCTAAACCCTAGGCTAGTGCGAGAGAACGCCGTGGCCGGCCGTGGTTCCGGTGGCGCTTGGGGTCGCCGCTGACGCCGAGACGGATGGAAGGTGGTGGCGCGGTGGTTGGTTGGAAGAAGTAGTGGCGCAGGTGTTCAAGGGAGGCAATCCTAGCCCTAGGCTAGTCCGATCAGAGAAAGAGACCCTGGGTTTCTCATGTGCTGATTGTGAATGGTGGAATGAGTTGAAAATGCCAAACCCCTAGGGGATTCTAGGTCAGAAACCACCCGGATGGGCCAAGCCCAAAAATAACGCGCGACCGAGAACCTTGAGCCTTTTTCGAACGTTCGCCCAACGAACGCTCGTTCTTTCTCATCATTCTCAACGAACGTTCATTAATTCCCCCAAACACTCGTTCCTCCTCATTCTCAACGAATGTTGGTTAATCCACCCAACGAACGCTCGTTCTTTCTCCCCACTTTCAACGAGCGTCCGTTAAATTTCCCCCAACGCTCGTTCCTCCTCATTCTCAACGAACGTTCGTTAATCCACCCAACGAACGCTCGTTCTTTCTCCCCACTTTCAACGAGCATCCGCTAATTCCCCCCAACGCTCGTTCCTCCTCATTCTCAACGAACATTCGTTAATCCACCAATAGAACGCTCGATCTTTCTTTTCATTCTCAACGAGCGTCTGTTAATCCCCCCAACGCTCGTTCGTCCTCCTCATTCTCAACGAACGTTCGTTAATCCACCAAACGAATGCTCGATCTTTCTCCTCATTCTCAACTAGCGTCCGTTAATCCCCCCAACGCTCGTTCGCCCTTCTCATTCTCAACGAACGTTTGTTAATCCCCGAAACGAACGCTCGTTATTTCACTTCATTCCCAACGTCCGTTCATAATTCCCCCAACGCTCGTTATTTCTCCTCATTCTCAACGTCCGTTTATGATCCCCCCAACGCTCGTTATTTTTATTTGTTTATTTTTCTTATTTTATTTTATTCTATTTCATTTATTTTTGTCTATCTTATTTCGTTTGTCTTATTTATTTCTTTCATTTTTATTTTTATTTTTATTTATTATTTTATTTTGTTCTATCTACTTATTCTAGATATTTACTTATCCTAAAATATATATTTAATAATGCAATATTTACAATTTAAAGAAAGGAATTTATGAAAATACGTTTTAAAGTTTTAGGCACATGTGTGATCGCACGCATCGTCCTTGTGCTGAAAATCTTTTCTCTTTCTTAATTAAAATTACAAAAAATACGTTTTAAAGGTTTTGGCACATGTGTGATGGCACGCATCGTCCTTGTGCTGAAAACCTTTTCCCTTTCTTAATTAAAATTACAAAAAATATGTTTTAAAGGTTTTGGCACATGTGTGATCGCACGCATCGTCCTTGTGCTGAAAACCTTTTCTCTTTCTTAATTAAAATTACAAAAATATGTTTTAAAGGTTTAGGCACATGTGTGATCGCGCGCATCGTCCTTGTGCTAAAAACCTTTTCTTTTCCTTAAGTAAAATACAAAAAAAAGTATAAAATCTTCAAAAAACCCAAAAACATCAGCAATTTTAAACGTCAAACAATCCTCCTAACCAGAACTACGTGATCCTTGATTCTCCATCAAAAGTGGAGATACGTAGGAGCAAGGCCAGTCCTTGTCAGGTTCACTTTCCCAAAAAACCAAATTTATCCATAATCATTTTCCAAACAAATTGTCTAAACAATTTTCAAACAAATTTTCAAGCAGTTTTCTAAAAGAACTACGTAACCCTGATTTCTCATTTTGAATGAGAATACGTAGGACCAAGGTCAATCCTTGTCGGGCCCAAAAAACTAAAAAAAATATGTTTTGTTTATTTTAGAATTTTATTTTAGGGGATAGTTAAACATTTTGAAAATCACATCATATTCGTGCATTTAGTTAAAGGTACTGCCTTAGGGCAGGCGTTGTGGGGTGCTAACACCTTCCCCACGCGTAACCGACTCCCGAACCCAGAATCTGGTTTTCGTGGACCGTGCTTTATCGTTTTATGGTTTTTCCGTAGTTTCCCATAATAAACTATGGTGGCGACTTCAAATCTCTTTTCAAAACCCGTTTCTTTTTGGATCGTCATCCCGTCGCGATTCCGGTTGCGACAACCTTCTTGTAATCGATTACCAGGAGGTTTATCCACACTAAACCTCCTCGTAATCGATTACAACAATGGTGTAATCGATTACCACTATCATTTTTGCCTACAAAGATGAAGTCGTGCAGGGGGCACGACTTCAGCACGTTGTAATCGATTATAGTGGTAGGTAATCGATTACAACACCATGACTTCATTTTTGGGGTGCATGACTTCATCACTGGTCAAATGAATAGTGTGAAGTCGTGTAGTGGGGCACGACTTCTTCATTAGAAGTCGTTTGGGCCCCCACGACTTCCCATTTTCGTAATTTGAAAAGAATTTTCCTATTTTTGTAATATAGTATGCAAATTTTCCTAGTTTGGTACATTTTCTGGGAGGTTATCTTAAAATGTAAATCTTATATTAAAATATAATGGTAATGGGAGGTTATGAGAGGTTTTAAAAAGGAAAAAAGAGGCGCGAGGATGAAGAAGAAAACGTCGTATATCCGTAGAATACAACGTATCCTTTGTCTTTTGTCAAACTCTTTGTCTTCTGGCTGACAATTAGTACGTCGAAGCCTAGTAAAATTCGACGTAACCATTATATATTTTAAGCTGCGAAGTTGAGAAGTTAAAAACTACTAGATTGTGAAAGACGTTCCAAGAATTCTATACAGACATGGCTTCTTCATCATCATCATCTAGAAGAAAAGAGAAGGTTGCCCGAGTTACAAGAAACGCAAACCCATCTGGATGGATAAGTGATGAACAGATCCGAGGAAAGTTTTTATTCTGGAGAGTTATAAAATATGTAGTTCCTCACAAGTATCTGGACCTGCAATTGTTCAAGAAAGAAGGGTTCCTTTTTCAAGAATGGATTGCATATCAAGGGCTTACTGATTTTGTCCAAATGAAAGCAGATTGCTATCCAGATTTGGTAGAGGTTTTCTACACAAACCTAAAGGGTGTAAATGGGGTCATTCACTCAAGGGTAAAAAGTGTTAACATTACTATTGACGATAATGTTATGTCACATATTGCTAGACTGAAAGCTGAAGGTTTGGATTCTCATATCCGTGATTCTGAGTCAAACAGATGGCTAACAAAGAGAGCTATATATGTAAACTGCTTAAGATATCCACGAAGGTACAAGGTGGATAAGCAGTACCTACATGATGGCTTAAACAAGGAGGATAAACTGATTGCTTATGTGCTAACTTGGCTACTGCTGCCAAGAAGATTTGTCAATGACAGAATGTCAACAGAAGATATATTTTTGTTGAATGCTATCAAGACCAGAATCCCAACTAACTAGGTTACGGTACTAAAAGACCACATGATCACTGTAGGAGATAAATATGCACACAAATTCCTATATGGAGTATTTATCAGCCAGGTGCTGATACTCCAAGGAGTAGATGTATCTCAAGAAGTCAGATATGTGTGCAATAAGTCACAAGAAATTGATATGCTAAGTCTGTTTTCTATTGGGCTGGAAAGGACTGTGAATGGATGGTTCTTCAAAGATGAGCTAACTGTTGGAAGTACACCTACTCCTGCTGGAGATCATATTGCCTTCATTCCACAAAATGATTTTGAGAAATATGTTGTTGATCAATTTAGGAAGAAGTTTGAAAGGGATGAGAGAGTTGAAGATACTCTTTTCAGATGGGAGAACAAAAGAAACAAGAATGGCATTGTCTTTGAAACTGAAGATTTTGATGATGAGTCAACTAATGAAGATTGAATGGAATCTTCTTCGTAAGAATAGGGACTACTTTTCTATGTGGATTTTTTTTATATATTTTGTAATCATGGCTATTAAGTCACCTCTGGTTTTATGTATTGCTTTTGGTTTTAGTTTGAAATGAAATGAAGATTTATTTTAGTAAACGATATGTGAATTGTGAATGTTGATTGCATTGTATGTGGACTAACCCTCAATCTAGTTGAGAAGAGAATATTATGCAGTTCTGATATTGATCAAAAATTGATCACTGGTTTAAAAGTGAAAATTTCAGTACACTGCTAACTTGAATCGATTAAGGAAGAAGTAAAAAGAAAAAATTTCGTGTCTGATTTTAAAGAAAAAAGAATCATAAGAGCGCCACATTTTGCTATTGGCGGAAGAAAAAAATGTCGAAGCCCCATCGAATATGACGTTCTATTAAGCACATAATTAATGCTCCCAAGTACTTCAGTTCCCTTCATGTCCCAGCCCGGCAGCCTACGACGTTCTATGGGAGGGCAGAAAAGAAAAAAGATCCGAAAGTATGGTACTTTTTGGCCTAAGAACAAAACGTCGAATTCCAACAGAACTCGACGTTCTATTGATGCTCTCGTGTTTAAAAGAAGAAACTAAAAAGAATTAAAAAGGTAGAAACTTTTGGCTTCCAATACTACGTCTAAGCCCCTTCTAATTGGACGTAACCTTTGCAATTTATAAGAAAAATTAATAAAAAAAGGTGCGCTGTTTTAAGAGAAAACGTCGAATGGTTTGGGACTTTGACGTTGTTTTTAAACATAACGTCAAATTTTTGTTGTATTTGACGTGAAATTTTTTTATTGAATGTAAAAACAAAACATAGTCTCACTGTTTATTCATGGTTCCATTTTTGCTTAAACTTTCTTCTTGGTGGACGACTGCGATAAAGAAAGAAGGTTATTTTTAAGTCGTTTCTATCTTTGTAATGTCATTTGGTTCTCATTTCTAAGGTTGACCGATTATTTTTCATTTATCTTTAGACTGTTTTTCATACGTGGTCAATGAACTTCATCATCTTCTTCAGTGACACCATTTGAAGTATGTTTTTTTTTCTTAAAATACTCTTACGTATGATGTATGTGCTCGTGTTTGTGTTGTGTTTGTCGATTCTGAACGTATGATATCTATATGTATAGCGATACTATGATATTTTTTTTTCCTTCAACATATGATATTTGTGTTCGTTCGTAGTCAGCAAACTTCGTCATCTTCTCTAGTGACACCATTTCAAGTTTGGTTTTTTTTTCCTTCAATATCTCTTACGTATGATATACGTGTTCGTGTTTGTCGATTCTGGACGTATGATATATGTATAATGATAGATATTTGTGTTCGTGTACGTATACTATGATAGTTTATTTTTTTCCTTCAACGTATGATAAGTATTTATTTTTGTTTCTCTACGTAAGTTAGTTTTTTTTCTTCCGTGGATTCTTTGCTTTTAGTGTAGTAGTATGGATCGAAGCTGGATTCATCAGCGTCGTATTAGTGAAGAGTATGAGCGAGGGGTTTCTGAGTTCATACAATACGTTAAAGAACACGCAAAACCAATGAACGGGGCATATTTTTGCCCTTGTGTTCGTTGTCTCAATCAAGTATATGAAGACTTGGACAACATCCATGATCATCTGTTCATTTATGGAATAATGAGAAGTTATACAGTTTGGACTTGGCATGGGGAAGTATTATATAAGCCAACAACTTTAAGAGGTTCGGATTATGTCGACGAATGGATGAGTGATCATTTAGACGAAATGGTATGTGACGTTGGCGAAGAAAATTTTGGAAGAGCTCATTTATACGATAGTCCTAAGACCAATTCAGAGCAAGATTTGTATCCAGGATGCATCAATTTTACAAGGTTATCGGCTACTTTGAAATTGTTTTGTTTGAAAGCAAGAAACGGATGGGCTGATAAAAGTTTAACGGAATTGTTGGAGTTGCTGAAGGAGAGGCTTCCAGAAAATAACACATTACCTATCCGTAATTACGACGCGAAGAAAATTCTATGTCCAATGGGTTTGGAATACCAAAAGATACATGCATGTCCCAATGACTGTGTATTGTATAGAGATCAGTATGCTTCAATGAAGGTGTGTCCAACGTGTGGTTCGTCACGATTTAAGAAGAAACTTGATGGAAATAACGATGAACACAATGAAGGTCCACCGGCTAAGGTCATGTGGTATTTACCTATAGTACCTAGGTTGAAACAATTGTTTTCTGTTAAAGAAGATGCGAAGAATCTTATGTGGCACGTTAATGGAAGAAAATGTGATAATCTTCTTCGACACCCAGCTGATTCCCCACAATGGAAGAACATTGATGGCACATTTCTCGAATTTAATGCAGAGCCGAGAAACTTAAGACTTGCACTTGCTATCGATGGTATGAATCCTTATGGCAACTAAAGTAGCAAGCATAGTTCATGGCCAGTTATTTGATTATTTACAATCTATCTCCTATGTTGTACATGAAGAGAAAATACATGATGTTGTCTATGATGATATCGGGTCCTAGACAACCTGGAAATGACATTGATGTTTATCTAAAACCGTTAATTGATGATTTAAAAGTGTTGTGGCAAGAGGGCGTCGAGGTCTTCGATTCATATTCAGAAGAAAACTTTCGTTTGCGTGCAATGTTGTTTTGCACCATAAATGATTTCCCAACATATGGGAACTTGAGTGGTTACAGTGTTAAAGGTCATTTTGCATGTCCGATTTGTGAAGAAAATACTAGTTATCTTCAACTGAAGCATGGGCAGAAAACTATGTACACAAGACACTGAAGATTCCTTCCTCGAAATCACCCTTACCGTAGATTGAAAAAAGCGTTTAATGGAAGTCCTGAGGATGATATAGTGTGCAGACCACGTAATGGGGAAGAAGTATATGACCAGGTGAGGAAAGTTGATGTTGTCTTCGGAAAACATAAAAAGAAGACCGTTGAGAAAAACATTTGGAAAAAGCGATCAATATTCTTTAATCTTCCATATTGGTGTAAACTTCATGTGCGACATTGCATAGACGTGATGCATGTTGAAAAAAATGTATGTGATAGTGTTGTTGGGACTTTACTAAACGTTAAAGGAAAGACAAAAGATGGAGTAAAAGCACGACAAGACTTGGTTGACATGGAAATCCGTTCTGAGTTACATCTGCAATCCATAGGAAGACGCACCTATCTTCCTCCAGCTTGTCACACTCTTTCAAAAAAAGAAAAATAATTTTTTTTGTCAATGTTTACATAGTGTGAAGGTTCCACAAGGTTATTCGTCGAATATTAGTAGCCTTGTTTCTATGAAAGATTTGAAGTTGGTTGGTTTAAAGTCTCACGATTGTCATGTCTTAATGCAACAACTTTTACCAGTAGCTATTCGAGCCATATTACCTGCCTCTATTAGAGGTATTCTCACACGTTTGAGTTTGCTTTTCAATTCCATTTGCAAGAAAGTTGTTGATCCTCGACAATTAGATGATTTGCAAAATGAGGCCATCAAACTATTGTGCCAATTGGAAATGTATTTCCCACGCTCATTTTTTGATATCATGGTTCATTTGATTGTCCATCTAGTGAGAGAAATTCGAATATGTGGGTCGGTTTTCTTGAGGTGGATGTACCCGGTTGAAAGATACATGAAGATCTTAAAGGGATATGTTAAGAATCAATTGAGACCAGAAGCTTCGATTATAGAGCACTACATTGCAGAGGAAGAAATTGAATTCTGCTCAAGTTATATGCCAAGTTGTGACCCAATAGGACTTCCAAAGAAAAGACATGAAAACAGACGTTAAGGAAAGGGAGTTCGAGGAGTAAGGATTGGAAGTGTTAGTGGAAAAGAAGTTAATCAAGCACATTTGTATATTTTAAACAATATAAAGGATGTTATTCCTTACATTTCACAACACATGGATGAAATTAAGTCATCCCATCCACGTATGAGTGAAAAGTGGACACTTAATGGACATAAATCTTTTTTAGCTTGGTTTAAGAAAAAGATTTATGCGACTCCGAATGTTTCTAAAAATCTATTGAGACTAGCTCGTGGACCTAACACTGATGTGATACTTTCGGTGGCTATTACATAAACAATTACTTATTCTATTCAAAGGAGGAAGACGATAAAAGCAGAGTTCAAAATAGTGGAGTTACCCTACAAGATGAGGTTGTACACTTTTCCAGTTCCAAGGATAAGAATCCAATTACATCATCAATAAGTTATTTTGGAATAATACAAGAAATTTGGGAAATTGGTTATGTCACTTTTAGAGTTCTAATTTTCAAGTGTAAATGGGTTAACAGTAATTCTGGTGTGGTGACAGAAGACCTTGGATTCACTTTGGTGGATCTTAACAAAATGAGTTACACGGATGAACCATTTATTATGGCTAGTCAAGCAAGACAAATATTCTATGTCACTGACCCAGTAAATCATAAATGGTCAGTGGTATTGGAAAGAAGAGCCATCCACACAACTGATGATGAAGACTCTCTAGATATACTTGAGACAAGCTCCTTCTCATCAAGAACCATTGAAAATAAGGTTGATGATGTACCCGATGAAATACATGTAACTCGATGTGATCACAACAAAGGCATATGGGATAAATAGGTGTCTTAACATTGTTTTAATTACTTGTACAATTTATTTATTTTGTTTGTTCTAACTATAATTTACTAACACTTTGTAAACAGGTATGACGAGCTCTGGATCAGGTCCGACGGGAGGAGGGGGTAGATCTGTGACTCGGATGCCTGATGTCACATCCCGTCGGGTAATGAGAAACCAGTGACGGTGGAGTTTGATCCCCGAACATTTATGCCTATTGGGGCACATGCAGCATCGTTCAGGAGTTACTTCGGCGTGATGGAAAAATATCATGTCCCTATTGTTGCTACCTGTTGGGATGATGTCCCACAGGTTGACAAAAATCTACTATGGCAGGATATTATGGTATGTTTAAGATGTCTTACTTTCATCATTGACTTATTTTTGTTGATCATACTTTAACATTAATTTTGTTTTTAATAGGAAAATTGGGATATCCCTAATGATGAGAGGATAAGGAAGAAGATTTTATCCCACATTGCAGTCCAGTGGAGGGACTTCAAGACGAGAATGACACGTCAATACGTCTTTGGCTCTAAATAGAACGACACTCCTTGTACAAAATATAAAATAACTTAGGAGGAGTAGGTGTAGTTTAAAGAATCTAGACTTACTCCTGAGTGGCAGGTATGTTTTTTAATATTTTGCTCTAGTCACACAAGATGTTAATTTGTGATTTATGCTTAATGATTTTCATTTTTTCATAGGTGTAAAGGATAGTCGCCCAACAGAGGCAGAAGCTTAATGATACACCACATGTACTGTCACGGGTGGTTATGCGTTATTAGAGAAAAAGATGAGAAAACGTCGTGCTGAGGAGTTAGGTCTTGAGTCACCTGATCTAGCACCTCCACTAGTCAGACATGAATTGTGGAAGGTTGCACGAACAAAGTCCAATGGCCAGTTTACATCCCAGTCTTCTCAGGAGATATCCTAGAGAATTGTAAATGGAAACTTTTAACTAATTACCATAGTTCATAAAAAAATTATGTAACAAACTTTTTAATGTGTCTAACTTCATTATGATATGCAGGATGACTTGGTTGACCAATAGAGTGAAGGCACATTTGTGGCACAATGTAAGGAGGACCTCCTAGTAAAAGCCACAGGTCGGCTAGACCGTCTAGGTCGTGTGCGTGTTGTTGGAGGAGCTATTAGATTGAGGGACTACTTTGGCCCTAAACTAAGAAGCACAGAAGTCGTGACTCAGGAAACCGTTAGTAGCATTAGGCAACAGGTGCAAGTCGAATTAGAGGAAAGCATGGGTGAACGCTTAACAATACTCGAAGAAAAACTTGCGATGATCACCCAACAACAGCAACAACAACAACAACAGAAACAACAAGAACAACAAGAGCAACAACAACAGTCACAACAAGAGGACGCCCCTACAGATGATCCTACTGCACCTCGTGTGAGAACCAAAGGCTCATGCTCTACTACAGATCGTACTGATTACAATATTCAGTATGAGTTTTTGGTTGATGAGGATCCTCCGCGTGTAGTGGCCGTGGGACGACAGATTGCAGGAGGCCAGACCATTCATGGTGCTTCTTTATTGCCCACTCACGCGCGGGTAATGATTGATGATCCAAGAGACCCCTAGGCTCGAGTGCTAGTGCCTACATCTGAAATCCAATTCGTGGAGGAGGCCTTAGGCACATTTATAGCTTGGCCTAAGGCTATGATCATGTCATATTTTGGCCCACCAGCGGTATTATATTCTTCTTTTTATTATCTTAAATCTTCAAGTTATAATTAAACGATTCCTAACTTTTGTAAATGTGAGCTGTAGGTCTACCGTCCTTAGAAACAACCAATTGCTCAACCTGTGAATGAGGCTCGTGAGGAAGCAGAAGACCATGATGTTATATCCATATTGACCTCCAGATTAAATAAGTTGAGAAAAGGACTGGTAGAGATGTTGTGGGAGTTAAGAACATTTGGCCTCAAGTGCCATGTTCCATTGTATATTAATTTTGATGATGCATATGAGATCATTGGTGGAGAAAAAATGTTGAACATTTCATGCATACAACTATGGTGCATTTAAGTTTTTTATTTGTTATTTTCCAATTTGTATATTAGTATTATTACTTTTTAATAAATATACTTAACTTTATTCTTACAGGTACATGGACACCATCGTAGTGGAATCAGGTCGGGCGTCAGTTTATGGCTTTCTTGAACCTCAGACCATTCAACCATCTGGAAACACATTAGATTCCAAAAAATCATATATTCAAACATGGATGACTGAGTCTAACAGAGAGATATATATTGCGCCATACATTGATGCGTATGTGTTTCCCAATATTGTCAAGTTTTATCAAATTTTAATCAATAAACTAACTCACTAGTTGTTGGTACATGATAGGGGCCATTGGCAACTCATGGTACAAGTTGTATGGTTTTGTTTTCTTCATAGGAAGATTAAAGCGGAGTTGAAGTCCTTGATACAAACGTAAGTATTACATTCATTCTTATCAATTCATTATTATATTAATATATTAACTTATGTTTCTAATGTTTCAAATGTTTCAAATTTGTTTAGAGTTGTGACTAGAACAAGAGGACAACAACTTGAAATTATATATCCTAAGGTTGGAATTCGTTGATCTTTAACCTTTAATTTTCGTAGTCAAATTTAAACCATTACATTTGACTAAGTTCTTTCACATGTTTAGTGTAATAAGCAGAATGATTCCTGGGCATTGGCTACTACATCATGTCATGGATAAAGGCAATCATCCAAGCAGAAATCAGAGGGGAATGGACTGATGTAGAAATTTATATTTGAAAATCTTACAAATATCAATAAACTTTTGACATTAAAATGAATATAATAGTAAAGTTTCCTTGATTATGCAACGGTTCAACACTACCTCTTCATTGTCCACTTTAGTAATAAAGACGATAAGAGAGGATTGGGCAGAATATTTGAATAAACATTTTAAATAGCTATAGCTTTAGGTTTTTCCTTTCATGATAGTAGCATTTGCTTACTTGTGCAGCTTTTAAACTGTTAATAGATTATTGTGAATAGATGAATACTGTGAATAGATGAATGGAAAACTGGGTTCTTTTAAGTTTTGATGATAGCATTAGCGTCTTTTAGTTTTACTATTTAATTGGAATTGATGAATTGATGATAGCATGGTTTAAATTAATTAATTCTGTGAATATATATGAATTGGAAAACTGGTTTCTGTAGTTCAAGTTCGGTTAAATGAGCTAAACCGAATCAAATTAAAAAAAAACACTCAAGGTAACGTCAAAGTATACATCGTTCGACGTTCAAACATCGACACTAACGTCCAATATCGACAAGTTCGACGTTAATCTTACGTCCATTCCCTTATACTTGACGTCAAATATTCCTTTAAATATAAATATTTATTCAAATATTACTCAAAAATTGACGTCCTCTTTGAACTTCTACGTGAACATTATGTCTGTTATCTTCCGTAACGACGTTAACTTTAAGTCACTTCCCTCGTACATAAGACGACAAATCTTACTATAAATATAAATATTTATTCAAATATTGGACGTCATTCTCTTTACTAATGGATGTAACCTCACATTGTTGCACAAAATCGACATTAGGTTTACATCAATTCTCGATCCACTCGACGTCAAATTGTCCTATTAACGTCGCCCAGTGATATTCGACGTAAAATTTACGTCACTCGCTATGAGGTCAGTCTCGAATTCGTCGTTAAAAGCCAAAAATAATCGACATAATATGCTGTTTTTGTACTAGTGCAGTCTTATATTAGTATTCGGTATCAACTCTAAGTGTTTGGCCTAAGCTATAGGTGTTCGGCCTAAGGCATAAGCGTTCGATCTAACTTAGTACTTGACCTGGTGGTAGTGTACGGTCATGTTGTGGTACTCGGAATTCTCTAGTTGTCAATCATTAATAGTGCTCGACCCTCTCTTCAATTGTACTTAGTATTGATCGTTCGATCTCCAACATTCACAGGTGTTCGACCTTGTTTATATGTGTTTGGTAATTTCTGTTCGGCCTATATTTATATTTATTCTAGTGTCTTATTTTAATTAATTGTTCCAATTGCTTTGATGGCTTATGTATGCATTATCATAATGATGTCAAAGTGAAAGTATGGTATGATAATTGTAATATGGATGTGAAAGAGAATTCAAAGGAGGAATGTCTCAGTAATTGGTTATCAAGGTGGTGGTAAAGTATGAATATTGACAACGAAATCCACGGCGTTCATCTGACATTCTAATGGTTACCAAGTCTCAAGTAGAGATGGGTAAGTCATGTGGTGAGAATAGCAGGAGGTCCTAGCCTATAGGGTGTTATAGGTGTGTTATAACGGACTAACCCCGGGTGGCAGCTGAGGGTATCCAGTTACTACATCACCCAGCTGCACGAACGGCCCCAAGCTACATATTCATACAATCCGGATGGTCAAGTCAAGTTTTCGGTCATTGCCTGTAATGTATGTTCGGTCATTGTATGCTTGAAATGGTCGGTTGACACATGCTTATGTATTTGTTTAATTTGCATGATTAGTGTAATCAATTAAATTACTCTAGTTTACCCTTCTTTTCTATCTTGTTCATGTTTCCCGTTCGGTATTCTTTATTTTCAATCATCACCTTGTGGGTGTGAGCAGAGGGAGGCGAGGGTTCTCTGGAGCAGACGTTGGACGGCAAGGACCCAGTGGTTTAGTCTAGGACCATTCGGTCATATTAATATATTATGTATAGACCGCTCAGTCATGTACATAGTTTTGCAACTAGGGTAGACTTTTGTAAAGTTTAAATTTATAGTTATTTTGTGGATAACTATAAGTTAACTTTCTTTACAGAAACTGTTCTACAATATTATGATGTGATGACTCTTAGATATATAGTTTTAACTATATTTTTGGGATGTTATATTAATGGTATCATAGCAGTTCGTCCTTAGGATGACCTGTGAGTTGTGAGTTTACCGTGTCTTTCCTGTGGAAAGTTGAGTTTAAATGGTATGTTCTACCATTTTCTCCAAGTCTAGATGGTAAAATTATGTATCTAACTGGAAGTTTTGATGACAAAAAACGTCTTGATAGGAGTGATGAGGGTGCACACTCATGACTTTTACTAGAAATGGTTTTTCTTTCTTAATTCTGAAGGTTTAGGGTAAGAAAGAGTTGGGGTTCCAGCGTTGTTTCCTATAGTAATTTTTGTCTTGTTCTTAACTTTGTGGTAGTGTACTGTGCTCTATAGTAGTAGAGGAATGCAGATTCAAGGACAACTTGACCTGTATACCTTCATTAGAATTGGTTTAAGCCTTTGAGACAATTGATTGTCTCGAAGATAAGGAATTGGAAGACCAGGATTTAAGTTTCGCGAGATGGATGGAGATATTGGTAATCTAGAAGTTATGTTTTTGGGTAAAGCAAGTTTAAAGGACCAAGTCAGAAGATCAGAGATAGTACATTTCACAAGAAGAGTTGAGTTCAAAGACTATAACAAGACGAGATTTGGGTAAGTATTGGTGTCACAAGATTTGAGAAATTAGTTTGTTTCGGTGTATGGGCGACGTTTGAGATTTAAATGAGAAAAATGGTGAATGGTTGAAAGCTTAAGTTAAGGGGGGAAAAAAGAATTCTGAAGTGGACTAAAGGGAATCAATATTTAGAAAGGAATTATAAGAAGAAGAGTTTGAGAAGCAGTTGTGTAAGACAAAGAGCATATTTAAGGAGGGTGTATTAAAATTCGAAATTTCCGAGTTGAGAGCACGTGAAGTCTTTCAAGAGAATTGGAGTATCGTAAGGGTTCTGAGTTAAGTGATAATAAGAAGGAGTTGGATAGGTCTTATAAACAAGTGGATTTGGTATATTCAAGTTTAGAATGATGTTTCAAGATTTTTGATTCGTTTAGAAGAAAGGTTTGACCATTGGCTGAGATGAAAGATTTCAAGTGTTGTAGGAAGGAGTATATCAAGATGTCAGTTTGGTTGAAAGTGTAAGGTTAGAGAATTAAGATCACGGTGAATGAGGAACGGAGAAGAAAGGTCTTAAAATAGATGACAAAGGGTGGTTATAGTATAAGTTGCTAAAGAGGGTATCAAGACTGATTAGAGAATTCGGGTTGATTGAGATGTTCAGGGTTATGAAGCGGCATGTTGGGGTACAGTCAGTTTTCTTCGGGCGTGGTTTTATGGTGATGTTCAATGATCGGCTGAGTTTGATCAAGAGTGAAGTAGATGTTGGATGTTGAGTTACAAAAGGCAGTAAGTTGGTATGTTCAGATAAAGTCAGAGGGTTGATGTTGCGAGTTAAGGGTATTATGAGGTTCAGAGGATTAGAGGTAGGGTTTTGTATTTTTAATGATTCTGAGTTGAGGAAGGTGATTCTGGAAGAAAGTTGTAAGCTACGTTGGCATTAATGAGTACATGAAGAATTCTAGGTGATGTGGCGTTTGTGGAGTCGATATAAGAGCTTAGGTTTGAACTCTATAGGAAGTGATTTCTTGGCAAGGAAGGAAAGTGAGGGTGATGCATCAAGTGTAGTTGAGTAAAAGATGGTAGCAATTCTTATGGGAATCCAGGATGTCTGATGAATGCAAGTGAAGAAGATATGATGTTGTTCTTTCCTAGGTTTGAGGTGTGATCATAAGAGAGGTTTGATTGTTTCAAATCGTTTTTGGGTGGTTATGGCCTTCAAAAGAAGTGTTGTGTTTTGAGAAGGAGAACCAATGGTTATGCTTTAGAAATGGATCAAGTTATAAATGTGAAGAGAAAGGGTTGTGGAAGTCAGAAGAATTTAACAAGGATAAGTGGAGAGGAGAAGGTAGATATTTTTGGTGTAAGGGTTTCGATTGGTGTTCTGCAATAAGTATGGGATTTTTATAATTTGGTGAAGTAGAGTTCACTTTAGAGTGGTGTCTAAAATATAACCGGGTTAGTAATATCTTTATGGATGGTTCCTGTTCAAGTTGTGTAGTACAAGAGGAAGGTGGAAGTTTTATTAGAGCGGTAGTGTTTTGGACTCAGTGTAATTATAAAGGAAAGCTACAAGTTTGATGAATCTCAAGAGAGGAGTAGAAAAACAATGGAAACGATTTAGTATGAGTTTTGGTAGAATGAATTGGCTTTTGGGAGTACGTTTTCATAAAATAGAAACAAGGTTGAGGAAATAAAATGATAAGGTTATTGGGAGCTGGTGCCTCTTCCCCAGGCAAAAAGGCGGTTGGTTGTCGATGGGTGTATGCAGTTAAAGTCGGCCCTGATGGTGAAATTGATCAGCTCAAAGTTCGTCTTGTTGCAAAAGGTTACACTTAGGTTTATGGTCTTGATTATTGTGACACTTTCTCTCCTGTAGCCAAGATGACTACTATTCACCTCTTCTTTGCCATGGCAGCCATTCGTCATTGGCCACTTTATCAATTGGATATCAAGAATGCCTTCCTACATGGTGATCTTGAGGAAGAAGTTTATATGGAGCAACCTCCTGGTTTGTTGCTCAGGGGGAGTCTGGTATGGTATGCAAATTGCATCGATCTCTATATGGCCTCAAGCAATCCCCACGTGCTTGGTTTGGAAAGTTTAGCTCCATTGTTCAAAAATTTGGGCTAAAACGCAGTGAAGCAGACCATTCAGTTTTTTACTATCATTTTTCTCTCGGGAAATGTGTTTACTTAATAGTATATGTTGATGATATTGTCATTACAGGAAATGATGTTGTTGGAATATCTCAACTAAAAGAGTACTTGTGTAGACATTTTCAAACCAAGGATCTTGGAAGTCTCAAATACTTCTTAGGCATTGAAGTAGCGCAATCAAGAGATGGAGTTGTAATCTCCCAGAGGAAGTATGCTCTTTATATATTACAAGAAACAGGCATGATTGATTGTAGACTGTTAGACAATCTCATGGACCTAAACTAGAAATAAGGACAGAAGAAGGCGAATTATTCTCCAATCTAGAGAGGTATAGGAGGCTGGTTGGAAAACTGATTTATCTCACTATTACAAGGCCAGATCTATCCTTTGCAGTTGGAGTGGTTAGTTAGTTCATGTAGGCTCCATGTGTTTACCATTGGAATGCTCTCATTCGCATTCTAAGGTATGTAAAGAAGGCTCCCGGACAAGCTTGCATCTCTTAAAATGGCAGACCATGATATGGTGTCCTTCATGGCTGAAGCCCAATCTGTTGTCGAAGAACTCAGGATGTTTTTGGAAGTGGACCCATTAGAGGATATCAAAAAGAAACTAGACAAATTTTACATGGTGTTGATCCTTCATGCCCTACATCCCGATTTTGATCTTCTCAGAGAACAACTTCTAACTAGTCATGAGGTCCCCTCTATGGAAACATTGACCACTCACCTTCTGCTTGTCCCGGTACCTCAAACTCAAGAAGCACATGAACTAGTGGAACCATCTGTCATGGTTGCCACACGAGGAAGAGGAGGACGTGGCACTAGAATAGGAGGACGACGAGGTCGGGGACGTCCTCAATGCACATACTGTAAAATAATTCTAGAGGGCTTGATTGATCCCTCTCACAATCTTCTATTTATAAGAATAAATTGATACAAAAGTACATGATAAATAGGGTAACCCTAGACACAATATAATCATGATAAATAGGGTAATCCTAGACACAATATAATCATGATAAATAGGGTAACCCTTAACACAATATAATGATGATAAAATAGGATAAATATCCTAACAAATAGAAACAAGGTTGAGGAAATAAAATGATAAGGTTATTGCGGACGAGAAGAGTTCTAAGGGTTTTTACTAGATCATAGCAGTTTTGAAGGAGGTTCTTAAGAGGGATCGTTTCAGGTTACAATTAGTGTGAAGAGAGTATCCGGTAAACAGAGGAGTAAGGAAGTATGGAATCAGAGTAGCATATCGGATGTTAGTTGGCAAGTTCTTATTAGTAAGTGGCATGTCCGAAGCACTTTCTTAAACTTGGGTTAATGGTTTATGAAAAGCGAGTTTCGTTAACAAGGTAGTGATAATGTTGTTTGTTTTGAGTTAAGAATGTGTGGTGATCTTCAAAGGTACTAAGTGAAAGTATATGGAAAAATTTGGTAAGAGGCAAAGAAGACAAGTGAGCCTACAGTTTAATCTGTAGTGTCAACTTTGAAATGATAAAGTGTTATAGGACGTTGAACAAGGAAAGTGGGTCAATGTGATGAAGAAGAGAAACTGAGTTTTGGTTTCAAGTTGTAGCGTCAGTCTCGAGGTGAATAAGCATTAGTAGTGGTTGGAACAAACAAGAAGGTTTAGGTTGTTGGTTGATAAGGGTATAGAATAAGAGTTGCTTGAAAAAGTGTGAAGGCTAGTTGTCTAAAGAGAATGTGGTGAAGAGAACTCATTAGTATAGTTGAAGCACTATAACTGGTGAGTTTCTCAAAGTGGTTCAGCTAGGGCGATTGGATAAATCCTAGTTTGAGAGGTATCTTAAGGTGGATAATTATTGATCAAGCTAGTGATTTTAAGTTGAGAAGGATATAGATCCAAGTATGGGCCGGGTTGGCAAGTTGAAGAACAAAAGATGGAGTGCTAAAGATGGTTTTGTCACGACAATGGATAAGAGTTCTAGTTTGGTAATACGATAGCATAGTTGGAAACTATGTTACTCAAGAATGAAGATCAGGAAAGCAATGTGCAGGCATCAGAATGGTGGGGATTAAGGGTGATCAAGAGTGTTAACAGTTGGTAGAAAAATCAGAATTTGTTTTGATCAAGCCAGTGGGATAGTGGTTCTTAAAAGAAGCAAGAGGAGGTAAAAGATACCAGTCAAGAGTTGAATTGAATTCAAGATTAGCAGAGGATAAAAGCGGGGTTAGTATTGTGGCAGACACAATAGAATGGATTATGTGAAGGAAAGATTCTTAATTGAGGTTTAGAGATTCAGATTTGTTTTGAGAATGATGGCTAGACCAAATCTACATTATTGATCACTAGGGCATTTTAACACAAAGGCAAGGTTTTCATGTCATTCAGGTTATGGGGAGTAGTATATTTGTCAAAATAGGTGGTTGTACTAGAGAATGTGATGAGAATAGGTTGTTCCTTCTATCTGATAAGCGAATTTTCAAGGACGAAAACTTTTTATGTTTGGGAGAATGTAAGAACCAAGAAAATAGCCTGTTAAGAGTAGATAGATGTATTAAAATAATGAGACCGAGCAATTTGTGTTAAAATAAGCCAATAGTATAAAAAGAAATTTCAAACACTCGGTTCATTATCTAAATACTTTCCATCTCCCTGAAACACTATTTTCTACTATTCCTCTCCCTTCACTCTAAAAATTCTCACTGGTGGCTCATCTGTTTGACGATCAGGAGGCACCTAAGTGATCCTGGCGTCAAGGGCTTCCTGTTTCACTGTTTGGTTTAGTGTTTAGAACTGGTAAGTTTTGTTCGTCGGTTTTAGTGATTTTTGGTTTTGCTGCATGCAAGGAACAATCCAGTTTGCATGTGTTCCGTATTCTCCTTCTTCTTTTCCTGATTTCATTTTGGTTCTACGGTTGGTCTTCTTTCACCAATCGGTGGTTCATAGGTGCTCTTGGGATTTTCTTGAGGTTGAAACAAATTTTCTAAAAGGATAGAAGTTGTTCGGTTCAGCTAAGAGGTAAGGGAAGCTAGTTAATTTAATTGTGATTTTCTATGTATGAAATTACTGTTTTGATGGTTGCATGTGTGTCAATTGAATTTTCGATTGAATTGTGTTGAATTTGTAAATGTTGGAACCTGTGAACTGGTTGGAGTTTCTCTGCATAAGTGTTCAGCCTGTTCTGATCTTGAGGAAGTGGGTAGGTGAAAATGAGAGTTTGGGGTTGGAAGTGAATTTGGTCAGTGAGGAGAGTCTGAGAAAGTGTAATTGGATCTGTTAGAACCTTTAAGTCCCTCTAAAATGTGTAAAAAGTAGGAAGATAGATTTTAGGTCATTGAGTTGTTGATTATGCAGAATTTGGAGTGAAATCTGGTATGAGACTCTTTAGAATGATGTTAGGAAGATTTAAGTACCGTTGGATAGGTGTAAATTGATATATGATTCATGTATGGAAGATTAGAAGTTGGGAAAAATGTTTAGTTTTGGTAAAGTCTAGCCTGTTCATCTCGATCATTAACTAGGTTCGGTCCCTTTAGAGTCTTACCCGTTCATGATCGTTCGGTCTTAGGTGGGTGGGTGGTCTCTTAGTAGTGCTCAGTCTTGTACTAGCACTTGGTCTCTTAGTAGTGCTTGGTCTTGTACTAGCACTCGGTCGCCTAGTAGTGTTCGGTCTTGTTATAGGGTTCGGTCTAACCTTAGTCCTCGGTCTTACATTAGTATTCAGTCTTGCACCATTGTTCGGTCTCGTAATAGTATTCGGTTTAGTCATAGTGTTCGATCTCGTAATAGTATTCGGTCTTAACTGTGTTCGGCCTCTGATGGGCCTTACCTGTTAATGACCGTTCTGTGATATTTTAGTAATCGGTCTTATATTAGTATTCGGTATCAACTCTAAGTGTTCGGCTTAAGCTATAGGTGTTCGGCCTAAGCCATAAGCGTTCGGTCTAACTTAGTACTTGACCTGGTGGTAGTATTCGATCATGTTGTGGTACTCGGAATTCTCTAGTTGTCAGTCATTAATATTGCTCGGCCCTTTCTTCAGATGTACCTAGTATTGACTGTTCGGTCTCCAACATTCACAGGGTGTTCGGTCTTGTTCATATGTGTTTGGTAATTTTTGTTCGACCTATATTTATATTTATTCCAGTTTGTTATTTTAATTAATTGTTCCAATTGCTTTGATGGCTTATGTATGCATTATCATAACGGTGTCAAAGTGAAAGTATGGTATGATAATTGTAATATGGATGTGAAAGAGAATTCCAAGGAGGAATGTCTCACTAATTGGTTATCAAGGTGGTGGTAAAGTATGAATATGGACAGTGAAATCCTTGGCGTTCATCTTGACATTCTAATGGTTACCAAGTCTCAAGTAGAGATGGGTAGGTCATGTGGTGAGAATAGCAGGAGGTCCTAGCCTATAGGGTGTCGTAGGTGAGTTATAACGGACTAACCCCGGGTGGCAGCTGAGGGTATCCAGTTACTACATCACCCGGGTGCACGAATGGCCCCAAGTTACATATTCATACAATCTAGATGGTCACGTTAAGTGTTCGGTCATTGCCTGTAATGTATTGTCGGTCATTGTATGCTTGAAATGCTCGGTTGACAGATGCTTATGTATTTGTTTAATTTGCATTATTAGTGTAATCAATTAAATTACTCTAGCTTACCCTTCTTTTCTATCTTGTTCATGTTTCCCATTCGGTATTCTTTATTTGCAATGATCACCTTGTGGGTGTGAGCAGAGGGAGGCGAGGGTTCTCTGGAGCAGGCGTTGGACGACGAGGACCCAGTGGTTTAGTCTAGGATCGTTCGGTCATATAAATATATTATGTATAGACCGCTCGGTCATGTACATAGTTTTGCAGCTAGGGTAGACTTTTGTAAAGTTTAAATTTATAGTTATTTTGTGGATAACTGTAAGTTAACTTTTTTTACAGAAACTGTTCTACAATATTATGATGTGATGACTCTTAGATATATAGATTTAACTATATTTTTGGGATGTTACACTTTTCTTCCTTCTCCTCACATAAACTTTCCATTTGCTAGGGTCTGTATTTTCCCAATAAGAGTGGACCAATGGTTCTTTAGACCTCATCTCTTTACAGGCCTCATCATATTGTCTCTAAATTTTTGGTGTTAAAATTTGTCAATATTCAAACTAGAAAGAATACAGTGATTTCATTTATGGATGTAATATGGAAAGTTGTATTCGCTAATTGGCTCAAGATAAATATTGATTGTGCAAACTTTTATTTATGTTAAGTTTATAGGAGTTATTTATGCTTTGGAGCATGTTTGAAGGGAAGGTTTTGAGAGGGTTTGGTTAGAGGGGATTTTTAGTTTGTTTGGATCAACAAGTGGTTTATTTGAGTCATAGAGGAGATGACATCAATGCTTGAATTTTTGTAAAAATATACAATTAAGAGTTTTTCATGTTTTTCGTGAAGAAAGTCATTGTCTTGTTAAGTTAACTAATTTATCTTTGATTCATAATGAACAATATAAGTGGTTTAATATTTTATCTCCATGCATTTATTTTTAATTTTTCATAAGTATAATTTGTTTATGTTTAATTTTTATCATAAGTTTGGTATGATCTTCTCATGTTTTGTATTCTTTTTAGTAAATTTTCAAATGATTAATGAGCTTTAACATGTCAATATAGCTGATATATCAAAATTTATAGTAATGCCTAACGTGACCTTATTTGAAAGTCTTTAAAAATTTATCTAAGATATAATTTTTTTATAAGCATTTGATATTCAAAATACGACCACATTTTCTTTATATTTGATAAGGAAAGATTCATATTCAGGAAGATCAAAGTTTTTAAAGACTCATTTGTATAAATTTTTTATTCAAAACCTATTTCCGAAGGCACACACATCTTTTATATATCAATGTGGTGTTGACTCAATATTTTTATATGAAATTCTAAATGAATCCAGAAACCTTGAGTGAAGATAGTACAACAAAGATAATCCACAACAACATGAAGAACGCACACGTAATCCATGCCCAGAGCCTAGGCCCTCCTAGCTCTGCTCCAAAAATTATACGCCTGAAAACCAAAACTGATATACACCCAACAGAAGTGCAAAAGAAAACAATCAGTGAAAAGCTTAATCCCCCTGCACTTTGGATTCTGAGAGGTTCTCGATATGCTATGAAGTTGTACAAAGTATCAATAAGCCATGGAACACCAATTCCAACATATATATTCACTGAGTTGCTGCAAAAAGAATAAATAACGAAGTCAATGACCAACTTTATAGAGGAACTTCATACAAAAAAGATTTGGCTAGCCATAAAAGAAAACGATATTTCACCTATGCTTCATAAATACAGGATTCAGATGGGTGTAAAAATAGAAGAGAAAAAACATATAACAAACTAGTAAACTTTCAATCTGAAATCCAAGAAAATATATTTTTTTTTAATTATTTAGAAGGCAATACAAGCATTACTATATTAGTATGCAAGATTTCCTAGTATCCGGAAGGCTTTGCAAGGACAAAGTGAATAAAGAATATGTATAACTGTGATCTCTGCTCTATTGGGTTATTCCTTGTACATACTGAGTTATTTCTAATTGTCATGAAAATGGATATCTAAGGTTTTTAATTTATGAAATTAACTTCATGGGAAAAATATGTTATGTTCAAAAGATTTATTCATAGATAGACATTTGTCAATTAAGAAACATGTGTTGGTGCCTTCGATCGAAGTTTTTCTCAGAAAATAACTCTACCTATGTTCATAACCCTCAAGAATTAGAGGACACCTTTAAGATAACCTTTTTTTTTTTTTTGCAATTAACATTTCAATTTTCATCTATAGCATGACATGATGCACACATATTTCATGAACTTCCATAAGCCAGCTCCACAATATCAGTACTAAAAACATAATCAATATCAATCAAATTATGTTTTAAATCTGATGAGATGCTAGAAACACATAATCACACGAATGAGGAGTTGAACCTCTTGAGATAATAACATTCTTTTAGAGAAATCAAGTTATAAACTACTAAAGTGTAAAATATCAAAAGCATCCAAGAATAAGTACTAATGTAAATTCAAGAAAAGTGTTAAGGCAATTCATGATGTAATGATGACATGTGAACGATTCTTAAAGATAGAATGAGGTGAATGTCGCAATGACCTGCAAGTGATATTTGCAATTGCAGAATCAGCAGTTTTTTGACGTTCAGCAGCAATCTTGCTTGCCACTAGATCAGGCCACGAGGTTCCACTGGCTAGGGCTGTAAATGCTATCACGTAACCATTTATTCCTGTCAAAGAGGGAAAAAACTTAGAAATGCAAAACTGAGAATTGTAAAGACTACTTTGGATCTATAATGATCTGCAGAGAAGAGAACAGGAATATCATCGAGTGAGAAAGAAACCTGTAACACAACTTATAAGTTCTGTGATCTTAGTCACAATGTAAGCTATCCCGCTGATGAAAAGCAGGGAGCAAATGAAGGAGATCCATCCATGAGCAATTTGGCAAGGAGGAACAAAAGCAAAAAGAAATCTCCATGGTAAAAGCAGCAATTGCCAGAAAATTCGAGCTAGGAGGAGATACGTATTTTTTAATTTTTTTGCTTCTGGGTTCTTCAACTGTTGAAATCAGAGATCAGACTTCAGATATTGATAATATATTGTTCTAAATTTTCATAAGCAGTATTTGTTAGTACATTAAGGTTCACAATATTTTCTGCAATACATTAATAATCATTTTATCCAAGTCCTAACTTCAGCATCAAGTTCAAAGTTTAAAATAATGTCTAAAATTTATGACTACATAAAGTAACAATAAGGATATATCTACTAATATGCAGCTTGACTATTTAAGAATTTTCATTTTATAATTTTGCATGTCATTTGATAGTGCAGGATCATAAAATGATTCAAGGAATCTGGAAAAGCGACATGGGAGGATGATGGAATCATAATTACGGGAATTATCAGGTGGAAAAACATAAAAGTGTGACATAAAGACAGGAGGCAGGCATGATCTCCAAATTGAACTTTTCTTTGAAAACCTTGAGGGTCATTCATCATTTTTTTCCCCTGCTTATTATTGTTTTCTTTGTGCTTCAGGGCTAGAAATAATTTTATATTCAATTGATTTTCAATAAAAAGAGTGAATTTATTGACAGAAAACAAGCATATAATTCATTCATTGAAGAACACATTAGAACATAAAGGTTAAACTTAACTATGTCAAACAAAGTGTGTTTGTTGTGACATTTATGTGGGTATATCTGAGAATATCAATCGCACTATCGCAAGAGAATACAAGAGGCCCATATCCAAAAAATCATAGAAATTACCTGATTGACCGAATCAGTTAGTTACAGCTTCGGTAACAATGTTAGAATAAGATCTCAAGATCTCAAGATCTCAACAATGTCAAATTGATAATGTAGTAAGGCTAGGCTGTGGTTCTTAATGACATCACCATTTAACCTTAAAGATACACTTGCAACATAAAATAAAGTACCCTCAGTGCATCCACAAATTGCTGTCTCCAAATTGTAAGCAAGTGGGTATCCTCCAACGTTGTTTCCTTAGCTTTGTCCAAAATTTCAGCCTCATCATCTGTTTGAGGTACTGTGACACACAATGGATCTGCAAATTACAAAATTTGGACACAAGATGGCTATGACATTTCAGGATGTTTCTAATGCTGAACAAGCTGCTTCAGGAGAAGAAAGGATTTTGATAAGTCAAACCAAACTTTACTACATTTAGGTGGGAGAACTACCAGTGGGGTTTTCTGAATGAATGGAAAAACTATCAACAGTGTTGCGATTTTCATCACTAACATGCTTTATCTCAGAGGAATTCATCTTCTGATAGACTTCCTGTTGAAAATAAGGAGTCTCCTCTGGTACCCAATCCTCTGGCCTCTCATCTCTTGCACTTTAAATGAAAAACAAGGCATCAAACTAGAAAAATTCAAGAGAATTATGAATTTTAAGTCCTTTTAGTTAAATATAATAAAAAAGAAGCAAATAGAAACACATACATGGGTAGAGAAATATAGGGCCAACGTTTATCTTGAGCATAAGCATGGATCAATAGTAATCCATATTGTAGTACTGTCAACAAGGCCTCCCACAGAGTCACAACGTTTGGAGTCCATACCTACATTCATTTTCTTGATGATTATTCCCACAAGAAGTGTGTTGTTTTTAAATACTTTTGTTTTTAAACTTATCTAACCTTAAGTATCAAAAGTAATAATTATTTTGACTTGCTGATTGGGACACATGATTGTAATTAAGTGCTAACTTAGGAAATGCAGTTGCAAATGCACTTATAAACATTGGGCATGTAAACCTAAGAACCACATCTAACATTCTTGGAAGCGCAAAAGGCTAAGAACTTTTCTCTCTATCTTTCTCTAAATTTTACACAGGTTAAACTACAGTTTCTATGGTGAGAAGTCTTTTAGCGAGGAATGTAGGCCAGGTCAGAGTTCTTAAACAAACAGAAATAAGTTAATGAAAATAAAAAGGAAGCAAACAATGGCTATTTATAGAATTTTGGAACGTTACCTCCAAAATTATGTATAACCAAATGTAAGCCCAAAATGACCAAAACAGCTCCACCAGCCATACCCCTAGATCAGCAATCTTCTTCAGCTCTCCTGCTTTTGGAACTACTACACAAATGGCGTGGATGGGGAAAAGATCAAATGCAGCAGAACCAACAAGTGTTCCGGGCCCCAAACCTGAATATTCAGCAATTATAAAGCTTTTATTTTATTGATTAACAGTTTAAGGCCCCTACGCAATTCCATAAAGAATTTAAGCTCATAATAAAACAAATACTGCACCATCAAATATTATTCAAAACGAAGAAAGTCACAGTATGCACCCAAGTCACTCATTAGAACAATCTATTAGTCATTGTGTGGATGTATGCGCATATATATGCATACATATATATGTATATTAACATTTATTTAGCAATTTGAACAGGGAAAATAGCCACAGGTGAACAAGGAAAATAATGAGAAATCATTTGCTTGGCCTATTAACATTAGTTTAGAAATTTCAGGGAATTAGAAGGGAAAGAAGAGAGTACTTCAAAATATACCGAATCAGTATTCTATATAGTCTAAAACTAGATATACAATTTAAGCTTTAGAAGGACTGTCTGTCAAAGTAGAAAGACATAGGATTAAAAACATGAAAAATAATAGCAAAAATTTATTACTTATTGAAATATAATCCCCAAATTTTAAATTCACCAAGATGATAATCGAAAAATAAATCAAGCTTGATTTTAATATTCCTTGGTAAGAAAGGAACAGGACAAACGCTTTGGATAACAAACCTCCAGCATAGAGCTTCCCCATGTTCTGTATAGCATCAATGGTGGCTAATGATATCTGGGGAAAGCTAGTCCCAAAGGCCAAGAGGCTAATATCTGCAACAGTGTAATTCCAAACTTTTTCATGTCTAATGGTTTCAGTTTTAGTAACAGGATCTACCTCCACTACCTTCCTTGTGTGCTTGACCACATTTTCCATCGATTGAAAGAAGCGAGCGGTTATAGCCGACAATCCGATAAAGCAGTAAGCAAGGCCAAGAAAATACAAAAATGCTCGAAAACCATCCCCAAGGGCAGATTCTCCACTAAAAATTAAGTATCTGTCACACTTTTCGTACCCCAGGATGCTGGACAAGGGAATCATTCTTCTTCCCTCTTTTGGCTAAGTGCCGGAGATTATCTCAGTCACTACAAATCGCAGTTCAATTTTGGGATTTGACGCAAGAAAACATTCACACGACCTGATAACACCAAGTCCGTAATTAGACGACATACAATAAAATAAATCGAGTAACTTCATTGATTCGATGACAAGAGATCCCTTTTTAATTTAGATACAACAACCATTCAACTGGCAGCATGAAAACCTTCAAGTAAAGTCAGCATATGTAAATTTGGATTCAAAAGAATTAATATTTGTTACTCTTTTTTTCTGAAGAAGTTGTAAAACTAATCAAGAGCTGGTTTCGAGTGGACGCAGTTACTGAGTTCATTCAGTAGTGAAGAACATGAGCTAAAAAAAATCTGCAAATGAAAACTATGAATTTTGAATCAAAATCAGAAGCAAAAACTGAGAAAGAGAAGTAGTAGAAATCGTGAAAAGAGGAAAAATCAGTACCGGCGAAGAGCAGGAAACCTTTTTATTTCTGGCGAAACCTTTTGTGTTAGTTGAAAAGGAAATGTGAACTGAATCTGGATTTGGGAGTGGCTTCGCAGAACGTTGTATCGAACGGTGGAGGAGCTTCAGTTCTGGTTTCTGTCTTCCGTTGTCACCTTCGTTCGTGAATTATAAGCATGAATAAATGTAACTGGTGTGACGCCATTTAACTTACATTAGAAGTATTTTATTTTCATTATTTTTTATATTATATTAAAAAATTAAAAGTAAAAAAATAAAAAATAATTTTAAAATATAAAAATTAAACAATGAAAAAATGATTAAGAATATAAAGGTTAGACAATAAAAAATGTAAAGAAAAGATGATATAAAAGTAGAATACTAAATAATAAAAAAATTAAAGAAGGAAATTACTACAGATAAAATAAATAAATAATTCAAAAATATAAGTAGACTTTATAAAACTATGAAAAAAAAAATAGACTCTATAAAAATGCAAATATTAACTCATAAAAGAAAAGTAAATAATAGACAACCTAAAATTACAAATGATATTCCTATACCTTACACAAAATTAAACGATATTCAATTATTTGTTAATTAACATATAAATAATTTCTTATTTCTTTTCTGTTTTCTTCAAGTCAAACACTTTTAAAATTTAATTTATTTTTATCTATGCTTTGTTTAGATGGTGAATCAAAACAGGAAGAAGAAAACATACTGATGACAGAAAATTAGGAGAACTACATTATAAACTCATTATTTGAATAGATATTTTAATTTAAAAACATATAAAACCTTATTTGGTTGAAAATGGTTGTTGTTAAAAATCGAACTCAGGCAATTGGCAAAAGTTTGACTTTATATTGAACACAGTGCGAAAAGTTTGTGGGTCCATATTTTGCGTGATTGATGAAAGAAATAATATAAAAATATTTATCACAATTAATAATCACGTGGAGTTGAATTACGTGCCATCCGATATAGAAACAAGAATCACGTGGCCTTGGATGTGTAAATAAATAATAAACTTATTTGCCATCAATTTAAATTAAAACTAAGAGCATAAAACATTTCTCCATTTTTTCTTTTAAAACCAATATCCTTTCATGTTCTCATGATCATTAGCTTCAAACTCACATAAATAAAAGAAATAGCTTCAATAAAACAAAATTCCTTAGTTTTTCTAAAAAGGAAAAAACTATTTTTATCATTTTATAAAATACTTAATAGGTATAAAAAAAGTATGTCCTAATTCTTTTCGGAAAACATAAATCATACGGAATTAAATAAAAAATACTTTTCAGATTATAAAATTTTAAAGAATCTTTTAAAATTTTGGAAGAGCCATGTTTCTTCAATAAGCTAGCCTACTTCGACTTTGATTAATGATAAGGATGTGAAACCGAATGTATTAACATTAATTGTCAATATTTAAAGTAGAAAATGAAATAGAAATTAACATTCATATTTTTAAAAGAATATTTTATCTCTAATGTCTTCTATTTAGAAAGAGTGAAATAATACTTCATTTTTACTACTTCATTTACATTTTGAATCCTTGAATTATAAAATTTCTACTGCTTTATAGTAATTCCGTTTTATTGTTCCCACTTCTTACTAATTGTTTAAATATAGTTTAACAGTCACAATTTCAATAGATACTTTTGTATTGTATTCTTCGGCTATACTAGTGTTATTTAATAAGTATTTCGTCAAAAAATTAATTATTATTTTGAAAATTTAAAAGCTAAATTTTTTTTTCCAAATATCCTTATTAAGTATACTTTAAGTAAGCTATAGAAAAATTAAATTTATAAAAAAAATTACAAAGGCCTCTTATATCGCTATTTATAAATTCATGTTGTCCATTTCTAAAAATTAAAAAGTATAGTTTTCCCTATCTCACTTTCCGTCTTAAGCAAGGCTTCTTATATTTTTTTTTAAAAACGTTTTAATGCAGGGGATTTATATTTGCTACTATTAAGTGAATAATGCGAGATATTTATTATTATCGGAGAATAGGGAAATATATTTTTCTAAAAAAGTATACATATTACATCAATCATAATCAATTAAATTATCATAATTAAACAAGGTGGCATAATGAATTGCTGACAATTTTGGCAATATCAAATTGTCAACATTTTGTAGTATTTACTACCCCACCACGTCATAAAAAAACAGTGCAAATGATCTTGTATCCCACTTTATAAGTTATTAGTAATTTAGTTCTTAAAGATATAAAAATAAAACTTGATTTAGCTTTTAAATTATAAAAATAAAAACCACGTCTTATATAATTTAACTCTAAGTCTTACATTATCTAATACCATAGAGATCCTTAAACATTGCAATTTAATTTAATTTAATAATAAAATGATCATATAAACTTGGACATGATATAACCATTATTCTTTTTACATACAAAAGTTATTCTCATAAAAGCTAAATCAATACGTATTTACATAATTAAGGACTAAAATCTTCGTTTATTTACGGAAATAGTTATTAATTCTTTGATGCTTAATTAATTTTTGTACTCTCCGTGATCGAAGAGCCGTCACAACATAAGAGTTAAAGATCGAATAATTCTCATTTTCGGCTCTTTTGATTTAGTGGGGACAGACACTGGCAAGAAATTTCACTTAGAGCAAAAGACGAATTCTAAATTTCACCATAATATATTAATCTCATAATAATCTTGTCATTATAGATTGTACTCGGAATAATCAATGTTTTATAAAGTTAACGTATAAATGTGAAATGCATGATCTTAAATTAAGTTTTGGCTTCACCTTGGTGTAGCAACGGATCCAACATTTAACTCTCTAGGATGATAAACTACCAAAAACGGAAGCTTACGAATTAACTTTTTAGGTAAGAGATAATATTATATCTGTACTGCACAACCTTCTAACAAATGTATTTTTCTGTCTCCAAAAATCTTGTCTTGACTGCTCCCTTTTTCTAACGTACAACATATACAATATTTTGTGTTGCAGTTATAGATTTCAGTTGCAGTGCTTGAATGAAAGACTACTGATATAGGAAGCTCACTTCTTGGGCAAGCAAGCTTCCGAGACAACATAGACTTAGCAATGATCCAATAAGAACGTTATTTTTAAATCATACAAATACAAGACGGACGCAATGATTTTTATTTCTCTATGGCAAACAAATGATATTATGTTTGTTCCGACCTTAGTGTCATGGTTAATCATTACATAAACTATTGTCTGATTGTTATCTTTAAAGTCAATAACCAGATTTAAAGTATTGTTCAAATATAATCTAAATTATTTTTCTAAAATTAAGTTAATTAGTAATTAATCTTTTATAATTAAATTAATTAAAATTTTTAATTATATTATTAAATCTTCTGTAATTATGTTGTTGTGCATGATTATATATATATATATATATATATATATATATATATATATATATATATATATATATATATATATATATATATATTTATCTCAAATTTCAAATGCGACATACATTCAAATTTTTTTTTCTTACATAGTATCACAAGTTTCTCTCATATTTAGACATCGTCTCTCTCATGTTTAACATTGTGCTCTTCTTTTCTTTTATGCAATGTTTTAAATTGTTTTTTAGTCGCTTAAAACAGAACAAAATTGGTCCTCACTAATGTTGCATAGGGCAACCAAGATATCAATTCTTGGACTTGGCTAAATCAAGTCACTAGTGCAGAAAGGACTTTAGACGTCTGTAATTTTGGGTTTTTAACGTCTGATTTCTGTCAGACGTTTATATAGGTGACGTTAATGAGACATTTGACCCAATAGGTCAGACGTCTATATAGACGTCCGATCCATACAGGTCAGACGTCTATATAGACGTCTAACACTATAGATCACACATCTAAAACGTTGTCGTATTTGATTGGATCTTTTTTCTGCTTGAGGCCTCTCGGGTTGCTCCTGGCTCATGGTGATTCGAGTTTACAACTTTATATTTTAGTTGAAGAGAATGTATTGTACGTTTTTTTTTGTATTGGATGTTTAAAAACGTAGTGGAGAGAATTGGAGGAGTGCAAAACGCAGGAAATCGCCGCCCAAGAACGCCGCCCAAGGACACGAGCAAAACTACACCAAAACTCAACGAAAACGAATTTTTATCGGTTCAAATAAAAGATAATGCATCAAAGAGTGATTTAATCATAGTAAAATTAATTTAAAATGGTGCAAAAGTGAGAAAACGAACCTGAAAAACGTAACTCGTAGAGAGCAAACGCGAGGAAGATTATGAACATTAAGTGCGCGTAACTACTACCTCGCGTTCGCAGTGTTTTAATGCAGCCATATAAAATTCAGTTCCCCCCACATCAGACGTCTATATGGCTGTAGAAGTCGGATTGGCGGGATCATACGTCTAAATGGAGTTAAAAAGTGACTTTTTAGGTTTCAAAATGAGTATATAGAAGTCGGTTCCCCCACATCGAATGTCTATATGGCTGTAAAAGTCAGATTGGCGGGATCGGACGTCTAAATGGAGTTAAAAGGTGACTTTTTAGATTTCAAAAATGAGTATATAGAAACCGGTCCCCCCACATCGGACGTCTATATGACTGTAGAAGTCGAATTGGCGAGATCAGACGTCTAAATGGAGTTAAAAAGTGATTGTTTAGATTTCAAAAATGAGTATATAAAAGTCGGTTCCCCCCACATCGAACGTCTATATGGCTGTAGAAGTCGGATTGGCGGGATCTGACGTCTAAATGGAGTCAAAAAGTGACTTTTTAGATTTCAAAAATGAGTATATAGAAGTCGGTTCCCCACATCAGACGTCTATATGGTTTTAGACGTCTGTTCCCTCCAGAACAGACGTCTATATGGTTTTAGACGTTTGTTCCCTCCAGAACAGACGTCTATATGGTTGTTTTATTTACAGAAAATGTCATCGGTCATTTTTTACGTTGGATATTTGGAGGTCGGACGTCTAAAGGGTGATGTTAAAGGCCTTTTGTGCACTAGTGAGTTTAAAGTGTTGAGTATAGTCATGTTATTATTTACTATTTATTATCTAAACTAGGTGGGAACAGAAAGAAATGAAAATTTAAAAGAAAAAGACAACAAGATAAAATTTGTTTAAAGAAAGAAAGAAAATAAAGTGAAATAAAAGAATATGAAATATAAATCTAAACTACTGTGAAATGAACCTATAATGTACAATGAAATGTGATATGAAACAAAAATCGAAACAGTATTTAAAATTAGACAATAACAGAACCTAATCAATATCTATACAAAATAAGATTCATTACTCAAAAAGTCATTCAATTCAAAAGAAAATATGAAATCATTACCTAAGATGAGATAAACTAATATAAAGTATATTCATCGATTATAAAAGCCAAGAAACTAACTAAAGATAAAATCAGAACCCGAAATCAGAGGCGAATGCACATTAGTTTGGATGAAAGAGTCACAAATGCACACTTACAAGAAGACATCTTGTTAAAATTAAAATCTAGTCTGGATATTTTTTATTCATATTCCAGAACCTAAATTAGCACTTTTCAACCATTCATCCAACCAATATGCATCACACCTAATTCGAAATTTTGATTGAAGAAATAGTAAAATCAGCAAAATATTAGCAACAACATGATCTAAAATACAACTATCCAGAACAGAATCAAAGACACATTCCTAATTTCACTTCAAAATACACCTAAACTAAATCAACTAAAGCATCAAATTCTATCCTAATCTAGGTAAATGTAAAAGCAATGGCCAAATCTACAAGCACTACTATGACTATTTACAACTAGAACCATTAAAATTAGAAACATATAGAAATCATTATTCAATCATAAAACCTAAATGCATCACGAAAGAATCAAAAGAGACATACCTCTACCTAAACTAATTTCAATTCAGAAACTCTAAACAAATATGCATATCATAAGCTCAAATACTAACAAAATCATCATAAAAACTACAAAAGTAAAGCATGGAATCCAAAACATACATCAAAATTAAATTCTGAATGTTTCTGAATGTTGTTAGGGACTCTCAAATATTTATAATTAGTTGCTGAATCTTGGTGCTCTTCTTATCAGTCATCCTTTGGTGCTACAACTAGTCTTTGGTTTGTCTGAATCCTTTTGATGTGAACCCCATTTACACTAGGGCTGATTTAGGATCTTCAACGTTAGAACCTTGTACGAAATTTGGAAAAATTAGTGAGAAGGTTGACAGTATTTTAGAAACGTTAATATCTCAAACTATAGAATTGGAATGATTCTAAAACGAGGTGAAAGTTCACATTTCGAACTTCAAATTAGGCTCAAGAATCACTTAATTTGGACACGTAGAACGGAAGTTATAACTACAATACAAAACTAGGAGGAAGGAAATAATCACTCTTTCTAAGAGAGGCAACACACAAAGGATGAGAAAGTCCTTTGATACAACCAGGGATTCTTGAATCACTCAAGAACTTAAGAGAATCACTCCCACTAAGATAAAAGAGATAAAACTTTAAATTTCTTTTTCTTCATAAAACTTCACTTGTTTCTTTTATGAAAATGGTTAAGCTTATTTAAAAGCTTTAGTCATCAGAATTACAAAAGAGTTAATGGCTGATTGTAACTGCAATTGTGGCAACCAAAAGTCACCCAAAAGCATTCAACTATGCATCATTTTGTTCTCACCAAAGGCTGATAACTAAGTTGTCAATTGGGCCCTTATCACAACTTGAAATAAAACCAAACTAAAGCTCATTAATTGATTAACCCGAAACATAATTTGGTCAGCGAATCTTACAAAGGATTGCACCATTATTTAAACAAACTAATTACTTAAAAGCAGCATCAAAGTGGTGCTTTAGTCTTCCTCCATTTGGGCCATGATGCAATTCACCAACATGGTCTTCTCTCTTTGAAACTTAGGCTTGTATTCAACTAATATAGACAACACTTGTTTGAGAGCTTCCTTTGTTTTTCTTGCTTTGACCCTTGTCATAGGTTCTCCAAGTACTTCAAGTGGATGATTTTTCCCTTGCTCATGGTCACGTCCCTATAATTCATTTGTCGGAGACATCCTACAATTAGGTCATGATGCAATTCACCATCTTGGTCTTTTCTTCTTGAAACTTGGGCTTTTTTTCAATTAATATGGACAACACTTGCTGAAGAGCTTCCTTTGCTTTCCTTATTCTCGCCTTTGTCATAAGTCCTCCAAGTTCTTCAAGTGGATCATTTCCCTTGCTCATGGTCACGTTCCCGTCATTCTCTCCCTTTTGAGAAGGGTCCTCAAATAAGATTCTCCATTTACCTTCAAAAAGAGATAAATCAGACATATTGAAGGTGGAACTAACATTATACTCATTGGGTAAATTAATTTTGTAAGCATTGTCATTGTTGAGATTGTTGATAAGGGAGCACTGATTTAGCTGAACCCACAATCTCAGTAATATCTGTGTTTTTAATGATGACAACACATAATTAATAACACATGAGTATTCTGTGTTACATGTTCTATGATTACATGTTATATGCTTTTGCTTATTGTGATAAATTTGTATAAGCATATTTGTGAACATGATTGTGTTGTTCATTGCATATCATTGTGTTTAATATGTAATTCTATATATGTATGCATGACATAAGGTGTTGGAAATGAAAAACCACAAGCACTTTGGTTGAACTTTAATGTGTGGCAAAACAAACAGTTTTAAGTTGATTACATTATAGAATGAATCGATTAAAACTCGAGTGTTTGCACAAACTCTTTTCAAGTGCGTTGTGAGTTATTCTGAAGAGAAATGTTTTCAAAATTGTACTAAGTGATTTTACTTAATCGACTACATGTTATCTGCATTCGACTAAGTTAGTTATTATTTTGAAAACTGATTGAATGCTTGACTCAACTGATTTAATGGTTATATTTTCAAACATATTGACCAAGCATATATTGTGAGTCGACTGCATTAAATGTGCATTCAATTAATAAGTTTGATTGATGTTAGTTTGTTATAACTGCAAGATGTATTCGACTACATTAGTTACTAAGTCATTTAAAATGCGTCTGATGTGTGCATAATTATAAATTGATGCTGATTTGAATTCTATAAGAACTTTTGTGCAATTAACACTTTCATATCTTTCATAAACTCTATGATTTCTTATAGAGAAAAGAGAAGCTCCAAGAACCAGAGATTGACCATGGTGATCAAGTCTTAGAGGTTTCTTGAGAAGCAAGATTTGCTGGGTTTGAACGTCTGATCTATCTGCACAGAAAGGTGTAATCTGCGTGATTAGAAATTTCTGCAATCGTGAAGATTGGTTGGTTTCCCTATCATGATTACAAGAAGAAGAACTGTGTTCTTGACTTTGAGGGTGGCTCAAAGGGTTTGACAGCAGAAGAGGGTGTTCTTGTTGCGTGTTTGTATTGTTTACTGCCTATATTATATTAGAAGGTTAAAGAGGTGTTTTACATTTTTGACGTGAGGTCGCTGTAAAAACCTTGGTGTAAAAACCTTGATCTTTATAGTACATTTGCTTCTTGGTTGGAAGGACACTGGATGTAGGCTTGGCCGAACCAGTATAAAAATCAGCGTTTGAATTCTCTAATCCCTACACTCTTTTATTAAGTCGATTACGCTATTAGTATATTCGATTAAGTTTACTGCTGCATTGCATATCTTTTAACTTGCGATTCAAGAAAAGTGTAAAAGCATCTTATTTTGTGAAATAGTTTTTGAAAGATTATATTTTTTACACTTCATCAATACACCCCCCCCCCCCCCTCTTGGTGTGAGAAACTAAACCATTCTATTTTAACAGTCATTGATTCGTTTAAGCACTTGGAATAGACTATTCCTCCTTTGTTGAAGCTTTGATTTCCTTTGTAATGAAAACCTTTCCTTTCTCATGTGTACCAAACCTAATCTCTTATTGGAAGACAACCTTCTTTCTACCCTTTTCAGCTTGGCTTGTGATAATGTTAATTTTGACCATTATCTTAGTCACATTTTATGAACAAAATCAACTCTTCTCTACCTTGTAACCTTCTTAATCCTTACTTTTATCTTGCTTTTGTAAATAATTACATTTTAGGTTACAGTAAACCAATTATACCACTAATCCCATTTTTTATATCTAATTTTGTGACAGGAAGATCCTATTTCAAGTTAAAGAGTTTGGCAATCTAGAGAAGTAGGAAGAACAAAAAAAATGGGATTTCATGAAGTCCAAGTGGTGCTAAGTGTCACCTCTTTATCATTGAGCGGCCACATTACAAAAAGCAACATAGCAATCCACTGTTGAGTGCCACATCCATCGCTGAGTGTCAACATTATGAGTAAACATAGAATTCCCAAATATAACGTTAAGCAACAAAGTCACGACCCTAAGTGGCCTTTATGTTGATGTGTCAAGTTGCACCATATTTCTTCTTGTTGCTCGAAGGAAGCTGGGTTTTTGGTGGTTGAAGGCACGGAAACATATTTTAAGAGCACTTGGAGGTCTACTAGGGCTTGTGGGAGCAATCTTTTTTTCCTCTTCATATCTCATTCTTCTTCCATCTTCCATTTTGTAAGCTTGAGTTGTTCATGACAATGGAGAGCTAAACTCATCTTGTTGGGGATAGATGTAGCCATTAAACTCTCTTGTATTTTATAAATGTTTTGAATATATATATATATATATATATATATATATATATATATATATATATATATATATATATATATATGCCTCTTCCATTAAATGCTAGTATTTGTGTTTCTATTCTTAATGTTTGCTTTAATATAGCCATTGATAGCTTGATGATTGGTTCATTAGGTATTGGAAAGTATGATTTGAAACCTAGACTTTGCATATGATACCTAATGGAGCTTGACCCATTAGTTATCTTAAACCCTAGTTCATAAATCAGGTTTGTTTGTTAAGGGCTCAAGGGATTAACCCTTAACAAGAAAGCCTAGGCTCATTCTACTAAGGGAATAGGGTTTGAGTAGGTTTGTGGGTTGACATTAGTATTTTAATGGAGAGGATGTAAGTTCTATATGCATGAGAGTGAAGTTGGTGAAATCTAACCCCAACAATATCGATCTATACCATATCTACTCTTTTTCATTTCCTATGTGTCTTTAACTTCCAAAGCTCAACTCTATTATTTTTGCATCAATTTACGTTATTGCTTATAACCTTAAATTATGGAACTATTCTTTAGTCTAGATTAATTATTAATTGTATGACTATTTAGTGTTACACGAGTCGCTTGCGAAACGATACTTGATCTTATCATCTTTATTACTTGAACGATTTGGTACGTTTGCCAATGAGTTAACACCTTGCATAACTCTCATTTTTCTTTTCAATTTCAGCCTTCACTTGTTCATGTAGCTTCTTCATATACTTAACTTTAGCCTATGCTTTTTTATGCTTAAACATAGAAATGTTACGCATAAGGAGTAAATCAAGAGTAGTCAAAGAGTTAAATCTATATATACAATCTCAAAAGGTGAAAAATCAGTTGTGATATGGAAAACCCTATTATAAGCAAACTCAACATGAGGCAAACATGTTTCCCACAACTTAAGATTTTTCTTTAAGACAATTCAAAGTGATGTGCCTAAAGTCTTATTGACTACCTCAGTTTGACCATTAGTTTGTAAGTGACAAGTAGTAGAATATAATAATTTAGTACCAATCTTGCCCCCAAGGCTCTTGACTTCGACTGGAGTCGTCCTTTGACATAGATCGAGTTTGCTCGATCTTTAGTTTAAGTTGACTTGATTGAACCTTTTTATTTAGCTGACTCAGCTAAGCCTTCAGTTTAGGCCAACTCGACTCGACTTTAGACATCTTGGACCAAATCGTCTCACCCTTCAACATAGGTTGACTCGTCTCGAATTTCAACCCAAGTTGACTCGCTTCAAGCATCCTAGATTGACTTGTCTTGACCTTCGCCTGACCAACTTGTGTTTTAGGCCAACCTAGCAAGACTTTCGGTTTAGTTTAACTCGACTCGATTTTTGGTCTATAGTAAGCCGTCTTTACTTCGGCTTGAGTCGACTTGACTCGTCCTTTAACCTAGGTCGATTTGGTTCGATCTTCAGTTTAAGTTGACTCAAGTGAACCTTTTTCTTTAGCTGACTCGATTAAGCCTTCAGTTTAGGTCAACTCGACTTGACATTAGACATCTCGGATCAAATCGTCTCGATCTTCAGCAGAGGTCGACTCGTCTCAAATTTCAACCCAAGCTTATTCGCTTCAACCATCCTATATTGACTTATGTTGACCTTTGCCCGACTGACCTGTGACCTTGACCAACTTAGCAAGACTTTTAGTTTAGTCTAACTCGATTTGATTTTCGCTCTAGACTAACCCAACCTGACGTTGGCCCAAGTCAACTTGACTCGTCCTTTTACTTGGACTAACTTTGTTCGACCTTCAATTTAAGTTGCTTTAGTGAACCTTTTGCTTTATCTGACTCAACTAAGCCTTTAATTTTAAAATAAATAATAATCACTTAGAGACTTGAATCTTCATTATAAAATTATATCAATAATTTTATGGGAAAAGTATTTATTACATATATACCAACATTTATGATAGTATTCATATGGAGTTTCAAAATAAATTGAGAAAAAAAATAATGACTTAATATTAGAAAATACTATACCAATTACTATAATTTTATTTAAATATATATAAGCATTGTATCACACTAGAAAGTTAAGAAAAACAGGATCTAATGAGATGGTGGCCTCAATGGCCTAGCTTTCCTCATCCAAATCAAGCAATACTTCCCCAGTATTATGTGCATAACCATACTTTTCCACCCTCTTCATGATCTCATCAAGCATTCTATTTATTTCTTGCATTTCTGGATGAGAATTATCCCCCGCAAAAAACTCACGAAAAACGCCATCTATCTCAACCAAACTACACCCTGGAACTTTTTTGATACCCCTAACCTCCATAAGCTCTCTTAAATGCCGCGCTTCCTTCCTCCGTTCAAGCTTGACATACACGTTAGAAAGAAGCACATAGGCACTACTATTTGTGGGGTCCAACTCAAGAAGCTTCGTTATCGATACCTCACAAGTTTTAATGTCCCCATGCATGCTAGCCCCACTGAGCATAGCTCCCCATATCATCTCATCCGGTTTCATAGGCATTGATTTCACTACATTCCAAGCATCTTCAAAACGACCAGCTTTGCTGTATAAATCCACCATGCAACCATAATGTTGAATCGTAGGACTAACACAATACTGATTCAACATCCTCTTGAAATATTTCTCTCCTTCATTAACCAATCCTCCATGCACACAAGCACAAAGAACACCCACAAACGTCACAGCATTTGGCCTCACTCCATCATTTACCATCCTTGCAAACAGTTCAAGGCATTCCTCCGAGAGTCCGTTCATGGCAAAAGCAGCAATCATGGCACTCCAAGCCATTACATCCTTTTCACGACCCATTTGATCAAATATGCATTTCGCCCTTCCAATGCTTCCACATTTGGCATACATGTCTATCAAAGACGTCCCGATCACACCACCGATTTTCATCCCACTTACGTAAACGTAAGCATGAAGCCAATTCCCATGCTGAAAGGCACCTAACCTCGCACAAGCTGAGAGCACTGATGACAAGGTGAACTCATTGGGTCTGAGTTTACTTCCTTCCAACGTGTGGAGCCTACGAAACAGAGAAAGCGCCGTCTTGTACTCGCCACAGGTTACGTAACCGTGAATCATGCAGCTCCACGAAATGACGTTCCTCTCAGGCATCTGATCGAACATTTTCCGCGCAATGTGAATCATTCCGGCTTTCGCACTGGCGTTGATTATGGCGTTCCACGAGGGTAGGTCGGGTTGCGTAATTTCGTCGAACACTTGGCGGGCGAAGGTAAGGGTGGCACAGGAAGAATACACATTGATAAGGGAGGTTTGAACAAAAGGGTTGTCAGCAAGGCCAAGAAGGAAGATTTGAGCGTGAAGTTGGCGTCCTTGAGTAGGGTTGTTGATGGATTGGAGAAGGAATGGAAAGGTGTGAAGATCAGGGAGCACGGCATGCAGGCGCATGCGAAGGTAGAGTGAGAGTGGTGGAGGAAAGGCTGAATTTGCAACTCTGCTTCTGAAGCTGGCTCGAATGAGGTTGTTCCACACGAATGATTGAATGTTGGGGTGGGAGAGGTGAAGACTCGGGTGTGTATATGATATCGCCTTCCTCCAACCATGCATTATTCGTTACCTATTCAAACCATAATACTCCTGCGGTTTAAAGGACCACCATAGGAGTCATGGGATAGAAAACCGATATACTACCCGTAATACATGCATTTTCCTTAAAGGAATAAAAATGATCCTAATAAAAATGATTTTTTGTATTTCTAAAAATAATAATAATAAAAACTAGTATCAAATGAAAGTAAAACCTTTATTACTTTCAAAATACTATTGTTTTTTCGTTAAACTAATTTATTACTCTTTATCTTAATATAATAATTATTAATAAAAAAATCAGTATTAATAAATGTTTTTTTATGTACACATCTTATTATAAATTTTGTCTTTGTTAATATAAATTATTTTATTTTCTAGAGTTTATAAATATTTTTGTGAATATAATTTTTATAAATTTAATAACATCCTTTTGGTTTGCTTTGTGAAAATTATTTAGTTTTACATTGAAATTAGATTCTAAAAATTTATGATTTTTAAGTGAGTTATGTATCATAAAAAATCATTTTTCCAACCGAAGTCGTGAACCATATAGAATTTTTGATCGGGTAACCAAAGTCTATAATGCAATATGCAGTTGAATTTGTAGTTACAACTGTTGAAAATGAGTCTAAGTCCCACATTGGGTAGAAATGAGAAAGTGGAGCAAAAGTGAATACTTATTGCCTTAAGGAGTTTGATAGAAAGTGGTATCAATTCCTTATGTAGTTGGGCTCAAGTCTCATTGATGTATCTCTCTAGTGAACATTCTTCTCTATAAACCCAACAACAACTTCAATGATTAGTCACAAATAGTATGCCGGAAACAAAACAACTAATAACTTTGTTGAAAAAGTTAGCATTGAGATGTACGACTAATATATAAATCGTAATACTTTTAATATCTTTCAAGTACGATAATAAACTATCCATATAGGAAAACAATATTATAGGAAAATACTAAAAATATTCATTCTATTATATTGACACATGTCATAAACAATGATTTTTTATCATTTATATTTATACACAATTTACAATTTTACTCTTGTCTTGTGATTTGACACAACAACACTTCACTTCGTTTAAAATATTGGAATGTTGAGCAGTTCCCTTCCGTCTTCCATTATTTTATTCTCAGCTCATCTAATCTTTGTGAGCTTGACAAGCACCACCACAGCAAACATGTCAACGTTAATCCTCTCTATGCACAACCCAACATGATTTCAAAAATTGGAACGTGCTCGCAACACAACACTTCACTTTATTTAAGGTGAGTACTTTTTGCCTTCCTCAACTGCATCAACCTGACATCATAAGGAAGCTCGTCCTAGAAAATTCAAAAACCAAATATTACATTTTGGATGACAGGAAAAAAATCAAAATTAATTGGACTGGATGGCCAAGATGGATCGAGCTTGTTGAGATGGACAAGCTAACGGGATACTCGAGATGAACCAAGTTGACATGATGACCATAATGGATGGGCTAACGCAATAGCCAGGATGTATGTGCTAGTTAGGCTAATGCGATGACCAGGATGAACAAGATGGATAGGTTGCCGTGATGACCAATATGGATAAGTTGGTTGGGCTTGCCGAGATGGATTGGATGTCTGAGATGCACCATTCTGACGAGATGACCGAAATAGGCGGGCTAGTGGAATGGATGTGTTTGACAATATGGTCGGGATGGATCGAACTAGCAAAGATGAATGACCATTAGATTGACAGGATGAGCATGCTAATAGAATGAGCATGTTGGTCATGCTAGCATGATGACCAGATTGGACAAGATCGACAAACTAACATAATAATCGAGATGGACTGATCGAGTGAACAAGATGAGAAAAGGTTGACATGATACACAAAACTGACAACTAATAGACTAACTAGATTGACAAATGATTGATGGAATGCCTGAATTGATCATACCTACAAAATTACCACAATAGCCAATTGGACATATTTACAAATATTAAACTTATTTATACAAATATATTATATTTTAAATTTATTATTATTCAAAAAATAAAATTAAAAAAAAGACCCGTTCGTACACAAGCGTCAAGAGACTTGATTTGATAAAAAAAAACCATGTAAAATAATAACCAATATATTTTATTTTAATAATAATTACAAACAAATAACTTTTATCTTTTTTATTTTAGGTAAAAGTGGACCAAATAAGTATAATCGAATATGTTTCCACTCATTTATAATTCAGCAATTTCCTACCACGACATCTTCAATAAACTAGTTTATTACAACCCAATTTCAGCCACGTTTATACGGACCCAATTTCAGCAACGTTTTTACGGACCTTCAATTTCTTTTTCTAAACTACAAAGAGAAGTAAAACTTGATTATATGAAGATTAGCACTAAACGTACATCGATTACAAAAGCGATCCATCAAATGATTTCTCCTCCTTTTCAGTTTCTTCAGCCTTTTTGTATGGTATATATCATTCTGCATCGATACTACCAGCCATTTCTACTTTCTATGATGGCTCTGGATATATTTAGTGTTGTCCAGCAATTACACTCACATTCGAGGAAGTACAATGCTTAAGATGGACCAAACATATTGAATCCTTAATCTGAAAAACTAAAACATTTTAATGAAAACCTCTCAAATAATCACTATAAAACTTAATATGAAGGCATAATAAAGTCGATTCCAAATTAAACACAGGAATATTTAAACAAGTAACAAGTCAAACAACACATGATAAAATGAGACTCCACAATTACTAATCCTAATGGAAATGCCTCAAGACAGAATTGGATCTTCAGTCTTCCTCTTCACCCTCATTCTCAGCAATGTTGAAATATCTCAACTCATAGACATTCCTGTCCTTGTTGGATGCAATCACCCGAAGCCAATCCCTCACATTGTGCTTTTTCAAGTACTTCTTGGTCAAATATTTCAGATACCTGAGAAAAGTTTTGATGAAATGAAAAAAATATAAGCAAAGGAAATTACTAGCACCCAAAGAAATTGGGTTACAAAGGATCGAGTTTAATTCATGCGGGGGATTAAGGGAAAACAAATTACAGCAAACTAAGCAAATGGACGGGAAGATTGAATTTTTCCAATTTAAACATTAAAAAGCAAAACCACACTATCACATACTTAATCACAATAACATCCCAAGTCAAAACTGAGGCTTCACGCTTATTACCATTTTCTTCAAAAGACTCTCACAAGTCACAATATTGACGCTTACAGTGAGACATGATAGCAAGGCAATCCCTGTTGTGAACTGAAGGCAATATTTTCAAAATACAAACAGGATAGAGCGTACATACAACAGGTAAGCAATCTGACTATTCACAATATAAGCACTAAAAATAACACCTTTTGAATCGTACACGACTAAATAATACAGGCATACAAATAACTGAAGCACTTCACAACATTATTACCACATTCAGCATTAAACCCAATAACCAATCTTTCAGTACAAAAATTACTAACGGATATGCTAGAAAACTTGGTTGAAAAACCCAAAAACACATGAAGCTTTATGCTAAGTACTTTAGCACTTTTTCTTAATACGCTTATCTCAGTGTCAATAACAGGTTGCTAGATCTATTCTCTCTAAAATTTAAATATCTCAGCTAACTAAACAGTGACATAAACTAACCATGAATAACCACACGAAAAAAATACAGCCCCAAGATTTTGATAAATGCTATGGCGGGTTAAAAATCCACTCCCACGAAAGAAAACGCATACAAGAGCAGCATGATGAATAGGACATTAAAAAGAAAAAGAAGAATGAACCTTTTAGAGAAGTTGCTGTCAGAGGTAACGGTGATCTTGCTCTTCTCCCGTGTGACAGTAACGGAATCGCCGAGTGCACCGGCCTTGCCGCCGACCTTAATCCTCTCTTGAAGAAACTTCTCGAGAGAAGCAATGTCCATAATCTTGTCCTCAACAGGCTTCGCGCAATCGATCACGAAGCTAGCTCCCTTCTTCTTCCCCTTTGCTCCGCTCATTTTCGCTTCTCTCTCTCTCCCTCGGCCACACGCACACTCTCTCTCCCTCGTGACGGTGATAAGCAGCAGGGGCACAAACACAGAGAAACTAATATAAACTAGGGTTTATGTCCTGTAAAACGGCAGCAACACCTGCCGTTTCAACTGTTTATTATAAGCCCAGTCCAAAATATTTGGGCAGAAAAAATTATTGTGGGCCGAGACCCAAAAAAGCAGGCCCAGTTGTGTAAAACTTTCCCCTCCCTTGCTGTTCTATTCTACACGCCTACGTGGCGACGGAGGGAAAATGGAAGAAAACTTGGACGGCGTCGCTCCGTGCTCCTCCCTCGCCGTCGAGGCTATTATTCGTGTCGGAGCGGTAACATCGTTTATTCCTCCTTGCTTCAATCGAAAATTAATAGAACTAATGACAGAAACTCTGAATTGTTCTTCAGGCCGGTGCAATCTGGGGCTTGTGCTCTGGTCCCTACGACGCTCGTCAACAGGGTAATTTTCTTTTATACGTGGGTACTACTAATGCGGCTTTTTTCCTACTATGGATCCTCCTTTGATTTTCAATTGCTAATTCGTGACCATCCATTTATGTGTGCAGGTCTAACAGGCATTGCTAAAGCTTCTTTTGTGGTAAATGATTTTTTTTTTTGTTGTTTATCAAATTTTCAAAAGCTGGTGGTAGGGTTTTTTGTGAGTTGATGACATATTTTGGGTTGCCAATATCAGGCAAACTCGGTTCGCAGTTTTGGGATTCGATGCGGTAATCTATCTATGCTCAAGATGTGTTTGGGCTGTGTAAGAATCCTATTGTGGCGTTAACGTTGCTTGATTTGGGGTTTTAGGGTTTGTAGCTGGCGTTTTCAGCATTACGCGATGCGGGGTTCAGAAATACAGGGGGCGGAATGATTGGGTTAGTTCACTCATTCTTTCTCTTGAGCCTTTTGCTTTAGTTACCAAATGATAAAGAAAATATTCAATCGCCATATGACGAAATATAGATTTTGTATTGGGCAATGCAAGTGGTGCCACAACACTACAGCGTAGCATTTTTCAACCATTGTAGACGTGTAATGAAGCTTAGATTGTGCTCTTTAATGATAGTGTCAGGAAATCGAGTGCATGCTTCTTGTAACGACAATGAATGATGATTTTATGCTTCTCTTGCTAGATGGGTTTATACGTTGCTTCAGTCATGCCAGTTGTGTTGATATCTATAAATATCAACACTGCTTGGTGATGACCGAGAGCTTTCTCACAGTTTATAAATATCAAGATTTATGGTTTAGGGTTTAGATGCACTGGGATGTCTACAAAGACAATATACTCTAGTAACCAAAGACGAATGAGTATATGCAGAGATATGAATGTTCCTACCTATCCACCCCATGTAGTCTCAAATTGGCAAAAAATATTAAGGTTGCACATGTACGATGCCTAGGTACATATTTTAGACACCTGCTCTCTTCTCATCCTTAATGAAGCTTAGACCTGTAATTTTTTCGACAATGCAAGACCTGTAATGTAGCTTGGACTTTGGTCTTTAAGGACAGTACAAGGAAATAGTATGTGTGCTTCTAAGAATGCCAATAAAAGGGCTCCGATTGGTTTAGACATTCCTTCAGTTTTGTCAGATGTTTAGATATCTGTAACTTATTCTTGGCTATACTTGATGGGCTGCCACAATACTGCTTCGTGCTGTCAGCATCTTCCCAGGTTAGCAATGTAGGAAACAGGATGTATACTTTCAAAGACACTCCATTCAAGTAAGCAAAGATGAATAGGTGTAGGCAGACAGATGAATATCCTATTCAGCCCAGGTAGTCCAAAATTGGCAAACAAATATTAGTGTCGCACACGTCCATTCTTCCTAGATACATACATATCCTGTGAGTATCTCGAGTTTTAACTTTATAAAATTTAGTTTGATAGATACATTTGGGGTACTGCTTTATAGAACTTGCCTCACAAATACATAATTTTCTGAAGATGCAGTACCATGGTTATTTTCAATTGAAATGGTTGTGTTTCAATATTAACTCCAATGCTTCTGTTACTGTCTTACACATAATACTTCAATAATAAAATTCACAAGGACTATGCAGGTCTCACATTTCATATTCTGCTGCTCTTGCAAAGCTCTATTTTGTTATGGGTTTCACATTGCCTATATCTGGTCTCACATCCTCTGGTCTCACATTGCATTTGTTAACATCCTCTTATCGATTGTTCAAGTATGATCTTCCTGACCCATCAAAACAAAAATCGGTTGTGGCTCTAGTGTCTTTACAATTATTTTTCTTGCTAGGTAGAATCATACCACATCAATTTCAATATATAGGATGAAGTCGTGCACCCACCAAACGTTTTTAGGCTCTAGTAATTGATTACACAGTACCAAAGTCGTGTAGGAAGGCACGAGTTCACCTGTAATCGATTACATCCTTCTGTAATCGATTACATGAAGTGTAAATGGGGAAAAACACTCTAGTAATCTGGACTTGTGGATCTCATTTGTTTCAATTTATTTTTAAAAAAAATTGAGATTTTTGGTGCTGTTGCCGAGTTTCAATCTAAAAGAAATCAGATTTCTTATTATTTTGAATAGCTGTTTGAGGAAGGCTGTAATCGTAGCTAACTTTTGAAATAAGGTCTGTTTCATAATTTTAACCAAACAAATAATAGTTTGGGGAGCGTACCAAGCATTCTGGACTATCTGCATGGTTGCATTTGTAGGCATTAAATAACTGTGATGTGATGAACAATGTAAGAGGAACATGGTTCAATAATATGCTGGAAATTACTTTTAAATGTCCTCCTTTTCTTTTTAAATTTCCCCGACAGGTGAACGGTTTGATTGGTGGTGCTGTTGCTGGCGCCGCTGCTGCTGCTGGAACGCGAAATTGGACACAGGTGATTGGGATGGCTGGTTTGGTTTCTCTTTTCTGTGCTGCAGCCGACTATTCTAGAACATCTTAAAATACATTAGTAGCCTGGACAAAGAATATTAGAGACGTGTAATTTTCTCTAATGGCATCAACAGGCAAAATTCTGGTTTTTGGCAAATTTTGCATATTGTATATTTAGGAATGTATTCTATTGAAATTTTAGAAGATACCAAATTTTGTGGATTAAAAAAAATTATGTTGAAGTATAACTACTTATCAGAATTTTCATAATAAAAAAAAAAGGTTAAATATGTTTCAGTCCTTAAATTATCATGTGATTTTAATTTTCGTTTCTCTCTAAAACTTTGATCAATTTCCATTTCTCTCCTTCTAAAATGTGTCATATTTAGTTTTTTCATGGTCAACGATGATAATTTTTTTCTCTGATGTGGTTAACAGTGTGCTATGTGTAAGGTCAATTTTAATTTTGTTTTATTGTAATTAAAATTAAAAGAAAAAACATTAAACTATAGGGTCAAAATTGGAAAGTCTTTTCTTCTTCGTTCATGGTTCATTCTCGTTAGGACACTCTTTCCTTCTCCATTTTTAATACAATCATGACCAACATCAAGTCCAACTGTCGTGCCACCTCTATCCAAAGCCACCATCAGCAAAGCTGACATCGTCTTCACCCTACTTCACGTGACATCTTCCTTACTTCTAGATCCACAACAACGTCAACTAGCAAGCTTCCACCGACGAACCATGCGACTCCAAACAATCGTCGCTTCAAAACCTAGTACGAATGAACCTCTGCAATGCAGTATGTTTATGTTCGCAATAAATTTGTGAAAAAAAATGAAGAAGAAAGAGGAGAGTTTATGTACTTGATGTCCTAAAGAAAATAGGTAAGTTGAAAATTCCTATTAAACAATATCACAAAATTGAAAGTGAATGAACTCACAAATAGAGTTTTAGTTACCAAACTTGATTCTATGATTATATTGTTGTAACTGCAAAAAACTTATAGCTATTTTGATTAAGCTTTTTCTTACAGCTCAATAGTATATAGAAGTTAAATTTTAATAAATTTTTGGAAAATTTGAAGTCATATCCAACATCAACTAAATCCAAACATGTCAAACAAATTCAATACAAAGTAATATAGAAGAAGTGCAACATGAATTTACACTATTATCACATTCCCAAATTGACAGGGTCTCTGTCTATGTATCTAGTGATCTAGAACTTTTATTAGTCTAACAAAGACTTCTATGGAAACCAAATGCAGAAGTTTCTTTTCATAAATAGATGTTATTTCATTGACAAGTAATCTAAGATCAGAAAGAGGCAGTGACAACCATTTTGCTTCACCTTTGTCATCACTATTTAGTTCAGATTTGCTGCATAAATCCTCCAAAAGCTCACAAAACCTTTGAATGTGGGCACCTAGAAAAAAATTACAAATACCAGTTGATTACGCATGTAACAATAGCAACACGTTTATCTTCATAAATGTGATGACAAACATAGAGATAACAAACAGAAAGTAAGATTTCTAGGAAACAAGCATGCACCAACCTTCAAGCTCAGTAGAATTAGGTGCTATAGATATTCCATCCCGCCTCCCTTTTTTAATTTCGATTTTTTAGAAGACAACGTGGAAATATCTTGCCATGCAATTTTGAAAAATTAAAAATGAAAATCAAATATCAACTAACACTATAATATATAATATATTAATACATTAGTGGAAAAATTATCAAGCTGGTGACTATGTGTTGCATTATAGTCTTTCTGAGTCTGACTTGGGAAAAAAAATTGATTCCGATTACCTTTTTTTAGGTACTGCACTGCCAGAGATCTGCTCATTAAGAGGACCTGAGAAACTTGACCAATACAATAAACAATAAGCAGACATTAAATTATTTAATGGAAAGCCTAAAGAGCAAAGTAAAACATAAGTTTTAGGTGGAAAAGGTAAACAACTTTATAAGTTTGACATCACAAAAACAAATCACATTAGCCATCTTGAAAGGTACAAAAGGCAGTAATTTGTCAATATGAAATCAGACTTCATTCTATTACGACAGTTTCTCTTCATAATAAATTTCAACATGACTAAACTTTCCTAAGTGCAAAGAAATCACATCATCAACTTTTGTCACACTATTATAGAACAATGAGCAACAACAACTCCATTAGATTTGAAACAAAATCCACATTAGTGATATTCGGGGCAGAAACCAAGCACTCTTTTACCTCCAGTGCTGTATTCAAATGCTTCAGGATTGCACTTGAGAACTTCATCATGGAGTTCTAAAGGCTCAACATATATATAAGGAACACCTTTGGCTTCATCTCTTAAATTCCTACATAAGAAAAAATTAAAAAGAGTTGTATTAAATTCAATAATAAATACAATAGTTACAACATAATCAACATTGAAAATGATGGCAACAATATGTATCCTGTCAGAACCATTTAAAACGCACCAAAAATCCCTCTGAACGGACCCTAGGTGTCAAGCAAAGAGGATTCTGAAATCAGATAGTGGAATACAGGTGTCGACGGATGAGTGGACGTTCGTTTGACATGGGAAGCAAAACTGAGTTTTGGAAAGTTTACGTCACACTCTTTGCATGCACTTTCTTTTCCAAACTCTGATATTCTCAAATTCTCCTTCTTCTCACTAAAAAGCTCTCCCTTCTCTCTACCAAATCTCATCTTCTCTCTTCTCCGATCTCCGTTCAGGCACCGTAGAAGCTTTTCCGGCGTCCAGAGCTTCAGTTTGAACCGAACGGTTTCGGGTTCTGAACTGGTAAGTTCTTTTTCTCATCAGTCGTTCGTTATCTGGTACATGCAAACCAAGTTCTGGTTGCACGAGTTCATAGTCTCTTTCTGAACTATTTTTGGTCTGTTGTTTAGTTACTTGAAGAATTGTTGAGCATGAGGGTAGAAGGATTTGTATGCAGGAAAACTGCGTTCTGTCTCTAGGACGTTCATTCACGCTCAGAGGTAAGGGAAGCTTATTAATTTAATTTGTACGATTATGTGTGTCGCATGAACGTTCATTGACTTGAATGAATTAATATATGATGGTTGATATATTTGGATTGTATGAAAATTGATTATGATATGAATGTATAAAGTTATGAAACTATATGTTAAGAAATGAGTTCAATATAAATGAATTCTGAATATGAAATTTCCCTATGATAGTGTACGTTCGTCACTGAACGCTCATTGACCGTTCAGTAATGCTAATAAACTTGGTTAGAATTGGATTCTTTCATTTGGGAAGAATCCTAGTTGAGGACGAGCGTCTTCGCGTTTAATACTATGCTTGAGCGTTCGGCCAAGTGTAGTTGTATGTGGGTATTCTGTGATAAATTTAAATATATATATATATATATATATATATATATATATATATATATATATATATGTATTTGTATATTTTAGTTATTCTTAAACACTACTCAAATAATATATGATTATATTTATCAAACCTATTCTCTATAAGTTTAGTAGCACTTGGTCGTATACCAAGTGTTCGTTCTAAGCAAGTGTTTGGTCTTACACCATGCACTCGTTCTAGTTCCTTAAGCCAACTTCATAATAAGAGCGTTCGTTCAAGCCCAATAGGGTTCACTCAATATAGTGTTCAGTCTTTGACTGGCATTCAGATGGTTATTGGTGTTTAGCTACTTCAAAGGCTAAGTATATTTATTAACGTTCGGTTTCATCATGTAAATTCTTATAAGTATTATTCTTTGAAGTGCCTGTATTCATTGGTTTCGACCTAGAGTTTTAGCAATTAACATCATCTTTGAAGTGTTCATTTAATCTCTCAAGAGTCAGTTCATTTAATTGGCTCACTTTGCAAGTAACGTTCGTCCTGATAGTTTCCTTGAGATATGATTGTACTCAGTTCTTTCTCAACCCGATAATAATCCTCTCGGTCTTAATCTATTCTAGAACTGGAGGTATTTGGTACCCTTAGTGATCCTTGAACGAATGGTTTAATTGAGATAATTTATAATGAAAGATAAAGAGAATGTGATATGATTTGAAATGTTTGGATTATGGACGAGCGTGTCGGGGAGGAACGACTCATGGTTGAATATTGGAATTGGTAAAGTATGAATGTGGTCATGCTAAGCTGGCGGTTCATCCTGATGTTCCGTGAATACTCGTCCTCACGTAGAGGAGGATAGGTCATCTGTGGGAACGACAGGAGGTCCTAGTCCTTAGGGTTACTTTGGACAGATAGGACTAACCTCAGGTGGCAACTATTGAGGGTATCCCAATTACTACATCACCCGGGTGTACGAACGTCGTAGCTACACAGATTTCATACAGTCCGGACAGTCAGTCTAGCATTAGGCTTTGTATAAAACGTATGATGAAATATATCTTGTGTGTTTGATTGTGTGAAAATTTATGTTTATACATGAATTAAATTACATAAGCTTACCCTGTGTTTTCCTGTCTTGTCTTGTTTTTGTACGTTCGTCTTGTCATTGCAATGATCATCCGTGTGGATGTGAGCAGAAGGAGACGAGCTGTTGGAAGATGCGCTGGAAGAGGAGAACCTGGTCGAGGTAGAAGTGAAGACCGAAAAGTAGGACGTTCGGTCAGTAGATTAGTTTGTATTAAGGTGGTCGTTCAATCACCTTCCCTTTTGCTAAGTATGACCGTTCGGTCAGAATTGTACTTCTGTACAGCTTTGTTTTCCCGTACTACTTTGTAAGGTTGTTCGGCCATAACCGTACGTTCTTCTTAGTGTAAGATTGATTCTTATATTACTAAATGTGATTATTCTATTATATAGTTTTAAATTGTATTTTTGGGATGTTACATATCCCTATACTGAAACATCCAATTTTAACAAAACAAGAGAAATTGGACACGTGGAAACAGCTTGAATGAATGTCGTTTCTTACATTCAACCAAAATGTTGGAGTTCAATGATGCATATTTCTAAAAATGCTTGTTAGCTTTAAAATTTTGAACTTTGGAGCATATGCAATCTTAGATTTTTTTTTCTTTGGGATACAGATAAGACATAAAATATATGACCCTGTTAAAGAACTCATTGGACTGTAGATGTTACAAACACTCAGTGACTATTTCGGTTAGAATTATTTCAGTCGAAAATAATCATTAAATTACTTTTTCGTTCATATGAATGACTACAATAAGCAATAGTTTGGTTTGTTGATTTGGGATTGATTCCATTGAAGATAAAACAGTTGTTTGGAGTCGCATGGTTTGCCGATAGGGTCTCGTAGGTTGACATTGTCGTGGATCTTGTGAGTGTTTGAGAAAAGAGAGAAAACAAGAACTTGAGAGAAAGATGAAAAAATGTGAATGAATTCAAGAAAAAAGTATTTTGGGTTACAGAGGAAGCAAACTATATATACAAAGAAAAAAGGAAAAACAAACTATTCAAAAATACTATAACACTACAACCTAATGGTTTCCATGTTTCCACCGTTTGGTAGTATAAAGCCGCTCGGCAACCTCATGCCTATAACCGTTCGATAGCCTTCAGCCATTCTGCCATCATCCGTTCGGGAGCTTGGTAACCTTATTGTCTACAACCGTTGGGTAGTATAAAGCTGCTCGGCAACCTCATGCCTATAACCATTCAGTAGCCTTCAGCCATTCTGCGATCAGCCGTTTGGGAGCTTGGTAACCTTATTGTCTACAACTGTTCGGTACTCTTCATCTCCCTTATCGCTTGGCATGTTCCTGCTTTCTACCGTTCGGTAACAACGGAAGAAGCAATCTGTGAAGATCTCTATCACCCTCCCTCAAGATGAACATGGATATTATGCATGTTTAGCTTGGAAGTAATAGTGTTAAAAGGAGAAGGATAAAGAGATTTGGTGAAAACACCCGCAACTTGATTGGTAGAAGACACATGGAGAAGCTTGATGAGATCATCATGAAGCTTTTGTCTAGTAATGTGGTAATCTATGTCTATATGTTTGGTTCTTTCATGAAAGGTGGGATTCTTGGCAATGTGAATAGCAGAATTGTTGTCATAATAGACTGAGTAAGGAGTCAGACATGGTATATGCAGATCTTTTAAAAGATATTGCAACCATTGCAGTTCACAAGTTATAGAAGCTAAGGACCTGTATTCGGCTTTAGAAGAAGATTTGGAAACGGTGGTTTGTTTCTTTGACTTCCAAGAAATAAGAGCAGTTCCAAGAAAAACACAGAAACCAGAGATGGATCTTCTAGTGGTAGCACAAGTAGCCCAATCGGAATCAGAGTATGCATGAATGCGAAAGGAATTATCAGTAGCATATAATATACCAGAACCAGGAGCATTCTTTAAATATCTAATGATCCTCATGGCTTGTTGCATATGAGGTTGGCGAGGAGTATAAATAAATTGGCTAAGTTGTTGGACGACAAAAGCAATGTCAGACCGCATATTAGTGAGATAGAGTAATCGTTCAATAAGACGCTGGTAAGAAGAAGGATCTGTGAGAGGGATACTGTCATCAGCATGAAGTTTGACAGAAGGATCAGCAGGTGTGGAAGCAGGTTTACATCCTAACATACCAGCTTTAGAAATCAATTCAAGACAGTATTTTATTTTATTGATACATATTCCAGCTTGAGATCTAGCAATTTCGAATCCTAGAAAATATTTGAGATCTCCAAGATTTTTAATGTGAAACTTGCTGTGGAGATTATCTTTGACAGTAGTGATTTCAGACAAGTTATTTCCAGAAAGAAGGATATCATCAACATAGACCATAATAATGGTGATAGTAGAGGGAGAATGTTTGATAAATAAGGAGTGGTTGACAAAGCTTTGTGTATACCCGATAGAAAGTAATTTTGATGTGAGTTTGTGATTCCAATTTTTGTTGGCTTGTTTTAAACCATAAAGAGACTTTTGAAGCTTGCAAACAAGATCAAGAGTAGACGGACAAAGACCAAGGGGAGGCTTCATGTATATTTCTTCAGTTAAATCACCATGAAGAAAGGCATTGTCAACATCTAACTGATGAAGAAACCATTTATTGATGGTAGCAAGAGCAAGAACAAGACGAACAATGGTGATTTTAACAACAGGGGGAAAAGTTCCATAGTAATCCAATCCTTCAGTTTGAGTGAAACCTCTTGCCACTAAACGAGCTTTATATCTGTCAATAGAGCCATTAGCTTTATGCTTGATACGATATACCCAATGACAGCTGATGGGTTTCTTACCAGCAAGGAGATTCACCAAAGTCCATGTGTGATTTCTTTCAAGTGCAGAAAGTTCAAAATTCATAGCCTGTTGCCAACATTCAAACTTGTTGGCCTTTTTAAAGGAAAATGGTTCAACTTGTGCAGAAATATTATGACAAAAAGAAGCATGGTTAGAAGAACAATTATCATAAGAAAGAAACAAATGCATAGGATACAGGGTAGTATGGGATGAGGTAATGCTAGAAGTAGTACCACAGTAGTAATGATCTAAATATTTAGGTCTAGTTTTGTTTCTAAGAGAAACTCTTTGTTCAACAGTAGGAAAAATGATACTATCAGAAGTATGATTAGAAGTGTTACTAGGTGGATAATTTGGGGCAGTGGAAACAAGGGTCAGATTTGGAAAATTAAAAAGAATAACATCAGAAATATCATCATGTGTAGGAGTCGGTGAAGTTAAATAAGTTTGATAGAGAAAAATATGTTCATGAAAAAGGACATTTCGTGAAACAATAGTAGAATGTGAATGCAAATCATACAACACAAACCCTTTGGTTCCAGATTTATATCCAAGAAAAATGCATTTGTTGCTTCTGGAATCAAGTTTTGTGCGTCCTGTAGTAACAGAGCTGGAGTATGATAAGCATCCAAAAACTATCAGATTTGAAAAATCAGGTTTGATGGAATAAACTAGTTCATAAGGAGATTTATTTTGAAGAAAAGGTGTTGACAGTCTATTAATAATATGAATGGCAAGCTTTATAGCATAAGACCAAAAAATGTTAGGAACTTTAGATTGAAAAAGAAGAGATAGACAAACATTGAGAATGTGTTGATGCTTCCTTTCAACAATGCCATTTTGTTGGGGAGTAGCAACACAAGTAGTTTCATGAAAAATGCCTTTGGTGGAATAAAAATCATTAAGAAGAAATTTTTTTCCATTGTCAGATCTTATAATTTTAAGTTTACAAGAAAACTAGTTTTTCAGTTAAAAGAATGAAGTTTTGAAGTAAAGATTTAACGTCAGATTTGTGTTTCAAAAGAAGAAGCCATGTGAAACAACTATAGTCATGAACAATGGTAAAAAAATATTTATATCCATCAATGGAAGTAATAGAAAGGGGGACCCAAATATCAACATGAATGAGATGAAAGAAACAAGGAGATTTAGTTTTGCTAATGGAATTATGGAATTCCCATTCTTGTTGAAGGACCAAAGAAAAGGTTTTAGGGAGAGTCGGTATAGGTTCCATTAGCATAATTTGAGAACAGACTTGGCAAAATTCATCGTTTAATCCACAGAGAAACTTGATAACAGAATCATCGTTGCGCTCTTGTTGAATCTTGGTCAATAAGTCACAATTTCAAGGACAATTACAGGTGCAGACAAGAATGGTCTTATATAAAGAAAGTTCTTTCCAAATTATTTGAAGACAAGTATAATACTGAGAGACAGTAGAATCACCTTGTTTGCAAGATTGAAGTACTTCTTGGAGATCAGCGATGCAAAACTTATTGCCATGAGAAAAACGTTGAAGGAGATCGGTCCAGATCTCGTACGCAAAATCCATCCACATAACAGGTTGTTTGATGGGTAGATTCATGGAGCGCATCAGCCATGAGATCACCATCTTGTTGCATCTTTTCCAGGCTTCATGAAGAACATCATTAGGAGGAGGGCAAGAAATGGTACCAAGAACGAATTTGTCTTTATTCTTGGTTTCAAGAGCAACAAGCATATCGTGCCTCCATTGTTAATAATTGGTGTCGGAGAGAGGAGGATTGACAAGAATGAGGGCTAGGTTCTCACCTGGATGAAGAAACAGAGGGTGGGCAGGATTAGAAAGATGATCGGTGGAAGAAATTGAGATAGCCATGAGAAGAGAACAAGAGATGAAGAAAGGGGGCAAAAGAAGAACCCTAATTATTTTCTTTCTTCTGATACCATGTGAGTGTTTGAGAAAAGAGAGAAAACAAGAACTCCAGAGAAAGGTGAAAAAATGTGAATGAATTCAAGAAAAAGTATTTTGGGTTACAACGGAAGCAAACTATATATACAAAGAAAAAAGGAAAAACAGAAAAACAAACTATTCAAAAATACTATAACACTACAACCAAACGGTTTCCATGTTTCCAACGTTTGGTAGTATAAAGCCGCTCGACAACCTCACACCTATAATCGTTCGGTAGCCTTCAACCATTCTGCCATCAGCCGTTCGGGAGCTTGGTAACCTTACTGTCTACAACTGTTCGGTAGTATAAAGCCGCTAGGCAACCTCACGCCTATAATCGTTTGGTAGCCGTCAGCCATTCTGCCATCAGCTGTTCGGGAGCTTGGTAACCTTATTGTCTACAATGGTTCGGTACTCTTCATCTCCCTTACCGCTCGACATGTTCCTGCTTTCTACCGTTCGGTAACAACGGAAGAAGTGTCCTGTTGATTTGGGATTGATTCCATTGAAGATAAAACGGTTTTTTCATAGTCGCATGGTTTGCTGATAGGGTCTCGTAGGTTGACATTGTCATGGATCTAGAAGTCAATAAGACATCGCGTGAAGTAGGGTGAAGCCAGTGCCAGCTTTGTCGACCTTGGCTTTGGGTAGAGGTGACACGGTTCTTGGACTTGATGTTGGCCATAACTATGTTGAAGATGAAGGAAGAAAGAGTGCCCCCACCAGAATGAACCCACACGAATAAAGAAGAAAAGGGATTCTCAATCCTATAGTTTAATGGTTTTTCTTTTAGTTTTAATTACAATAAAAAATAAAATTAAAATTAACCTTACATGTGGCATATCGTTAATCAGTTAGAAAAAAAATTAACATCGTTGATCATGAATGATTGAATATCACACTTTTAGAAGGACAAGGATGAGAATGGATCAAAATTTCGAAGATGAATGAAATCTAAAATCATATAATAATTTAGGGACTAAAAACATATTTAACTTTAAAAAAAATAACTTTTATAATCAAGACTAGTCTAGATTTTAATAAATTTATAATATTAAGATTTATATGATTAAAATAACATTGTTTATAGATTTATAAGATTTGAAAGGATTAGTAAACATTTAAATTAGAGTTTGAAAAAAATTATATTAATGGTGATTAAGTTTGATAAACAAAATATAACTTTTTTTTCCTAACATTTTAAAAGATAATTGTATACAGTTTTATATTCTTTATTTATATTGATGAAACAATGTTTAGTATTACGTGATTATTTATTTGTTGCATGGTGATTTCTTTATGTATTGTGAAAAAACTATTTCGAAAACTGTTTGGAAATAGTTATAAATTATTTTGTATCTGGACTTTGACAATAATTGACCTTGATCATATGTATCACCATTTATAATGGAGAATGAGCGATCATGTAATTGTTTTTTTGGTGAAAACTATTTGAAAAATTTGTTTCAAAATGTTGGTTGATTTTTATTTTAAAGATTTTACATGTTTTGTATTTTGGAATTATTTGAAAAAGAATGTCACAATACACAAGGAGTCAGCACATATAAAAACCAAGTAAAGGATAAAACTAATTTTTTATTTTTTTTTATCATTTGAAAATAGGTGTCACACGACTCGACCACACACATTAAAACAAGTTAATGATAAAACTAATTTTTTAATTTTTTTAATTTTGATTTTGAAGGTTACAACCTAGAGAGGATTACACGACACAACATGTCTGAAAGACATTAAAACAAGTTAATGATAAAACTAATTTTTTTTATTTTGATTTTGTTTTTTTTTTATATTTTTGGATTATTTGGAGAAAGATAACCTAAGTTTGAAATTGAGGGTTGAAAAAATGAAATAAATATAAAAGAAAGTAATAAAAATAAAAGAGAACATTTTGTCCTAATAAAAGAGATCATCTCCTCGTAATAAAAGAGATCCTTTGGAGTTCGATACAAGCTTGCCATATGCAGGTTTCTTCCTAGCTTCGTTCGTCTTCTCCAAACTAGGTCAATTAGACAATATTTTTCAAATTTCATCATATAACATCAAAGTGAGTCAAATAAAAACTTAATTTCAACTCAATCTATCAAATTTCATCACAACTTCATCATGAAGGCAAATCATAATACAATCATACAATTAACAATTATAATGTATCTATATCTTAAAAGTAATGCAAGTAGCTTCCTTTACCCGTGAGACAACTAAAATAACTTAAAGACCAAAATTCCCTTAAATGCACAAGAAGCTCTATTTATACCTAGAAAAAACACAAACATGATCAAAACATACCATTAAGATCAATTATCAGTAGAGATTCTTATAAAATACTCAAATATCACATGCAAGCAATAAAACTCACATGCAAAAAAATTAAAAAACAAAAAGAACAAACAAACCAAAAAAATGTAGAAAATCAACTTACTCAAATGGAAAAACTGATCAGTTAGAACTGGAGAACTCATCGTGAAGATACTCTAGTAGTATTCAATCTTCAAATAAAAGAACGGAGAGTGAGAAACTTTATGATAGACTCTAGGAAAATGATTTATAAAGATGATGTTTCTTTAAATAATGAAATTAGTTTATAAACTTCTATTTATACTTTAGCTTTTTAATATTAAAATAATCAAACATTACCGTTTTAAACACATTATTAATTTTTAAATACCATTTTTTAAACCTTTACAATTTCTTTCCAATAAAAAAGTTTTGAAAACAAAACTATAAATATGTTTATTAGAAATGTTTTATTCACGTTAAAATATTTTCAATATTTTCTAATTTAACAGTGAATTATATTTAAAATTAGAATATACATATTTCAAATTAAGTATTAGGCATTGAACGTAAATACTAAATATTTAATAACATTTTTAACATTAAGCTTTTAATATTGATTATAAAATACCGGATTTCAAATAAAAAATATTAAGTACTAATTAGTTATTCAATTTTAAAGACAAACTATTACACATTAATTACTAATCATGAAATAATAAATATTAAAATAAAATTATTAAAATTTAATTACTAAATAATAAATATTAAATGATAAATAAATAATACCAAATACTGAATCGCTAAATATTAAATAGTAAAAGTAGCGTTTATTAAATATTAAATTTGTAAAACTGAATTTAAAAGTATGAAATATTTTATTTGAATATTAGATTATGGAATGAAAAGTAATAAAAATTGTGGTGATAAATATATTTATTAGATATTTTTCATTTTAATTATACGAGTGTATAATTATATGGTTTTATATTCGAAGTATAAAAAGAATTATTAGTTAAAGTATGAAATAAAATATTTAATAAATGAATTTATCATATAAAGTTTTAATACTCATCTGGAACAACAAAAGTGCAATTAATAACTTGATCGGCAATGGGCTCTCAAATGGCAAAAGTCCTACCTATTTTCCTTTTTTTTCAATTAAAAAAGAGATAAGTTGCAGCCTGCTTCACACAACTTTTCTGCATAACATTTGAATGGGTGGTAACTACGATTAATTAATAAAACAAAACTAGCCTTTTAACCTTTGTTTACTTTGCTTTAGCCTATTTACTGTTTGCAGGGGTGGAACGACATGAATTTGTGCTGAAAGTATAATGGACCCGGGGTAAAAAAATTCATTATTTACATATATAGCTGATTATGATTTTTTGTATTTAATAGTATTAATAATAATAAAAAAATTACTAATAACAAATAAAATCATCTTTCTTTTTACTCATTTTTATTCTTTTTCAAATCATCTAAACAATTCTATTTTTCACTCTTTTTTTGTTTTCTTTTGTATTCCCTTCGTTTCTTTTCTTTAGTACTCTAAATTTCTTTCGCACCATAAAAATAGAATATGCATTAGGGTCTTTTTTTTTTCCTCCTCTTTACTCCTTTTTAGAAACCATGCAATCTGCTGTCAAAACTATCTTGGCTGATTGTCATTTTTTCTCAATAGATACTTCAGACTAATATCTCCTCGCGTACTATTCTTTGAGAATTAATTATATAGCCAAAATTGTATTTTCAGCAAAACAAAGCATTAACATAGAAAAAAATCAATAAAATAATTGAGCAAGTCATAAAACACTATCCCAACAGGAATTGTATAAACCACCACTGAACAGTTTTGATTTCAATAATTGTTCCTAGAGGTACATAAATTGAGCTTGGCTTTGCGTGTGGGCTCCTCGGCAGCACTAGTCCTCTTCCGGGGGAGGTGAAAAAGTGAAGATCATACATTTCCTTTTTGTCACCGCAGCAAAGCCTTATTTTTTTGCCTTGGCAAATCTGAGGCAACGGTATTTTTCACCACTTACAGTAATTTCAAGAGCTCCATCTTGGTTATCTTGATTTGACGCAGTTCCCATCAACACACTTTTCTCTTTCTCCAGATTGTCTCTCTCCATCTTCAGCCTTGCTTCTTGTCGGGCAATCTCAGCCTGGAACATTAAAAAATTAAGGACAGTGAGGATGTCTGATTTTTTGTTCTTTAATTGCAAGGTCATAAATGGAAATTTCATACAATGGATATTTGTTTGGTAAATAGAAATATTGTTAGAATGTTCGGTCAATTTCAATCCTTTTTGTTTCATATTCCCAAATGCAACAATATTAATGTAGCACACATTTTCACAACGTAAAATAGGGCACTGAATGATATAACACATCTTCACAAAAACATAAACTAGGTCCCAGGAACGTGTCTGAAACATGTTATCAGTCATTAAAGACGTAAAAAGAAGTTTGGTGTAGAGTAGAAATGCCTGAAAAATATAACGCTCTAGTCTAAGGAAGAAACATTTTGCAGAGGGGCTTCTCTGGGTGTCAACTGATGAATTGATTGCAAGAACAACATTCACTAAATCAATAGGCCAAAGGCAGACTCCTAGGGCAAAGGAATTTCAAGATCTCATATAAAGGTCATGATTCAGATTTTAGATACTTACCGAAGATCTCACATTAACTAAAAATAAGGTTAAATAAACTATAAATCTCACTTTACAAGTCAATTTTATGGGATTGAGTTATTTATAACCGCACTTTCTAAAATGATATCAAAGTCATTCCAAGATGTTATGTTATCTGTTATAGGACTCACCCACAAATATTTAATTTTTCACTTGAAATGTTCATTCTTTGATGTGAGGAATGTGTCAAAGATCTCATATGGACTAGAGAAAAAATCAAATAATAGTAACTAAAACCTTACAAGTCAGCTATTTAAGTTACTGCTTAACCCTTTTTTGCAATTCTAACACTATTTATTCTGCTTCTTGCAACCATGAAGCAAAAGTTTTAGGGATTGTTGTTTTTATTTAGATTTGTTCCAAAATATTAATTGAGTCATAACTCCTACTAAGGGGTTTATAATGTGTCAAACACAGAAATTTGGGGGATGAAAAGCTTCATTTATTCAGATTGTGATACATAAAGAATCATTTCTCCGAAAACTGTTCATGATTAAAAGCCACTTTGCTTTCTTTCTTCAGTTTCAGAAGCATTAGACTAAAATTCGACAATATCAATGTATCTGGTACAAAATAATCAACCTCACATTGTTCTAGTTAAAGAATCACTTCCTTGTATCATTTCAAGTGCCTAAAGGCCAGTTTGCTTCCTTTCTTCAATTTCAGAAGCAGTTCACTGAAATTGCATCAATATCAATATATCATCAACTTCAAATTAATCTACTGCATTTCACTTTGCCAATTATTCACCAAAACAAGAGATGCAAGCTCACAATTTAGAAATTTAAAAATGTAGGTCATATGTCACATAACAGGATTCCTGTCAAAAGTCAAGTGAAATTGGCATTGCCACATTGCTATCACAGATCTTGCATATAAATACCAGAGGAGCCTAGCAGAAAATTTAGGAAAGGGTACAAATACTAAGACAAAAATCTAATAACGACTTGTTTAAAAAATTATGTACTTTTAGACGAATAGAAAACTACCTAGTAATTTAAGCCATAATTCATGCAAAGCCATTTCAATGCCCCGTAGAAGTGTAAAACACAGTTAACATTCCCATTTTTTTGTTTATATTTACACATTGAGAACTACCTACCTAAAAATGTAAGCCATAATTCATGCACAGCCATTTCTATGCTCAGCTGATAAAAGGAAGTTAACCAGAGTTTTACCAATAAAACTAAACTAGGAACAACAGTATTCTTTCACTTCATCTGATCAAACATAAACAGTATTTTACAACCATTGACATCTTTCATTGATTATTGTGCAATGTACTACTAGAGTCTAGCAGCAACAGTAACAAAATAATTTGGGTTCAACTTCCTCAGATGTTCGCATAACAAAGACAATTATTATATGTAAAAATTATCAGAAGCATAGCTATGGGGAGTGTCCCAATGACACAGGTCAGGCTGTAGGACACATACTATAAACCCTGTAATGCAGTTCATCCCCTTCCCTATAGACTTACTCCAATGCCCACCTTTGTAGTCAGTCCTCACTTGAACCAAAAACAAAAGTTGAGAGGAAGTCTATAGTTATGCATCATCTATATGTTGGATATCCAATATGGATTAGAAATATAGCCAAATTATGATTTATAAGCCAGTGCAAACTTCATCTTACCAAACTAGTTTTATGAGGTTGAGTTAGATTTAAATTTCACTTTCTTAAGATAGAGTATTAAAGTAATGTAGAGCCTATCCTACTCAAGTTTAATCCCACACGCTTGAGATGTTCAGTTCTCGACATGTGAGAGTGTGTTAAAGAGCCTACATAGATTAGATATAAGATCAAATTATAGTAAATAAGTAAACACAAATCTCACTTTAAAAATCAGTCATGTGAGTTTAAGTTAGGGTTAGACTTCGCTCTCTCAAAATGGTATCGGAGTTACTCATAGTCTATGCGAAAGGAAATGTAGAATGCACATTACAACCACGGTTGTCAAACTTTTAAGTAAACTCTTATGATTCCAGGTAGGCCAAACCAGTTAATTATCCATTAAAAAACATTAAACTTGAGAAAACTCTGAAATCAAGAAGTGAGTTTGAAATCATAAGTAATTTTAGCCCTCATATTGACCCCACAAAATGTTTCACTGGAAACTCAAATTAATTGAAGAAATTAACTCCCTTTTAGAATGTTATCACTTTAATAAGTTGAGTTTTTATAAAGTTATATATGATTTGATCGGTTATGTAGTTTGATCTTATTTAGTACTAATGTATTATCAAACTTTATTATTATGATTTCTATTTTGCTTTATTATGAAGTTAAAATGTTAAATTATTGATGCGCGATAAAAGAGTATTTTATTAATAGGTCTTTTCAATATTATCTTTTGGAAGAACACAACGTTCAATTTTACAGGTCAAAATTTGAGAAGCTCCGTGATTAACAAAGAGGGTATTTGCATAAACGTTGCACTTAGTTGGCTGACGTTCCAAGGCTTCAGTTACTGAGAAGTAACAAACTGTATCTTTGAAATGAACGTGTGTTTGAGACCTTCACACAGGAAAAACAACAACCACACAGACTCTCAAACTTCACAACCTCTATTACAACAGCAATAGTCTTATCCCACTAGGAGAGAGCACATTAAAGTAAGAAGAATTAAAAAGATTACAAATTTGAGAGAAATGGGTAATCAGTAGATACCTCTCGACGAGAAAGATCAGCCTTCCAAGCAGCCTCACGTTCCGCAACCTCACGTTCACGTTCTTCAATGTAACTTTGCATCTCTCTATCCTTCATGATCCTATCCTGAATATCAGCATCCAACGCTTCCTGCAACTCCTGGACAAATTTATCTACCACTGCCTTTATTCGGAGAGACATCTTGTGCTGAAACCCCAATCTGAGAGAGCACACAAATCCAAAATAATCTTTATATATCCAATTACTCAATTTCATAAATGAAATTTGTAACACCCCAATTTCAAGTGTTACGAAAAAACGTGATAAAGTCAATTTCAAAAATCAATTAAAAAGAGGACTTATTACTTGAAATATAAATTATAAAATAATACAATAAAAAGTCGTCAAATGAATCCGAAAGCCTTATTCAAAACAATAATTGACAAAATTCCCCTTTTTAATCTTCCTCGCCCTCTCATCACTCCTACACAACATCTGTAACAACGACATCATCACCTGCTCCCATATAGCACAAACGTTATACGATTATCGCAACACACAAACAATAGGATGAGCTAACAGTAATAACATAGAGAAATAAGAGCATGCAAAACAATAAACAAAGAAATAACTCTCCAAATAACAATTAGTGACTAAAACACGATCACTCATGACTTCATGCTCTTAGCGATCTATTCTCAACTCTTCTAACACTCTAATATCCACAACAGGGTGGTCAAGTCATCCTGCCATCACAGTACCAAACCTGTCTCCCCTACTTCTCAAGGACTTACAGGTAACAACTTCGATGAATCTCACACCAGACATTGTACTTAGCAACGAGCCAGAGCTAAGGGACGAAACATCTTTTCCCTCCCCACTGCCTCACATAGACAAAAAGGTGCAACACTCGAACCCAACTCTTCCACTACCTTGCACAGGCGAAGAGAGTCTCTTTCCACTACATCGCACAGGCAAAAGAAAGACCTTTAACACTCACGGGAATTTACAAAACCTCATTAATGACCACTTTATACTCACGTACAACGACAAAAGTAGCACACTAGCTATCTCATGACTCATTGGCACTCACCACAACCAGCTATAACGATACCGATTATACCCTTGGACTCGAACAACCCCTACCATCATACATCACACAAGGACAGCCAAACAGACTTATTCTCACACCAGTCAAGCTAGCTTTAACAATCAAACAACCAAAATATATAAGTGCAGCAACGTAAGCGATCAATACGCCAGAACTTCCGAGTACATAACACCACGTAATCATACTAATGCAATCAAACAGAGTGTGAATCAATCATCACATAAGGTCAGACAGAATAAAGTATAACATATATTTACAGCCAAGGTCACAAGCTCCTCACGAAATTCAATTCCTTCACAGCCAAGAAGATAACATATATTAACCCAAATCAGGGCAAAATAAAGTATCAACTGGTACCAACCTTTCCACGCATTATTGCAACCCAAATTAGAACACACAGAATATCCAATTATTATAAGCATTGCAGTTCAAATTGCAATTAGCTCTCAGAATACAGCAAAAAGTGGAAACAATAATAACAAAGGCAGCACCATATCAAAAACAGAGCATGAATTCAAAATCATAGATTATCAAGAAAACTGTATTTCATCATCAATCACATATTCGTGCAATTATCAACACAACAAACAAGTTAGCTCCCCCATACCTGGCTCGATTTCCCGCACGACAAAACTCTCCTCACGAATTCTCTGAACCTCCCATGCTCAACCTTCACTTTCTCATTGGCTCACGATTATCTTTGTTTTCTCCCAGCCTTACTCACCTTTCCCAGCCTCTATATACTCGCTCACCGTGCTTGCCCTCAAAACCCCTGAAATCCCTAAATATTTCCCCAATTTACTCTCGGAATAACCCTCTTGCGATTCGGCATTTTTAAAAAACTCGATCAACCCTTTCCATTCTCGACTCTCACTCACTGTTGTTTTCTCCACGAATCATGCACGTTAAGGGTTGGGTATTGAATACTCTCCCTTCCTCTCTCTTACCATGACTCCCTCTTCCCCAAACCCTAAGTCTTCAGAAAAGCAAATAAAAAAAAAAAGAGGGTTGGGTTTCTCTCGGTTCAGAAGAAGAAATAAAAAGAAAATAAAACCCCTTTTTGGTTCCCCGCAGCTCTCACTCACTGCTGTTTTCTCCACAAATCACGCACGTTCTCTTCCCCAATTTGAATGACCTAATGAGAGAATAGCTAAAAAAATTTAAAATCAATTTAGAAAAGAAAAGAATAGGAAGGTTCGGAGCTGTGAGATCAATCTCATATTGCGGCAAAACAGAGCACAGTGGTTGTGCAATGCTTCCGACTAGAGATTATGTCAATGCAAACAGCGGTGCAGCCAATGGTTTAGTGAAACTTAGACAGCACAACACAGGTTGATGGTGGAGCTCGACCTGAACAAAGCAGACGATTGCGGTGGCCTTAAATTGAACAGAACTGTGTAGACCTGAGCTCGACCTGAACTTTATTTCAACCCTTATTCCATTTTTCATAATTTTGTCTCACTAGAATCTATGTCATACAAGTTAGCTTGAACTCACTTACCACCTACCCAAAACAGATTGAAAAATATACTGGTGCCTATTATTTCCAAGTTTAACTAATTTAGCTACGTTAATCATTTCAATCAAAATATAACAGTACATACAATCCTTCTTATATAGTTAAGTCTAACACATGTTCATTCATATGTTTCACGTCTCATAGCATATATCTTTTTCATCAGACTAACATTTCCATCCTGCATAACATTGACAAACTAATGCACATTCTAATTCAGAATTACAGTCACCACTCCCTTACCTTGGGTTCACCTTTGGTTCAATACACATATTAATATACCTTCAGAATTTGTCCCAGTTAAAGTTAATATGAAACAATAGCAACTCACATTACTCACATTATATTGGTAGGATTTAACCTTTCAACTCAATCATTCTTTAATATCCAAATCCCATCATTTCCCACTTCATTTTATCAATATACAACCATAAGATTTATTCCAATATACCAAAAACATTCCAGATTAAAATAGAAAATACTGGTTCAACAATATGCCCAATTATTCACTTTTATAAGCCTCGATATCATACAAGTTTCCAAATTTCCAGATTATAACACAACAATTTCCAATGCAATATCAATTGCCCATTTCATACAACCCTCCTCTAATTCACGTCGTAGAATCTCCAATATCAATTCCCTATCCATTTAATTTCATAAACAATATATTACTCCATTTCATCGTTCTAACAATTAAGCACACAATACTCCCTTCAGATATGATAACACCCAACCTCATGATTCAAGAATAACCTCATGATTCAAGAATCGAACCACAGCTCAAACAAAATACATGAAATCAAGAACAATTGGTTTTAGCTCCCCATACCTGGAATTTGATCTTCTTCACTGCACAAAACTTCCACCGAGCTCCGCAACCTCACACGACTCCCTTTCACTCAAACCCTCACTGTTACACTCTAAAAATCAATTGCTCTTGTGTGTATTTCTCAATCGCACACTCTCCCAATTTATAGGCTCTTTCTTCGACCTCTCAATTAAATTCCCAACCCTAGAAATTACTCCACCAACCTTGGATTCCCCCTTTTCCATAACTCTTCTCGAACCGCACCTCTCATCCTCTTAATTTCTCCTTTCCGTTACTTCACTTGAGCCTTGGATTCTCTCACGCCCTCACCCTTGTTTCCGTTAACACTATGGTTTGCTAAGAAGAAGAAAAAGAAGAGGGAAGACGGAAAACAAAAATAGAAAAAGAAAAAAAGAGGAAATGAGCACCTCACTCTCACTACCCCTTTAAGGTTATGGGTTTCGAAATTTGGCCCATAACAAAAGTCTCATGCAAAAACAAAAGAAAATGCAGCCAAATAAGCTCTGGTTTACCAAACATACACTTCCACTTTAATTTCACTATATATTAAGCATTTATTATTCCTTTAATTTTTTCTTTTTTTTGCCTAATTTATATTTTTTTATTTTAATTCAACAATTAATTATTTTATTTTATTTTGCACAACACCTAAGCATATTTACGAGGACTTTGTCCTATTAAAAATTAAACAACATGGTACTTTTATTATTTTATTTTAAAAAAAGGTTATATATTTGTTGAGCAATCTTAAGTGGGTTCTTTTGTTGAAAACGGTCTCAATTAGGTCCTACGTTTTGTAAAATCGTAATAATTATGTCATTTCTGTTAATTGGTAACAAACAACGTCAAGAGTTACTTACGTGTTGCACAGTAAATAGTTGATGTTAATGGCTTTATTACGTGGAATTAACATTTAAATTAAGATGGTGTATTAGTTTTTGACATGGCAAAATGTAATTGGTCATTGTAGTTAAAATAATAGATTAGGAATTTGGGCACTTTAGATTAGGGATTTTTGAACTAATTATGGTTTAGAGCATCATTCTCCTTCAACCTCTTCATCTCCTCGCATAGAGGGCGTCTCCTTCATCAAACACTAAAAAAAACGTGAAACCTCGAAGCTACCATGGCCGTTTCGCGCAATCGTGAGCGAAATAGTCGTCAAAGCCGCTCTTCTGTTTAGGCTTTCATCTTCTTGTTTCACGTACGGGAACTTATTTTCTACAACATTTAAGGCATCAGTTCTACAACCCGTCACCGACAATGGAGAGGAAAGTGTGCATGTCACATTTGGAAGAGGTGTGACTCCTTCCTTTTTCATCGCTATGATTCTGGCTCGTATTGGACTCCAATGAGGGCAGTGGTGACCCTACATATATTGTGCATTTGCAATGAAAACGAACCTTGATTATTGGGTATATGAAGATTGAAAAGGGAGTGGATCCCTCAGTTCCTACAAAGAGAAAATAGAAACACAAAAAACCCAAAATCACACCATAGAAAACCCCAAATTCGTGAATCCTAATCGCAAGGAAGAACCCTCAAATAGTGCACTACCTCCATCTTCGCATCTCGAGCTCTACGAAGCAAATATCCAGAAACACGAGCCCCTTTACCAGGTCATCGAGCTCTCCCAATCACCTCTTGCGCGGCGAAGAAAACCCTAAGCTGGATTGGATGCGCGAACCTGAAGCAAAGATGAGAAAGAAGAATAGTTCCCTGTTAGTAAACCAAAACGAAAAAGAGGAAGGAGGAGAATGTCGCCCTTGCGCGACAGCGAAGGACCCTCTGATGGGGTTTGTGCGTGAAGAAGAGGAAACCAAATTTGGGGAAAAGGTGTTTCTAATTAGGGTTATTAGGTGAATTAATTTTTTTGAAAGCTAATTGGGATAATCAGGGTTAAGGAGATTTAATTGCATTATTTAATTAGAATCAGAGACATAATTTAAAATTGTCATTACAAGTCATAATTTAAATTTTCCACATAATAAAATCATCCAAATCAACATCACCACATCAGCATACTTTGACGTTGTTTTTGACCATTTAACGGAAATGACTTAATTGTTACGATTTTACAAAATTTAGGACCCAATTGAGATTGTTTTCAACAAGAGGACCCCACTTGAGATTCCTCAACAAATATGAGGACCATATGAGAGTTTAAACATATTAAAAAAGACAAGATTCTCATACTAATCACATATCTAATGACATTTACAAGAAGGATCTTACATATTATAGTTACATAATATAGTTAAAAGAGAATGAGACTTTTAAGGAATATGCTCAAAGACCAGGGAGGTAGCTGCTCAGGTGGAACCACCTTGTATTGGAAGAAAATGGTGATTATGTTTATAAACACTCTACAATCTCCTTTCTATGATCATATGATAGGAAATATATCTTCAAATTTTGTTTATATTAGTGTAATTGGTGAGAGGGTCGAAGTAGGTTTGAAGAGTGGGAAGATTACTTATGGGTTGGTTGGAAATTCCCATATAAAGAAGCATGGGTTCAATGCTAGAAAGAAAAAATAAGGAGAAACTAATGTAGGATATGAGACTTATACCCAACCTCATTATCATAATCATTCACAACAATCTACTCAATGGTCATTTGTTGCTAATACACCATCAACCTATCACCCAATGAAAAATCAGAAAGGTTTTTATCATGCTCATAATTCTTACCTGGCATAATTTGCTCACAATGATCATCCCAAACAAGGTTGGAAGAATGATGTTAATTAGGGGGAAATTACAAAAAATAATTTCGTTTGTTTTACCCTTCTTCTAGTAACCTATACATAATTGTTGCCAAATCTTCTTCATAATAAGTTAGTGCATATTTGTCCCATGAAACTAGTGCAACCTCCTTATCCCAAAAATTATAACCCTGATACTGAGTGTGATTATCATGGAGGAGGAATTGAGCATTCAACTGAGAGATGTTTACCTTTAAAATTCAAAGTACAATCATTATTAGATTCCAGATGGTTGACGTTCCAAAGGATAAGTTGAGTGTTGAAAATAACCCTTTATCTGGATATGGGAACACTTCAATCAATGCGATAGTGTAGTTGGAAGGACATCGAGTGGTGAGAGATGTTTGGAAGATACGAAGTTCAATGAGATTTATTTTTTGAATCTTTGTGTGAATTTGGATTGTTGAAATGTAAAGTAGATTATAACAATTGATGTAATATTCATCTAGGAGTTGAGCATTTTATAAATGATTGTATGGAATTCAAGCAAATACTACAAGGGTTGATGGATATGAATATAATACAATATGTTGCAAGGATGAAGAGGCGAGGGAAATGTTTGCTTAAACAAGAGAAGATCGAAGTATAACTGGACTTAGGTCTTTGGTGTTTCATTATACCAAAACTTCACAAATGTCACAAGGAAGACAACCTGTTGTGATACAAGCTCCTTGCTCTTTTCCATATAAAACTGAAAATAAAGTTCCTTAAAGGTATATGGTGTTCGTATTGTGAAATGGGGAGAGCAATCTACTAGGGCATCTACATCCATTGTAGACAATATTAATGGGATTGAATGAATAACGAGGAGTGGTTGCCTATTTGAACCACAAGAATTAAGAAGGGAGCAGGCAAGACATAAGAATGAAAAAGTTATTCTTGAAAAAGCAAAGGATTTTTTTGAAAGAGAAGGAGTTCCAAAATAAAGAGGAGCCTAAGAGGGATTAGAAGAAAGATCATAAAGAGAAAAAAGAAATAATCGATGAAAAGGCGGGCGAATTTTTGAAATTTATTCAACAAAGTGAATATAAGGTGGTAGACTAGTTGACTTGTATGTCATCTAGAATTTCTTTGTTAGAATTGTTAATTCACTCAGACACTCATAGGAATATATTGATGAAGATATTGAGTGGTGCACATGTAAAATAAGGTATATCATTGGATAAGTTGGAATGAATTATTAGTCACACTCATGTTAATGATTACCTAGTTTTTATTGATGATGACGTTCCAATCGAGGGAAGAGGGCATAATAAGGCTTTTCATGTTTATGTGAAGTGTATGAAATATGTCATAGCATGCGTGTTCATTTATAATGGCTCATATTTGAATGTGATACCAAAGTCTACATTAGACAAGTTGCCTTATAATAAAACTCATATGCATCTTAGTGTTATGGTGGTGAGGGCTTATAATGGGAGTAGGAGAGAAGTTATGGGATAAATTGAATTATCGGTTGAGGTTGGGTCATATACTTTCCAAATTGTGTTCCAAGTAATAGATATTATGCCTACATATAGTTTTTTATTGGGAAGGCCTTGGAGACATTTTGTTGGTTTAGTACCTTCTAATTTGCATTAGAAGTTGAAGTTTGTGAGAGGTGATAAGTTGGTTATAGTCTTAGAAGAAGAAGATTTGTTGATAAGTGGGTCATCAACTACTCGATATATTGAAGTTGTTGAGGCAACTCTATAGACTTCATTCTAGTCTTGTTGAAAGAAGGACATGGATGTAGGGGTGGATTAGGGAAAGATGGTCAAGGAACTTTATTTCCATTGAAGAATGTTGATAATAAGAACATATATGGTTTGGGGTATAAGCCCACAAAGGATTATAGGAAGAGGTTACCTAAGGAGAAAAAAGAGAGGAGTTTGGCTCGTTTAGAGGGTTGTGAACCCAAGATAGGAAGACTTCCCTTATGTAATATAAAGAAGAGCATTCGAAGTGTTGGGTGGATAAATGTTGATCAAATGACAGTCGTGAAAGAAAAGCTTGAGACTGAGAGTTTAGACTTTGTGTATTCTTGTCCTTCAGATTTGCAACTCAATAACTGGAAGACTGTGGATGTTCCCATGGTGTTTAAATGTGTTGAAATGTAATATGATGTAGTTAATATTTCTTTGAGACTTACCCCTTTCATGGGTTGACAATATTTTGCTTTTTCGCTCAGTGTGATATTAATAAATTCGTCATTATTTCAATATCAATTTCATGTTTTGCTTATGTTTGTTGGTATATTTATTTCTTTTCATAAATTTGAAAATGCAGATATGATAATGAATCTTTTAAAAATAATGATATAAATATTCCTAATTTTGAGCATCTTGTCGATAATATGGAAGATGATTATGAGGATGATTAGGAACCATATCCTAAATTGATGAGATTAGTTGAACATGAAGCTAAAGAGATAAAACCTCATCAACAAGATGTTGTGGTGATTAATTTGGTAAATGGAGGTGAAAAAAAGGTAGTGATAGTTGGTACATGTATGTCAAAGAAAACACATGAGAAATTATGTGCTTTGTTGAAATAATTTAATGATGTTTTTGTATGGTCTTATCAGGATATGCCAGGATTAGATCCAGATATATACAACATAAGTTGCCACTTAAGCTTAAAACCCACTAGTTAAACAAAAGTTAAGGAGGTTGAAGCTTGAGATGTCTTTGAACAAAAAAGAAGTGAAAAAACAAGTTGATGCAAGGTTCTTAGTAGTAGCAAAATATCCACAATGGGTTACAATTATTGTTCCTGTGCCAAAAAAGGATGGTAAAGTGCAAATGTGTGTTGATTATCACGATTTGAATCGAGCTACCCTAAAGATAATTTTCCCTTATCACATATTGATACTCTAGTTGACAATACAACGAAGTTTTCGTTGTTTTCATTCATGAATGGGTAGGATATAATCAAATTAAGACGACTCTTGAAGATAGATTAAAATCTACTTTTATTACACTTTAGGACACATTTTGTTATAAAGTAATGTATTTTGGGCTTAAAAATGTTTGGGCAACTTATCGAAGGTCAATCGTGACCCTCTTTCATGACATGATGCACAAAGAGATTGAAGTATACGTTGGTGACATGATTGCCAAGTCTAAATTTGAAAAGAAAATATTATTAATATAAGGAAATTATTTGAAAGGTTGAGAAAATTTAAGCTCAAGTTGAATCCAACAAAGTATACTTTTGGTGTAAAATATGGAAAGTTATTGGGTTTCATTGTTAGTGAAAAAGAAATAGAAGTTGATTTAGATAAAGTGCATGCAATAATGGAAATGTCAATTCCTCATACGGAAAAAGAAGTTCTTAGTTTTCTCGCTAGATTGAATTTTATTGCTAGGTTTATCTCCCGGTTAATCGCTACTTGTGAGCTAGTATTCAAATTGCTACGCAAAAATCATGTTGTGGAATGGAATGAAGAATGTCAAGAAGCATTTGAGAAAATCAAACAATATTTGCAAGAACCACCAATTTACATCCGCCAATATCTGGGAAAGCCCTCATTTTATACTTGATAGTTTTGGAGGATTCAATCGATTATGTATTGCGACAACATGATGAAACAAGCAAGAAAGAGTATGCAATTTATTATTTGAGTTAGAGATTCCTAGTTGTGAACAAAAGTACTCTTCCCTAGAGCGAACTTGTGCATTGGTATGGCTAACTCATCGTTTAAGGCAGTACATGTTAAATCATACCACTTGGTTGATATCTAAAATGGATCAAATTAAATACATATTCGAAAAGCAAGCTCTTATTAGAAGGATAGCTCGGTGGAAAATTTTGTTATCAGAATATGATGTTGTTTATGTCACTCAAAAGGCTATCAAAGGAAGTGCTTTAGCATAATACTTGGTTCATCAACCTATTGAAGGTTATCAACCCATGCAACTCGGATTTCCTGATGAAAATATTTTGGCTATTCTTAATGAATCTGAAAGGAACTAGGATGACAATACATGGACGTTATTTTTTGATAGAGCATTTAATGCAATAGGGCATAGTATAAGGGCAATGCTTATTTCTTTGGATAACCAACATATACCAACGACGGTAAGGTTGTAGAAATGTATAGGCCTTATTTCCCAACCAAGAGGGGGTGAATTGGTTCTTATTAAAAATATGTTATTTTTAAAACCTTTGAAAATCTTTTGCACTTTTAAAACCTTATTTCTTATTAAAGATTGTAATGCAATTAAAAAGTTAAGAGATAGAAATACAAACACCAAGATTTTTATATTGGTTCGACCTTAATGCCTACATTCAGTCCCTTTCAATCAACTTGAGATTGAAAGTCACTTCACTATAAAGGTTGAGTTATACAACAAGGCGTACAGAGACCCTCTCTCAATGTAATCTCCTCTCCAACTCAAAATCTAATATAGAAGAATACAACACAGAAGAACGATCCTCCTTCTGCAGAAACCGTTTGAGACACCTCTCAAAGAAACCAGAATCTCATGTTCTCTTCTTGGCCACCGACAATAGGGAAACCACAATCCTCAGATTGCAAAATCAACAATATTGATCTGCTTCAGAACAACTTAGAGTGCCGATGATGATCAGCCAAAGAAAGCACACAACAATTCCTTCAAGAATCCTTAAAAATTGCCAAACTAACGTTTCTTGATTCTTGGAGAACAAACACACCTGCAATTTTTTTTCTCAACTCACTTTGTCAGATATTAAAGATCAAATGTTCAAAAGTTATCAATGTAGTGTATTATGCGTCAATATATAGTTTTCTCAAGTCTGACGCATATTATTCGATTACAATACTAATGTAATCGGTTAAGCAATTAACACTACTATACCATAATTACATTAAAACAGATTTAACAGATTTTGCAATGAATGTAATCGATTGCATAATTATCATAAGTCAAAACAATTCAAAATATGACCGTTATGTTAGTTAAGACTTATCATGAAAACAATTTTCAGTGGTGCATGAGATTTAGTCAATTAGGAAAATCGTGTAATCGGTTAAGCATAACACTTAAGTAATTTTGAAAACATTTTCATTTGAAAACTCATCATTGCACTCAGCAATCAGGTGTAAGGAAAGGCACAAGTTTTAATCGATTATACATATAATGTAATCGATTAAAACTTAGTTCGCTATAGTTAAAGCATTTGCTAATATCTTATGAATCTAACTGATTACATAAACACTGTAATTGATTACTTCAACATATATGCATTGTGCAAATAGTTTTATCATACAAACTCATGAATATGCATACCACAAAAATAAACTCATGTATTAACCACAGTAAGTATGCAAACCAAATAGTTCAAGCACAAACAAACATGTAAATGTAGCGTTGTATATTAAAACGTTTCTGTTGTTCTGCAAGTAACTCATTGAAACATTTTTGTTGTTGTCATCATAAAAAAACACACAAGGGTTTGAGTTTAGCTTTCACATTGCTCCCCCTATCAACAGTTGTATTTTAATTGTACTAACAAAATAGCATAATATGAAGCATATGTCATAGGTATACGAGCAACTATTGAATTTCGAGAGCAATTTTTGAATGTATTTGGGGATTTAGCTTTAGTTGTGCATCAATTTAAAGGAGAATGGAAAACTATAGACCTTATCAATCATATACTAAGGAATTGGTGGAGCATTTTGATACCAATATGTTTCATCATATTCCACGAGAGAATAATGTCATTCACAAGTCTTGTTTTGTTTCACACAATGTAATTTTTATGAGACAAATTTCTTTTGTGCTAATGATCATTCTTCTTTATCATTTTGATAACATGAATGTCATTTCAAATGAAAAATTTGTTAAAGATTTAATACACTATGATACGCTTGTTTTTCATTTCATCTATTATTGTTGCACCAACACATGACTCTATTCCTTTGTAGCCTGATTAAATTCAAAATCACATATTGTATTGCAAGAATTTCTAATTCTATTGTTCTATATCCTATGGCTTCTTATTTGTTCTACTCAAAATACTCCAACACTCACACTGCCTTTTGTCTTTCAATTTTTGGTACAATTGATCCTACCACTTACAAAGAAGCAAGTCAACTTGAATGCTAGAGGAAAGTTATGTGGGTCGAGTTACAAGCTCTTCAAAAGAATCATACATGGTCTTTAGTTTATCTTCCTCCGGATAAGAAGATTGTGGGTAGCAAATGGGTTTATGGAGTGAAATATCGTGTTGATGGTTCAATTAAAAGGCATAAAGCAAGGCCGAAGGTTTCACACAAACAAAGGGGGTAGATTTTTTTTGAGGCATTTTCACCTATTGTGAAGTTGACCACAATTTGGCTTCTTTTATCCATAATTATTTCTTTTGGATGGTTTCTACACTCGTTAAATGTAAATAATGATTTTTTGCATAGAGATCTTCATGAAGAAGTGTACATGTGTCTTACTCTTGACTTTCATGTTTCCTCCTCCAAAGTGATTTGTAGATTACACAAATCTTTGTATGGACTACGTCAAGCCAACAGAGTGCCAAACTTACTAATGCCTTGATTGCTTTTGGTTTTATCCAAAGCACGATTAATCTCTCTTTTTACTCATCATCAAAACCAATCATTCAAAACTCTTTTGGTTTATGTAGATGACATTGTCATAATAGGCAATGATTTGATTCACATTACTCAAGTCAAGCAACTACAAAAAATGTTGAAGTTACTGACAAAAGTTTTCCGAAGAAAATAAATTTGTCGATAAATTTGAATTACTAAATGATTTTATGGACAAATTATGAAATTTGAATTATGAATGGATTTTTTCGTTAGTAAATCTTTTGATAATGCATATCTCACTTACCGATGGAAAAATCCATCAGTAAAATCCGTTGGTAAAATGAGCAGAATTTTCCCGCCCATTTTTCTCCTCTATTCGCAAAACAGACACATTATATGTTTTCTCTCTTTCATATTTATACATATTCTTTGCGCGAGGCAACTTCATCTTTTCCTACTTCTCCATCTCAGCACCACCATAGCAAGTACAAGGCATCAGGTCGGAAGCATAAGGCGCGATCCATGTTTAGAGATGGTGTAGGCAACAAAAATCAAGAACAGGGGCGACACCAAGAGGAAGACGTGAATACCAATAGTGGTTGTGATGGACGAACGCCCGAGAAGATGACGATAGAAGCTTTGAGAGCTCGATTCGGACTCCTCGAAGCTTCTCCGACGAAGAAGGATGCAGCAGAATGTTGAGGAACACTAGATCAAGGAATGACTCAAATGAAATCTAAGGAAAACTGAGAGCGAACACAACAAAACCCTAGACCGAGGTTTAATCGGTGGAAAACCTTATAAACACGAAGGAAACCCTAGAACGGTGAGGAATCACTAAACTGACCGATTAATCGGTAGAAATGGTGTTTTAAACGGTGGAAAGGAAAGAACGAAGGTTGGAAAGGTGTTTAATCGGTCAAAACTCAAAGAAAATGAAGAAAGATGAAGGAAAACCTAGGGAAAGCCATAGACGAATCACTGTTCGGTGAAGATGATGTACTGTGTCGAAATGGCTGAAACGAGGAAGCAGTGGAAGTAGATCTGTGAAGAAGATAACCTGATTTGGAGTGTGGAGAAGCGAGAAGAGGCTAGAGCGAAATGAAGCCTCGAGAGAATGAAGATGTGGATGCTGATGATGCGGATTTGAGAGAAAGATGTGGCTGATGAAGTGTCGCCACACATACGAAGGAAAATAACGAAGGAGAGCGCCCTGGAGGAAAGCAATTAATGGAAGCACAGTGAAAAGCTAATGGAAAATGAGAAATGGAGGTATGTGCAAGGAAGGTGGCTAGAGGGAGTCTTTGGACTCTCTAGCATTTGACTTTCAAGAGAGAATTAATTCTGAAGGTCAGAAAATGAAATTCTCATTAAGCTCAAAAGTGCCAATACAAGAGAGGAGTTGGGTATTTATAGTAACCCATACTCCTTACAAGCTAAAATATGTGCACAACAAAATGTAAAAACTACAAAAAGAGGACACTGATAAAACACATCAGGCAAGATTCCATCATGCCCTCCCTCTTAAAAAAAAGATTTGACCTCAAATCTGGGAATCGCCTTATGAAGAAGCTCCACACAATCTTTGGGAGCATGGCCATCTTAAAGTGGCCTTATTCTTTTATATCCACTTTTTCTTCCTCCTGGATCAAACACAAATCTACAATAAACATCAAATATATTTTCAATTAATATCAATCCAAGAAAGAATTTTTCTATAAAAACAAGGAAATAAGGACTTCTAATATTTTGTTTTATCACATTTGGAAATTCTAGAAGTCCAAATTCACTTTTGTCTTGAGTTAATTGTTTTCTTAATGATAACAATAACTCAAGATTTGAATTGTCATATTTTGAGAATGTTTTCATAGAATATGAGATGACAATTTGTTTGAAAGAGAAGTTAAAAATTGAAAAATAATCAATTATTGAAAAAGAAGTAAAGATTTGGAAACCTTCCCTTTTAGATTCCATGATCTTTGAAAGAATAGGATTTGTCATCAGTAACAATTTCTCCTTTTCTTTCTTCTCTCTTTCTTGCCTTTCTCTCTTTTCTTCTTCTTTTCTCTCTTCTTCTATTCTTTTATCTTCTTCTCTTTCTTCCTTTTCTTCTTCTCTCTTCTCTTCTTAATTCCTCTCTTCTTCTCTCTTCTCTTTTCTCGTTTTCTTCTCTCTCTCTCTTCTCTTCTTCTTTCCTTTCTTCCTTTTCTTTTCTCTCAATCTCTCTTTCTCTTTTCTTATCCTTGATCTCTTTAAGTCTTGCCCCAAATTCTAATTCCCTACGAAGAAACCCATGATCATTTAAACTCTTAAGAAATAATTTTCCATTATCAATGCAATCCCTAATTAGTTCTAGGTTTCTTTTAATGCTTGAAGACACAAACTTTCTTCTCATGCAAGCTTTTAAATCATGCCAATCACGAATGGAGGACTTTCTACCTTTCCTAACATGATATTGTCTTTCATCCCACCACTCACTTGCATGCTTTTCTAACTTAGAGAGATATATGCTAAGGACATAATATTCACTCTCTTCATAAAACCAAGGATTTATTTTATCAATTTCTTTTTCCCAAGCTAGGTATGTTAATGCACTATATGAAAGATTCCTAGCTTGTTTAAACATGTCATCAACATTATCTAACCTAGAAGACCTATATGAACTATAACAAGACGTCTTTGTTTTTAAAAGTTTTCTTTGTGTGAAAGGTATACAAGATTCACACTTAGACAAGTCCCAGGTAAGAGAGGTGAGTCATGAAGACTGCTTAAGTACCAAGTCTTACCTTGCCATAAATGTCTTAGGTTACTACTAGTTACCCTTTAAACAAAAATCACCTTTAAAATCAAAGAACACAACTCACAAACAATTACAAACAATTAAGCACAATTAAAAGACTAGACTCTCGGACTCTAATGTGATAAGGCTTAGAGTTTAATCCCTTTTAGCCTAAATCACCCCTAAACATAAACACAAAATCAAACAAACAAAACACTTAAGAAACCAGCGGACTCTAATGACCCTTACGAGATACACAAATCAAGTCAATATTAAAGTCTACTCCTGTGGTGAAGCTTGTAGCTTTGGCTAACAAGACACATTCACCTGTCTAGCTATGCAAAAAAAATCAAAGCAATCAAGAAAAGTTGCCAAGAGTTTGAAAGAGCACTAAGGACTCTTCCAAAGAACTTGGACTTTATAAAAGGCCCTTTTACAAAACAAAAGCTAAAGCTAACAGTAGGCTAACACAAGCCTATTACAAACAAATTGAAGAAAACAATTACAAAAGAAAACAACTATGCTAGGCTGCTACGGTCCTGGTCCACTTCATTCAGCTTTGTTGCTCAACTTTGTTGCTTCTTGACAGGTTCTGGAATCAATGCTTTTGAATCTCCTGGCCAGTATAATCCTACAATCACAAATCACAAAGCTGCTATGAGTATTCACTTGGTTAAAACAGATTTCAAAAGCGGATATAGGGTAGTAATAACTTCCCTTTCTCTTGGCTGCACAAAATGTCCACTGAGATTTTGCTGCTGCTCAAATAATGGTGTCGACTTATATTGCACAAACAATTCCAACTAAATCAACAATTCACTTATCGCAAGCAATTACAAATTATATCAAGAGCAGTTCAATCAAAACAGAAACAGTTTAAGGTAGAAGAATGGCCCTTTAATCAAAACTGCATAGCAAGATGTAAATGCTACTTGTCTCACGGATTCAGCACACACTTTACAATCTGCTACAGTACAATCAGTATGGCTTTTCCCAAACTACACAGAAAATTCACAACTAGTTCAGCAGAGTACACAATGCAAAGCAATGTCAAATGAAACTCAGAAATAGCTAAGCAAACTAGAATTAGGTAAGCTAATCAACTTCCCTATTTACAAGACTGCTTTTAGCTGTGTAATTAACTAAACTCCCAAACAGATCAGCTCTGCACACTAAAATTTCACACCAAATTTCAGCAAGGTACAAAGGCAATGGATATTGAACCAAATGCAAATAGGTGTAAGTCAAAGCTGAACCAAACTGATTAAACAACCATCCAGACTAATCAAAACCTGACCAATCCAATGCAATGCAGAAACAATTCCAATTCAGAATGGCTAATCCTAGTCTACAAAAACTATCATACCAGATCAACAAATAATGCTAATCAATGACAAGCTATAACAGGCATAGTTCAACCAAACAGAAGTAATTAAAGGTGAAAGAAACTCCCTTTAGTTCAACACTCCCACGTGAATTGTTTCTGCTTCTGGTTGCTTAAGCTAAACTCTGTTGAAGTTCTACAACTGTATCAGTGAAGGTTCTGATCTACACTCCCAAAGCCCATTCAGTTCACGTTTCATGAGACTCCTTGTTCAACTTCTGTACTGTTGCAGCTTTTTGTAATTCACTCTTGACACAACACCACCTATAAATGGCAATCAAAACAAAAACTGCACAAATCTAATGGTGAGCACAATTCAAATTCAGAACTGAAGTAAGAACACACTCTCAACAAGGATATTTGGCTTTAGATGTAGCCACACAAAGCTCACAAAAAACAGGTCTCTCTAGAAGCTCAAAGCACTAAAAAAAATGGAAAGGTTTGGAAGGGAGATTCTCCCTTGGCAGTACAATGCTGGAGAGTCTTTCAGACCACCACCACCTAAAATGCTACCAAGCACACAAACCTTCTTTCAAATTCCAGAAACCAGAACAGAACAGGACAGCCACAAAACAATGACAACACAACAGATCTATTGCTTAAGACAACTCTAGATCAGATGAATAAAGCAATTAAAGCTCAAATTAAGAACAACAGATCAGAGTTCACACGTGAAAGACAAAACCAAGACAGCCAACAATTGACAAACAAGAAACAAGGCTAGTTAATAAAGGTACGCACATCAAATAGAGCCTAAGGAATAGAACTAGAAACAAATTTAAAACACAAGAAAATCACAGCAAGTTGTATCATACATGACCAAACAGATTTGCAACTGAAATAGAATAATGCATTGCCAATTGCTCTAAAATGTTCACTCCAATCCAATTATATGATGAACCAGAAAAAGAAGAGAACATTAAGAGTAAAACTGTGTTGTGAATTGCACTTGCCACTTGACTCTTTATGTGGTTCAATCAATACTTCTTTTCTAATTGCCTTTTCTTTTTCAAATCACAAGAACTCATGCTTTTATACTTTCACTTTCTTTTGCTACAATTCACAACATATAATTTGACTCTATTTCAATTCAACTTCACAAGATATGAGTCATGATAGAAACAAATGATTCAACTCAGAAAAAGAAATATATAAAGGAAAACAAGAGGCTAATCACTCTCAGCCACAGTTATATTTTCAAATACCACTGGTTTAGGCTTCCTTGAGTGACCAAAAATTTATTCTCAATTGCAGAATTGATAGCAAAGTGAAAACAGTGAATGCACATTATGGATCACAAACTCAGAAGTTCAAACTAAGTTCAGTCACTGTTGTAAACAGTTTTAATGCAATTCTGCAGATTCATATACCTCAATAGATGCCAATGAAACGAAGACAATACTGGAAAAATATTTGAATCAGAACTTGGCAAAGAATTTAAAACCAAGTATGAATGACTCACAGACTCTTCAAAGAAAAACCAGTTCGGTGTAGCTGGCCAAATCACAAATCTGTTGATTAATCAATGTGCAACCGAGCTAGGTTGAGCCTTTCATTGCTCACTTGGTATGCACTTGTTATTGATTAGGCAGAAACCAAGCAAAGCTATCATTAAACAGATTCAAGAACATGAGATTCATTATCTCTACCACTGAAATCTGCCACCAAGCTCATTTATCTAAATGTCATAGCTTATATATGGTGAACAGAACTTACTCAGTGCAGGCAACTCAAATGAATCACAAAACACAAACATCAGCTAGTTAAACTCGAATTTAATTGACAATTAAAACAATGCACAAGACTAGAACATGACAGAAATGTGATTTTCAAATGAAAAGACTCAAACCAAGACTTGCACCGAAATAAAATGAAATAATACTCAATATAATGACTAAAAGGCACAGAACTACACGAACAAATGCACAGAATCACAAAATAGAATTCAACACAGATTACAACACAAGACAGTGAAGGAAAATGATGAACAACTCAGAAAAAAATGAACAACAATAAACGAAAAATAGAAACGCGACTCAGAATCAAATGAACAAAAAATGAATGCATAGAGATGCGAAACAACGCAAAGAACAGAATCAAACCGAGACAAAATAAGATGAATGCATAGAGACGCGAAACAACGCAAGAACAGAAGAAAACTCGAAACAGAGACGCGAAACACTTAACTCAGAATTAAACCGAACAACTCATAATAGAGATGAACCGAGATACTTACCTTCGAAGCGTGTTCGACCTTGCTCTGATACCGCTTGATGGACGAACGCCCGAGAAGATGACGATAGAAGCTTTGAGAGCTCGATTCGGACTCCTCGAAGCTTCTCCGACGAAGAAGGATGCAGCGAAAAGCAATTAATGGAAGCACAGTGAAAAGCTAATGGAAAATGAGAAATGGAGGTATGTGCAAGGAATGTGGCTAGAGGGAGTCTTTGGACTCTCTAGCATTTGACTTTCAAGAGAGAATTAATTCTGAAGGTCAGAAAATGAAATTCTCATTAAGCTCAAAAGTGCCAATACAAGAGAGGAGTTGGGTATTTATAGTAACCCATACTCCTTACAAGCTAAAATATGTGCACAACAAAATGTAAAAACTACAAAAAGAGGACACTGATAAAACACATCAGGCAGGATTCCATCAGGTTGTGTGCATGGTGGGGCAGATAAAGAGAACATAATGTTTGTTGTCCACCCTTGCCTCCATGCTAGACCCCTTCTCTCCTTCAACGACCACATCATTTTAGTTTCTCTCACTTCATTTCGCAACTTACACTATTTTTCATTCTTCTGGATTGGTAAAATTAAAAGAAAGAAGAATAAGGAGAGCGGAGGAAGAAGATGAACCAAATCGCAATATTTACTGACAAATTTACCAAAGAATTTTTCCTTCGGTAATTACTAACGGATTTTTCTGTTGCTAGTAAAATTTATCGACAACGATTTTATCGATGGATTTTTTATCATGGCAAACCGTCAATAATTTTAATTTACTGATAGATTTTATGCAATACCGAGTTATTTTGACCGTCGGTAATATCAATATTTTTTTTGTAGTACCATTAGTTTCATATCAAAGATCTTGGTGAATTCAAGTACTTCTTAGGATTTGAGGTTGCTCATTTCCAGTGTGGTCTTATGTTGAACCAACAAAAATACTATCTTGAAATTCTCTCAGAATTTGGCATCATTGCTTGCAAATTGACACTCATTCCACCCTTACTGTCAAATTAAATGTTGATACTGGTGATCTTTTGGACGATCCTACAAACTTTCAGTGATTGATTGGAAAACTCATATATTTGACCAATATTCGTTCATATATATCTTTTGCAGTTCAATAAGTCAGCCAACGTATGTCTTAGCCAAGGAACCTCATTTACAAGTTGCCCTTTGTATCTTAAAATATCTAAAAAATGCCCTTAGACAAGGAATTTTTTATCCTATTATCAATAATAATCGGCTTCAGGCTTTGTCATATTCAAACTAGGCCACTTGCAACATTACCTGAAAATATGTCACATTCTATTATGTTTTTTATGGAACTTGTCTCATATAATTGAACTTTAAGAAGCAAAATATTGTTTCCCTAAGCTCCGCAATACAAGGCTCTAGCATCCTTAGCCTGTGAGATTCAATGGTTGAACCACAACTGATAATTTGGCTTAAATATACCAATGTCTTTTCCTGCCTTTTGTAATAATTGCAATCTAGGTTGTTAAAAATCCATTGAACGAAGTAAGCATATAGAAGTGAATTGTCACTTCATTTGGACAAATAATACAAGATGAGTTGATCTTTTCTTTCTTAAGAATTTCTTTCGTTTCCTTAGCCATAACTTTGCATTGCTAATAAAAGTATCGATTGGATATAATTGTGAATTATTTTCACCCATTTTTTATAAAATATATTTATAAACTTTTTCTAAGTCTTAAACCTACAAACGAAATTTTATAAATATTATCAATTTCACCAATTTTAACCCAAGTCTAGAAATTGATTTTTGCATCAGAAGATTTATAGTTTTATAGCCATCAAGCGACACTTAGGTTGTGTTCACATGAACAAATTTTACTGTTCAGAGATTTTTGTGAGCAATGAATTAAGGTGAAATTTATGTTCATTTTAAAGGAAATGCAACGACTGATTTGCAAGGAATTGCGGGATGGAGAAGTTTTCCATCACTCGCCAATGTGGTGAGATTTGGAGGGATGAAGGGTATAAAGTCTCATTTCCCCTCTAGTTATTCTATAATTCCACACATTGAATTGACCACTGAGCACTAAGCACTGAGCATTGACCATTGTGCATTATTTTATGTTTGAAGATGAAGAAGACGAAGAATAATGATTGAAGATGAAATTTCTTTTAGGCGTATTCGGTTCCATGGAACCCGTATTCGGTTCCGGGCTTAAGAAGAAAAACACAAGAACCTATTTTTGGTTCCCATTTCTGTTTATTCAGTTCCCCAATTTTCAGAACAGGTGTATTCGGTTCTTGAGCATTGTATTCGGTTCCATGAAACTTTGGCGGGGACTTCGGAAACTATATTCGGTTCTAAAGTGGGTATAATTAGTTCCCTTGGAGCAGTTTGAATTGCAAGCGTCGTGGTGGAGACGCTATGATCTTTGACGATGTTTGAGGTTGCAAGGTTTGTGCTGGACGACACCCCATTATATGTGATGAAGGTGGAGGATGCAGCCTGGTTAGGTGTTTAATTCCAAGGTTGGTGGTGGAAGTGTTAACAAAAGATAACTTAACAAAAGAGAATAGAAGAAATGGGCAGTTAGGCTTGGAGAAAAAAGAACATATGGAAGAGACATGACAGTGGCGACATAGGAGAAAGAAGTGATAACTAGCAACGAAACCTAATTGCATCCATAGTTTTATAAATGTTTGTAAACATGATAAAAATTTGGTCTAAGCTGACTAAAAAAATTATTTAATCTAACCTAATGTACAAAACTCCTTTTACCCTTTCCACAATAGTTGTGTAAAATTTACTTTAACCTAAAACAATTCCTCCTCTCCCTTTTGCCTTTGAAAACCAACAATCCCTACTATTGTTACATTTTTAAAATTAATTTTAATAATTATTTTTAATTTTTTTCTCTTTATAAACATTTTTACTCATACATTTAGCATTAATAATTATCATTTTATATTACTTTAATAGCTAAGGGTATTTTAGTAATCTTCAATTACTACCAATTAAATATTTTTTTTTATTTGTCACATCGATCAAATCGTACACTAATTCTCACAAACTTTACTTCTAAATCCACTCTCACTCACCTCTAAATCCACTCAAAGAAACAACAACTTATTCACCTTCAAATCCTGTCAAATTCATCCACTCACTCTCTCCCAAATCATTTCTCCAAAGTAAACACACCCTTAAGGAATTAAATATGAATTTAAGTAAGTATTTTTACATCAATGGATTAGTATGAATAATGTTATTTAATTAAAAAGAGCAAGTCTGTTTGATAATTATGCATAGTTATATAAAATTTGTTTACTGTTATTTAGGAAGACAAATAACTAAAACTAAAAGATATATTAAAAAATATCAATAATAAGTTTAGTTATTATTATAATTTACATAGAAAATATTAGTTAATATGTCAGTTATCCGTTTATAAATTGAATGACCATGATTAAAAGTTAGGTCAATCAGTCACGATAATAGCACCATTAATATTACTGATGATCAAGATTATAGATAAAGTATTTTTATCAATTATTGAACCAGAATTAGGCCTTTATTAATTATAAGTTCATTTCAAAGAATTATAAATATGAATTTGAGGTAGTTGATTACATTTATTGCACATTTAACTATTTATTATACTAACCGAACGATCATATACTGACTAGAGCATCGAATACCTTTTACATACACTTCCGCACAACATAGCTAAAGAGTTACAAGGCTAGGACGGATTTGCGAGATACAATGTGTTTGTTTGAGTCGATATATGAAGATGAATTTGAGCTGGGATATGCACCTTTTCATTACCCCGCTAATACGCTCGGATTTGCGGTGATGTTAATTGAAATCTCAACTTTGCCCTCCATTATTTGTAAAATACCACGTAAGAATACAAGCGTAAAATATCACGTAAAAATGCAAGTATTTCGATTCCAAAGGTTAGAGATGATGACCAAGAATGGAGGTTGGTCTATGGTGATTCAAGGTTGATGGCTGCTACCATGTTGAAGATGAAGAAGGTGAATAACAGAGCTTGAAGAAGGAGTTGAAGAAGAGTTGTATTTGGTTCTGATGGTGCTGTATTTGATTCCCATTTTTGAGCATTCGATTCTAGTAGAAAGAACAAATGCAACTGATACGTGTATTCAATTCCTGCAAACTTGTATTCGATTCCATACACCCCTTATTCGATTCCACTACACCCATTATTCGATTTCCATGGTGATTTATCCAATTTCATGAGCATGCACACCTCTCCATGCTTTCCTCCATGTGTTAATGTTTGTCCATGGAGCAGTCCCTAGCTTTTCTTCATCACCTTATTTCTATTATTCAAAAACAACTTTTTACTTTGTTTCTCTTTTACTTCCATCTAATGTATATTTTTGCATGTATATTTTACTTCTAATAATAATAATAATAATAATAATAATAATGGAATTTTAAAAATTAATTTTTATTTTTTTCTTTCTTTTTATAATAATTTTTACAATTATATATAATATTAACAATTATTATTTTATATTACTTTTATTAGGGTATTTTAGAAATCTTAAACTTTTATCAATTAAATCATTTGTTTTATTTATCAGATCGGTCAAATTCTACACTAATTCTTACAAATTTTACTTTTAAATTCACTCTACTCACCTCCAAATCTACTCAAATAAATAACAATTAAAAATTAACCTTTAAATCTCTTCAACTCTATCCACTCACCCTTCCTCAAAGTAAACACAACCTAAGACTTTTGAGGTTAGAGACGTAAAGTGTTTTAAATTCCAAACCTCGCACCCGAAACACAGTAGTTAAATTTGGTCTTGTGTCTTCTAAGAAATTAAGGAGGTACTGTTATACTACATCTACATGCCTAATGATTAGATCAGTGATGTGTAAATCATATTTAATCAGGTCTTTGCATGTGCATGTGATGTTAGTGCAAAGTAGTGTAATTAAACATGGTAATGATTGGATCTAATCCAAAACCATACACGATTATGAATCATCAACGTGGTTACCTCTTTATCTTTTACCTTTTGTAGGGTTCCATTATATCATATGATTTGCTTCCAACATGCTTTACCTGTTAATTAAATTTTAAATGATAATTATACACTAATTTCCAAACTCTAATGTCTTCAGCTCGGAGGACAGGATGACTACTGGGCATTGACCTAAAACCATTGTAAGATGAGAATCTAACAGAAATTGCAAACTATCAGTGTATGAGAAATTAAAAAACAAGAAAAGGTGTGAATGATAGCTCTTGTCGGTCATGTATAAGAAAATGAGGTCAAATTTATGTGACAGCGAGGTTATCCTAATCTAAAACGATGATAACTTATGTTGTTAGCAAGAGTCTAATGTTTGAAAATATGCATAGTTGTGGAGAATCGAAATGTGTCTTCTTAATTAATAATTTGCCCTTGTTAATTTGGTTATTCTAGATTTTTATTTGATTAATGATTCAGCAATTAAATTAAGTCTCTTTAAAAATTTGGTCACTAATTTAATTTGTGATGACTATTACAGTCACAATTATTTAACTGCTATGTTTTTTTACCCGTAACTAATATATGCAACTGGAAATATTTGTAATTTTAGTTGCAATTTTATATTTTAAAAAATATTTAAAACTTGGTTAGAAATTATTTTACTACATTTAAATATTGATCGTTTATTTGATTGTTAAATTGTTATATTTATTAACAATTATTTTATTTAACAAAATAAATTGTGTAAAATTAATAGACGTTTATTATAGAATTTGATTATATAATTTGATGAACAATTTTGTTTAATTATTCGTCTATACTATTTTATTAATATATAATTAAACAAAATTATCATCAAATTGTATAGTAAATATTTATTAATTTTACAATATTATTAAAATATATACAATATATTTTGTTAAGTATCTTTTTAGTATTTATGATTTTAATTCACATTAAAAAAATACTATTGAGAACAAATGTATTACGCGTATTCACTTTTTTTTGTACTAATAAAAATTAATAAAATTATTATTATTGTTATTATCATTGTAAAATTAAATATAAATAATTTTTATAATTATTGTAAATAGTTTTTATTCATCTTATAGGTGATTTTATAATTAAAAAAGATGGTTAAATTTAAAGAAAAAGTTCAAATTAAAAAAAATAGTGAAATTTAAAGAAACGATAAAATTGATGAATTAATTCAAAGAAATGGTAAAATTTTATTTAAAGAATAAACTTAGAAAAAAAATGTGGACATAAAAAAGAAAAGTCTCTTTTATATATAAATATAAATGAAGTTTGAGTCCTATAAAATATAAGTCTAACTTGCATGAAGATTTGATTTTACTTATAAATTTATTTTGTTATTAGATCGTTTTCTTTTATGATTTGTACGTGTGAACCATTACGATATTATCATTATATTAAGATATTATCATTATAACTATTTATTTTATTATTAATTAGGAAATATATTTTTAATTTATTATGGACATAATTATAATCATATTTATGGTTATGTGTATGGATATTGTTTGATAGGAATTTGTAACATGTATTTAACCTAAAAAATTACTTTTCAAGATTCAAAGTTATTCTATTAAACACTAAAAGTAAAAAAAATAAAAATAAAAATAAAGGGAGAACAACTTTAAACCATTTACATCCAATAAAAAAAAAGGTGTTTTTGGATAACTCATATGTAACCCACAAAAATACAAATAGTGGACTTTCTTTCTTTCATTTTTAAAATTTTTCTCTCTTCTCCCATCTTTTCAAAATTTCACCTCTAATCTATTTTTTTTTTGTAATATGATAGTAGGTCATAGTAATTGAGGAAGCATAGATCATATCTACCCAATCAGATATTTAAAATAGTAAGTTTTTATCTGCTCTATAATTTTATTTCTCTATATTTCTCATCAATTTTAGTGAGGTTAATTGATGAAAGGGATCTTATCAACTTGTTTTTATTATATACTAAATTTTTGTTATGTTTGAATATCTTGTTCTAGGTCACTAAGTTATGAGTAACTTTATTATTGACTGTAAAATCAATGGCAAATATACCGGTCACAGCATAACAAGTGATAAATATCATTTTCGTCCAAGGGACTTGGGTAACACTCGACAACTCTTGCATTCTAACTTAGTTAGAACACAAAGTTCACAAAAACACAAGAAACTACTTTTGGTATTTTTCATCAAACAGTTGGTGTGCAAGGAAATGTAACATAGATTACTTATAATTTGTTAAGACTATAGTTCATCCACTTCACTCTCATGCATTGACAAGCATTTCAATTCCATATTCAAGTCAAAATCAACTCAAAAGAATACTTAAATCCTATCCTTAGTGACTTTGAGCCTATGATAACTTATCAAGTTCCAATTCCTTAATCCTCAACAAGCAATCATGCATTAAGTTCAAGAGTTTAAGATTACTAATGAATCAAGTTTTATTCCTAGGTACAAGCATCCATTAGGCATTCAATTTGAAGTCTATATTCTAAAGATATTTTCCAACACCTAAAGAATCACAAATCAAGCATAAGAAGATTCACATCAAGCATTAAGCATGAAAATTGAATACTAACATGAATTGAAAAATCATGTCATTAATAGCACAAAATTACACAAGAGTTCCCTAGTTTACAACTAATCTCAACAAATAGGGTTAGTCCTCCATGGTGGAGAACTTAGGATTGTACAAATTGAAGAGATGAGGAAGAAATGGAAACAAAAGAGAAAATACAAACCCTCTCCAAAGGTTCTTGGCAGTTGTTCCATGCTCCAATTGCGTCTCCTACTCACATCAACATCTTCAATTCATAGCCTATATTCCTTTTCTAGCCCAAAAGGGGGCAAACCACCATGGATGGAGGGGGAAACCCAAGGAGGAGAGGGAAAGCTTCACAATACTCTAACCAGCCTCCAAGAATCTTTTCAAGCACCTTAAGCGATTCTATTCGTGTAAGAATGAGGAATAATGAAAACCCTCACGAAAACATGATTAAATACCCATTTTTGAGTATCAGAGTTGACAAACTCACCCAACGGCTTCATTCTTACCCAGCAAGGCCTAAAAACTAATGCTCTCTGACGTTTAACTCGTTGGGTGAGTCATATTTTGGCCCAACGACTCGAATACTGCAGTTTTATGAGGTCAAACTCACCTAACGAGCCTATCATTTGCCCAACAACTCTAATACTACAATTTTATGTTGTCAAACTTGCCCAGCAAGCCAACCAGCTAGCCTAGCGAGTCAGTCTACACCCATTGGTGATTTTCTGGTTGTCTAGGGGTAGTATATGGCAGTATAACCCTATAAGTGAGTCTTTTCTTGATGTTCGCAGTCTTGAGTGTGATCTTAAAGCCCTTGAAGTGGGTATTTGTCTAAAAATAATTATTTCTTGTTCAATTATGTTTCCTTGCATTCCAGCTTGTTTTCTTCAACCATAATTGCTTCTTATTTCCTTACTTCACACACTCAAATAGATATTAGAGATAAAACAAACATATATTAACTAAAACATAAGAAAACATAAAAACACACTAAACTTGGGGACAAAATAAGGTAAAAGTTATGAAGAAGTTTATTTATTCATGAAAGTATCTAGAGAAAACACGTAAATTTAACAATTATCACTTACTACTTGGATTTATTTTGAAATTTTCTTTAAGGAAACATATTTCAGGTTAGGAAAAATAACTTTTTTTTACTAATATTGCGAACTAAATGAGTTGTGGTTATTTGTTTTAGTGGATTGTAAAGCAGGAACGGGTTGAATATTGATGTTGATTAAGTTTTCTATTGAATGTTATATGTGATATTTGTGTGATTATGTTTGTGCCTTACTACTTTAATTTAGTGGATTGTAAAGTATAAGCAGTGTTAAATATTGATGGTGATTGAATTTCTTTTGTTGAATATTATTTTAGTGGATTGTAAAGCAAGAACGGGTTGAATACTGATGTTCATTAAGTTTTCTATTGAATATGTTATATATGATATTTGTGTGGTTGTGTTTGTGCCTTACTACTCTAATTTAGTGGATTGTAAAGTATGAGTAATGTTAAATATTGATGTTGATTGAATTTTTGTTGTTGAATATATATATATATATATATATATATATATATATATATATATATATATATATATATATATATATATATATATATAATATTTGTATGGTTGTGTGAGCATTGATCCTTTAAGATGTATCAATTGAGTCAAATCTCGTTGGACGAGCCTTCTCCAACATTTAGAATCATTGGATGACCATATTCTTACTCAAAGAAATTATGTTTAAAAAAGTTCCAAGTGGTAATTCGTTAGGCGAGTAAAACATTTTCATTGAGCAAACCAAAATTCACTTATGCTAATGCCTTGATTGAATGACCAAAATTTTGATTGAGCAAATTTGAACATGTGCTTAATTCTCTAAGTGAGTCAAATGTTGACTAGGCAAAAGAATACATTATGAACTCTATAAACATAAGTTTTAAATTGTTAAAAATTATGTATTTGTTTTGTTATATTTGATTAATATATTGTATTTAGACATTTTATTGTGTTTGGATAATATGCATATCCATGTCACCTGAATGAAAATTCATCACACCTCGTCAACCATGCATGTTGTTTATCTCAATTTAAATGCTAATAAATTAAAATAAATTGAATTATTTATGAATTTATAATGAAATTGTTGTTTCTATATATTATCTTATATTATAAATTTATATTTAAAAACTTACTCTTACATTTCTTGTTTTAGTGATGACCTACTACCAATATTTAATGTATATGAACACATACAATAAAGTATAAAAATATTTATGAAAAACTGAAGATTTTATTTTGGACACACATTCACACACATATATTATCACAAAATAAGTTTAAGTACGTTATTTTGGGTCTTTTAAGTTTGTTTTAGAATACACTTAAATTCGACAAACTTCCATTTTAATTCTGTTGTGGATGATAAGTGTGATATTTACCTCATATTCACATTTATTATAATCTTTTTTTCATGTGTTTTTGTAATAATTCTCATGAAAAAATGTAAAAATTGTGTTTAATCGTTCTTAGATTAATTTAATTGTCTTTGTGTACGTATTTTGAAGAAAAATAAGGATTAGAGAAGAAAAAAAGGTCTCTGCCTGCACCATTCACTCAAGCCAACAAGCAAATTTTCCCAAATTATTAAATTAATCCACTCGCTCAAGCTCGTGAATCAACTCACTCAACCCACCTAAATAATTCACTCGCTTAAGCTAATGAGGTAACTTCTTCAAGCTAGTGAATATTTCTAACTCGTCCATCGAGTGATGCAATTCTCCCAAGCAAATTGACTTTTTCTGAGCACTCATTAAAAGGCTCGAGAACGAAGATAGAAGGGAGTTTGAGAATAGGCAACACTGCTAAAGCTTAGGGACGAAGGTGTGGAGGCACGACTTCACTTCAGGGGCATGGAGGCCGCTTGAGGCATGTGGAAACATCATTTTCTCTTCCTTGGGTCTCCTTCTTCCACCATCCATGTTTGTAAGCTTAAGGTTCTCTATGGAAATAGAAAATCGAATCAATCTTGTTAAGAATAGAAGTAACTACTGAATTCTTGTGTATTAGTTAAATGGTTTGAATATATATATATATATATATATATATATATATATATATATATATATATATATATGTCTTTTCCATTAATTACTAGTTTTCTTGTTTCCGATCTTAATGCTTACATGTAATGGGTGTTATAATATATTAATATTATATTGCAAAAGTTTATTGTGAAACGTTGATTTTGGAAGATTTGTTTTTGAACATTAATATTTTATTAATTGGAAACGTTCATGATGGAATCCTACTTGACTTAGTTTTCCTTTTGTAATTTTACTTTTCCTAGCTTAGCTCTTAAGGAGTATGGGTTACTATAAATACCCAACTCCTCTCTTGTATTAGGACTTTTAAGATAAATGAGAATTGAATTTTCTGAAATCAGAAATTATTCTCTCTTGAAAGTCAGGCTAGAGAGTCCAAAGACTTCCTCTAGCCACCTTCCAAGCACCTTTCTCACTCTCATTTTCCATTTTCCACGGTGCTGCCTCTCCTCCACGCTGCCTTTTCTCCATTGCCACATCTGGCACGCGTCAGCTGCCAATACATCTTTCTCTCAAATCCGCATCATCAACATCCACGTCTTCATTATCCTGAGGCTTCATTTCGCTCAAGCCTCTTCTCGCTTCTCCACACTTCCAATCAGGTTATCCTCTTCACAGATCTACATATTCACCTTCTTCTTCATCACAGAACCATATCTTCATTCTTCTTTTTCGATCTCCAGCCACACATTAGGACTTTTGAGCTGAATGAGAATTATATTTCTGAAATCAGAATAATTCTCTCTTGAAAGTCATAGGCTAGAGAGTCCAAAGACTCCCTCTAGCCACCTTCCAAGCACACTCTCATTTTTCCATTTCTCCAAAATTCCACGGTGTTTTCTCTCTCATTCTCCACGCTATCTCTCCTTCGCTGCCACCTCCCTTGCACGCGTCACGCCTCTCATTTCTTCACTCGTGACATCTTTCACGCTTCACCTTCATTCCTCTCCCGTAAGAACATCACCACATTTCTCTCATTTTCCACTTCGAATAAACCTCATCAGTTAGGGTTTTCTTCTTGAGTGCATCACCATCACAGATCTACATCTCGTCATTCGTAAGTTTTCATTTTTCTTCATGAATATACATCTCCTTCCATATTTGCACCTCATCTTCACCATTCTTTCGATTTCCACCGATTAAACACCTTGTTTCCCGAATCAATCCATTTTCCACTGTTCAATCTTCATTTTGAACCGATTAATCGGTTAATATTGGGTTTCCTTCCATTTCTAGGGTTTCTATCGAATTTAACCCTCTATTTCTTGTTTTTCTTCGAGTTTTTTTGTCTTTTTCCGCTGCGTTCACATCTGGAAGAAGCTTCGAAGGAGCTCGCAACACGCACGTTTGTCGTCTCCTTGGGCGTTCGTCCATCAAGTGGTATTCAGAGCAAGGTCGAACACGCTTCGAAGGTAAGTATCTCGGTTCGTCTCTGTTCTGAGTTTTCTTCCATTTTTGAGTGGTTCGATTTTCTTCTGTTCTTGCGTTTGATTCACGTCTTTGTTTTTGTTTCTAGTTTTGTCTCGGTTTGATTTTGATTCTGAGTATTTTGTGTTGTTTCTTTTCATTTCTGAGGTGTTTATCATTTTCCTTCATTGTCTTGAGTGTTCTGGTTTAACGTTGTGCGTTTAACTTCAGTTATTTTCGCATTTCTGTTTCGTTCATTGTTTCTGTTTTGAGTTTTGTTTCATTTGATTCAGTGTTGCTTTTTGTTTTGTCTCGCGTCTTTGATTCAAATAGTGTTGATCTGTTTAGCTTATGCGTTGTTCATCATTTCTTTTACTGTCTTGTTTTGAGTTTTATATTCTGATTAGGTGCATCTGTGCATTTTTTTGTGTTTGAGTCAGTGTTTCATCATTTTAAATCGGTACATTTGTTCATTTGAGTCATTTTCATTGATGAATCATATTCTGTTTTTGTCAAAGTCATGTTCAGTTGCTTATTTATCATAAATTCTGTGTTAAAAGCTGTATTTGATTTTTTTTTTCTGAGATTCTGGATTATATGATCAGTGGCTGTACACCATATGAGCTATGATACAATCATTGTGAGCTCGGGTGCATGCAAAAGTGACATTAATCTCAGATCTGAATGGCTAATTGAAGTATAATCTGTTTCTGGTTATTTTGTTTGATTGAGATGCATCTAATTGATTGAGCCAGTACCATGTGCATACCATATAAGCAATGAATTGCTTTGGCAAAGCTTGGTTGCACTGAGAAAACTCCAATAGAGTCTCATTTGTAGTTGGCCGATCTGCATAACTTTGCTTGTGTCTATGTTCTTTGCGCTTCTTAATCTGGTTTAGCATTAGATCCTTGCTGGACATCTTGCAATAACTTCTTAGTGTCTTGTTTGAATTTTAATTGATGTCTTTGACTTTAGCTAGTTGATAAAAAGCTATTTGAATCTTTGAGTCAAAATTTGAGTGGTTAAGTTGCTTACATTGAGCAATTTGGGGGCTGACTAAGTCAAATTTTGAGATAGTGTGTTTCTGCATCCATTTGCTTTACAAACAAGTTTCTTTTAGATATTTGAAACTGATGATGCAAAGAAACCACGAGTTATAGCTACCCTAAGCATTTTCACTCTTTAAACCACCAAATTTTTGGCATTTTTCATTCACAAGTTGCTGGTTGTTTGCCTTTCCTGAAATTTGTGGAACTGGTGCATTTGAAATTTAGTTGTCATTGCAGCAAAAAGCTTGGTCATTCTGTTTACATGTAAAACAATTCAAAAGAAACATTTATATAGTTTTAAAAAGCTGACAGACCAGTGCAATTGACTTTTATGAAAGCTGATCCATTAGAAAAGCCTTTTCTCTTAGGCATTTTATGGAACAGTTTCAACCAATTTTGAACTAAATTTGAATTTGGTGCAAATGCAACTTGTTTGGTTTTTTTTTATTTGCTTTTAAAATCTTTTCTAGAGCTATTATTAGGTTCAGTTTGAGTGCTCACTTTCTTCAAAGCTTTGTTTCTTGCTTGTCTTGGTTGACAACTCTGGTTTTGTCTATCACATGTGCAATCTATTCTGCTGTTCTTAATTTGAGCTTTTCTTGCTTTCATAATCTGATCTAGAGTTATCTTAAGCAATAGATCTGTTGTGTTGTCCTTATTTGTGGCTGTCCTGTTCTGTTCTACCTCTCTGTCCATTACTTTGATCTTTGCCTAGCCATTTCTTTATTATTTGAGAAGTTTTTTTCACTCTGGATTTCTGGAATTTGAAAGGAGGTTTGTGTGCTTGGTAGCATTTTAGGTGGTGGTGGTCTGGATTACTCTCCAGCTGTGTACTGCCAAGGGAGAATTTCCTTCCAAACCTTTCCATTTTGAGTGTTTTAAGCTTTAAGAGACACTGATTTTTGTGAGTTTTGTGTGGCTGCATCTAAGAGCCAAATTTCTTGTTGAGAGTGTGTTCTTGTTTAAGTGTTGAAATAACTTCTGAACTTGCAATGTGCTGACCATTTAGTTGTGCAGATTTTGTTCTGATTAATAGTGTTCAAAAGCAGTTTGCACGTGTGGGAAGTCTAACACAAGAATACCTACAGTGGAGAAAAAGGAGCTTTGCTACCTTCATAAACTACACCAAGTTGAATAGGGAGTTTTTTTTTCATTCTATTGTGTAGTTTCATGCTATATTTGTGCCTGATTAGAAATAGTTAACCATATTTGATTGAATATTATGCTTGGATATCATATGGTTTAACTGTTCCTGAAAATTGAATTTGGTTTAGCAAGTTTGAACATCCATACATTAAGTGATAGTGATGGTCTAGTGTTATTGTTGGCTTAGCAGATTTAATGTAGGCAAACTATTTCTTTGATTCAATTCTGGCTAATAAATTGGATGTTGTAATTGTTGTTTGGAAGCTGCAATAATCCTTTAAGGTTTCAAAAACACCAATGCAGGGAGAAAGTCTAGATTAGGGCTGGGATTTGTTTTTCTGTGTTGATAATAATCCAATCTGAACTGTGCTGTTATAAATACTAATTCTTTTCTTTCTCTGGGATCTTGGTGTATAGATAAACTGCAGCATTACGTGGGATAGGAGTTTTTTTTTCTTGAAAAGCATTTAGAAGCAACACAACAATTGCACACGGTGAAAGCCAGAGAATAAATGGAGCTATCTGGAGTTTAATTGAGCAACCAGTAGCAGCCATCTGAACTGAAGGGAGTTTCTTTCACCTTAAATTGCATTTGTTTTGGTTGAACTAATCCTGTTATAGCTTGTATTGCTTAGCATTATTTGGAAGTTGATCTGGTATGATAATTTTTGTACACTAGGATTAGCCAATCTGAATCTGACTCTGAATTGGAATTGATTCTGCATTGCATTGGATTGGTCAGGTTTTGATTAGTCTGGATGGTTGTTTAATCAACTTTGATTTACACCTATTTGCATCTGGTTTAATATCCATTTCCATTTGTACCTTGCTGAAATTTGGTGTGAAATTTTAGTGTGCAGAGCTGATCTGTTTGGGATTTTAGTTGGAATTACATAGTTAAAAGCAGTCTTGTAATTAGGGGAGTTGCTTAACTTTCTTACCTCTGGACTGTTTAAGTGTTTCTGTCTTAGCTGGTGATAGCATTTATGGTTGCTTTGCTGAATTGAGTGGGAATATTTGATTGCAGTTTGTCATTTGAGAGCAAAAGAAACTTATATAGCTGCATCAAGTGTACGAGACTAGGAAAAAAGGGAAGAATTTTTTATATTGTGTGAAGTTAATCCTCTTGATATCTGTGTGTAGATAAGGTACATTGATTACAATTGTGAATTGTGATTGTAGGATTATACTGGCCAGGAGATTCCAAAGTATTGATTCCAGAAGCTGTCAAGAAGCAAACTGTTTTGCAGGAGTGGTGAATCAGATTCAAGAGAGAAGATTCCAGAATCACAAAGTGGAACAACAAAGCTGAATGAAGTGGACAGGACCGTGGCAGGGGGCATGTTTTGTATTTCTTTTGTTCCATTTGATGTGTAATAGGTTGATAGGCTATAGTTTTCTTTTAGTTTCAATTTTGTTTGTAATAGGTTTGTGTTAGCCACTGTTAGCTTTAGCTTTTGTTTTGTAAAAGGGCCTTTTATAAAGTCCAAGTTCTTTGGAAGAGTCCTTGGTGCTCTTTCAAACTCTTGGCAACTTTTATTGATTGCTTTGATGTTTTTTTTAGCATAGCTAGACAGGTGAATGTGTCTTGTTAGCCAAAGCTACAAGCTTCACCATAGGAGTAGACTTTAATATTGATTTGATTTGTGTTTCTCGTAGGGGTCATTAGAGTCCGCTGGATTCTTAAGTGTTGTGTTTGTTTAATTTTGTGTTCACGGTTAGGGGTGACTTTGGCTAAAAGAGATTAAACTCTAAGCCTTTTCACACATTAGAGTCCGAGAGTCTAGTCTTTTATTTGTGCTTAATTGTATGTGTTTATTTGTGAGTTTTGTCCTTTGATTTTAAAAGTGATTTTAGTTTAAAGGGTAACTAGTAGTAACCTAAGACATTTCTGGCAAGGCAAGACTTGGTGCTTAAGCAGTCTTCATGACTCACCTCTCTTACCTGGGACTTGTCTAAGTGTGAATCTTGTATACCTTTACACTAGAAACAACTTTTAAAAACAAAGATGTCTTCTTATGGTTCATATAGGTCTTCTAGATTAGATAAAGTTGATGAAATGTTTAAACAAGCTAGGAATCTTCCATCATTTGGTAAAGACATAGGTGCATTAACATACCTAGCTTGGGAAAAAGAAATTGATAAAATAAATCCTTGGCTTTATGAAGAGAGTGAATATTATGTTCTTAGTATATATCTCTCTAAGTTAGAAGTGCATGCAAGAGAGTGGTGGAATGAAAGACAATATCATGTTAGGAAAGGTAAAAAGTCCTCCATACGTGATTGGCATGATTTAAAAGCTTGCATGAGAAGAAAGTTTGTGCCTACAAGCATTAAAAGAAACCTAGAACTAATTAGGGATTGCCTTGAAAATGGAAAATCATTTCTTGAGAGTTTAAATGATCATGGGTTTCTTCGTAGAGAATTAGAATTTAGGGCAAGACTTAAAGAGATCAAGGATAAGAAAAGAGAAAGAGAGATTGAGAGAAAAGAAAAGGAAGAAAAGAAAGAAGAAGAGAAGAAAGAGAGAGAAGAAATAGAGAAAAGAGAAGAGAGAAGAAGAGAGGAATTAAGAAGAGAAGAAGAAAGAAGAGAAGAAGAAAAGAGAGAAAGGCAAGAAAGAGAGAAGAAGGAAAAGGAGAAATTGTTCCTTATGGCAAATCCTATTCTTCGAAAGACCATAGAACTTAAAAGGGAAGGTTTCCAAATCTTTACTTCTTTTCCAATAATTGATTACTTTTCAATTTTTGACTTCTCTTTCAAATCAATTGTCATGAAAACATTTTCAAAATATGACAATTCAAATCTTGAGTTATTGTTATCTTTAAGAAAACAATTAACTCAAGATAAAATTGAATCTGAACTTCTAAGATTTTCAAAGATTACTAATCAAAGTATTAGAAGTTCTTATTCTCTTGTTTTTAAAGAAAAATTCTTTCTTGGATTGATATTAACTGAAGATATATTTGATGTGTATTGCAGATTCGTGTTTGATCCAGGAGGAAGAAAACTAGATCTAAAAGAATAAGGCCATTCTAAGATGGTCATGCTCCCAAAGATTGTGTGGAGTTTCTTCATAAGGCGATTGCCAGATTTGAGGACAAATCTTTTCTTAAGAGGGAGGGCATGATGGAATCCTACTTGACTTAGTTTTCCTTTTGTAATTTTACTTTTCCTAGCTTAGCTCTTAAGGAGTATGGGTTACTATAAATACCCAACTCCTCTCTTGTATTAGGACTTTTGAGCTGAATGAGAATTATATTTCTGAAATCAGAATAATTCTCTCTTGAAAGGCATAGGCTAGAGAGTCCAAAGACTCCCTCTAGCCACCTTCCAAGCACACTCTCATTTTTCCATTTCTCCAAAATTCCACGGTGTTTTCTCTCTCATTCTCCACGCTATCTCTCCTTCGCTGCCACCTCCCTTGCACGCGTCACGCCTCTCATTTCTTCACTCGTGACATCTTTCACGCTTCACCTTCAATCCTCTCCCGTAAGAACATCACCACATTTCTCTCATTTTCCACTTCGAATAAACCTCATCAGTTAGGGTTTTCTTCTTGAGTGCATCACCATCACAGATCTACATCTCGTCATTCGTAAGTTTTCATTTCTCTTCATGAATATACATCTCCTTCCATATTTGCACCTCATCTTCACCATTCTTTCGATTTCCACCGATTAAACACCTTGTTTCCCGAATCAATCCATTTTCCACTGTTCAATCTTCATTTTGAACCGATTAATCGGTTAATATTGGGTTTCCTTCCATTTCTAGGGTTTCTATCGAATTTAACCCTCTATTTCTTGTTTTTCTTCGAGTTTTTTTGTCTTTTTCCGCTGCGTTCACATCTGGAAGAAGCTTCGAAGGAGCTCGCAACACGCACGTTTGTCGTCTCCTTGGGCGTTCGTCCATCAGTTAATATTTGGCAACGTTAATGTTTTATTAATTGGCAACGCACAATTTTTTTTAAGAGCTGCAACGTTCATTTTCTTTTGTTGCAAGGTATTTTACATGTTCTATAAATAGAACAACTATTTTCATTCCAAAACACATCAAAATCATTTCTCTCATCCTCTTATTTTCTCATTCTCCCTTCTCTCTTTTCTTCTAAGAAAATCTTGGTTTATTTTATATTCTTTCTAGAGATCCTTGTTACTTCTGAGATCATCAGAAATTTCAGAGAAATTCCTATTGTATCCTAGGGGACTTATGCAATACACCGCGGATAAGTCCTTAAGGACAATGAAACTACACGTCTCAGGAAATACTATTTGTGTTTTGTCAGTTTCATACAACAATCTTAAGGACCTATGGCTGCCATCAACAACATGCCCTTGGAGATCCAAACCTTTGCTTTTAGAACTCAGACGGTCTTCGCGAAATCACTTTTGGACGTGTCAAAATTCGAGATTTTCTTTGGAAAGAACTTTCGGCATTGGCAAGAAAATGTGTACACCCTTTAGATATGTGTGGAGTATTTGTTGCTCTTTCATCTGCGAAGCCCGACTCTAGTGTCCTTCAAACTCAAAACTTGTTGAAGAGTGGACATACGGGAACAAGGTATGCCGACACACTTTGCTTAGTGCACTTTCTAATGATTTATTCGATGTGTATTGTTCCTACAAGGAAGCAAAAGACATTTAGGACACATTGATTCTCAAATATACTGCTGAAGATGTCGTCAAACAAAAATTCATCATAAGAAATTACTACCGTTGGGAGATGATTGAAGACAAGGACATAAAAACTCAAATCAATGAATACCACAAGCTGCTCGAAGATATCAAAGGAGATAATATTTTTCTACCAGATGAATTTGTTTCAGAACTTCTGATCGAGAAATTGTTGCCATCCTAGACAGATTACAAACAACAGTTGAAACACAAACACAAACAAATGTCTTTATCAGAACTCATTGCACACATAATTATTGAAGATACCAACAGGAAGGAGTTTGCTATTGCAAGGGCCAAAGCTTTATCTGCAAAAGCAAATATGGTAGAAGTAAATCATGCTCCCAAAAGGTACGAACACAAACCTGATAACAAAAAGAAAAATAATTTTCTTAAATCACGTCCCAATGAATCTAAACCCACCTTTAAGAAGAAAGGAAATTCTTTTGTATGCGGAAAGTCGGGCCATCATGCACCACAATGCAAGTGTAGTGTAAGAAACGACAATCCTCCTTGGGTAAATATAGCCAAAGAAGATGACATTATTGTTGTGGTCGTTTCTCAAGTAAATTTGATGACCAATGTGAGAAAATGGGTGGTAGACTTTGGTGCTACCAGGCATATATGTGCAAACAAAAATGTCTTTACCTCTCACACTAGTGTAGGGGATGGAGAAGAACACGTGTACCTCGGAGACTCCAGAACCACCCATGTTCTAGGAAAAAGGAAAGTTCTTATTAAGCTCACACCTGGAAAGACTTTGGCCTTGAGTGATGTGCTACATGTGCCATCAATCACAATTAATTTAATCTCCATAACACTATTGAGAAAGGTGGGGGTTAAAGTGTCATTTGAGTTTGACAAGATTGTTATAAAAAAAAATAATGTTTTCGTGGAGAAGGAATATTGTGATCAATGACTCTTCATTTTGAATGTTTCTAAAAGTATTAATGAACTAAGTTCTTCTGCTTATATTGCTGACTATATGATATATGGCATGCTAAATTAGGACATGTGAATTCCTCGTATGTTTCAAAATTAAAACGACTAGGATTAATTAATATGCATGATAAATAGAGTAGTAAGTATGATATATGTGTAGAATATAAAATAACAAAGAAAACATGTTTTTCTGTAGAGCACCAAACTGAATTGTTAGGGTTAATTCATATTTATCTAGCTGACTTGAAACAAACCATGTCTAGAGGAGGTAAAAATTATTTTTTGACCTTTATAGATGATTATTCTATATATAGTAAAGTTTACTTAATCAAACATAAAGATGAAGCCTTTGATGTGTTTTTAACCTACAAAGCAGAAGTAGAAAATCAACTAAATAAGAAAATTAAGAGGATTAGATCAGATAGAGGTAGTGAGTATGTAGTGTTTAATGAATTTTATGTTAAAGAAGGTATTATCCATGAAGTGACCCCACCATATTCACCTGAGTCTAATGGAGTAGCTGAGAGAAATAATAGAACTCTTAAGGAAATGATGAATGTTATTCTTGTTAGTTCTAGTGCTCGTTATAACCTTTAGGGAGAAGTCTTGCTTACTACATGTTTTTTACAAAATAGAATACCCCATAAGAAAACTATTAAAACTTCTTATGAGTTGTGGAAAGGCTACCAACCTAACCTTAAATATCTAAGAGTGTGGGGGTGCCTAGGTAAGGTGATGATACCCGATCCTAAGAAAATGAAAATAGGCTCTAAAACCTGTGATTGCATGTTCTTAGGCTATGCCAAACATAATGTTGTTATAGGTTTCTAGTTGTTAAAAGTAACATACTTAAGAGAAAATCTATAATAAAGACGAAAAATGCTGAGTTTTTTGAACATGTGTTTCCCTTAAAGGTTAGTGAGATGTCTCAACCTGTTGATGATAATAGTAAAAATGATACCATGAATGATGGTTTGAGAAGAAGTAAAAGATAGAGAAAGGAAACTTCCTTTGGAGATGACTTTTATACTTGTCTTGTTGATAATGATCCAACAAGCTTTGTAGAAGCTACTTGTGCTCCTGATGCAAAACAGTGGGATAATGCCATGAAATTGAATTAATTCAGAAAAACAATACTTGGACTTTAGTAGATTTGCCTAAAAGAGAAAAATTCATTGGTTGTAAGTGGATCTTTAAGAAAAAGTATCACCTTGATGGATCCATAGAGAAGTATAACGTAAGATTAATAGCAAAAGGTTTTACTCAAAAATCCAACATAGATTACTTTGATACTTTTACTCCTATGACTAGGATTTCCTCTATTCAAGTGTTGTTAACTCTAACAATTATCCATAAGCTAGTGATACACCAAATGGCTGTTAAAACAACCTTTTTGAATAGTGATTTGGAGGAAAAAATTTATATGGCTTAACTTGAAGAGTGTGTTGTACCTGGTCAAGAGGATAAAGTATCCAAACTCTTAAAATCCTTGTATGAGTTGAAACAAACACCAAAACAATGACATGAAAAACTTGATAATGTGTTACTTTGTGATGGTGTTTCACCTAATGATGCTGATAAATGTGTGTACTCTAAATTTGAAAATGGTGATTGTGTCATTATATATTTGTATGTGGATGACATGTTAATCTTTGATACATGCAATGAGATTGTTGCTAGAACTAAATTGTTTCTAGGATCAAATTTTAAAATGAAACACATGGGTGAAGCCAAAGTGATTTTAGGTATTAGAATCATAAGGAAGGGAGACAGTATATTACTATCTCAAGAACAATACGTTGATAAACTTCTTAAGAAGTTTGGGTTTTATGACCTAAAATAAGTGAGTACCCCTTATGATGTTAATTCTAAATTAATGAAAAATAAAAGAGAATTTATATTGCAACCTTAGTATGCCCAAATAATTGGGAGCTTACTACACTTGATGAACTTTTCTATACCTGATATTACTTATGCAGTAGGTAGACTGAGTAGGTACACTCAATGTCCAAATCAAGAACATTGGGATTCACTTGCTAGGCTTATGAGATACTTAAGAGGTTCAATGGATTATGCCAATGAATATAGTAGATTTCTCGCTGTACTAGAAGGGTATAGTGATCCTAACTGGATCTCTTATTCAAATGAGACCAAATCCACTAGTGATTATGTATTCACACTTGGGGGGGTGCAATTACGTGGAGATCAATCAAGCAAACAATTATTGCAAGATCAACAATGGAATATAAGTTTGTTGCTCTTAAGATGGCTGATAATGGGGCTAAGTGGTTGAAAAACTTCTTAACGAACATTCTACAATGGAAGAATGAATGAATGGAGACCCTAGACAATGAGAAGGAAAGCTTTCGCATCCCAATCTGTCTCCAAAGGTCGAAAATCCTCCTTTTTGCGCTTCAGTAGTCCAAAGATATCAACCCTAATGTGTAGAAGCCTTTAAATAGATCAAAATTAGATCATGGGCCAACGTCGCTGGCGCTCAGCGCCCTAAGTAGGGCAAGCAGGCGTAACTGCAAAGAAACTGACCCTCAACGCCCTGACTAAGGGCAACCAGGCGTCCTACGGTGTAGCTAACTGGCACTCAGAGCCCCTAGAGGGGGCACCCAAGCGTGCTTGCAAGATCCTTGGCCCTCAACGCCCTTGAAGAGGGCACGTAGGTGTCCATATGTGATCACCAGCGCTGAGGGCCCCATAAAAGGGCAACCAGGCGTCCTTGAGCCTTCTACAACCTTCTATTCTACTGCTTGTGTTGTCCTTCTTGGGTTCCAACTCCTTGATACTTTACTCCTCTTCCAAAACATACCAATAAACTACAAAATTGAGGGAATCAGTGCTAAAAGTCAATAAGTATAACCTCTATTCACTTATTCACCAAATTCAACTAAAACAAGAGTTTAAGCAAGTTTCAAAGTCAAATAGAGTTGATTTACTATCAAAAGTGCATTATAGATAACGGTAAATTCAACTGTTATCACAACCCCAAACTTGAAACTTTGCTTGTCCTCAAGCAAACTGTAACCTGGCTTACACAAAATAGCCATACTACAATGGTCTAGCACACTAAAAAGCATTTTCTTCTAAGACAAGTAATCACTCATGTCTACCTATCATAGAAAAATCAGTCAAGATATAATGAAGTCTTAGCCAATCAAGCTTCAACTATGGTGCTCACCTAACAAAGAATAAACAACAGATGCACATGCCTTATGAGTGATCAACAACCAAGAAAAATGTTATCCTATAGTGCATGGAATCATTCCTCACCAAAGAAAGTGTTTCACTCAAGCTCAAAGGTGTATAGTGAGGTGTCTCTTTCACTCTACCATCACAATGTCACACAATTCAACTTTGCCTTTCATTTAACAACATCAAACACATTCACAAGCAAGTTATCATCACAAGGACTTTTTGAGGCTTGTATTGTGGTTGGGCTAAGTGTTACCAATGAGGAACATTGGTACTTTGAAGATACCATATTTTGATGATTCTGCAAGTGATAAAACTCGAAGAATCAAGTCATAATTGTTTTAAAAGCACTTTAGTAGTTTGCAAATGTATTAGGAAAAAGTTTAAGCATGTTTAACTTAGAAATTTCGTATATCTAGAGAAGTTACATATAATCGATTATAAGATAGAATAATCGATTATCTTGAGCTGTCTTGAAAACCATTTTTACTCTGGAATAATGGATTATTACTTCAAATAATCGATTATCACTGGTCCTGATGAGAACTGCACAAGTCCCTGGAATAATTGATGTTCCTCAAAATAATCGATTATCATTGTCAGTTGTAATCTGACTTTTCACTTCAGACCAGTTGTCTATATATAGTTGTTTTTAAAACCCTTACAGGTTCAACTCTAAGCTTTTTGAGAATACAATATGATCTGAGGAAGTTCCAAAAAGCTAGTTCATTGCATTGCCTGGTCTCGTGAATAGGAGAAGCTCGCGCTTTGTGGGTCAAAAGTCGGAGCAGTTCTCTTCGAGTTGGCAATGCTGTTGTTCTTCCAGTTCGTTGGTCGAAGGAAAGTGTAGATTGATCAATTCCGGTTCGTTGGTAGAAGGAAGCACCCTTCCGGTTCGTTCGTCGAAGGAAGGTTTTATCTTACTGTTTCATTCACTCTACTGTAAATTTGTGAAACTGATTTTAGTGAAAACGTTAATCACTTTTTATAGTGATTAACAACTGGACGTAGAATCTTTTGATTCGAACCAGGATAAAAATTATGTGTTGAATTTTTTTACTCCCCACACTCTTTACATTTTCCGCACATTAGTTGTTCGATAAATTTTCTCTAAGAAAACTAATTTTATAAAAACGGACCATCTTAACTTAAGTTGTGACTGAACACGCTTTCCGCTTACTTTATTTCGTTGCGCGACTCTATGATACTGGTTGTCCTGATATCGACGCTAAGAAGAAAACTTGTTTTTCTGGACAACAAAGTTCCTTGAGTTAAGAGAGTGAATAATTTACTTCATAATTTGACATTGATCTCTCTTTCTACTTTTCACTTGAGAAACCACTTCTCAACTTAATCCCAACTTTTATTCATTGAGCTCATCCTTCTATTCTTTTTTCTTTCTTCTCTTGCTTTGCTCAATGCTCTTTTTCTTTTTCTTTTAACTTTTTCAACAACCCTAAACTTGAACCATTCTCTTGTACCATACATGCATACTCTACTCAACTCAAGGCAAGGATTTCAAGTGTTTTTCACATTGAGCTCAAGGTTCAAAGGATAAAACAAATTTTTGGGTTAAAAGTTTGGCATTGGCTTTCAAGGGATAAGAACATATGGCCTTGATCATTTGTAACAAGCAAGCAAATAGTTCAACAGAAAAACTAAGGCAAAATCAACTGTGGTTCCAAAGCAATAGCATTATTCAACAACAATAAATTCGGGGGCCCAACCTCTCACAGGTTAATTCTACAATTTGATAAACATCATGCCAAGCACATTAATCACAATTGAAACCATGCATCTGTCTTAAACAACTATGAGCAACAACCATCTTTGCTTAATTGCTAAAGAAATCAATATCTCAACATCACTCACAATTCAATAAGGCAAACACAAGATAATCTTACTTCTCACCATCAAACAATTTATCACTTAGCATCAAACCATTGTAGCAAACTATCCATTTAACCAAGTACATAGCTCAATTAAAAATAAAATAAACAAAGTTCAAACATGCATAAAAATAAAGAAAACAGGAGATGTTGTCATCACTCCCCTCAAAGGCATCTGAATCTTCCTCTAAATCATCCTTTGCCATGGCTTCGGCTTCGAACGTGCCACCTCCTCCACTAGCTTGGGCCTGGTCCCTAGGCCAAGACATGCGAGTGATGAACTCATCAAGTGAAATGCACTGAAGTCCCGGAGAAGCAGCATACAACCTAAAAACACAAAAACACTCAAAACAAAATCAAATCAAAATCGCACAATTAAATGAACTAAAAAAAAGGAAAAACTGGGTTGCCTCCCAGTAAGCGCTTGTTTAACGTCATTAGCTTGACACCACTATGCTCAATTTAGATTCTTGATATTGGCGTGCTTCTTTCATTCATCACACCAACATAATTTCAATAGCTTCCTAGTCACCAACTTGACTCTCCTAAAATAAGGAGCCTCAATCTCAAGAACTCCCTTTGCTTTGATAGCCTTGATAACCCATAACCTGTTCTTGAATTTCACTGGTTTTCCGGGTTTGGGTTCGTTATTTTCTAGCATATAGTCTTGGTGCACTAGTTTCTCTTCATTATCTCCATCCTCTTCCTTTACTTTTGGAGAAAAACAATTATGGCTCCTCTTGACCAAATTGGCAGCTTGATGAGGTAGACTAGTCACTAATAGAACTTCATCTGTTATTTTAGGGCTAGTCTGTTTTACTTGAATTGGCTGCACATCATTAAAGACATTAAAAGTCACCTCTTCATCTTAATTTTTCAACGTTAAAACTCCATCATCTACATGAATGACAACCTTGGTTGTCTTCATGAATGGTCTTCCAAGAATGAGAGGGATCTCTACATCTTCCCCCATTTCCATCACTACAAAATCAAATGGGAATTTGAGTTTGTCAATCTATATCACAACATTTTCCACTACACCATAAGGATGCTAATGGACCTTTCTGCCATTTGCAAGATCATTCTTGTAGGTTTGACCTCAAGACCACCAATCTTCTTGAGCATAGATAGGGGTATTAGATTGATGTTAGCCCCTAAGTCCACTAGAGCCTTCCCTATATCATGATTCCCAATGGTGCAAGGGATATTGCAACTTCCTAGATCTTTGAATTTTGGAGGGAGAGTCTTCAGCATAATGGCACTGCAATTATCCTGCACTTCAATTATATCTTCATCTAGATATTTCTTCTCTTTAGTGAGAAAATTTCAAGCATTTCGCATAAGCAGAAATTTGTTGCAGTGTTTCAGTCAAGGGTATAGTAATCTCCAATTTCTTGAAGGTATCCATAAATAACTTTTTGGGTAAGGAAGGGGTTTCTCTATTGTTTTTCCTTTTTTTTTCTCTCATCCTCTTCTTCTTTCTTTTTCTCCCCCTGTTAAGATGTTGGCAAGTGTACCGAATCGTATCAAGTAATATAAAACGGTAAGACCAAGTATCGTATCCCAGAAGACTCATGACACTAAACAATTGTGTAATTGCTTAACTAATTAAGACTTTGAAGAACAATTTTAGGGTTTTTGAATGCAAAACAATAAAGTAAATATGAATGCAAATTGATCAATTGAGGCTAAACATTAGAATGAATGAATGAAGTTGAAAATATGACATGAGTATGTTGTTGGGGTTTAGATTTCACCTAGTTTACTCTCATGCATATAAGAATTCATCTTCTTCATTCAATTGTTAACATCAATTTCTAAATTACTTAAAACCTAATATCTCGACGAAGAAAGCCTATCCTTAATTAGTAGATCACAATGTCTTGTATCACTAGAATTAATTATGCATTACGATTAGAAGCTTAAGATGACCAAAACTCATATCCCTATGTCTAGGCAATATTGCTTTTGGGAGAAAAATCTCCAGATCTAGTTTCCCCATATGTGTCCATATCACGAAAACCAATAATCACGTCATGAATGAGTTAAACATAATAAGCATGGAGCAAAGAAGAATAACCCTAACAATTGATGAAAGAAGCATAAATAAATAAGAATCAATTCAAATACATGAGAGTTTAGAGGTTACATCTTCCCCAACAACAAATAAGGTTTAGTTCTCCATTATCATGGAGAAACTAGATGAACAATGGAATGGAAGAGATAGAAAAACCCTAAAAACTGAAGAGGAGAGCTCTCACATCCCCAAATCTTCCTCCAAGGGGTGAAAAGTGTGTTTCTATGCTCAAGCCATCAAGAGATACAAATCCTAGGACGTCCAAGTCCTTCAATAGAACAGAAAAATAACAAAAAACAGGTCCAAGCCCACGTTGCTGGCGCTCGTCGCCATAAGTGGGGCGCCCAGGCAGTGTGCGGGAAAAAACCAGTGCTCAGGCACCCTGACTAGGGCGCCCAAGCGCCCTGCACCCCATAAACTGGCGCCCAACGCCCATAATGGGGCGCCCAACAGCCCTGCGTGACCTCCTGTGCTCCTTTTCTAATGCTTTAACTGTCCCTCTTGAATTCCAACTCCTTGATACTTTTGCTCTTCTTCCAAATCATACTAATAACCTACAAAATCAAGTGAAATTAGTGATAAAATCATCAAGTATACCCTCTACTCACTTATTCACAAAACTAAACTAAAAACATGAGTTCAAGCAAGCTTCTAAGTCCAAAAAGGGTTTATTTAATATCAAAATTGAATCACAGATAACGATATTCTCAACCGTTATCACAACCCCAAACTTGAAACTTTGCTTGTGCTAAAGAAAAATGTAACTTGGCTTAAACAAAGTAATCATACTACAATGGTCTAGGACACCAAAAAACATTTTCCTCTAGGACAAGTAAATCACTCATGTTTGCTCATCATAGAAAGATTAGTCAAGATATAATGATGCTTTAGCCAATCAAGCTTCAACTATGGTGGTCACAAAATCAAGACATACATAACAGATGCAACAACCTTATGAATGATTACCAAGTAGACATAATGTTACCCTATGTGCATGGAACTATTCCTCACCAAAGACAATGTTTCACTCAAGCACTCAAAAGTGTTTCACTCAAGCACTCAAAAGTGTTTCACTCTAACTCAAAGGTGTATAATGAGGTGACACTATTACACTCTACCATCGCAATGTCACATGAATCAACTTTGTCTTTCATTTAACCACATTTCAAACACACTCACAAGCAAGTTATCATCACAAGGACTTTTTGTGGCTTGTATGAGGCTAGGCTAAGAAGAAAATTGGTTTTTCTAGACAACAAAATCCTTGAGTTAAGAGAGTGCGTAATTCATTTATTCACATTAACAATCAACTCTCTTTCTTCTTTTCTGTGAGAAACCAATCTTGAACTTATTCCCAACTTTACTTTCATTGAGCTTAACCTTTTCTTTTCTTTCTTTTATTTTCTTTTGCTTTTTGCTTTTGCTCAATGCTTTTTTTTAATGAATTTCACAAAGTTCTTTCCAGTTTCTCACAACCCCAAACTTGAACCATTCTCCATTACCACATACATATACTCTACTCAACTCAAGGTAAGGATTTCAAAAAGGATATTCAAAATTTCAAATTTAGGCTCAAGGTTCAAAGGGTAAAGAGAAACATTGTTCTTTGTTATGTTCACCTATTGATATTGGCTCTAAAGGAGAACAAAACATGGCCTTGATCATATGTAACAAGCAAGCAAGTGATTCAATCATAGAAAATTAGGCAAAATCAATCATGCTTCCAAAGCAATAGCATTCAATCAATCAAAAACTCTTGAGCCCAATCTCTTACAGGTTAACTCAAGTTCCACTATTTCATAACATTCTACCTAACATATTAATCCCAGTTGAAATCATGCATCTGTTTTTAACAAAACTATGAGCAACCACCATCTATGCTTAAAAGCCTCACCAATCATTAACTCAACATGCATCATAAAACAATAAAGCAAACACAAGAATATTACTCATCACAAACAGTTTATCACATTATACCCAACCATTGCATCACAATTCATTAAACCAAGTACATAACAACAAAATAAACACAATTCAAAGAAACATAAAAATCCTGATCCAACAGCATCCATCAGTAGATGCTTTCATCTGAATCTTCCAGCATCGGTCAGTAGATGTGAATCCTTCTCATCAGTATCCATTAGTAGAGGCTGATCTTTCTCATCTTCATCGGTATCCCTCAGTAGATGCCATCAGTATCACCCATCAATAGGCGCTTAATCACATAGCATCCATCAGTAGATGTTGAATCTAGTAGGATCCATCAGTAGATGCTCTCATCTGACTCATCCTAGCATCTATTAGTAGATGTTGTCATTGTTGCAAAGCAAAATCAAATCCACACCACACAAATAATCAATTAAAAAGAAAAAGTCCGAAATTGGGTTGCCTCCCAATAAGCGCTTGTTTAACGTCACGAGCCTGACACCATTAAGCTCAATCTGGATCTTTGATGTTGGTGTTCCTCCTTCCTTCATGAAACCAACAAAATCTCAACAATTTTCTTGTCACCAACTTGACTCTTCTAGAGTAAGGATCATCAATCTCAAAAACTCCCTTTGCTTTAATATCCTTGATAACCCATAACCTGTTCTTGAATTTCACCAGTGTGTCAGGTTTGGGTTCATTACTTTTCACTTCAGGGTGTTGGTGAACCAGTCTTTCTTCCTTCTCTTCGTCCTCTCCTTCCACTTTTATAGAGAAACAGCTAAGTCCCTTTTTGACCAACTTGACAGGTTTTTCATCTGTTGTTTTAAGACTAGTCAGCTTTTCTTGAATTGGCTACCTAGCTTCAAAAACATTGAAACTTACCTCTCTCTCTTGGTCCTTCAATGTTAAAACTCCATCATCTACATGAATGACAACCTTAGTTGTCTTCATGAATGGTCGTCCAAGGATGAGTGATACATCTGCATTTTCCTCCATCTTCATCACTACAAAGTCCACCAGAAATTGGAGTTTATCAATCTTCACCACCACGTCTTCTACCACACCTAAAGGTATTTGACGGACCTATCTGTCAACTGAAGCATCATTCTTGTTGGCTTGACTTCAAGACCACCAATCTTTTCAAGCATAGATAGGGGCATCAGGTTGATGCTAGCCCCTAAATCAATAAGAGTCTTTCCTATATCATAGTTTCCAATGGTACAAGGAATGATGAAACTCCCCGGATCTTTAAATTTTGGAGGGAGAGTCTTCTGCATAATATCATTGCAATTGCCCTGCACTTCAATTGTTTCCTCATCTAGATATTTCTTCTTCTTATTGAGGAGTTGTTTCATGTGCTTCACATAAGCACTAATTTGCTGCAGTGCTTCACTCAAGGGCATGGTAATCTCCAATTGCTTGAAGATCTCCATGAAACGCCCAAATTGTTTCTCTTTTTCAGTCTTTGAAAAGCTTTTTGGATAAGGAAGGGGCGTCTCAATTATTTTCTCTTTTTTTCTCTCATCCTCTTCTCCTTTCTTTTTCCTCTCATCTTTCTCAACTTCTTTTCTCTCAGCCTCTTTTTTTTCTCTCTTTATTCATCTCTTCTTTTTTCACTTAACTAAGCTTTTTCTTTTCTCTCAACTTTTCTCTCATCTAACATCGTGCCACTTATAGTCATAATGGCATTACACTCCTCCTTAGGATTAACTTCAGTATTAGCCCCAAAACTCCTGTTAGGCATCTCCTCCAACTTCTTAGCTAATTGACCAACCTGTATCTCTAAATTTCTAATGGCAGCTTGAGTGCTTTTGTGATCTGAGATTGACACTTGCATGAACTGTTGGAGTGTTTCCTCTAGCTTTGTAGTCCTGTCAAATAAGGAGGGTTGTGGTTGCCATTGCTGCTGTGGTGGTCTATTGAATTGTCCAGTTTGCCCTTGACCCATGCTTGGGTAAGGTTTCCACCCTTGGTTGTAGTTACCTTGGCAGCCTTGATTACCCATAAAATTGACTTCTTCTTGGGTAATAACTTGCATGGCGCATTGTCCATTGATATGATCTCTACCACACAACTCACAAAGTTGATGTTGAGCTTGAGAAACATTCTGCAATTCCTTTGGCAATTGAGAGATTTTCTTCATTAGAGTCTCCAGTTGTTGAGTCATAATCTTATTATGTGCCAACAGAGCATCTTGAGATTACAGCTGTAGAACTCCTTTTTGGTGTAGTTGAGTTCTTTCACTATGCATCTCATTATCATTTGTAGCCATATTTTCAATCAAATCATAAGCTTCCTCTAGAGTCTTGCACTTGATATTACCTCCAGTTGAGGCATCTAGCATCAATTTAGTTTGTGAGCTTAGACCTCCAAGGAATAGAATGACTAATGTAGGTTCATAAAAACCATGAGTATGCGTCTTTCTCAGCAAGCCTTTAAATCGGTCCCATGCTTGACCTAATGTTTCATCCATGCCCTGCCTGAAAGAAGAAATTTCCTGCTTACCTTTGTTCACCTTTGACTGTGGGAAGTATTTATTCAGAAACTTTGCAACCACAACTTCCCACTCAATAAAACTGTTTTTTGGAAAAGAGTTCAACCACATCTTAGCATTGCCTCCCAAAGAGAAAGGAAACAAGCTCAATCTAATAGCTTCATTTGGCACGCCATTGATCTTCATAGTATTGCATATCTCATTGAATGTGGTCAAATACTCATGGATTTTCATGTGCTAATCCATTGAATTGGTTGTTCTTCACTAATAGAATCAAAGCAGGCTTCATCTCCATATTTGCAGCATTAACCATCGGCCTTGCAATGCTATTAAAATGATGACGGCCAATGACTATTGCATAATATGCTAGGGTACGTCTACCATTCCGCTCTTCAGCCATATTTTTTGTCTCTTGGTCAGATCCTTGAGGTGATGGCTGTAAAAGAATCTCAAGAGAAAGGAAAAGTTCTCTGGACGTCCTATTCCTTTTTTTTTCTTATACTCATGTCCAAACCTGCAAGAAGAGGTTTAGAAACTTTTGTGCTTCTAGTCTGAATTGTACCCTGCATACGCTAGAGATCAAAACACTAGAACACCCAATTAGCACATAAAAAAACAAAATTAAAGATAATAAAAAATAAAAAAAAAACAAAAAGATAAAAATAAAATAAAAAAACAAAAAGATAAAAAGATAAAAAAAACAAACAGATAAAAAGATAAAATTAATGATAAAGTCTAATCGGTTAAGAATCACACAAAAGTATAGTTTAAACCACGAGTCCTCGGCAACGACACCAAAAACTTGTTAAGATGTCGGCAAGTGTACCGAATCGTATCAAGTAATATAAAATGGTAAGACCAAGTATCATATCCCAGAGGACTCACGATAGTAAACAGTTGTGGAATTGCTTAACTAATTAAGACTTTGAAGAATAATTTTAGGGTTTTTGAATGCAAAACAAGAAAGTAAATGTGAATGCAAATTGATCAATTGAGACTAAACACTAGAATGAATGAATGAAGTTGAAAATATGAGATAAGTATGTTGTTGGGGTTTAGATTTCACCTAGTCTACTCTCATGCATATAAGAATTCACCTTCTTCATTCAATTGTTAACATTACTTTCTAAATTACTTAAAATCCGATGTCTCGACGAAGAAAGTCAATCCTTAATTACTAAATCACAATGTCTTGTATCACTAGAATTAATTATGCATTACGATTAGAAGCTTAAGATGACCAAAACTCATATCCCTATGTCTAGGCAATACTGCTTTTGGGAGAAAAATCTACAGATCTAGGTTTCCCGGTATGTGTCCATATCATGAAAACCAATAATCATGTCATGAATGAGTTAAACATAACAAGTATAGAGCAAAGAAGAATAACCCTAACAATAGATGAAAGAAGCATAAATAAATAAGAATCAATTCAAATACATGAGAGTTTAGAGGTTACATCTTCCCCCAACAACAAAAAAGGTTTATTTCTCCATTATCATGGAGAACTAGATGAACAATGGAATGGAAGAGATAGAAAAACCCTAAAAATTGAAGAGGAGAGCTCCTACATCCCCAAATCTGCCTCCAAGGGGTGAAAAATGTGTTTCTATGCTCAAGCCATCAAGAGATACAATCCCTAGGACGTCCAAGTCCTTAAATAGAACAGAAAAATAATAGAAAACAAGTCCAAGCCCACGTTGCTGGCGCTCAGCGCCCTAAGTGTGGCGCCCAGGCGATGTGCGGGAAAAAAAATGGCGCTCAAGCGTCCTAACTACGCCCCCCAGCACCCTGCACCACATAAATTGGCACCCAACGCCCATAATGGGGCGCCCAGGCGCCTTGCGTGACCTTCTGTGCTCCTTTTATGATGCTTTAATTGTCCCTCTTGAATTCCAACTCCTTGATACTTTTGCTCTTCTTCCAAATCATACTAATAAGCTACAAAATCAAGGGAAATTAGTGATAAAATCATCATGTATACTCTCTACTCACTTATTCACAAAACTAAACTAAAAACATGAGTTCAAGCATGCTTCTAAGTCCAAAAAGGGTTGATTTAATATCAAAATTGAATCATTGATAACAATATTTTCAATCGTTATCACCCCGTCATCATTCTCACCTTCTTTCTTTTTCTCAACCTCTTATTTTCTCTCTTCATTCATCTCTTCTTTTTCACTCAACTCGTCTTTCTCTTTTCTCTCAATTTCTCTCTCAACTAACATCTCGCCACTTATAATCATAATGGCATTACATTCCTATTTAGGGTTAACTTTAGTATTAGCCTCAACATTATTCTTAGATTTCGCCTCCAACTTCTTAGCTAGTTGACCAACCTGTATCTCCAAATTTCTTATGGCAGCTTCTATGCTTTTATGATTGTAGATGTACACTTGCATGAACTATTGAAGTGTGTCCTCTAGATTTGTAGTCCTATCATATAAGGAGGGTTGTGGTGATATTGTTGTTGTGGTGGTATGTTAAATGCCCAACTTGTCCTTGACCCATGCTTGGGTGAGGTCTCTAACCTTGGTTGTAATTACCTTGGCGGCCCTGATTTCCCATATAATTCACTTCTTCTTGAGCGTTGGCTTGTGTTAACACTTCGGCAAGTGTACCGAATCGTATCAAGTAATAAATATTGGTAACACCAAGTATCGTTTCCCTAGAGACTCACGGCCTAAACATTCATATGGTTTCTTGATTAATTAGGACTTGTAAACGAAATCATTGTGTTTATATTACGGAAAATAAATATGAATGCAAGTGTTTATCAATTGGATTGAAAGATGCAAAGGTGATTGATATAAAATATGGAATGATTATGTTGTTGGGGTTTCCGACTTATCCTATCCACTCTCATGTATTTATGAATTCATCTTCTTCATTAATGTTAATGCCACTTTCTAATTTACCTTAAACCCGATGTCTCGATGAAGAAAGTCTACTCCTAATTACTAGTTCACAATATCTTGTATCCCTAGCAATTAATCATCAATTACATTCGCACAAAAGCTTAAAGGCAACCAACCCTCTTATCCCTATGTCTAGGTGATATTGCTTTTGGGAGAATTTCCCCAGTTCTAAATTTTCTCGTATGTGTCCATAGTGACAAAATCAATAATCATGCAATTGAATGAGTTAAACAAAGCATGCATAGAGTGTAGAGGAAAAACCCTAACAATTAATGAAGTAAAGCATTTTATAATAAGAATCAATTCAATACATGAGAGTTTCAAAGGATTACATCGTTTCCCCAACAATGGAGGTTTAGTTCACCATAGACATGGTGAAAATAGATGAAAATAATGAAAAGAATGAAAGATAGAACCCTAAAAGTTGAAGATCGGAGCTTCCACATCCAAAATCCGCCTCCGAGAGGTGAAAGGAGTGTATTTTCGCCTCTTTCCGTCCAAAGATATGAACCCTAGAACGTCCAAAACCTTAAATAGTTCATTAAAAATATAGAAAAATAGCCCAAGCCTACGTCGTTAGCGCTCAGCGCCCCAAAAGGGCGCTCAACGGTAGTTGTGACACTCTTTTTGACCCTCAGCGGTGGCGCCCAAGCGTGAAACAGTGCTTTCAAAACCAAACTGGCACTCAGCGGTGGCGCCTAAGCGTGAAATAGTGCTTTCAGAACTAAGTTGGCGCTCAGCGGTGGCGCCCGGGCGTGAAACGGTGATTGCATTTCTAGACTGGCGCTCAGCAGTGACGCCCAGGCGTGAAATAGTGGTTCTTCTATGTGCCACTTTTCCAACCTTTCATGACTCCAACTCCTTGCTACTTCAACTTCTTCATCCAATTCATCTTAATTCCTGTCAAAACAAGGAAAAATAAACATAAAACCCATTCAACTCTCTTATTCTCATAACTTAATCAAAAACGTGATTTCAAGCTAGTTTTTAAGTCATAAAGGGTGTTTTTAATATCAAAATTAAGTATAAAAATAATGGTTTTTCAACCGTTATCAGCTTACATGGCACAATGTCCATTGATATGATCTCCACCACATAGCTCACAAAGTTGGTGTTGAGCATGTGACACATTTTGAAGTTCTTTAGGTAATTGAGAGAGTTTCTTCATCAAGGCCTCAAGTTGCTGAGTCATTATCTTATTATGAGCTAATATGGCATCTTGAGATTGTAGTTGGAGAACTCCTTTTTGTTGAAATTGAGCTCTTTCATTATGTGTCTCATTGTCATTAGCAACCATGTTCTCTATCAACTCATAGGCTTCATCGAGAGTCTTCCATCTAATGTTACCTCCAACTGAGGCATCCAACATCAATTTAGTCTGAGATTTGAGTCCTTCAAGAAACAGAATGACCATTGTAGGTTCATCAAATCCATGAGTAGGAGTCTTCCTCAGTAGGCCTTTGAATCTATCCCATGCTTGGCCTAAAGTTTCATCCATGCGTTGCTGAAAAGAAGAGATTTTCTGCTTCCATTTGTTCATCTTGGACTGAGAGAAGTACTTGTTCACAAACTTGGCCACCACATCTTCCCACTTAGTGAAACTATTCTCAGGGAATGAATTTAGCCACATCTTAGCATTGCCACCCAAAGAGAAAGGAAATAAGCTAAGTTTAATAGCTTCATCTGGCAAATCATCTTCACTGTATTGCATATTTCTGTGAAAGTGATCAAATGTTCATATGGATTTTCGTGAGCTAAGCCATTGAATTCCTTACTCTGCATCAAGTGAATGAGAGCAGGCTTCATCTCCATGTTGGTGGCATTGACCCTCGGCCTGACAATACTGTCAAAATGAAGAGGGTCACTAACTGTTACATAATCCTCCAGAGTACGTTTAACTAGACCCATATTCTGATTGTCAGTCATGTCTTCTATTTCCTGATCTGAGACTGAAGTGAAGGGTTGTTCAAGAATCTTAGGAGAGGGAAAAAGTTCTCTGGAAACCCTTTTTTGCCTTCTTCGTCTACTATAGTCCAGACCTGTAAAAAGAGGTTCAAATAATTTTGTGCTCCTAGTGTGAATCTTGTCCTGCATACACTATAGAACAATGCACTAGAGCATCAGATTAGCCCAAAAAAATACAAAATAAGCACAAATTAAAAACAGAAAAAATAAAGAAAAAGTCTAAACAAGTTAAGAATCACACCAAAGTATAGTATGACCATGAGTCCTAGAGGGGGCGCCCAGGTGTGCTTGCAAGATCCTTGGCCCTCAGTGCCCCAAAGAGGGCGCACAGGCGTCCATGCGTGACCACCAGCGCTGAGGGCCCCAGAAAAGGGCAACCAGACATCCTTGAGCCTTCTACTACCTTCTATTCTAGTGCTTCTACTGTCCTTCCTGGGTTCCAACTCCTTGATACTTTACTCCTCTTCCAAAACATACCAATAACCTACAAAATTGAGGGAATCAGTGCTAAAAATCATTAAGTATAACCTTTATTCACTTATTCACCAAATTCAACTAAAACAATAGTTTAAGCAAGTTTCAAAGTCAAATAGAGTTGATTTAGTATCAAAATTGCATTACAGATAACGAGAAATTCAATCATTATCAGTATCTTGGGGGACTTTCGCAATACACCGTAGATAAGTCCTTAAGGATAGTGAAAATACACGCCTTAGGAAATATTTTTCATGTTTTGTCAACTTTCATACAACAATGGGGACGTTTATGACTTGATTTATGGTTCATTAGGTATGGGGACATATCATTTGTGACCTAGACCTGAAATAGGAGACTTAGTGGGGACATGAATTCTAGGGATGGAACATGACCCATTTGTTGATTTAGACCTTAAATCTTAATATGGGTTTGCTTGTTGAGTGATCAAGGGATTGGGGCTTAATAGGAAAATCTAGGTTTTCACCTAAGGGATTAGGGCTAGAGTGTTTTTGGGGGGTTGACATTAGTATTTGATGGAGAGAAGATGAAATTATGTATGCACGAGAGTGAAGTGGTGAAACTTAACCTTAGCAAAGTTTATCCATATCCTTTTTTACCTTTATCCACTCTTAAGTGCCTTCATTACCAAAGTCCTCATTGTATTATTTTGTACATTTATTTGGTTGCACATTTTTGTAAATCATTATACTGCTCTTCAGTCTAGATGAGTTATTAATCTTATAATTATCTAGTATTACACGAGTCTTTCGAGAAACGATACCTGGCCTTACCATTTTATATTTGTAAGAAAAGTGAAGCCTTATATCTCAAACCAAGAGGGGGAGTGAATTGGTTTTAACCCTTTTAGAACCTTTTTGAAATTTTTATGAATTCTTGAAACTTGAAATCAATAATCAAAGGCAAATGAATCAACAAAGATAAAGAGAAAGGGAGAAAGATCAAGACATAACAATCTATATTAATTCGACTTTCGCAAGCCTACATCCAATCCTCCTTCAACAACTTTAGTTGAAGAGAATCCACTATAATGATTGAGTATACAAGAATACAATGACAATCCCTCAATTGCACTCCTCTCACCACTCAAAACCAAAATAGCAAAACAAAAGATGAACACCCTCAATCTCTTACAAACATAAGAGCAATCCCAACTCTTCAAACTTTATTGTCCCCGCACAAGTACAGAATTCACAGATTATTGATGAACCTAATCTTTTTAACACACTATTCAAGTGCAGATTGAATCAGAACCAATGTAGTCCAAATTCTTGAAAGAATCCTTGATTTGTAATCACCTAATGAAGCTTTAATTCTCCAAGAATGTTTCTTAAAATCACCTGTAGTTAGAACTCAATGAGAATGTTAGTATTTTAAAAATGTAACATTACTGAAACAAGTTTCAAGTCATATAATATATATATATATATATAGGATTTTCAAATGTTGTCGCAGAATAATCGATTATGTTAATTGCATAATCTGATATGTTTTTCTCTTTGTTTTAACAGATTATCCTATGTGTGTAATCGATTATTTGAACTCTTAAGCCTATGATTGCTTCATTTAACAATCTTAACAGATTAGGTTATTTATGTAATGGATTAGACTATATTCTCTGTTTCAATCGATTATCAAATTTATGTAATCGATTATATTAACACTTAACCATATTAGTCATCCATTTGCCATCCTTAACAGATTATCTCACTTATATAACAAATTATGGCTTTCTCTCTGTTTTAATTAGTTATGTAGCTTGTATAATCGATTATAACAAAGTGAATTGCCCCTGCTTAGCTTTCTAAGTGTTCTGGCTAAACCGAATAGATTATTACACTTATGTAATCGATTATTTATACCATAAACTAGATTTCTAATCTAGTTTAGACATTATTCACTCAACATTAATGGATTCAAACACCTAGCACACACGTGTTAAAGATATAAACAATTGTTATGTCATTTTGTTGTGCAAGAAACTATTATTAATCATTTAACCAATCATCATAAAAAACAAAGATATAAAGAGACAAAGCTCCCTTATCAACAATATTACTTGAACGATTTGGTACACTTACCGAAATTGCCTAACAGTGGGCCAACAAACTTAAATCTTAGTAGATTTCTAAATAAATAAAAAAGAAGTAGCGAATTTATGTCTATTAAGACCATAATAGATTTTAATTTGCTATTTTTTTAAACTATTTTTGTTTCGGCATGAAACCAAAACCTATAATACATAAAATTTCTCAAAACAAAATATATATTTCAAATTGTTCATTTTCAGGACATAATAAATAGTTCCAAAATAAAAATAAACAATAAAACATCTAACTTCAAATTGATAATTTAGTTATAAGTGTTTACCATTGTCCAAATATAAAAAATTCCTCCCTCAATGATAGCTTTAATCTATCATGTAATACTCATATTCCTGTAAATTAATATGCCTATTGCACTATGAATTCTCTCAAATCACTTTCTGTAAATTTTGATGATAATGCATTAATGTTTTGATCAAGGTTTTTAATCCTAGTTGTTAATGTAAAACTCCATTCAAAGTTGTACATTTGTGGTGAGTGTAACATCCTACTTTAATCTATCATGTAATACTCATATTCCTGTAAATTAATATGCCTATTGCACTATGAATTCTCTCAAATCACTTTCTGTAAATTTTGATGATAATGCATTAATGTTTTGATCAAGGTTTTTAATCCTAGTTGTTAATGTAAAACTCCATTCAAAGTTGTACATTTGTGGTGAGTGTAACATCCTACTTTAATAGTATAAAACTACTAAAATTTGAGATCCAAAACCCCTAATTTAAAAAAAATGTTCAAAACAGACACCCGGAACCCCAAATTTGAGATCCCAAAAACTGAAAAAAACCAAAATCTGTTGAGTTGCGCCCAACACCCCAAAAGGGGCGCTCAGGCGCCAGATCCCTGGAATAGGGACGCTAAGGGGGTGCCCAAGCAAATTCTTCTCGCAAAAACAACTAGGGGCCCCTTTAAGGGTGCCCAACGCTGCACCAGGTTATAAAATTCACCTATTTGGACTTTGGTGACCCTCTATACAAGTTTAAATGATTCCTAAACACTCTTAGGCACTGAGAAATATTTAAAAACAGACCCCTAACTTGACTTGAGCACTCCAAACCCAAATTGACCTATGAAAACCCAAATTTACTCCTATAAGCTACCCAAACTCAAATGTAGACTTTATATATCAGTTTCCCAACTACATAACCAGGTCTAAACGCACTTGCTAGTACACCCCAACACCTCATATTGCTCACAGTCCCTCTGTTTCAAGATCTCACCATTCAAAACCTCAAATTGGGCCAAAAATCTCTAAGAACTCATCCTAAGATGACACTAATTGTCCTATACTAGATTTTTCTCATTGAATAGTCTAAACAAGTCCTAGTGGGTCCTATAACACACTCCCAACTGTCCAAAATAGTCAACACCTCTTACTTCCAATTCTCACTACTCAAAACCCCCATTTTCCCCTAAAACACTAACAATGAACCTTAATCTTTGCTCCATATCAGTTTTCAACCATTTAACTCTTCTAACAAGTCCCAATTAACCACATAACAATGCTAGACCAGTTGTCATCTCACTCTAATACCAAATTCTCAATTTCACTCACCAAAACCTCTCTTTTAAGCTTGAAACTCAAGTAACTTGACCAATATTTCACACAACCACTTGAATTCAGTTTCAAACATTTCAACATCATCATCATACTCAATTATAATAGTATTAATCATCACATTCACACTATACCACTTATGTTCAACATCACACTATCAAAATCACCAATCAAACATGCATTTTATACACCCAATCATACCAGTTTTCTTAAAATCATCTAAAACTCATAGAGACACCAAATTTATAATATAAACACAACTAAGACAAGTTCTAGCTTCCCTTACCTTACAAGAAATAGCCTCAACCCACAAAAATGTCTCATCGGTAGCTTGAAACACAAAAAATTCCTAACGAACCTACGAGGTACCAAAATTAAAACGGATAGAGTTCTTAGAATTCTAAATTCACCAAGAGCCAGAAAAGAGAACTAAATGATACATGCATAACAGTTTTGTGCATGATCATTGACCGAAGCAAAGAGGACAGAAAAACGAGTAGAAAAACTTCTCTTTTCTCCACATTTTTGTTTTCTCACTTCTCTTTCGTCTTTTTTTTTTCGAAAACCCTATAATGACAAAAATAGGGGTTTTCGAAAATCCTATATATTAGAGTTTGTTCATTTTATTTAAACAATTTGAGTATATATTGTTTGAACAAGCTGCTTTTCATATCTTTGCATTTGGGAAATTGTGTTACAGATTAAACTATTAATTTTTTGTTGATGTTGTTGAGTACTGGTTCTCTTTTTTTTTAACTAATATTTTTTTATTGTTTTTCGGAATTGTTCTGGAAAATCTTTATCAGGATTTGGAGACAACAAGAATGAGGATCAAGGGTTGCAAGTGCTCAACTACATTCAGGTTGGTTTGACATTTCCTCCTTTTGCATATAATATAGTATTATTATGCATGTTTGTACTATTGGGATTGAGGATGGTTTTGTAGTAAACAGAGATGATGAATGACTTATGAAAGGTTGTCATGGTCCACAAATATTTCCAATTGTTCCAATATTTAAAACGTTGTGAAAGGTTGTCTATCATGGTCCATAAGTGGATCATATTCAAATTGGTCCAATATTTAAAATGAGTGAATTTTTCTAATCCAATTTTTACATTTTTTAAACCAGAAAGGAAAAAAACATAGAGAAGAGTGTGAAAAGCAAAGAGTAAAGACATGAATAATTAATTATTTTGCTTAAATTGTAATATATGTGTATATATATATATATATATATATATATATATATATATATATTTAAAAATGTGAATTATTGTAAAATTTAATTATAAACTTATTGAATACACAAGATAAAGATTACAAGTTAAAATAATTCCAGAAACTTAAAACACTAAATTGAGATATACATTCCAAAAGAAAAAAGATACATACAACAGAGATGTTGTTACATATTTTCCAGCAGAGATAGATACAACAGAGATATACTAAATTAGATTTGATGTTTATATATGTAGCTAATGAATTTCTATTACTGATTCAGTAACATGGTCACGATTACCAATGCTCCCTGTTGCCTTTATAACATGCAATGTGTGTTGGACCAGAAGGATGAATTAAGGTTAAGACCGGACATGCTTTACTTTTGCCAGAGAAAGAAATTCTTGTCATTCATTTGCATTTTTTTCATCTATAATCTATTGTTCCAACATGTTGAATATTACTTGATTACAACTAGAGTTGTTATTATGATGCAGTTGGTGTATTAATGATATATTATTTCTGTTACGATGATACTAATAAGGACCCTTTCTAGGTTACAAACATTTTCATTAATTTTGAAGTTTAGAATCACACTAAATCATGTTAATGGCTTAACCATGTTACTGCCACATTGTTCTTTTTCCTATTTATATTATTTCATGTCATTATACATATTCAGTCAAGATTCTCTTGGTAATATTTTGTTTGTATTTTTTATTTAGGTAATTGAGTCTCAAGACAAAATGAATTCTGAAACCGTAGATGATAATTTGAATGATTCTTTGCCACCAACCATGAAAGATATTGAAAATGGGGATAAAGATTTGGATAGAGAAAGTAAAAGACCTAGGATAAGTACTTCAAAAGTTTGGGATCATTTTACGAAAATTGGTATTAAAGATGGTAAAGAAAAGGCAAAGTGCAATGGATGTGGTGCAGAGTATGCTGCTGGTGGATCAAAAATAGGGACATCATCAATGTTGCGTCATTTGTCAAAGTGTTTGGTCCTAAAGAAATAAAAAGACAATTATGTGGGGAAAATGATAATTGATCATGCTGGGAAATTAAGATCTAGGGAAATTGACCAAAAAGTTGTAGATGACCTTATTTTAATGGCTATTATTCAACATGGGCTTCCATATAATTTTGTTGAATATAAGTGGATTAAAGAATTACTTGTATATCTAAATCCAGATGTAAAAGTTCCAAGTAGGAATACAGCTGTTTCTAATATTTCAAAGAAATTTCATGAACACAAAGAGAGGGTCAAACTTGCAATGCGTAAATCTCATAGTAGAATTTGTTTAACATCTGATTGTTGGACTTCTATAAATCAAGAAGGGTTTATCTGTTTGACTGCTCATTTTGTTGATGTTGATTGGAAGTTGAATAGTAAGATTATTGCCTTTTGTAAAATGGAACCTCCACATATAGGTCATGATTTGGCACAAAATTTTTTTGCTTTTTTGCTTGACTGGGAAATAGATAGAAAGATTTTTTCTATCACATTAGACAAGGCTAGTGCCAATGAGGTGTTGAATAAAATTTTGAGTGAGCAATTGAAATTGCAAAATAGTTTGCTTTGTAATGGTGATTACTTTCATGTAAGGTGTAGTGCACATGTCTTGAATATTATTGTGCAAGAGGGATTAAAGGTGGCTTCTGATGCTTTGCAAAAGATTAGAGAGAGTATAAAATATGTGAGAGGATCAGAGGCAAGACAAATTGCATTTAAAGAATGTGTTATGCAAGTAAGGGGTATTGATTCCAAAGTAGGTTTGAGAATGAATGTTCCTACTAGATGGAATTCTTCCTATCTTATGCTTGAGAGTGCAATTAGATATCGACATGCCTTTGGAAGTTTGGCTATCATTGATAGAAACTATGTTCATTGTCTCTCAAATGATGAGTGGAAAAGGGTTGAAAAAATGTGTGAGTTCTTGAAGCCATTTTATGTAATGACTAATTTGATTTCAGGTTCTTCTTATCCAACTTCTAATCGTTACTTCATGCAAGTTTGGAAAATTGAATGTTTGTTGTTGGACAATGTTAAAAGTGATGATCTAACGATTAAAGATATGTCATTGAGTATGATGAACAAGTTTAGTAAGTATTGGGATCAATATTGTGACATTCTTGCTATTGTGGCTATTCTTGATCCACGGATGAAGTTTGAAGCAATTCGATTTTGTTATAGAAAGATTAATCCTTCTACTTGTGAAGAAAAGATTAATTTTTTAAAGGATAAGATGTATAAGTTGTTTGAAGAATATGTCAAATTAAATTCAGTTGAGTCAAACACTTCATGTACTGAAGTTTCCCTTCCAACACAACCTTCTTTTACTAATGATGAGCCGGTGATGGATGCATTTGATGTAAGTTTTTAATTCTCAACTTATTTTATTTTATTTCTTATTTATGATGAATGACTTATTAAATATGTTTCATGATGTTTTAGGAATATGTGGATTATTTGAGCCAACATGTTAATGACACTGGAAGGTCTGAATTGGACCTTTATTTAGATGAAGGGAATATTGATCCAAATTTTTTGATAAGTTGGATGTATTGAGTTATTGGAGGGATTGTCGAGATCAATATCCAAACTTATCTAAGATGGCTTGTGACATTCTTAGCATTCTAATCACAACAGTTGCTAGTGAGTTTGCCTTTAGTCTTGGTTCTCGTGTGCTAACAAAATATCGTTGCTCCATTCTTCCAAAAAATGTTGAGGCACTCATTTTAACTCAAAATTGGTTACAGGGTTTTGAATTAACAGGTAAAATTATTATTAGTACTACGAAATTTATTTAATTATTTACTATTTTGTGTTTCAATATTATTAGTTAACATTTTTTTTATTGAATTGTAGATGGATATAAAGAAGAAGATAATTCAAGAGAAAATATTGTATATTTATCTATTCAAGATTCTAATATTGTAAATGGATAAAGAACACAAAAATGATGAATATAAGAAACTTATTTGTGTTTGTTTTTGGATGACATTTGGATTATATTGTACTTTTTATTATTATTTTGAATTGTCTTCAGTTTAACATTATTTTTTGGGAGTGAAATTTGTTTAAATTTGAATATAGAAAGTTTGTAATTTTTTTTCATTTAAAAAAATGGTAATTAAATGGGCTAGTGAACCAACCCGTTTACCCACTAACCCGTTTAAAAAAATTGTTTAATAAAATCTTTATGCAATGAAAGTGATGTTTAACGTAAATTTATTGTGAAATATAACTTTACTCAAAGAATTGAAAAGACTCTAAACATATTTTTTTTTTCATCTTTGGGACTATCACATGATAGCTATATTAGAAATAGAAAAGTATGGATGCTTAAGATTCATCCAATCATTTGTTTACATGTAATAATCAATTATAAACCTAGAATAATAAATTATATGCACACTCAAAATCTTTCTTAAAATTCTCAAGATGACTAATAAAGATATTATTTAAACAATTATTTTGTTTTTCTAAAACACTTCAAAAAAATACAAATTTTCATGACCAAGCAAAATATCAAGCACCATCTTCTTAATATGACTAGCTATAATACATAAAAACAAACACCCTTTCCAGTACATTGTTAATCATCAAAAACATTATAAAAGTGCATTTCCTAAATGAATCAACGTTAGAAAACAATAGTGTAGACATTTATAATATGTGTTAAGTAATATAATCTACATCACTGATGATTTTATATTATAGCATATAAAACAAATGATAGTTGCATAAAAGTAACATGGAAAAAAGAAGAAAGAGAACAATTTCAAGTTACAAGGTAGACATAAAAATTAGCAAACTATTCCTTTGGAGTAAATTTCAAATCTCAATATTAAGTGTTTCATGGTTGAGAAATATGATTTGGTTAATGATGTATATGTGAAATTAAACTAACATTGTCAGAGTCACGTAAATATCAAATCACTAGTGCAGAAAGGGCTTTAGACGTCTGTTATTTTGGCCTTTTGACGTCTGATCTGCACCCGATGTCTATGTGGGTGACGTTAGTCAGACATCTGTTGTGCCAGGCCGGACTTCTATATAGACGTCTGTTCTGACACAAACAGACGTCTATATAGACGTCTGTTCTGGCACAACCAGACATCTATATAGACGTCTGTTCTGACAGGAACGAAAGTCTATAGAGACGTCCGTTTTTGTCAGAACAGACGTCTATATAGAAGTCTGGTTGTGCCAGAACAGACGTCTATATGGCTGAACGGGTTGTTTAGGGTTACGGGGTTTGAACGTCGGTTTGTGCACTGCCAGACATCCATAGACGTCCGTTAGTGCACTAACCGAAGTCTACTGGGCGTTTTTTTTTTAAAATGAATTTATTTTTGCATTAAAACCACACCTGAAAAGCAGAAAATTGTCCCAGAACAATATATAGTATAGTATATTTGCGTTTCATATAAAGAAAGTTCTACTTAATGTACAAAATAATCCAATACCAAAACTTTAAATATATAAACTTATAAAACTAAAACTAATCAATGTTCAACAACAAATAAAACTGTTCCTAACTCCATCTTTGCAGAAGATAAGTTGTCCACTCCTGCCTTATTTGCCTAATCGTTTCCTCTGGTATAGGAGATGTTAACTTGAAGCGCTGCAAAATTGAAGAAAGATTCATTATGGTTTCATATATGTTTAAAGTTGAATTTGATTTGTAATGTCTTCAAGGTATGCATCATTACCTCATTCCAATCATCTGTAATGGCAGCTCGAATGATGGTCTTAATCCAGCACATGACATATAAGCCACATTCCCATGAATCCTGTTGTTGGTTACACTAAAATGATGCACTAAATCGTCAATAATTTAGATCATTCAATAACATACATAATGAATTATAACTATAAATGACAATCAACCTTTAGATATAAAATTTGAACTAGTTGACCTCCAGATTTACCAATAACTCTGTACAGATTAAAACACAAAGTAAAATTATCATAATTATATTGATAATAAAAGTTTAAGGTGAACATCAAATTCAAAGTCATTTTTGGAGAAACACTTACCCTTGAAGCATGGTCCTCAAGTCATTTCTCATCTTCCCGTGCAACGAACAAAACCATATAATTTTACATTGTTTGGGAATGATGACCATCAACTGCCAGTGCGACCTATCACAAAGGACAAATAGTTATTTAACTAAGTAATTAAGGAAACTTTAATAATGAACTTTTACATATAACAACACCTACCCATCTATATATGGCACAAGGTATACGTCTCTTTTTGACTCATCCATCCATGTTTGCAAATAATGTTGTCTGTTTGCAAGTGTGTTACCAGAAGGTTGAATGGTCTGAGGTTCAACAAATCCGTACATGGAAGACCGACCTTGGTCTACAACGATTGTGTCCATGTACCTAAATGATCAAAGTTAAGTTGTTAGAAAGTATAGGAATCAAAGAAAAAGACATATGGAAGACAAAATTAACTATCTTACATGCACCACAGTTGAATGATGGAAATATTCAACATCCTGTCTCCCCCAATCACCTCCAATGCATCAAGCAATGTGATATATACTGGCACATGGGGGGGCAGACCAAATACTCTCAAATCCCGGTATAGTTCTAATGGTGCTCTCTTCAACCTGGGTAATCTTGTCATTAGCTTTGATAGAGGATTATCCTCTGCTTCAGTCATGTCATCATCTTCATGTATGACTTTTTCATGAATCGGCTGCTTCTAAGGACGTGTGAACTGAAGATAACAATTTCATCAAAGAGTTATCAACAAATATTTTTATACTTAACATAGAAATACTAATAACAAAGACATTATACCTGTGGAGTAGCGATGTGTGACATGATCAATGCTCGAGGCCAGGCTATAAATGAGCCTATGGCCTCCCCCACAAAATTAATTTCAGGAGTGGGTACAGGCACCTGAGCCTGGGGATCCCGAATCTCGTCAATCGTCACACGCACGTGGTGGGGTAATATGGGAACACCATGAATAGTGACCCCTTCCTCAAGCACTCGTCCAACAGCCACAATGCGTGGGGGATCCCCATCAACCAACAGCTCATATTGACCGTTGTACTGAGACGGTTCAATAGTAGAGCATGATCCTCTAGTGCTGACACGAGGTGGCAAGGGAGTTTCATCGGGCCCCGTGTTGCCCTCCGTCATGGAATGCAGCTTCTGTTCAAGCACTTTTTGTATTTCTTTTTGTTCTTGTAGCTGCTCCATGAATCGTTGCTCCATTGATCTCATGCTTTGGTTTAGTCTTTCCTCCCACTGAAGATCCATCAGCCTCAGTGCCTCCTGACTCATTGATTGAGTGATTTTTTGTGTGGGGCCAAAGTAGTCACGAAGACCAATCGCCCCAGGAACTCCACGTACACGTCCTGGGTGCTCAGGTCTTTCGATGGCCGTTGTTAGAATATCGTCCCTACCTTGGCCAACAAATGTTCCCTGAGTCTGCTGCTCAACCAACTCATCCTGCACATACAAAAACGAAGACACTTAGAAGACATGCTGTGATAGATACACAATCAAACAATGTTTAGAATTTGAATAGATGGTCCTCATGATGCCGAACATGAATAGATGGTCACGCACATTGCCTAAGTCTTGCCGTATTTGATTAAGACAACGCACACAAGGACAAAAATATGTCCCGTTCATAGACTTAGCATTTTGTTCAACGTATTGCAAGAACTCCGAAACATCCTTATCATATTCTTCACTGATGCGACGTTCATTCATCCAGCTTCGATCCATTCTATGTTCGTGAAATCAACGATGACCACAATCAAATATGCATCCGGAGAACAAATAAATACTGAACCGAAAGTTTATCAATCTTAACCATATACTCCAACTCACATGTTATTGCAAATTACGAAAATTAATTTTCTCAAACTGTCCAATCGATAATTCAAAATTTAACACAAACGATTAAAAGATTAATCGTTTGTGTTAAATTTCAAACGGGAACTAAGGGTCACTCAATGATAATATACTTATAATCTAACATGAAAATTATAATAACACAACTAATGCATGCATATTCAAAAGCCAATAACACATGCAGACTTTAAAGTCAAAAACATGCATACACAAAACCCTATAAAAAATTTATTAACGAAGAAACTAACCTGAAGAGCAGATTCGAAATGAAAATGGAGGGAAATGGAGGAGTGCACGACCTAAAACGTAGGCCAAAAAACGCCGCCCAAGAACACGCAACAAACTGCACCAAAACGCACCGAAAACGATTTTTAATCGGTCCAAATGAAAGATATTTCATCACTGAACAATTTAATCGGAATAAAAGTAAGATTAAATGGTGCAAAACAAATAAAAACCAACCTGGAAATGTAAGGCGCAGAGGGAAAACGCGAGGAAGATGATGAACAGTGAGCGCAACTCCTCGTGGGTTCGCGTTTTGGTATATATGCCCTCAGACGTCCGTTGCTGGGGAGCCCCGGCATCTATACTACTATAGACGTCGGGGCAGTCACTAATATGATGTCTTCTGGTTTTAAATATTGAATTTCGCGGGGGATTTTAAACGTCTGTTAGAGGGGACCGGACGTCTATAATATTATAGACGTCCGGCCCCCTCCAGAACGGACGTCTAAAAGGTTGACAGGGTAGTTGAAGAGTTAATTGCGTTCAGCCTTTTAGACGTCCGTTCTAGAGGGGGCCGGACGTCTATAATATTATAGACGTCCGGCCCCCTCTAACGGACGTCTAAAAGGCTGAAGCAATCAACTTTTCAACTTCCCCTTCAGCCTTTTAAATGTCCGTTAGAGGGGGCTGGACGTCTATAATATTATAGACGTTCGGCCCCCTCTAGAACGGACGTCTAAGAAGCTGACAGGGTAGTTGAAGAGTTAATGTGTTCAACCACCCTGTCAGCCTATTAGACGTCCGTCCTGGGGGGTCGGACGTCTATAATATTATAGACGTCCGACACCTCTAACGGACGTTTAAAAGGCTGAACCAATCAACTCTTCAACTCCCCCGTCAGCCTATTAGATGTCCGTCCTGGGGGAGGCCGGACGTCTATAATATTATAGACGTTCGGCCCCTCCAGAACGGACGTCTACACACTCACTTATTTACATTTGTGTCACCGGTCAATTATTTACGTTGGAATTTTGATGGACCGACGTCTATTGGGTGACGTTAAAGGCCAATTCTGTACTAGTGAATAAATAACCTCGGTTAGATTATACAAATGTGATAGTGAAAAAAGTAAAAAGGAAAGTTAACAAAAATCTAAGAGTTAAAAAACTGAAATTATTTAAACTTAGAAAAAATAGAATTTGCCAGTAACGTGTAGAATTATATTTATGAGTAAAGATTTGTTTTAATTTAAGTTAAATTTTTTTATAAGGTATTCTGTTACATATATCTGAGGTAGATAGAACAAAATATGGATGATAAGGTTGTCTTGTCTCCTTTATACTCAATGTATATTAAAATTTCACATTGGTTTGGATGATTTCAACCACTCAATTCATCGAAATAGATTGGATTAATTTTGTTCGATTCAGTGAATTCGAAACTCAATGAAAAAGTTATATATATATATATATATATATATATATAAAGTTTATTATTTTGACTATTAAATTGATTATATATTAAATTTAGGTTAAAAGATAGAATTTAAAAAATACGTAAATATTTAATTTTAAAAAATTATATTAAAATATTAAAAAAATAAATTGTTTTATAAATTAAAATTAAAATATAAAATTTAAAAAATATGTTAAACAGTTTTCCACCGTTTAAAATAATAATAATAATAATATAAAATTTAATTTAGTATATTATAACATACTAAATCATATTAAAATAATAAAATAAATTAATTATTCATTAATTTTAAATTAAAATTAAAATTTAGAAAAACAAGTTAAAGGTTTTCGAGAATCGTTTAACTTATTTTTTAAATTTTTTTTTAATTTAAAATTAATAAATAATTAAATTATTTGAATATAATTTAATATGTTAAAATCTATTAAATTATATTTTGTATTATTATTATTAATTCTAGTATAATTTTTGGTTTTATTATTATTATTATAATTGTCATAATAGTTATTAAAATAATAAAATATATTAAAATATATTAAAATAAATAAAATACTTTTTAAATTTTATAATAAGAGTAATTTAAAAAATTTATTAGGTTTTAAAAAATTATATTAAAATATTAAAATAAATAAATTATGTATTAAATTTTATTTATTTTATATTAAAAAATAAAATTTAAAAGTTATGTTAAATGGTTTCCGAAAATCGTTAACATAATCTTTAACTATTTTTAAAACAATTTAAGTCGGCTTTAAAAATCGTTTAAGTTTTAAGCGGTCTTTAACATTTTTTAAAATTATTGAAGATTTTCAACATATATTTTTAATAAGAATTCAAAATTTAATTTTTTAGAAATCGATTTTTAATCTTTACAAATTTGTGTTATCCAACTAAATATTAGCTATAATATACTATCGTGGTAAATAAAAAAAATTATGCTATGTGTGAAAAAAATTCACAAAATACACCTGCATCAAAATTTGTTAAATTATTTTATACACATGAAATATGATTTTTCTCAAAATTAGTCTTATGTATAATTATCCCGAGCTTAATTAATTTATGACTTTAATTATTTTAAATTAAAAATTTTATTTTATTTTCTTAAAATAATGTGAAAATTGAATACAACCACACAAGCATGTCTTCACATATGATTACCGAGTCTATGCTAGTTGATAAAATGAGTGTCAGTTTGACTTATCATACTCAGAAGACGTTGAAAGTTTGTCTATAATTTGGTCTACCATTTTTTTTTTACTTTTCTATTATTTTTTGAAATATATTTAAAATTATATCTTCTAAAAATCAATAAATTAATTTTAAGAAATTTAAAATATATGTATTATTAAATTAATGAAGAAGTGGGTCTTGTAACCTAACAACTTGGTTGGCCGCGTCACACATCATGCATGTATGTGTGTGCTTTTTTTTTTGTTTTTTTTTTCAGTTTTTTATGTCTTTAATACTTTCTCTCTCCGTAAAGTCTAAAGGAAACTTGTTTTGTTCTAGCAGCTACTACCATAAATTTCACCAACCCACAAATTTCCATTTTTGAAATAACAAATCCCTAATCCCTAATTTTTTTTCTTTACCCAAATCTCCCTTCACTTTCTTATATCTTCACAATAACATTATAATATTTTAAAATAATTATACTATTACAAAACTATTAATTTTCTTAATTCCAATAAATGAGATTATTAAGTCTTATTAATAAAACAAAAGAATATTTTGATATAGCTTTTAAAATTTCAAAATGCATTAAGATGACATGACACAATGAAAATGTAATCTCATTCTTCAACTTTATGTACAAAATTGAATTCTTATTCCCCAAGTAAAAAAAAACTTATACTCAGAGTATCTCCTAAAAAATTCAATAATTAAAATTGATTCAGAAAATTCAGTTTTTATTCTTTAACACTGTACTTAAGTAAAATGTTATGATAATTAGTATGAAAAGTGAAGAAAGTAATGATACATTACTATTTATAATTAGATAATTCTATAAGAACGTGCTAAAATTATTGTATACCTTATATTATTGTTATTTTGTTTTGATTCATTATCCCACAATAACATTAAAAGCATCAAGGCAGAAACCTTAACAAAATTTACATGATCTGCCCCAATCATTCTTAGTCATAGCCTGGCTCTCTCATCTTCCCCCGAAAAGGACCGTCCTCAGAACCCTCCACAACCCACCACCATGGTCGAAACCAGACGCAGCAGCTCTTCCTCTTCCAAGCGCTCTCTCTCTTCCTCCTCTCCCCCCAACAACACCAAAAGATCCAAGGTTCAATCTTTACTCCCTTTCCCCGCTACCCACCTCTCGCTTTTCTCTGCCAATTCCCCTTTTCCTCATCTGGGTATTTCGTTTTAATCTCAATTCGACTTGTGTCTCCCATGTTGATCGATTCTCTGTCGTGACGCAGGTTTCCGAGGATTCCTCATCAACAACCGTGCCCTCCGTAGCTCCGGTCAACGAATCTGGACCCGCCAATGAATCTGCCGAACCGGAGCTGCGGCCCTCTGATCTACCCGATACGGCGTCGTTGAAGGCCGTCGATGGGTGTGATGCGATTTCGCCTGATAAATCTCCGTCTACACCTGTTGAGGGGGAGGCTTTGGTGTCCCCTCAGTGTCTAGGTAAGGAAATTGCTACCTTTTTCGCTCGGGTTTGATATGGGGTTGTTGGTTCTGTGCATGCATGTGGTTTTCAGATTGGTGAGATTTATGAATTTGTGGGAAATTAAGGTGAAACAGCGGAGAAATCGAAGGGGGCTGGGGCGGCGGCGGCGGCGACTGTGTCCGCGGTTGGTCGGTCGAAGAAACGCCCTACGAAATTGAACCCCAAGGTTGCTTGGGCAAAGCTCCTTTCACAGTGTTCTCAGGTTTGTTTTTGTTGTTCTTAGTTGGGTTTTTACCATGCTTGCTTGTTTTGGGTTGTGTGTGTCTCTGAGCAATTTTGTTTTCAAATTTCGCAAGATAAATACATCGCAATTTTGATCTTCGAAGTTTTCTTTTGTTAAGAATAGTGATTTTGGTGCTTCCAGAGCTGTTGTGTTTGTGTTTGTTTACTCTTGTATTGATAGATGCTTAATACTTTTCACATTCCACACATAGTATTCAATCCCATATAGTGGCACGGATTGACTGACATTTAAACTGCTATAGTGGGATAGCTGGAAACGGGAGACCCTTTAATGCTAGGGAAATAATTTATACCGCACATATGTAATTGCTAAAAGATAAAAGAATTACCAGAAACTAAAAAAAAAAATTCATAATTAACCAGCGTGTAGTCAAATAGCCACTATATGCTATATAGTGCTCTTATTGCAGAATTTCTTGGATCTGCAATCACAGTGCAAGCTATTTGCCTGCAATGCTCTCTGCTGTATGATATAGCAGATAATTGATTTTCTGCTATCTGCAATTGTTATCATTGGAGGAATGAGGGAAGGACACAATTGAAGATTGGAAGTACAGAAAAATAATTTATACTGCCATTATATAATTTGCTTGAACATAAAAAAGTTGCCGAAAACTAAGATAATATCATAATTAATCACTGTTAAATAGCTTCTGTAGTGGGTGCTATAGCATATTGCACTATTGGCTAGTTGAATTCCTTGAACCCATGGTTGTTATGCTGTGTGCCGCTATGGTGTCATGGTTGTGGCATGTCTCCTGCATCCTCTTGTCATCTCTAGTGAGTCTCTGGCCAATTCAACTTTATGGTTAATATCATGCCAAAAGTTTTTTAAATTTATTTTTGTTTGCGTGCAACTTGAATTTTAATACATATATTTCACTAGGTATGTGACCTCTGCTATTTTCTTTTCTGCGATGATATGAGCTATATTTATAGCAGATTATTGGCTTTTCTGTTTTCTGGAATCCACAATTGCACTAAAATAATCAAAAGTCGAACTTGCACACAAGTGAGTGACAAAACTCAAGGAACATATGTGCACCAAATTTTGAACAGACCTCTCAAATTAAAAGTTAAAACTGCAAATAAGACAAAGAGTTCTGAAATGTGATGTGTGAAATGACGCTTGGCTAGAAACAATTTCAGTGCTGTGGATTAGCGAGAAACACTACTGGGCTGTGTGAATGTCTGGAAAGCAAAGAGGTCTTACCCTACTTGTGTTTCTTGGTCTCAACTCTCAAATGCAAGTGCAAAGCTGCATTTAATCTTGAATCATAAACACAGATTTCCTGGTTTAAAACATGGGTAATGGAAAAATTACTGGAAGGATTACTTGAATGGTGGAGGAAACAGTGGGTGAATAGAAGATTTTGTAAACATCCATCTCAAGAGTGGCGGTTTTCCAGGATGGTGTCTGTTCTTTGCAGGCATGTATGCTCTGCTATTAGTTAATGGATTGCAGCACAGAACCACTCCAATGACTTACGGATCACTATGATTCTGGGCTCTGAAATTATTCAATCCTACTCATATTTTCTAATTACTGCAGGATGCATAGTTGACTGTTTGGGTAATTACTGCCTGAGGTATTTATGATACTATACTGAATAATTACACCTATCTCCTGAGTTTGTTATTAGAAACATATGTAAAACATGGGGTAACTTGTCTCAGGCACAACTTTATCAAAAAGTAAAAGATTCTCCAATCTCCTCCCCTTCACCAAAACAGTTTGAACTGCATCCCTGCAACTGCACACTTTTAATCATAACTTTGTCAAAGAAAGAGGGGAGAGGATCATTAATTCATTGCTGGAAATCTAGTTAGGAAACTTGCCATATGTTGTCTTGGAGTTTATGGTAAGGATGTGTCTGTAACAGCGGAGAGCTTTTGTGTCCTATCTAATAAGGGTTTTAGCTACAAGGCTATACCTTAGTTTTTTGCCTTTGATCTCCATTATGAACATCTTCTACCTCAGAGAGCTCATTGGGTAAAGGGTGGTGGAAGTGAATACAGATTCCTGATGATTCTGTTATTCACTGTTACGGAATCTTGGTGACACCCATATGAGGCAAACCACTCTTGAAGTTTTAATTAGCTGCCGCCATGGGGGAAAGGAACTCGGACTGTTGGGTTGTAAAAGGTGTTTCCCCGTTATGTGCTGCTGTACATGCATATATGCCCAAAGTAAGGAAAGAGAGGGTTGAGGGAGGGGATCAAGGAAAGGAAAAGGATCATTGAGGAAAGAAAGTTGGAAGAGAAAGATAGTTTAGTGGCTACAGGAATGAAAAAGGTGAAGATGCTATTACTTTAACCTATCTATATCTTCTCTTCCAGTTCAAACTGATCACCACCACTGAGGCAAATTCCTTTGCTTAGGATAGTTAACAGCCTTGACAACAATGATCTGGAGGAAGAAGGGGGCACTGATAGTGATAGATCTGAGGGGGTGTGTTCTGTGAATGTATTGAGCTTGAAGCCATCATTAATGCACTGGCTGCACATGCACAGATTCTGGTGTGATTTGAAACATGGTAGGTGGAAGAAATTGGAGGAAAGGGGGAGGGGGGGTTGGGGTTTGACATTTGAGGTGCTGCTATCCAGTTAACATTGGAGGGAGGGAAATAAGTTTGCAGATTGAGAAGGACATGAAGGGGTGTTGGTTCGTGAGATGCAGGTGAAGGAAGTAGTGGCCGTTTTACCTGGCTGTGGGGGCAGCGATGACAAGGTGATTTAGAGTAGAGATACAAATAATTTAAAAGGAAGCTTAATCTCTCAAACGAGAGGTTGTTTGTCACAATAAGCGATAATGTTATGGGAGGTTTGTTTAAGTAGCACTAAGTTAAGATTGAAAGGAGATGCCTTAGTTGTCCAGGGCTCTAATTTGATAGTAAGAGCTAATTACTTGACTCACTCTGTTTGGCATACAATTGTCTTAAATTATGACAACCCATGCAGAATAAATTAGTTGGATGTGATTAATAGCAAAACAAATCAATATTGACACACTTTTACTTTGGGGTTGAATCTATTAACTTTGGGATATTTGAGTCTTTTGTGCATTACCTAGAGCAGATTTTGTTTTATACTGTATGTCACAAATTTCATTTGGTAGATATGTCATAACAGGGCACCTGGTTCTATTGCAATTACATATTCAGTTTATAACATGTCTCTTTATCTGTGCAGAACTTATTTGGAGTAGTTTGGTGAAAACAAATATTGTATTTGATTTTTTTTTGAAAAAATATCGTTGATGGTAGACTTGTGTAGCATTCATGTATATTTTGAGGTTTGTTATATTTGCTGTTGGATTAAAATGGCAAGGGGGGAGTCTGAGCTGGTTTATGTTTCTCTTCTTAAAGATTCCATTTCTGATGCACTATTATATATTTGGAATTAATCTTTTTGCTATTTATCCTTTTCCAGAATCCTCATGTGCCCATAAGTGATCTTAGCTTCACTGTTGGTCAAGGTCGTAATTGTAATTTATGGCTTAAAGATCCCACTGTTGGTAATATGTTGTGCAAGTTGAGCCACATAGAGGTAGAGTTTCCTCTTTTGTCTTTCAAAACTTGAAATGATCAGTTGAATAGCTAATTTTCCGTCTGCTTTCCAGCTTCATCATGAAAAAATAGTCATTTCTCAAACAACAAAGAACATATTTTAGACTTTTGATTAAAGATATTAATGAAATGAAGTAGTTTTGTTTGGGATGCTTCAAAAAATTATTCACTCCGAAGAAAAGTACTGTTTAGCATTTCAGTGGATATTTAAGATTACTGACCAACGTTGTTGGACTCTGCACAGCGTGGAGGCTCGTCTGTTGCATTACTTGAAATCACAGGGGGCAAAGGTTCTATTCAAGTTAATGGCAGAACTCATAGAAAGAATACCCGATTGATTTTAAGTGGAGGAGATGAGGTGGTCTTTGGTTCATCTGGCAAGCATGCTTATGTATCCTTTACATATGGTTCTATTAGAAGAATTTACCTGTTTTCCATCTACTTCCTGTTGCTCCTTCCTTCTTTCTTTGCTTGCTTATGTGATCACCTACATTGTACAAGGATATCAGTTAGTCATGTCATGTGTTCTTCTTATTCACTATAAGCTGCTGTTTTTTTCCATTCCTAACTTTCTTTTGTTTATGTATTATGTGTCCTTAACACCAAATTCAGATCTTTCAGCAGCTCACAAGTAACAATATTAGTCATGCTGGTATACCTTCTTCCATGAGTATTTTAGAAGCCCAGAGTGCTCCCATAAATGGAGCGCAAGTTGAAGCTAGATCTGGTGATCCTTCTGCCGTTGCTGGAGCATCAATATTGGCCTCTTTATCTAATCTTCATAAAGACTTATCTCTCCTTTCATCTCCTGCTAAAAATGGAAAGAATGTGCAACAGAACACTGACATTTCATCACTACCTTCTGGCAATGGGGACGATGTGCCTGACAGTGAAATGAAGGATGCCACCAGTAAAGATGTACCATCATCTGGAGTTTTCTCTGCTGACAAAACTGTTCTAGCATCCTCTAACACTGTTAATGAAAATCCCAGCATTGACGCAACTGAAGTTGACACAACTGTGGATGCTGATGTTGGGAAGGTAGCTGCTGCTACATATGAATTTAGGCCATTACTGCGCATGCTTGCTGGCTCATGTCCTGAACTTGATTTAAGTTGTGGCATTACTAAGATATTGGAAGAGCGAAGGGAATTAAGAGAACTCCTTAAAGATGTTGATACCCCAACAATATTGGCTTCAACCAGGCGGCAAGCATTCAAGGACAGTTTAGAACAGAGAATTCTCAAATCTGAGGATATTGATGTCTCTTTTGAAACTTTCCCCTATTATCTGAGGTGCATATCGTTACTTGTTATCAAGTTATCTCTTCATTGTTCTGTCTGAACTACAAGGCCCGTATGGTCACAATTATATGTGAACTGTGGCTATATTGGTATTCTTTGTTTTTGAAGTAGTGGGTTGAATTGCTTACTGTCATGATTGAGGAGAGATAATTTATGGTTACTTAGTTATGATGCTTTGTATTATGCAGTGATACAACAAAGAGTGTTTTGATCGCTTCTACATTTATTCATTTGAAGTGCAATGGCTTTGCAAAATATGCTTCCGACCTCCCATCCGTTTCTCCACGAATATTGCTATCTGGTCCTGCAGGTGGTTTCCATAATTATTGTTTATGCTTCTACTTCCCCCTTTTGTGATAGAATAATGATATCTTTTATGATTATTGTGTAGGTTCGGAAATATATCAGGAGACTTTGTGCAAGGCACTAGCAAAGCATTTTGGTGCCAGGCTACTGATTGTGGATTCTCTTTCATTGCCCGGTGTATGTTTTATTAGACATTCTTCCTTTGTAGTAGAGGTTTTTCAAAATCTCCTTACCAGTCTAAAGTATTTCCTGATCATGGTCTTTACTAAGATTGTTTGCTTGCTTCTGTTCAGATGGTTGTTTGGTCAATCAGGATTAATGTACACTTATTCTTAATTAAGCAATTGGTTTTTCAGGGAGCTCCTGCAAAAGAAGTAGATTCTGCTAAAGAAAGTTCCAGACCGGAAAGGCCATCTGTGTTTGCCAAGAGAAGTTCCCAGACTGCCACATTACATCACAAGAAACCAGCGTCCAGTGTTGACGCTGAAATTATAGGTGGATCCACGCTAAGTTCTCAAGCTATGCTGAAGCAAGAGGTTTCCACTGCATCGTCAAAAGGGACTACTCTTAAAGAGGGTATGCCATTCTTCCCTAGATATAAGCATTGATCTGCAAATTTACTTCCATTGTCTTTGCATTACAATGATTGCTTGGTGACATTTTTTGTCTTTAATGACATGTTACTTTCATATGCAGGTGATAGAGTAAAATTTGTTGGAAATTTTCCTTCTGCCGTCTCGGCACTACCAAATTATCCTTCAAGGTATTTTGTTTAATGGAGTAATTCTACTTAGAAGATTTTTACAACGTAATAAAGGTTGATCTATGAATTATTAGATTTTTATTTTGTCCTTTTAATATAGAAGGATGCATATAAAAACTCCTTTAGTATGGCTTGAAAAAGCATGCTAAACTTTTAGTAAAGTGGAATGGGATTTTAGTGGCAGTTCTCATTTGCAGAGGTTATAACTTCGGAAAGAATCACACTTTTTTGACAAAAAGGAAAATAAATACTCAGTCTGGAGCCGTTTCTTAGTACTTCATTTCTGATAGTTTTGTTTTTGTTGCTTGTCCTTTTGTATTTAACTCAAGCTAAATTCACTTGAGCTCCAGATTTACTGTGTTATGGGTTTTTATGGATTTTTCTCTGGTTCATTGCTCCTAAGCTATTCAGAAGGTGTTTCAATTTCTGTTATACTGACTAACTAGAGAGCTTTGATGTTTTTTAAATTTCACATTTTTAAATATCTGTTTATGTTAATATTTTAGCCTCGTGCAAAAAAAATTTTATTTAATCTTTTGGTTAAGTTTTGTTTTTTTTTTTTGGAAATGAAGAGTTTAATTCTTTCTATATTGTTCAGGGGACCAAGCTATGGCTCTCGGGGTAAAGTTATGCTTGCTTTTGAAGATAATGGGTCTTCAAAAATTGGGGTTAGGTTTGATAAATCAATTCCAGATGGCAATGATCTTGGAGGCCTTTGTGAAGATGATAGAGGGTTCTTTTGTTCGGGTAATTCACTATCTTTGATTGAAATTTGTTGCTTTATCTGCATATTAGCATATTCTATGCTATTATTTTAGCACATATAATTCATTGAAGATTTAAACTGCAGCAAATCATTTACTAAGGGTAGATGGCTCCGGAGGGGATGATACGGACAAAGTTGCAATAAATGATATCTTCGAGGTTGTCCCAATTCGGTACTGGTTGAAAAGATGCTTCTATTCTTAAAGAAGTACATTTAACATTCCTCTTTGCTTTGTGCATAGGTTACCTCTAATCAGAGTAAAAGTGGTCCATTAGTGTTGTTCATTAAAGATATAGAGAAGACAATGGTTGGGAACTATGATGTTTTGAAAAATAAATTCGAAAGCTTGCCACCAAATGTTGTCGTTATTGGCTCTCATACTATGCTTGACAGTAGAAAGGAGAAGGTACTGTCTCATTATTGTATTTTATCTAGCATTACATTGTAAGGGTATCATGATTATGGTAATGTTTTTGCTGCTTTATTTAATTGCTGCATGGTTATGCTTCCAGACCCAACCTGGTGGCCTTCTGTTTACCAAGTTTGGGAGCAATCAGACAGCACTACTCGATCTTGCCTTCCCGGTAAAGAGTCACTGCCCTTGGCACTTCTTACCTTGATTTAAAGCTTGTGTTTTCTAGCTTGGAAGTTATGGCGCTTGTCTTCTGTACCTTTAAACTATTCCTTCCTTGGAGATAGATCTAAATCCTTTTTAATATCGTTATAGCTTGGTTGGTTATGGTTCCTTAAGGAATTAATTATAAACCCAGCACTATTTCTTCCTTTTTTAGGATAACTTTAGTAGACTACATGATCGGAGCAAAGAAACCCCTAAAGTAATGAAGCAACTTGGGCGACTTTTCCCAAACAAAGTGACAATACAGCTGCCTCAGGTATGAAGTCATATTGACTACATTTGAAATTTATTCCATTGCCATTTACAGTTCATGTATTCGTATTATGTATAAACTTCTACAGGATGAGAGTTTACTTTCCGATTGGAAGCAACAATTAGAACGTGACATTGAAACTATGAAAGCTCAGTCCAATATTGTCAGTGTTCGCACAGTGAGTCCAGCAACACTTGTTAATTTTTATGTGCTTGTTTTTTATTTTAATGTTTGTTATGCTTCCTTCCACTTCATACAGGGGGATAAGGATTTTTTGTTATGTTTTATGATTGCCCTTGTTGCTGATTTTTTCAGCATTTTTCAATTTTTTCTCCGGTTTGTGGGTTAGGTGTTATTTGCATTTGGAATATGTGGCATTACTTGCATTGGCTGAGAAATTTTCCCAACTGGCTTATTAATGTTCAATGTCATTCTAAAAGTTGTTTATGTGGATAATTTTGTTTACTGTCTCTTCAAGCCTACCCGTCTTGGCCATCCATATCCATTATTTGCTTCACATGGCCAAGCACTGCTAACAAAATGATTCCTTGATGTTCATTTTTGAAGCATTGTATGTGACTTAAGTTTTGTTTATTAGATACTAACATTTCTTTGCCACTGTCAAACATCTGATAAGATTCTTCTAATGATTCAGGTTCTCAACAGGATTGGACTGGATTGCCCTGACCTTGAGACTCTTTGCATCAAAGATCAAACCCTAGCTACTGAAAGTCAGTTTCTTTATTCTTTTTTTCCTGTTATGTATAGATTTTTTTCCCAACTGAATATGAGAGCTGAGATTTGCTGTCTTATTATTGATAATATCCTTGCAACTCCATTTTCTAGGTGTGGAGAAGATCGTTGGCTGGGCTATAAGTTACCATTTTATGCATTCATCTGAAGCTTCTACCAAAGATTCTAAGCTTGTGATATCTGCAGAAAGGTTGTATTCTTTATTTTTGGGCATGCTGCTTTTCTTGTAACAGTATTTTTTATTGACAACTTTCGTTTTACTGTGCAGCATTAATTATGGGCTTAACATTCTACATGGCATTCAAAATGAGAATAAAAGCTTGAAAAAATCACTCAAGGTAGTTTAACACTAGATATTAAAAGTTTAAGCCTTTTATCATAATTTCTTGTGCAGATATTCTGCTCTACTGGTATCCATCTGGTTTCCTTACTTTGGCATGGTTTGAATTATGGAACAGTCACCTGTATTTTTTAATTGTTTTTCCAGGATGTGGTTACTGAGAATGAGTTTGAGAAGAAGCTGCTTGGTGATGTTATTCCACCAACTGATATTGGGGTCACATTTGATGATATTGGAGCTTTAGAAAATGTGAAGGACACCTTGAAGGAATTGGTTATGCTTCCTCTTCAGAGGCCTGAATTATTTTGCAAAGGACAGCTCACAAAGGTGAATAGATTTCCGTTTTAGTTGCTATAAATGATGACTTGTGGAACACGATTTTTAGATAGATCATATTCCTTTAATGTGTGTAGCGCCTCATTGTAATTACTTTGGATGTAGCCTTGCAAGGGAATATTGCTTTTTGGGCCCCCTGGAACAGGAAAAACAATGCTTGCAAAGGCTGTAGCTACTGAAGCTGGAGCAAATTTCATTAACATTTCAATGTCCAGCATTACTTCAAAGGTACTGAGGTTGCAAATTTCTCTTTTGTTATGTTGTGTATTTCGTTGTATGTCTCTGACAAAAAGCAATGGTTTTGTTTACTGCAGTGGTTTGGTGAAGGAGAAAAATATGTAAAAGCAGTTTTTTCTCTGGCCAGCAAAATTGCTCCAAGTGTTATTTTTGTTGATGAGGTTGGTTTATAATGTCATTTGTTTATCTTCTTTTTTTTTCCTTCGTTTTAAATAAATTTTGAGCTCCTTCGGTATGACCCATTGTTGGACTATTTTAAGAGGATATGTTCAAATGGAGAAAAGCAAAGCTACGGTCAATATAATGATATTAAAGGGAAATGAAAAAGGAGTTTGTGTCTTACAATGTGATTGGAAAGTTATAGATTGGTTTAAAATGCTTTTTAGGTATACAGTCATTGGTTGTATACATTATTAAAAGGGGTAGACCTCTTAGGCTTGCTAAACTGAAGTAGAGTGACAATGGTGTTTGGAAAGCCAGGAAAGCCGGAACCGTGTTTATGTAGGCTTGATACATTGGGTTGAAGAGAGGGGTGGGTTGTGATTTGTAATGAACTTCTAGCAGTTTCAAACCAAAATTTCTGGACTTAGCTGATTTGTTTTACTGAATTGATTGGTCATATTGTTTTTGTGATTATTTTCTATGACAGCCATTCTTCAATTGAGCTACAAGTATCTGATTTCCAACTTTTTAATTTTCTTTGGACATTCTAAAATACCAGGCAAATTAAAATCTGGCTGAATTTGGAGACCTGCATGTTTAAATGTTGTCAGGTTTTATGGTAGCAAGTATTGTTTTTTCTTAATTGCAATTATCTTGTTGATTTGTCATGGCAGGTTGATAGTATGCTAGGAAGACGTGAAAACCCCAGTGAGCACGAGGCTATGCGAAAAATGAAAAATGAGTTTATGGTTAATTGGGATGGTTTGCGTACTAAAGATAAAGAGCGGGTACTTGTTCTTGCTGCTACAAACAGGCCTTTTGATCTTGATGAGGCTGTTATTAGGCGGCTTCCAAGACGGTGAGCATGTTATGTCTGTTCTTAACTTGTATTTTCATGTTTTACAAATGACATCCATTCTAATGCAGGTCTTTCTTTTCTTTTTTATGTAGATTGATGGTTAATTTGCCAGATGCTCCAAACAGAGGAAAAATTCTCAGAGTCATTTTAGCGAAAGAAGATTTGGCACCTGATGTTGATTTTGAAGCAATGGCTAATATGACTGATGGATATTCTGGGAGTGATCTAAAGGTTGTATTTCTATATATTTTTCATTTCTTTCTTGGTTTCTGGAGAAGGGAACATTCAATTCTGCAGAAAGTATTCTCACTGTTATCTTTTGATTGCAGAACCTTTGTGTCACAGCAGCTCACTGCCCAATACGAGAGATCTTAGAGAAAGAAAAGAAGGTCAGTGACACAGCAAAAAACTATCTTCCTAGCTTTCTCTCATGCTGAAATATCAGCTCAGTGCTAAATATAATCCAGTACATCATGATGTGCTGGCATAACAGTCCACGGATTGGTGATCTCTTTCCTCACTTTGACATGAAATGTTTTTCAGGAGAAAAGCTTAGCAGTATCTGAGAACAAACCTTTACCTGGATTGTGTGGCAGCTCCGACATTCGGCCTTTGAAGATTGATGATTTTAGATATGCACATGAGCAGGTATGTTAATTTCATTTCCATTGTTTTGTTTTTAAAATAATATGTTCACTTTGATGTATACGGTGTCCTTTAAGTAAGATAACTGCCTTTAGACCCCCATCAATTTTTAAGCCTTTTGTATTATTGGTAGATGGCATATATAACAAAGGATGTAATCACTGTCCAGCTAGTGAAACCGTCCAATTTTTGTTACAAATTAAATTTGGAGGTTGGCTCGGGGGTGATGTAAAATGTATTGTTGTCTGCCTTGTGTTTAGTGATTCTGGACTTGGCTTTATCGGGTGTGCAGTTGTTGCCACATAACTAAAGTGCAAACCTGAAACTGGCACATGCATTTTCAGCTTCTTATTGTTAAACGTTGAGTGGCTATATCGGTGAGATCTTTTGGGGAAGGGGTAGTCTTGGTTCTTGGTGCAAATGCAATTACCTAATAAATTGTCGGGGGAATATTGCCCTAGGGATAGAAGTTCAACAATGAATGGCCTTTATTAGATGCTTATGGTGGATGGAACGTTGGGCAAATGATACTGAATCTGACATATCGAACATTAAGCTATCTCTGTAGATTGTTGGATTGGATTACAAAATGCATTATTAGTCCTTTTTGTGCTAATATATATTGTTTGATGTATTTTCGTGCAGGTGTGTGCGAGCGTGTCATCAGAATCAACAAATATGAATGAACTACTCCAATGGAATGATCTCTACGGAGAAGGAGGGTCAAGAAAAATGAGATCTTTGAGCTATTTCATGTAAAGGTTTCTCTGTATAGCATTTGTTGCTTAGGCTATTCTTCTATCACCACCTAAATGGTGCAACAAGGTCAGCAGTGTCCTGTTGATGTGGAAATCCCATCATTGGTTCATCTGCCTCTCTATTGTATTATATCATCATAGGTTTTCTTTCTCCTTTCTCCTTTTTCCAACCCTCACCATCCTCTCCAAATTTTTTCATATATTAGTAGAATTTGTTGACGATTTCACCTGAGATAAAAGCTTAATATAGGTTCTCTGCTCATCCAACTCTCCCTCTCATTCTTGCCCTGTTCGGGCTGTCTGTTTGTACAATCATGTTTTTTTTTTTCTCGTAAAAATAAAATAAAATGATTTTTATTTATTTGTTCTATAACCTGTAGCTTTGTTGCATTGTATCTCTGATTTGCAGTTTGTGCTGTATGTATGAATGCTAATTAATTTTTTAACGTCATGTAATGAATGCCTATTGTTTTGTGATGAATGAAATTTACTTTGGGATGTGAGATAAGAATTTTATGTATGATAGATACTGGTTTTCAATAAGTGTTATGTATGTTTAGAGATACTGAATCTAAAATTTGCAGATGTGCTATGGCAAGAAAATATTTCATAAACATTTTTGGTAAAATTCAGGTGGAATTCTTTCCATAATGACCCTTACAAATGGTCTGTTTAATTTAATTTTATTTAATTTCCTGCTAATATATTTCCTAAGGATTGTAACCAATGTTTATTTACAAATTATCATTCAACAATTTTTAGCTTATATTTCTATAGAATTTGGAAGATTGTGACACGTCTAAAATGACAAGCTGCGTGGGGTTATTACAATTTTATTATAAGATTTACTCTATGATTGGATTGCTTTGGATTTTTAAAATACTTTGGGAACAGACTAAGAAAAGCAAAAATTGAGTGTGATTATTTATTTATGATATAATATGGAGTTAATAGTACAATTAAATTTTTAATGTTTTTTACTAATGAGGCTCTACACGTATGTAATAAAATAGTTTGCAGTTAATTCATAATATTAAAGATTAAATTGCAATGTATATTGCGAATGTTAAAAAAGTTGAGTATAACTAATTACATTAACATATTTTGACCAAGACTATGATTGTATAATTTGGATTTGTTATTTTTTTTAATAGAGCTAATTAAACTAATATTTTTTTAATTTTGTTAATTCATCGTTTCTTATTAAAATTATCTTTTATTAATTTTGTAGGTAATATTTTAGCTTGAAAGTACTGATAAAATAAGAGTTTAAATATTGTACGCTTTTGTTTATTCAACGTGTTTGCTTTTTGCATAAAAATTCAAAATCATTTGTATTAAGTTCATTACATATTTTCCACATTAGGCTACTTTGTAGCAATGTTAGGGTGGTTTGACACTTTTTATGAGGGGATTGAATATGACAACAGTGGAACCCGTAGTGGTTGTTGCGTCGTGGTTGTCCTTTGATGTTGGTGTAGAGAAGGTGTTTGTCAATGATGATGGTGAAACTTTTGATGATCTTGAGAATGGTAATGAATAATTAAATAATGAATCTGATCCTTCATAAAAACAAGTGAATATGAGAATTATGATTGTGATCACTTGGATGAATGAAAGGGCATGTTTCTTATAGCTGTTGTAGTGGTTGAGATTGAAAACAAAGATCCATGGACATGCTTCCTCAGTTTTCTTCAAGAAGTTGACTAATTTATTCTTTAATAGAGAGATTATTTACTGTGTATTATGTTTCATATATATACCCTTATCTTCTGCATAACAATTTATGAGAGTTTTCTATTTATTTCGATCTGAAATTTTATTGTTTGTTGATTCAATTTAGGTGTTTTCTAATGTTGTTAATGAAACTTTTCTTTAAGCACAAAGTAGGTAATTATGTAACTCTTATTGCATTATATTCATGGTCGTGTTATGGACATGGAAAATCTACATTTATGCACCTGGTATAAACATAGGAAAAATTGAACTTAGCCTTCTTATATGCATAGAAAATGATTAATGTGATTAGTTTCTTTTTATTGTAAAAGAATAAACTATCTTTTTTTATATATAATAAAAGCAAAAGGAACAATGTGTTACTTAGTCACTTGCCAATTACATACAATTCAATCTCTACAAAATCAAGTTACCTTCTTAAATAGTACCCACAACTCACTTCTCAATATTGAGTGGATTGGTGAGTAGAATTAATTTTATGTATTGATTTTAAATTACCTCTATTTTTCTTTTAGTATTGATTTATTTTTACCATAAGAATTGGAGGTAAGAGAATTAAACAAATTGTAGAGAGAATGCTACTTCACTGTCAAGCATTTCTAAACAAAAAGAAAAAGAAAAAGAAAAATAAGTCAACTTAGTTAATTCTTGTTTCACTTTTTGAAAGATATTTTCATCATGTATTTTGAAAGCTATTCGGATGTGTAGGGCTGTGATATCTTAACTCTCCCAGTTCTCCTGCTATCTTACTCCGATGGCTGACTTCTCTTCCAGTCTTGGTTTCCTTGTTGACCCTGAGGGGTGGATACCTGCAAAAGGTTCTCCGATGCCAAAGTCAGTTTCAGAGCAATGGCTTTTCTCAGGGGTAGTAATAAATGTGCATTCAATGTAACCTATCTACCACTCACCCTGGACTTGTATTTATAGTTTTCGCTATGGGCTTGGGATTAGTAAAAAGTTAATCACGGCCCATGACAGCCCAATAGCTTCTAAACTCTACTTACCTTAAACCAAGTCGATTCTCATTAAGCCAGGACGATTAGTAGCATGGCCGGCCATTGTCACGAGATCTAATAATCGGGCGGCCGGCCTTGGGATGTGGTACTCATTTCGTATAACATGGGCGCCCGCCCCCGTCGTACTCAAACGTCACTATGTCATTGGTGATGTAATCTCACGGGCTTCCAATGTTTGAAATGGGCGGGCGGTCATTAACCGGTCCAATATCGTGTTGAAATGGGCGGTCAGTAATATGCTGCTTTAATGGTACGTGTTGAAATGGGCGTCCTTCCGTAGGGCGTCCGCCCCTTGCTGGTACAAGAAACATGATGAAATGATTTGGAATATATATATATATATATATATATATATATATATATATATATATATATATATATATAATGGTTTTTGAAATCGGTAAACAATATTTAACGGTTTTGTTCAACATATTTTTTGAATTGTGTTTTCAACTTAAATTTTAATAAATAATTAATTTATTTCAATATTTTAATATAATTTTTTGAGTTTTACAATTTTTTGAATTATTTTTATTATAAAAATTAAAAACTGTTTAGTTTTACTTTAATATAATTTAATATATTTTATTATTTTAATAATTATTATGACAACTATAATAGTAATAATAAATCAAAATATAATAATTATTATTATTATTGTAGTATTCCATTTAAATAGTGTAATATTCTGTTTAAGAAACATCATATGTCTAATAAACTAAAATAGTTAACTTAACATTGAAGTATCATTATAGTTATCTAAATATAATGAGTCAAACTTTATATACAAATTTTCACACCAAAACTATTTACAAATTTGGTTCTTTAAGGTATCCAAAAGAAACTATTTAAACTAAAGCATTTATACATTTGCACCATCTTCGCCTAGTGTCTATTCCACTGAAATATCATTTACCTCTGTTTTTCACCAATCAGGTGACTATCCAACATACAAAAAACACAAACAAACAAATAATACAATAAGGGTAACCTAATATCCAAAAGGATAAAACATGGAATTCACAAAGCAACATATAACATTTTCGTTTCAACTAAACACAACACCTAAACAGCTACCTAGACTTAACATCTGAATACATGCGTTATTGTCGAGCTATGTCGGGTTATACACTTGTAGTGGTGGAACAGCTGGTCCACCCCAAGCTACCACACAATATTAGTCTGTTAAAATGTCTTTTGCCCAAGGTAAAGACCCCTAAACTAGGGCCTTCTACTACTCTCACCACATGATCCCTTTCTCTACTTAAGAATGGATGACCATTAGAGTGTTAGGATAACCCCTAAAACTGAGCTACTACAATAATACAAACACTACAAGGCATCACCATGGGATCTCTCTATGATAATCATGACCTACTCAAAGTATTTCAAGTATAAAATCATTTATAATATTATAGAAATAACAATCACACAATAACTAAATTTTCTTCATAATAGCTTGATACACACAATAGGCAAGGGAAACAGCTTGGGAACCTCACCAACAACTCTAGAAAGTCTAAACCCCAAAAATGACCTAAAGAACATCCAAAACTGATATCCAGAAACCTGAATTCGAAATCTCAAACTACATAGTCATTGTTAGACAACTCGTACCACCAAACACTAACGATTAGACAACTCCTTACCAGATGATCTACCAAACACTTACCACCAGACAACTCCTTAGCAGACGATCTACCACACGCTTACCACCAGACAACTCCTTACCAGATGGTCTACTATATGCTTACTACCAGACGACTCTTTACCAAACGACCTACCAGACGCTTACCACTAGACAACTTCTTATCAGGCGGTCTACTAGATGCTTACCACTAGACAACTCCTTACCAGACGATCTACCAAACGCTTATCACCAGACAACTCCTACTAGACGATCTACCAGGCGTTTGCCACCAAAAAACTCCTAACCAAACGGTCTACCAGACACTTACCTGTTAAGACAAAATCGATTTTGCGCCTAAACGCTCTCTTGTTTTAAAGTTTAACGAAATAACATTAAAGGGAATAATAATCTAAAAACAACATAGGATGAAAACATAAGACTTAGAACCAAAATCTCCAACACATAAAGCCTTAGGAAAGCACCTAAGATTTTAAGAAGCATAGAAACAACCAAGACCAAACACTCAGACATAATGCTAAAAAACGACTATCAAGTCAAAAATGTCTAAAAGAGTTGAAGTTAAATGCATAAAGCTTATCATACCTAAAGGGCATTTAGTTTAGCTCTCAGGAAAACAAACCATGTCAAGACAATGTCATTGACAAAACACACTAAAAGACTAAAACTTAAAACACCAAGAGAAAACTTAAAGTAAGCTAAATGTTGTTTGTCTAGAAAGGCAAAATCACAAGAAGCGTTTACTCTATATAAACGATACCATGAGCTAAAACATTACTTCATCAGACGATGAAGGCCTTAATCAACGATTGGTATCTATAGAAAAAAACTTAATTGTCAAACACTACCTCAACGGTAGGCAATCATAAAGCACTTTGTTGTTCTGAGCAAACATTTTCAACGTTCAAAAGCAACAAAAGTGTTAAGAAAAGACATATTTGTTGCATGCACAATCTACTCTATTCTTTGCAGATGAGTTATTCTACATGCATCCACAAACTTCAAATCAAAATATCATAAGTGAAAGTTAGAGACAAAAGAGATATTCACAAAATGTTCTTCACTTGAAGCCATGTCTAAAAGAACGTATAACCTACTTCAAGCAAAGTTCTGAAAAAGCATGTATGCTCTGACAAGTTGACTTTATCCAACGGTTGTTGTACATGAAGAAAGAGAAACACAAGAATCAAGGCCAAGAGCCTAGTCTAATAGACATTTATCTAAAAAAGCTATAAATAAAAGATCTTTCAAACGAAGAATCAAGAGGATAGCATACAACGAAATATTCATCCTAAGAAGCGTTCAAAAGAGAAAAGAAAGAGCTCAAGAAAAAGAATATATCTGAGCAGAAAAAGAAAAGAAGAGAAGGGAAGAAAATAAATAATCTTGAGCTTCATTGTTATATTGCTTGTCAATTGTAAGAAAGAGAGAAAGTGAAAAGAGAGAAACACCTACGAGTGTTTAAACTGCATTGTACTGTAATTACATCTTCTCTATGAAATTAATAGTCTGAACGACTTGTAAGCAATCTTTGATTGCAATTCTGAAGAGAATTTAAACACTTGCTGAACTCGGTTCAGATAGAGGAAATCTAGGCAAGGTTACTTAGTACCAAGAGTGTTGCAAATACTTATTCAGTCTAGGGTAACAGGTGGTTATTCGCTGACTATGACCAGGATTGGTGAGAATACTCAGTCGTAATTTTGTTGAAGATTATAGTGGAACCCTCTACGGAGGAGACTAGACGTAGCTCAGGTGGAGCAAACCAGTATAAAATATTTGTGCATTAATTTCTTCTCTTAAGTAAACGCTCTTCTTACAAAACATGCAGTTGTGTTTTTATTTCTAAAATATAAGAAACTTCTATGAATAAAGGAAGTTCTTACAAACTCTGTAGAGTACATTCTATATAGTATGACAAAAGCATTTCTTGTTATAATCCTTTATTAGGTCGAGCGTTAAGCGTTTAAAAGAAAATCATAAAGGTCGACAACATGCTATATCACAAGGGATGCAAAAAGAATTTTTCCATTAACATTATTCAACTCCCTCCCCTTTGTAGTGCTTTTTAGGTATTTCATTACTACCAGAAGATCTACCAGATGCTTTTCACTAGACAACTGTTTACCAGACAATGATTATCACCAAACACTTACTACCAGACAGTTTTCACTAGATTTTTTTTTGTACAATAGGAGGCCAACTAAGTCTTAAATGGCCTCAAGACAGTTCCCAAAACTGCAGACCCAAAACCATGATTTTTGAATTGTATTTGTACAAACTCCTATTTTATGCCCAAAACTCAACCTTCTTCTAATTTGTTACAAACCAAATTTCTATAAAAATATATCAACTCAGATTCACTAAATATATATTCCCAAATTCATCAATAAAGAACTTTTCATGACAACAAATCAACTATACAACAACATGCATAAGTTTTCAATTCAACACACCATCCTTTTTAAGCACCCAACATACCAAATTTCACGATTCAATTAAATTTCACAAATCAATCATCACATCATCATACAAACATGAAATATCACATGCATACCAAATCCAAACCAAATAAACTAGTTTTCCTTACCTAATGAAAGCTCAACCGCTTAAAAGGCCAACCACTGTTCTCACAATTTTAAAGATACTAATTACACCTATAAGCAACAGAAACATGATCATGGTATGGGATTACAAAGTTAATCAATAGAGAACCTAAAAGAAAGCTTAAAGGAGGCATGTAACTTAAAAATAGCCACATGTAAAGAAGAAATGTGGAACCAAAGAAAAGAGCATAAATTTACTTACTCTTTTTGACAAATTGATCAGTTAGATACGAAGATTTTTTCATCCTTTAGGAATTTTCTGAATATTAAACAAATGATCTAGTCAGAAGAAATGTTAAAGAGAAGACAGACAAAGATTTTGGAGTCGAGTTTAGAGATATCACATGAGATTTTAAGCAATGAAACTCGTCTATAAAAATTTCTAGGTTTAATACCTCTTTTGGTCCCTCGAAAGGGGGTAAATGTTCAATTGGGTCCTACCTTTTTTTAGAAGTTCAATGTGGTCCCAAATTTTGTAAAAAGTGTGCAATCAAGTCCTTTTTGGAAACGGCGTTGATTTTTTAACGGAGCAGCTGACAGGGTGGACTGAAGTTAGCTACGTGGCTGTGTGAGGGTAATACGTGGCTGTGTGAGGGTGATACGTGGCTGCGAGAGGGTAATATTACTAAGGTTAAGAAATTAGGGTTTGAGTTAGAGAGAAATTGGTGTTTGAGATACGAATGACTTTTTCTGAAGGGTGTTCGTCGTGTTCGAAAAGTATCGCGAGGCCAGCCCTCCACCTGCAGAAAACCAGAACCAAAAACAAAAATCAAAACCCAGAGATCCAGCGGCCAACCTCGGCGAAGTTTCGTTGATCTCCGCAAACCTGTCGCTCGAGACCCACCGCGCGAACCACCATCGAAACCCCAAGGGTCGCGCCTCTGCCGCTGTGTCGCTCACAAGCTCCGCCGTCGCGGACCACCCCAAAGTTGTCGCAAGTTGTCCCAACGTGAGAGAAAGGAAGTTGCCATATGGTTGCAGAGCAGCGCCGAAGGAGAAGAAGAGAAGGGAAAACTATATCTTTCCCTCACATGAGCGTGACGAAGCAAACATAAGAAGAAGAGGGTAGAAAGAAATTGGGATTTCCAATTTAGGGTTCATAATCCTTTCAGATTGGGAGTTTTCCCTCTTAATTCTAATTTTAATTAGGTTCCTAATTTTCAAATTTAGGACTTTTCGAATTAGGAAAACCACGTATTACCCTCACACAGCGTAGCAAACTTCAGTCCACCCTGTCATCTACTCCGTTAAAAAATTAACGCCGTTTCCAAAAAGGACTTGATTGCACACTTTTTATAAAATTTGGGACCACATTGAACTTCTAAAAAAAGGTAGGACCCAATTGAACATTTGCCCCCTTTCGAGGGACCAAAAGAGGTATTAAACCAAATTTCTATATACACCTAATGGTTTTTAATATTAAAAAATAAAGTCTCATTATTTAAACACTTTAAACTCTATTTTATAGGTTCTAACAATAATAATATAAAATTTAATTTACTATATTATAACATTTAAATCATTTTAAAATATTAAGATAAATTAATTGTTTATTAATTTTAAATAAAAATAAAATTAAAAAAATATGTTAACCGGTTTTCAAAAACTATTAACTTAACATTTTTTAAAATCGTTTAACATTTTTTAATATTTTTGTTAATTTAAATTTTAATAAATAATTAATTTTTTTAGTATTTTAATATAATTTTTTTGAATTTAACATATTTTTAAATTTCTTTTATTATAAAATTTAAAAAATATTTAGTTTATTTTAATATAATTTTATATATTTTATCCTTTTAATAATTATTACGAGAATAATAATAATATAAAATCTGATTAAATATATTTTAATATATTAAATTTTACTAAAATGCTAAAATAAATTAATTATTTATTAATTTTAAATTGGAAAACAAAGTTTAGGACAATATATTAAACGATTTTGGAAATCCATTAACATAGTCTTCAACTGTTTCTGAAAACTGTTTAAGCCTTCAACAAAACTTTAATGGTGACAAAAGGGAGGTAAGAAGAGATAGCAATGAAAGAAGCCATGGATGGATACGAGAGAAACCTTAAAAAATTCTTCAATCAAAGCACCTGAAAAAGGAAAAAGAGCAAGTCAATACTCTGAATAGCTACCTGAGAGGAACATGACGTGCAACAAATGAACTTGAAAGAGAAAAAAGAACAACATCGACGCTCTAAATTGCTGTGAGACGTGTCACCATTCACAATGTAAAACAAAACATATCCACAACATCGAGAGATGTTGAAAGTGTGTAAGAGGTCTGATGAAGGACATGCGATGGTCACCTGGGTGAGACGATCAAAACTGTGTAATTGCCAATCGAAACTGGAACTCCAATAGTGGTAATGGTAGACGACAAAGCCAACAGCTATAGATAGCGTCATCGCCAACATCGTGTGTAGTGGCAAAGACAACAACAATTTTTTTCTCATAAGAACCAGACTCTATATACCGTGTTATATATTGTAAAAATTATGTATGAAATTAATCTTTCGTTAAATATAAACATAGGGTTCTTAAAGGTTTTTAAAACATTCAAGCCTTCAACTATTTTTAAAACCTTTCTAACCTTTAATAATAGTTTTCGAAAATGGTTGAAGATTTACAATATATATTTTCACAAAAATAACTAAAAATGATATTAGAATTTGATTTTTCAAAAACTAAATTTTAACATTTTTCACAAAAATTATTTAAAAAAAGTAAGAATTCAGTTCAAAAATGAAATTTTAACCTCTTTCAAAACTATGCTATCCAAATAAATAGGATTAATGTTTCGGTAGGTCCCTTTTTTTCGTCCAGAATCTCAAATGGGTCCCTTACTTATTCGGTGTCTCAATTGGGTCCTTATTTTTGAAAAATTGAATCAAATAGAGGTTTGCTGTCAAATTCGACAAATGTCGTTAAAGAGGGTATTACGTGGCATGCTGACAGTGTACTTTTAATTGACGTGACATTAGAAACGTATTTTGATATCCCAGAGCTCGCAGGATGCAGGGCAGAGAGGAGTTTGGGTTGGCTTTTGAAAAGGGTTTTCATGTCATTAAAGAAGGGGGGATCACATTGGAGAGGGGACCATCACTAATCATCACCATTTAGAGAGAGACCTCACCATCAGAGAACATCAGAGATTTACCCTCATCGCCTATCACCGTTACTTGGTAATCAAGAGGAGACCTCACGGTCATCCGAACCCATTTGCCTTCAACCTTCTTACGCTTGGAAGAGGACGCTTGGAAGAGGGTGAGACAACCAAAAAGGAAGATCACTCGAAGAGGGTAGAGGGAGCTAGAACCAAAAGGACGATTTTCGTTTGAAGCTGCGAAGGTAAGTTTCTCTGTCTAAGCTCTTAGCCTTATCTTATGTGAATGCATGCCCTCTGTTATGTGTCTAGATATGAATGAATGATGTTGGGTATGAATGAACGATGCTGTCTGGATATGTATGAAGGACGTTTGATCGGTACATAGTCATTTGCCTCTTTTGTGACTTCACCTGTTAATCAAAATTGCACCCAAAATGTAGTTTCAATAAGTTTCATCAGTTATAAGTAACAATAGAATATAAGTGTTTTCCCTCAACACAAAAACTTCAGTATCCATTCCCTTGCACCCAGAAAACACGTAAATAAAAGCAACACGTAAATAAAAGCAAACAGCAGCAAATGTAGTTCTCGTACCAGCTCCTACCTCTATCAAAGGCAAACCAAATCACAGATCCCATGCCAATACACTCAAAGCATTCACCTCCTCGGAATTTCCTCACATCACAGGAGCCTATCATTCCCCAACTTACATCCTCATTCTACTCATTTTCCTAATCTCTGCCCAAGGTAACAATGGAGACTCCAACCTTTGTCTCCTTCCCTCGCCAGCCACCATCAACAGTTTGGAATCTCCACACTGCACTCACCCGCAACCGCCTCAGCAAACATAACCCATCATCCACTTCACCTATCATCGCTCAAAATCACCATTGATGCACCCATTCACTCGTCAGATACCCCTTTCACCATCCAGATTCACCCATGGCCATGTTTTGACACTCATGGCTACTACCAACACCCGTCCAATCACCTTTTCTTTCCACTCCCAATTCTCACATCCTATTCGCCTTCCCCATGAGTCCATTTCTCAACTTTACTCACCATTTTCTCATAACCTAATCAACACAAAAAGATTCCCGTATCCATTTACTTGCACCCAGAAAGCATCAAAGTCGTAAACAGAAGCATCCAAGTAAACAGAAGCATCCAAGTAGGAAAACAGAGAATGAATAAACCAAATCTCAAACCAATTAGTAAATAAAAAAGATGGAAAAGAGAGGGGAGAAGGTGGATTCGACCCCATGGCTGGCGATGCTTTAGGCCGCAACGCGCGACGGTGAGAAGGAGCTGGTGGACTGGAGCTTGGGCTGACGATGGCTCTGGCAGTGCGCGTGGTTACTGGCGACGCCACGAAGGCAGTTCACGGCGGTCTGGTTCGAAGAAGCAGTCGTGCATGCGCGGCAGAGGCGAACCCCTCCCTGGGTTACCGTTTTCGAAGGGAAACGAGAGAGAAGGCTGTGGCGCCTAAGGTCGCCGTCGACGCCGAGACCGGTAGAGGGTGGTGGCACAGTTCTGGCTGAGGCGGCGGTGCACCTCCAGGAGGGGAAAGAGACCTTGGGTCTCCAGAGAACGAGTATAGTGTTGGGAATGAAAGGGGAGATGCTGAACCCCTAGGGATTTCTGGATAGAAATTCGGCCAAACCCTAAAACAAAAAAAAAAAGATATTCTCCCTTGCACCCCCTGTTTTCCTTTTCACAGTGCTTTCCGCTTGGGCTTAGGCCCAGTCCGTTATTGGAAAGAAGAATGGTTTAGACACCACTTGCAACTGCATTCACACCCCCATTTCGTTCGGGCTTAAGCCCACTCTATTTTTGCGAACAAAAAAAAAAGGAATTGGACCTGGGCACACATTTCGGGATGCACCCCCATTTTCATCTTTATACCTTGGCAGCTACAAAGTTGGAGAAAAAGGATTTTGACCCAAACTAAAGAGCCTCAATTTCACTTCAAACCTCTGGTTTTTATCTCTGCACCCCATTCTTATGGGATGTTCTCTTGCTTTTATTTTATTTTTATGCTTTTATTTTTGTTTTGCTTTTATTTTATTTTTATGCTTTTATTATTTGTTTGACTATTAGGATTTTATTATATGCAACCCCTTGTATGATAACCCCTCGCCCCTTTATTTTATTTATATCTATTGGACTTATTTGTTTTGTTTTGCATAAAAATTACAAAAATAAGAAAAAAGGATAAAATATTAAAATTACAAATATTTTAAAAATTAAAAAATATATTTTAAAGGTCAAGCACATGTGTGATCGCACGCATCGTCCTTGTGCTATAAACCTTTTCTCTTTCTTTTATAAAAAATACAAAAATATATTTTAAAGGTCAAGCACGTGTGTGATCGCTCGTATCGTCCTCGTGCTAAAAACCTTTTCTCTTTCTTTTATAAAAAAATACAAAAATACATTTTAAAGGTCAAGCACATGTGTGATCGCTCGCATCGTCCTTGTGCTAGAAACCTTTTCTCTTTCTTTTATAAAAATACAAAAAATACATTTTAAAGATCAAGCACATGTGTGATCGCTCACATCGTCTTTGTGCTAGAAACCTTTTCTCTTTCTTTTATAAAAATACAAAAAATACATTTTAAAGGTCAAGCACATCTGTGATTGCTCGCATCGTCCTTGTGCTAGAAACCTTTTCTCTTTCTTTTATAAAAATACAAAAATATATTTTAAAGGTCAAGCACATGTGTGATCGCCCGCATCGTCCTTGTGGTAAAAACCTTTTCCCTTTCTTTTATAGAAAAAGTACAAAAATATATTTTTAAGGTTTAGGTATATGTGTGATCGTTCGCATCGTCCTTGTGCTAAAAAAACTTTTCTCCTTCTCACATAAAAATACCAAAATATAAAACATTCACATCTTCAAACAACAATCAACCTTTCGACTAGAACTACGTGATCCTTGATTCTCCATCAAAAGTGGAGATACGTAGGAGCAAGGCTAGTCCTTGTCAGTTTCAGTTCCCAAAATCCAAAATCATTTCAAAACAAATTTTCAAACAATTTCCAAACAAACTTCTCAAACAGTTTCAAAAGAACTACGTAACCCTGATTTCTCATTCTGAATGAGAATACGTAGGAGCAAGGTCAATCCTTGTCGGGCCCAAAAAACTAAAAAATATATTTTGTTTGTTTATAGTTTTATTTTAGGAGACAGTTAAACATTTTGAAAACCACATCAATATTCGCGTATTTAGTTAAAGGTACTGCCTTAGGGCAGGCGTTGTAGGGTGCTAATACCTTCCCTACACGTAACCGACTCCCGAACCCAGAATCTGGTTTTTACTAGACCATGCCCTATCATTTTATGGTTTTTCCGTAGTTCTCCAGAATAAACTATGGTGGCGACAACTGTTCTTGAAATGCAAATTGGAAATTTCAGGAGAGCAAGAGAGTTCTTTGATGCTGCCACGATTGCTGATAAGAAGCAAGTTACTGCTTGGAATGGATGTGCAGTTCTAGAGTTAAAGCATGGAACTATAAAGTGACTTATGTTTTTTTCTTCTATTTTTTTTTTCTTCTTTTTAATAGAAAGCAGTGCATGCTAGTCCCAAAAGTAGTTTTGCTTGGCATGTATGGGGCATTTTTGAAGCAAACATTGGCAACATTTACAAGGGAAGAAAACTTTTAAAGATAGGCCACACTCTAAATCTGAGGGATCTTGTTCTACTTCAGTCTCTTGCTTTATTAGAATACCAACACTCAACTGCAAACCTTGCTCGGGTATTGTTCAAGAGAGCATCAAAATTGAATCCAAGGCACCAACCTGTTTGGTTTGTAAGAAATTTATTTTCTCGGATGATTTATCGTAAATATCATTACCCAATCTTTTATTCCCATTTTTTACTCCACATAAGCTGTTTTAGGTTTTCTCCCACGAACCCTAAAACTCATCTTCAAATCTGTTTTCAAATTCGAAAGAGAAAGGGACTACTGCCCTTTTTTTTTGCCTACTTTGCCGAAATTACTTTTCTCAATGACCTGCATGTTTTAATTCACAAATTAAAAAAGTATACTGTCAGCATGTCACGTAACACTCTCCTTAATGGACGTTTGTCCAATTTGACGACAAGCCCTATTTGATTTAATTTTTCAAAAATAAGGACTCAATTAAGACAATAGGAGACCTATTTGAAATTCTGGACGAAAAAAGGAACCTACCGAAACATTAAACCAAATAAATATTAACTACAGTGTTATCCTCATAAATAAATAAAGGCTTAATAACATTGATGGTCCCTTTTTTCGTCAGGTTTGGGCTTAATAAAATAGGAGACCTAGTTTTTTTTTATGTTCAATGTTGTCCTAAAGAATGTAATTTATGTTCAATTTAGTCTTTTTTGCAGACGGTGTTTAAATCGTTAACAATCCATTGTCCAGTTGTACAAAACCCAAATGAGATGGCATTTAGAAGTTGTCACGTCACCATCTTCTTCAACCTTCAGCCCAAACAGAAACTGAAACCCTAATTTCTCTCTAGCCACCTAACCCTAGTGCCGCCACACCTAAACCCTCAGGCTGCTACCGTAATCATCAAAGACCTTCAAACGCAACCCAGAAGACCATCACTAGGACGCCACTGCGACCATCTCCACGCGTCACCATCTTCATCGCGTGCCTTCATCATCGTCTTCTTCCCAGTTCGCGCTGCCACCATACCCTCGCCGCCAGCACCATGCCGTTGTGCCATCATCCTCTCCTTCCACCATCTACCTCGCGTCAGCCGCCGCGAAGCGCACTTCCACCATCATCAACTGCACCGGAAACCTGCATCAAATCCAATCTAGAAAACCCACTAATACCCAAAAACAGCACCGCTGCAATTCGCGAGTTTGTCCTTCTCCATTAACGCAACCTAGCAGTTCGAAACCCTCAACCCTATCGCGCCTAAGAACTACCATATTTGCGAACATGCTTCTCCCTCGTGCTTTCATCAACCTGCAATGAAACACAATCAGCCCAAAAATTCCCAAATTAGAAACCCACAGAACCCTAATATTGCACATCCACCTAGTGCAAGACCACCAACATCCATCACAAGGACAAAGCTGCAACGTCTTCATCTTCTTCTTCATTTAGCCAGCATCGTCACGAGAGAGAACAAAATTTGTAACCATCACTGACGCGCTTCCATCATCACAATAGTGAATGACCTCCTTGATTAGGATATGTGGCAGCTCCACGTGGGCAGTTAAATGTCATCTCATTTGGGTATTGCACAACTGGACAGTTGGCTGTTAACGATCTAAACATCATCCGTAAAAAAGACTAAATTGAATATAAATTACATTATTTAGAACAACATTAAAAAAAAAAAAATTAGGACTATTTCGAACAAACCTGACAAAAATAGAGACCAGCTATTAAGCCATAAATAAATTAAGAAAAAAAGATCGAAATCGAAATCGAAATGAAAATGGTAAGAGTAATGAATTAGTTTCCATGTATTCAATTAAGTACAACCTAAAAGGTATAGCGAAATATGAGTGTTCATATTATTTCCCTTTAGAATTTCTGCGCGCTTTAGTTGCCGTTGCCGCTTCAGTTTTGGCGGTAAAATTCGCAGGGTTTTTTGGTCGATTTGAACTGTGGTTTTGCTAATCGAGTGTGTGAAAAAACACCGAAACAGAAATGGTAGTTGAAGCTAAAATCATCAAGCCTATCGGCAAGGGCATCGTTCACAGAATCTGCGCCGGTCAAGTTATCCTTGACCTCTCTTCCGCCGTCAAGGAACTTGTCGAAAACAGCTTGGACGCCGGCGCCACCAGCGTCGAAATCTCCCTCAAAGACTTCGGCGAAAAATGGTTTCAGGTAATCGACAACGGTTGCGGCATTTCCCCGGACAATTTCAAGGTATTATTCATTTATCACTCAAAACACCGCAAACATCGTTATTAGGGTTTACGTTTATTTTTAACCATTATTTTTAGTTTCTTGCGCTGAAGCATCACACATCGAAGTTAGCAGAATTTCACGATCTTCAGTCTCTCACCACTTTTGGCTTCCGAGGTGAGGCGCTGAGTTCGCTTTGCGCTTTGGGGGAATTGACTGTTGAAACGAGAACGGCGAGCGAACCTGTTGCTACGCACTTGACTTTCAATAATTCAGGTGTTCTCGTGTCAGAAAGGAAAACTGCACGGCAAATTGGAACCACCGTTATGGTAAAAGAGTTGTTCTCCAGTTTGCCTGTTCGGAGCAAAGAGTTCAGTCGTAACATACGCAGGGAATATGGCAAGCTGGTTTCTCTGTTGAATGTGAGTCTCTATTCTCTGTGTGAAAATATGTAGGCCTGTTTGGATTAATTAATAAGTACTTATAAGGCAAGAAAACAAGATAATTTTTCTCCCATATACTAAAATTAACTTATACATCGATTAAAGTTTGCTTTGGAAAATCTAAATAAACGAGAAAAATTCTACATTAGCTAATTCTTCTTCATGAGGGAAACTTATTAAAGTTTACATTTTCATTTTCTTCTCCTATAATTTTAGTTGTTATTGTTAAATATGAGCATTTACTTTCTTCAGGCCTATGCGCTTATAGCGAAAGGTGTTCGTTTTGTCTGCACCAATACGACTGCTAAAAATGTGAAATCTGTGGTTCTTAAGACGCAAGGAAGTGGTTCACTTAAAGATAACATCATAACAGTGCTTGGCATGAACACTTTCAATTGCTTAGAGCCTGTAACATTGTCTATATCTGATTCTTGCAAGGTTGAGGGTTTCCTTTCCAAGTCTGGACAGGGTAACGGACGCAACTTGGGAGATAGGCAGTATTTTTTTGTTAATGGTAGACCGGTGGATATGCCTAAAGTCAGCAAACTTGTGAATGAGTTGTATAAGAGTGCAAACTCTAAACAGTATCCCGTTGCTATTTTGAATTTTATAGTTCCTACCAGAGCATATGATGTCAATGTGACTCCTGACAAGAGGAAAATATTTTTTTCTGAAGAAAGTGTCTTATTGCAAGCCATGAGAGAGGGATTGCAACAAATTTATTGTGCTGGTAAAGTCTGTTACTCTATTAATGAAGTTATGCTGCCTCCTCAAAAAGAAGAGTGTGTTGAGTTGCGTTCCTCTAATGGGAAGTCTCCTATTGTAATGAAACTATCATCGTCAAATGACAGTCATCCTCGAGAAAAACATTGTAGTGAAAGTAACAATGTTAGCATTTGTCTAGATGAACTTAATATGCAGTGTGACAATGATACTATATCTCAGGATGAGCTTGAGAAGAAACATATTGCTGATATAAAAAATGCTTCTAAATCTATTAATGAGTATCAGTACTCACATGTTGAAGAAGGGTTAATTTGTGATAATAATGGAAGTTTAATGAACCAGGAGTTCACACTCAGAGCACATAACACTTCAAAGGTTGACAATAATGGAAGGCAGTCAGCTCATCCTGGTAGAATTAGACATGATCAACATACTATTGTCTCAAAGACAATTAATAGTGGCAACACTTCTAGTAAATATTCATTTAACCATTCAAGACATGTTCAGTCCACTCTTAAGAATTTTGTTTCTGTAAATAAAAGAAATCGTGATGGTGTATTTAGAGCTTTATCTGAAGTGCCTGTTCTTAGAAATCAAGATTCTCATTGTCAATTGAAGACTGCAAATACTGAAACAAATGACCTGATTACAAGATCATCACTTTGTTTGGACCAAATTGATGAAGCTTCAAGGGCAAGTGAAATTGAATCTTTTAATTGTGACTCCTCTGACAGAGAACCTGAATCTAATATGGTAGGTGGTTTGAACTGCTAAAACTTCATACATTGATACTGTTTAATTCTTGCATGCACTATGTTGATATTGGTTTTTTAAATTATTTGCTATTTTGTTATTAATAATTGCATTTCTAGAAATTTATGTTTTAGAACATATATGTCAATAAAAGAAATAAGTAAATGCAATATATTGGAGATGTTCTTGTAAAACATTCAGTTATTCAACTGGATGTTAGTTTCTGTTTTCTATTATATTTGTGTAACCTATTTAGTAGAAGACTTTAGAGCCTATATATGCGTTTCTTGTATTTTCTTTCTGATTAAGTGAAATAATATTCAGTTTAGTTATTTTGTTAAGCTTTTCTTTGTCTTTTCTTCATACCATTTTTCTGATACACAGTGTTCATGTCTTTACCTCATTCATTGCACATTTTTTGTTGCTTTTTCTGAGGTGAAGACCTCCCTGCCCTTGTTATACTTATTTCTTTCCAATAAAATTTCTTCTTTTGTCCAATATAAATAAAAAGTCAATTAAAAAATCCTGCTATTTTCTCAGTTTTCTTTATATATATGTGTGCTGATTTACAGGAAATCAATCTAAAGAATAATACACCTTTAGCCGATACACCATCAATTACTCCTGGCATTGATATGATCTCTACAGATGCTTTGGCCTCAAGCCCTCCAGTACATTCTTCACCTGCACTGTTAGATTCTTCCAAGTCTTCTGGTCGTAAGATATGCTCTAACATGCAATTTTCTTTTCAAGAGCTTAAGAAAAGGAGAGAGAAGAGGATTTCTCTGTTTCAATCCAGTAATTTTGGATGTGGAAAAGCTAAAGACAAGAGGTTTATATTTCTGTGCCCTCTGTATGAAATAGGAAAATATCTCTATGCTGACTTTTACCTATATTTGATGTTAGTCTCTATTCGGCTGCAACATTGGAGCTTTCACTATCACAAATTGGAGAGGAAAAAGAAAGGGCCTTGGCAGCAGCAGCTACTGAACTTGAGAGATTTTTTAGGAAGGAAGACTTCAGCAGAATGAAGGTCCTTACTTAGTATGCTTCATTTATTCTTGATACTATTTTGTATTATTGTGGTGCTGTTTGGTTGTTTGCTAGCTTAGAAAATGGTCAATTGTTTGGGGTTTTTGAGTTTTTTTTTTTCCTGCAAAAAACTCTAGTCATTTTTGTTTCTGAATTTTGAATACGTTGTCAGAATCTCTAAATTATCATGGCTGAATTAAAATATATGTACAATCCAAGTACATACATTATGTATTTACCGATGATTACTGAGGCCACATGTTTGAACAGGTTATTGGGCAGTTCAACCTTGGGTTTATCATTTGTAAATTGGATCAAGATTTATTCATTGTGGATCAGGTAATTTCTAATATACTTTTCGAACTAATTGGTCCGTGGTTTCTTCCACCATTCCCTTTAATAAATAATTCATATAAATGCATCCTTTAGCTAAATTTAAATTTTGTTCTTTACCGAAACATAATTTGTGTTTGAGCATGACCGTTTTCAGCATGCTGCTGATGAGAAGTTTAATTTTGAGCGTCTATCGCAATCAACCATCTTGAATCAACAACCCCTTCTGAGGTGAGGAGTTTATATCATTATTCACTAATCATCACTGTGCACCTATTATTCGTGTTTTTCTTTTTGGAGTGGAGGGAGCTTTCAATGACATGTTACAAAGGTCTTGTTAAGTTAAAAAAATTAGAGTATGATTAGAGCAGAAACTTTGATTGTTAAAGTACAATTGCAATTACCATATATGGATGATACAACACACGACAGCAATTTATCTCTTGTCTTTTTTTGTTCATGATCTAACTTCACCTATAAAAATGTCATATGTAGGTCAATAACATTGGAATTATCCCCTGAAGAAGAAATAGTAGCATCGATGTACATGGACATAATCAGGTACAAGTAGAGCCATATTGATTAAGTATTGATATGTTAATTTCACTTATTTCTGGATTTCTTGTTATTGCAAGAAAGTACATTTCATTAACAGGATCCTGATGTCAATCCTGCATCATTCAAACTATTTACATTTCCTGTTTTCTGTAGCCAGGACATGAATGGGCTGCAGAAGTATCTCTTTTTACCTTCTCATTTAGTTTATTTGGTTTTAAAAACAAGTTGCCTCAAATGGTCAACATTGAAAAGTGATCGGTTTTTAAGTTTATTTTATAGTAGCTGTTATCTACTGTCACCTTAACATAATCAATTCTCAATGTACCAGTTATGAATTTATAAAAATCAATTGACCACTTATGACCCACATGAAACTGGTGATTAAAATACTGCACTGTGTTAACAGTAAGTCGATTCAATGGGTGACCTGGTTTACCTTAATTACGAAAAAATACATAGTTTTGGCATATTTTTCCACCTAGAAAAGCTTGAGTGACTTATAAGAACAGAAATCACAGATGTGAACTCTGAGCTCGACAGCTTGTCGGCTGCAGACTTTAACTCTTTGCATAATTTCTGAAATATTGTCTTGCTTGAGGGTACACCATTGGTCCATTATTCTTGATCTAGTGTATCTTGTAGTGCTGGTTGCTTTTGTATATGGAGGTTTCATTGAAATTGAATTAAGTTTTCTAGTTAAGAAGTTGCACTGTGGTATACTTTTGTCTTGTTTTTGCTTCTATAGGTTTAGTGTGATCAGTAACATGCATTTGCATTATTCTCATTTCAGGAAGAATGGATTTACTTTGGAAGAGGATCCAAATGCACGACCTGGATGCCGTTTTAAATTAAAGTCTGTTCCCTTCAGTAAGAACACTGTGTTTGGAATTGAAGGCAGGTGAATTTTGTAGATTTTATCCTTGATATGACCACATCAAAGTAAATCAGTGATAAGCATGTGCAGTGGACATGCAATTCTCATCATACTCTTTTTATTTTTAATTTTATATTTGAATTGGAAGATTTCTCAGGCCAAAGTTGGAAGACTAGCTGTTTAAGTTGATATATGACTCAAGTAACCGAGTTATTGAAAACATCCTTGATTAACTTATGATACAAGTTAAGCCTACAATGTTCTGCATGAACATGCATTAGGATATATTGATTTAGGAAACATGAATGACATTCAAATTGTGGTTAAGTTTTAGAAAAACCCTCAGCCTTTGTAAGGATCTGCGGAGCCAGCCTGCTTAACCTTGGGAATCATTACGATACCCTTGGTAGTATAATATCCTTTGAATTGAGATTTTTCCATTCCATGATACCAAAGTTGTTAATATTTTCTATATATATATGTATACCCCGGTGTCTAAAGCTTTGACTTAAAGATTGACACATTTGAATCTTGGGATTGCCTAGATCCCTTGCCTTAGTGAATTACTTGCTTCTTTTCAATGATGTATTAAAACTTCCACTAGGGTAAAGAGAATGATACATTGAAGTGATTAACAATAAGCATTTTTCCCAACAGATGTTAAGGAGCTGATCTCTACACTGTGCGATGGTGATGGCCACATGGAATGTTCCATTGTTGGTAGCTTTAAACTGGACTCCTCAGATTCTATATGTCCATCAAGAGTTCGTTCAATGTTGGCATCACGTGCATGTCGATCATCAATTATGGTGGGTGATGCACTTGGAAGAAATGAAATGCGAAAGGTAGTGCATCACATTATTTTAATCACTGCCCCCTCCCCTTCATTAACAAACATGTTAAAAAAAATGCAGAACTGGGATGATAAGCATCTGGTTTTGTGGGAACTAAATTTAAATAAATTGAAGTTTAAATGTTATATCCTTATAGACTGATTTGTAGCTTACACTAATTGTTTCAGATACTTGACCATATGGCTGAACTCAAATCCCCTTGGAATTGTCCTCACGGCAGACCAACCATGCGCCATTTAGTCGACTTGACAAAAATTCACAAGAAGTCTGAACATAAAATGCAGATGTAGTCAACAATGGACTTTTAGCCTGATCGCCACTGTTAGAAGTTAAGGCAGTTATGTAACTTATTTTGTACAAATACCTGTAAATATTTGTTCTCAAATGTTACTGTAAATTTAATGTGCCTGGATATCTTGGGTGCGTGCATACCTGACGCGCTGAAATTATTTTTCAGCTATCCTTCTTTACTTCTCTAAAGGTCTCAGCAAAATGCTATAGCTGCATAACTTCTGAGCTTTCATTCGACTATACTCTTAACGCCCTAGCAAGCACTTTGGTTACGAATTAGGCTTACTTGGGATTGGGAGAATTTGTAGCGTGGAGTGTAGTTTTTATGTAACAAAAGTAGTTTTAATAGGGGATTCATATGTTATGTGATTCAAAATGAAGATGCTATCTATAAACAATACAAAACAGTGGACACAAATAGTAACTACAAGACATGTGGCAAGCTCTCACAGCAACATGTTTCAAAAGCAAAAGAAAATCTACTCTTTTAAATAAACAAAATGGTTGACATAGAAGCCTAACATTGTAACACGTGTCCATTTTAAAATTCAGGTTCAAAACTTTCTTTTCTCTGTGAGATTTTATATTTTCTTTTAGGTTTAATATTTTGGTCTTTATTTTCATAACTTTTGTTCAAAGTGTTTATTGACTTTTCTCAACATTTAAAGTGGTTTTAATTTTTGTAATTTTTGTTCAATTTAGTTTTTTTCTTTTACAGTTTCTAAATGGTTAACAGTACAATGTCCATGTGAGCTTTAGTAAATGACGTGGTTGTCCATGGTCTCTTTCCATCTCATTATCTTCAACCTCTCATCAACAAATCACCATGGTTTCCTTCCCCTGTCACTGGCGATTCGTCATCCTTGCACCTTCCATCTTTGTCAACCACTAGATAGCAACATAGAACCACTGCAAGTCATTATTGTTTGAAATCGCAACTTGTAGCAGAAAGCCCTTGAACTTGCAATCTCAAATCGCAATGCGAGTTTGCATTACCACAGTCCCATTTTCAAACCATGACGAAATATAACTATATTTATCATGCACAATGTCATTTATCATCTTCACCAAACCAAAAAAATCTCAAGTTGCGAGTTCAATGCTTCGTAGCGTCTCATTTATGTTCTCACGCAAATGTGCACTCTCAAATCTCCTCGCATTCATCGAAACAATCTCAGAAATGGATAAGAAATTTGTCTCGACACATCCGCATAAACAATCCACACACGAAAATAAACACAAGCCGAAGAATGTTTTTCTCATTAACCATTTAAAAATTTCTAGAAACTATGTTACATAAATTATGTGCTATTTTTGTAAGTGTGTTAACGTTATTTTTTGAGAAAAAAATTTTAGTAAAAAAATGTATTAAAAATTTGTGATTTTCACTATGTATGAAATCACTTTTTAATTTTTTTATTACTATTATTAACACTGATAGTATATATTAATAGTTATAGTAATCTAATGAATACAAATTATTAAAAACAAAATATAAATAAATCGATAATTTATACAAATTAAAATATATGAGAGAAAATTAAAGTTTTATAGGTTAAATCTACCAATAATTTTGTCCACTCCATGACTTTGTCTCATTAGTGATAGAGGCGTTCTTTTTGCATTTTCATAACTTTGTCCTGCACCTCCAAAATTACATTGTTGTCCTTTGATTTGCACATGTGTGAGTGAGTTATGATTGAGTAATGATAATGTTTGTTTTTTACCAACCAATTAAATTGTATATACATATAAGTGCACCCTCCAAAATTCACTTGTTCACTTATGCTTTCTTACTCTCTTATTCTCCCTGTTTTCATTGTACATTTTGCTGATAGTTATGGTGGTGATTGTGGTGGTAACTATCGTCTTAATGTTATTCTTCGTTAATGGTGTTATTCTTCATTGAGGTCATCATTCGAGTTAAAATTTACATTTGGAAAACCCTTAACCGACTTTTTGTCAAGGGGCCAATGTATTTCGAAATACATTGATCATTTAATTTTTTAATTTAATTGATGTATATAATGTGTTATATTTATTTATTTATCAATTAATTTGTATTATATGTTGTTAGTATTTATTTATTAGTTAATTTATGACATGTGTTAATGTTTTTGATTTTTTACTTAATTTATAATATGTTAATGTTTTATGTTTATAATTTAAATCTTAATATGTTTTGTTTTTTTATTTATTAGATAATTTTTAATATGTGTTAATGTTTTTAAGTTTTATTTAAATTATAATATATTTTTGTTTTTATTTTTGAAATAAGTTATAATATTTTATGTTGTTTTTATTTATTAATTAACTTTATATACGTGTTAATGTTTTTAAATTTTTATTTAGTTTATATTATCTTTATGTTTTGTAATTATTATTTAATTTTTATTATGCTTTGTTGTTTTTTATTTAATTTTTAACATGACTTGATGTTTTTAATTTTTAATTTAATTTATAATAGGTTTATTTTTCATTTATTATTTAATTTTTAATATGTTTTGTTGTTTGTATTTGTTAATTGATTTTTAATAAGTATTAATGTTTTAATTTTTTTAATTTAATTTATAATATGTTTATTTTTTATTTATTATTTAACTTTTAATATATTTTGTTGTTTTTATTTATTAGTTAATGTTTAATATGGTTAATTTTTAAAAAATTATTTAATTTATAATATGTCTATTTTTTATTTATTATTTAATTTTTAATATGTTTTTTTGTTTTTATTTATTAGTTCATTTTTAATATCTGTTTTAAATTTTTTATTTAATTCATAACATGTCTAATTTTTTATTTATTATTTTTTTAATATGTTTTGTTGTTTTTATTTATTAGGTAATTTTTAATATTTTTTAATGCTTTTGAATTTTTATTTAATTTATAATATGTTTATTTTTTTATGTATTATTTATTAATATTAATATGTTGTGTTGGTTTTTATTTAATAATAATTTTTAATATGTGATGTTGTTTATTTATGCATTGTTTAATTTTGAATTTGTGTTGTTATTATTATTAGATTGAGAAATATTTAGTGTCATAAATATATTTATTGTAGGCATTTTTAATATGTGATAACTATCCATTTTAATTAATCGATTCTTAAATAAATTTGAATTTTCTTTTTAAGTGAACTGTTCGAGAGTGATTATACAAATAAGTTTATCACTAATGAAATATTTTCTCATGCAATGATTTAATTGAATGAGTTTTAAAGATTGATATCAAATTTGTTGTGTTCATTATAAAATTTGACAAAAACAAGCATGGAATTGCAAGAAAAACATTCATTTTGTTAGATTGCGTAAGATCCAAAAAAATAAGAATTTTAAAAATAAAGTAGTTTTGAGACTTTGTGTTTTTTGTTTGAAAATTAGTGTTCTTGAGTGTATATTTTTGTTAGAACATAATTGTTACGTTATTTCTTTATTTTTTATATTTTTGCCTAGGAGCAAGGGTCTTTTACCTTTATTTAATTGGTGTAGAAATTAATTAAGGGGTGATTTAGTGTTTAGAAACCCTAGAAACTCTAAATCAAAGAGACAAAACAAAAGAAGAGAGGAGATTGGCGTTTTGGGAGAAGAAGAGAGAGAGCGACAGGAAATTCTTAGTGTAAAGGAATATTGATGGTGTTTTAGGGTTATAGATAAAGCCTTATGATTGGCCAAAGTATGGGGGAAGCTTACCTTTGTTTGTTTATGGTTGTATGTTATATGTGCTCTTGATTATCTTAATTTGTAATCTTTGTTTTGGTACATGTGTATATGCTTATGATTATTTGTGGTTATTGTTGGTTATTGTTATCCCAACAAAGGGTTTGATGTTAAGGGAGAACAAAGTTATGATACTTGAGAGTTTCCATGCAAATATATATATATATATATATATATATATATATATATATATATATATATATATATATATATATATATATATATAGTAAGTGTTGGGCTATTAGGCTCCCTTCCTATGTGGAGAATAGGCAAAATAATGTGGACCATTATGTATCAATTTGTTTTAGTGGAGATGAGACAGATTAGTAGGGCACATTAGAGCCATTTTAAGAGAAGAAAAAGCTAAGTGAGAGAGAAAGGAAAAGAAGAAGTCATTACCGCATAACATAAAACCTACATTGGTGTTTTCATCATTCTGAAGTTGTTCACTGTTGGATCGGACTGATTTTTGGATATTGGGTTCTAGACGTATGGTTCTTCATTCTGACCGTTCGGATCGTCGATTGGAGGTCTAGTTTGGGAGAAAAATGCTCGCATCAGCAACTCTGTTTTGGAGAATTTCATAAAATCTACAGTGGTGTTTTCGTCGCTGTGAAGTCGTTTACTGTTGGATCAGACTGATTTTTGTACATAAGATTCCAGATGTATGGTTCTTCATTCTGACCGTTCGGATAAGCAACAACTTTGTTTTGGAGAATTTTCATCTTCTTAGTTCTTATTTGTAAGCATTATGCTTAGTTAGTTTGGATGATTGAAAACCATATTTGGTGTTTCTATCGGAGACTCTTTTTCACCTTATTATATCTAGATTATTCAAGTTATGTATTATATGTGATTGAGTATGTCTACATGGGTATGTGATGCTTGAATACATGTATGATGTGTTAACTATATTTTCATGTTATATAGGGTTGGTGAATGTATGTTTGAATGCTTGAATCAAGTCTAGAATGTTTTTCAATTCGGAAATAATCGATTATCTACACGTTGGTTTTGAGTGTGGTTTCGGGAATAATCGATTATTTGGGATGATAATCGATTATCCCTTCCTGTGTGATGTTTCTGGGTAAATTTCACTGAGATAATCGATTATCTTAAGTGATATAATTGATTATCACAGTGCATTTTGGTGAAAATGGCGAATTTGATGAAGAATGAAGGTGAACCAAGCCTGAGGAGCTGTGAAACATGATGATAATCAGATATTGAGGTTAGTGGGTATGTTTAGGGTCAATTTGACTTGTGGTTGAGAGTGAAGCATAAACGAGTGTTAGGATGTACCTGAGTATGTGATTGATGAGCATGAGAGTGGATGATAAGTCTACTTGTTGTACCTCGTAAATCTTGGTTTTATCTGTGGATATATGTTTCCTTTTGCCTTGTGTGCATTGGAAGGAGATGATCTCTAGGGGAGGCTACAAGTGGGTTGTAAGAGCGACTACAGTCGATGAGGTGGGGTACATGAGTGAGATAAACTCTTTTCACTATGGTATTATGGTACGATGATGCTCATGATGTTGTTCATGATTGGGATAGTCATGATGGTGGTGTATTATGGTGATGATCATGGTACTTGAGATGCTTCAGGTTATGTTATGTTGATCGTGATGTTATTATAATGGTTATGGTAAGTAGTTAGCATTGATGCTAATAAGTGGATAGACCAAGGGTCTATGTGTGAGATGTTAGTGATGACATCAAGGGTTAGAGATCAAGGATCGATGATCGAAGTTCAAGGATCGAGGATCGAGTAATTCAGTATAATTGAGTTGTTTATGTTATAGGATTAGGAACTCCATTGTTATTACTATTATGTATGGGGTATTTGATTATGGTTGATATATATAAGTAGAAGGTGCGTATCTTGTTGTGTGTTTGATTATGGTTGATATAATCAATATGTATGTATCGTGTTGTTATGATTGTTTTATCGGTAGCTTACCCCATACATGTTTGTGTTTGTGAATGAAATTATCGGTGATGGTCGTATAATGTGCTATATGTAAGCAGATAATGTTACAGATGTTCTAGAGGCGTGATTGACTCGAGAGAGGATGAGAAATAACCTTGAGATTCATTTAAAGTTATTTTGTTTTACAAGTTAAGACAATATAATTGGAGTATTTCTTTCATTATTTTATTACTCAAAATAATGTATTTAAATAAGTTTTTTTTAAGTATGTTTCCGCGCTATGATAAATTTTAAATTTTAACGAGTTTCAAAAACCACTGACATCTTAGAAATCGGGATGTTAGAGGGGTTGAAAGAAGTGAGAAGTATAGGAAGCATAAACAAGATATTTAATCTAGTGTATCCAGGACAAGAAAATGTGAGAGTCTATTTAGGTTGAGGGCAAAGGGTTGAGTTTTAAAGATTATCTATGACTATCACAAATATGAATTAGCTTAGACTTGGGTAAGTCATCCTTTTGCTGGGAAGTTAAATGTTGTTGAACAATCAAAGCTTATATAAAAGAACAAAAAATCAAAACAATATTTCAATTTTTTAATATTTGAAATAATAAAACTAAAGATAATATAAACTTAATAAATAAAAATATTGTATTATTAAAATATATCAAATATTTGAAAATCTAAATTTCTCAAGAATATTAAAAAAATATCTAAAAATGAATTAAAAATCAATCTTAGTTACAAAAAGGCTTCTTTTGTCCCCATTTTTGCTCGATTATGTCAATTTGGTCCCTGGTTTTAAAAAAGGGTCAACTTGATCCTCATTTATTAAATTTTGTGTCAAAATCGTCCCTTCCGTTAAATAGAAATAAACGGCGTTAATGGATTGATGATCTGGCATAAACACATTTTTAAATTGTATGTGTGGTGACGTGTTTAGTATTTCCTTTAATTATAGTTAATTTGGATTAATGTTTTTCTTTAAATTACTTTTAATTATAATTAATGTGACAGTTAGCAATGGCGTCCCACTCCTCAAATCAAATCTTCTTCTTCTTCCAAAAAGAGTGTTGCAATTAGCAATGGATAATCGACAATGGCGTCCCACTCCTCCATTGAATATCTGCCCCACTTGTTCCCTCTCTCACTTCCCCTTCTGCCCCGCTTCGCCTCCCCTACCCTATCACCCCCTGCCCACCCGCAAACCCCTCTTTCTTATGCCCTCGCCAACCCTAATTTCCAGAATTTCAAGAGACCCCGAATCCACCCTGCCGTTTTGTCCCACCACCCTCACAATGCCCAATTCAGTGGGTTGCGCAAGGCTGCATTGCGATTTATCCATGGTTGTTCTGGTTTGGTTCTCTTGCTTTGCAAGTCTGAGGAGGCACGTTGTTGATGCGCGATGAGGATGCTCACGGTAGGGATGGTTTCTACGTGATTAAGGTTCTGCAATTTGGGGATCTTTTTGATTGTGGTTTTGGAATGAACGAAACTCGTGAGGTGGAGGCGTGATCTGGGTTTCGTATATGGGTTGTTGTTTACTGAATTGAGGTTGATGCATGTCAAGACACAAAGGATGATGGAGATAGCATGGAGGAAATTGGAGTTTTCATGGTGGAGAATGGAGGAGAAGATGAACTTTCTCGGGTTCTCTCTATTGTCGCGATTTGGGTGGTTGATGGAAGAACGAAGGAATTCTCGGTGGTCCGAGATTTCTCGCGGTGGTGCGTCAATGGAGGTGATGCGATTCACTGTGGTTGTTGGATGACGCTGGTTGTGTTCTTCAGCGTGGTTCAGGTGTCTCTGGCAACAATCGGTGTCGCTGGCGACGATCGGTGCCGTTGGCGACGATCGGTGCCACTGGCAATGATCGGTGCCGCCGGAGACAATATTGGTCGGCCAGAGGGAGGTACAACGACGTTGGTCATGCAGAGGACAAAGCTGTCACTGATGAAGGTGGAGAAGAGACCTTCGTTTTTGAAAAAGATAAAAAGAAACACTAGAGAAAAGAGGGTTTGGGCCTAGCCTAGAAAATACCAACTGCACTCCTAAATTCCATCTTAGCACTCATTCTCTGACACGTCAAAATAACACGTCCTCTGCCAGATCATCAATCCTTAACTCCATTTATTTCTATTTAACGGAAGGGACGAAGTTGACACAAAATTTACTAAATGAGGACCAAGTTGACACTTTTTTAAAACCAAGGACCAAATTGACATAATCGAGCAAGACTAGAGACAAAAAAGGATATTAAGCCTTACAAAAAATAAACAAATTTAAAAATAAACTACAAAACAAAACTACACTCGTAAATTTTTAAAAAATAGAATAAAAAATATACAAAATATATTAAAAAAGAAAAATAAAATTACAGAATAAAAAATATTTAAATAAATAAACAAATATAATATTATAATTTATAAAACATAAAACAAAACAAAAAAATTCTTCAATTTATAGAAAACAGAATAAAATTTATGTAATATAAAATTAGAGAATAAAAAATATTGAAATAAATAAATAATTACATATTATAGATACAAATAACAAAACTAAATTAAAATTCTAAATTCACAAAATAAAAAAAAAACGCAACTCGAAATTTGGTCAAGCTTAACCAACATTCAAAGGTTTAAATGTATTTCGAAATACGGTCAAGACCTCGCCGACTCGACAATCGATAAAACTTTAACCATATTTTGAAGTATAGTTAAAAGTTTTTGTTCCTGTTTAGGGTCGAGTCACCTAAATCTGTGGGCTCTCGGTCACGTCCGTCCGTCCCTTCTCGTGATCCTTCCTTCCGTAGGTCAATGTATGTCCATCCTGTACGCCTGAGAGGGTACCTGTTAAAGGTGCTCCGATGCTTAAGTCAGTAAAAGGTCCGATCGGTTGTTTTAGTACTGGAATAAATGTGCAATTAATGAATCTGCCTACCTCTTACCTTTGACTTGTATTTATAGTTTTGGTCATGGTCCGAACGACATGATGTCATATCAATAATTCGCCCTCTCAGCTATGAAGGCCGTCTTCTCCTGATCCGGGGCATACATCGGAATCTGGTTGTAGCCGGAGTAGGCGTCCAGAAAACTGAGCATCTGAAAGCCGAACGCCTTGTCAACCAAACAATCGATGCTTGGAAGCGGATGAGAGTCCTTGGGACATGCCTTGTTCAGATCGATGTAGTCCGTACACATTTGCCATTTTCCGGTAGCCTTCTTGACCATAATGACGTTCGCTAGCCAGGTTGTGTATGTCACTTCTCGTATGAAACCGACCTCTTTTAACTTGCGCACCTCTTCGCTAACAGTCGCACTCTTCTCTACGCCTAACCTCCTCTTCTTCTGGGCGATCGACTTGGCCTCTTTGAATAGAGCCAGTTTGCCTGACATCACCGTCCGTCACCGTGTCACCCGGGGGTGGAGCTTTAATCCTGCTGCGTAGCATTCTCGGACCGTCTTCTGGTCGGCCCTGACAATGCAGATGGTTCCCCCCTCTAATGGGTAGTTCATGGTTAGATGGGGGGTGGACACTATCACTCCAAACGCGTTTAGACATGGTCGGCCTAAGAGGACATTGTAAGACATGTTGGCGTCTACCAACAGATACCGAACCTTCTTCTCGTCGCCTTCCCGCCCAGTGCCTAAACGAGTGCGGAGATAAACATAATCGCACGTGTCCACCCGCTCTCCCGCGAATCCCACTATTTGTTCGTTGTAGGGCACAATCAAGTCCTCCGGCAGGTCCATGGGCTGGAAGGTCTTCCAATACAAGATGTTGGCGGAGCTTCCCAAGGTCAATCAACACCTTACTCACCCCGGACTGAGCGATCTCCGCCGTGATCACCATGGGGTCGTTCTGCTCCCGATCTGGAGCATGGAAGTCGTCATCCGTGAATGTGATTTCTGGCATGGATCTCTTGGCCCTGTGCACCGAATTGACCGAGTGAAGGGCCCTGACGTGACGTTTCCGCGTCGATGAGGATGATCCCCCCGACAAACCCTCCGGAAATGGTGTTAATGTGACCGCGTAGCGATTGGTCGTTGCTCCTGCTTCTACTTCTGCTTCGGTGCTTCTCCTGACGAGAACGATTACTTCCATAGTTTCTTGATCGTCCCCTGCCGCCCTGCCTCGGCGGACTCCAGCGAGGACTACGTGATCGCGCCGACGAGCCAACTTGGCGTTCAGGACGTTCGGTCTTGACATACCTCTTCAATTGCCCAGCTCGGATCAACTCCTTGATCCGGTCCTTGAGAGTCACACACTCCTCTGTGGTGTGACCCAAGTTCTGATGCCATAGGCAATGCTTGTTCCCATCAGCGTCGGGTGAGGTAGGGCGCCTGTATGAGCTTAGTGCTCAAGGCTTCTTGTAATATCTTCGCTCGGGGGGCGTTCAGCAGAGTGTACTATTGGAAATATGGACCCCTAGGGGCTCCTTCGGTCTGAACCCCCTGGTTTTCCAGACTGTCCCCCTAGCTCCTGCCCTCCAATTTTTCCTTCGCCTCCTGGGCCTCCTTTCGGTAGGACTGCCTCATTTCCTCCACTCTTATTTCGTCCGTTGTCCATTCACGCAGCTCCTCTAAAGTCTTCGGCACTTGTCGGCAGACGATTTCCTTGAATGGTCCCGGCTTGAGCGCGGGTAAGACATACTGAAGAGCCAACTCCGAGTTGAGACCCTTCACTCGCCGAACCATTCTTTGGTAGCGGTCCATGAACGCTTTCAGTGTTTCATCCTTGCCTTTCTTGAGGACGGACAATTCAAAGATGGTTAAATCCTGGGAACGGTGATAACTTTTTGGCAAGTATACCAAATCGTTACAAGTAATACAGTGAATAAGTAAAAGAGTATCGTTCTCCCAAGGGAATTTGAGTTACGTTAATCAATTATAATTGTTTATCAAGGTCAATTACTGATGAAAATATTTATGATTTTGGACTTAAACATGAAATTAATCAAGTAGATGAAAATTAAGATTGAACAATACGACAAACGATCACTGGAATTGGTCTTTGACTAATATTAGAGTAAAATCCTGGACAACATATATTCTTTGTTCAAGCATTCACATGAAAGTATCTTGGTTTAATTCCTTAAAACAAGTTCTAAAATTATCTGTTGAATTATTAATTCCTTAATTAACTCATCAAATAACTTTGCATTAAGTTCAGATGTTGAGAATGACCAAAAGCACAGAAACCATTCCTAGCGTAGTTACTTTTAGTTTCTTTTCTTACGTTTCTGATTCTAAAAATACTTCCCAGTACAAAAGAACCTTTAAGAAGATTAATACTTCCGTATAATCAAGAGTAAGTCAAGAAAAGAACAAGAACAGAAACATATATTGCACAGGAAATTTACATTAATAATTCGTCATACAACCAATTCCAATGAACAGAAAATTTAGCCTATCCTAGACATCTCAAACGTACTCTTTACAGCAATTCCTTGTAGAAAGTGAAGTCTTGATGTCTTGACAGGTCTCCTGATCGTCTTCTGAATTCTCCAGTATTTTTCTGGCTATGTTCGTGTGTCAGAAGATGGTTTTTGCCTTTCTGTCACGTCTTTTAAAACCAAAAACTTCCTTAATTCGCACAGCGCACATGTGTGTGTGCGCTATGCGAATTTCATGTAACTGCTGCCTCTCAACTGATGTTATTCGCACAGCGCACAAGTAATGGTGCGCTATGCGAATTTATGTTTCCTGGCAATGCGAGTTTTGGCTTGCGCTATGCGAGAATTGGCTGACAGACTCCCAACTATACATCCTTTCCTGTACAATAATTTATAAAAACATTCTACTACCTATTACAACATTTCACTGAGTAATAACATGAATAATTAGAAGATTGAGATCATTTATAAGTGTAAAAACAACTCTTTTTTCACACTTATCAACTCCCCCAAACTTGAACTATTTCATGCCCTCAGGAAATCACAGAAAGATCTGAACAACACAACAGACATTTGACACTTTGATAGAATGACTTTACACATCAGACAAATCACATGCATTCCTAAAGATTCAAACAGGTATGACACAGTACAATACTCAAAAATTCACCTGTGTATAGAATATGTAAAACCAGATCAGCATTTATCAGTCTCACCACTCACAGTGTTTGTCCTCACAGCAGAATTGTCATAGAACTTCATCAGCTTTTGCATTTCATTTGATTCACACACTTCACACACTATTGGTTAAGTCAAAAAGGTCTTTTCAGGTTAAGGCTTGGCTTGGCTAGAAAAAGAATCATGGTTTTTCTTGGATTCAAAGACACCTATTAAGAAGAGAACAATTTCAATTCCCAATCCAGTACTCAAATCCCAAAATATATCATTCATCACATACCATTTTCTTTCACAGCTCAACCTTCTTTTTCATTTTGAGCTTTTTTTTTTTTTTTTTTTTTTTTTTTTTTTATTGATCTTTTCTTCCCACCAATTTGAATTCAACCTTAACCTCTTTTAAAGCATAATACATGTTCTCTTCTAAGGTGTAAGGTAGGATATCATCTAATAGGCTCAAGGTGGAAGGAAAAAATTTTCAAGGCTCAAAAGGGTTCACAAATGTATCACAGTGTCTAAAGGTTGGCTATCTGGCCAAGTAGCTATATAATCAATACTAAACAGGGCCTTTTTCATCCTTAACCAAAAAGAGTGTGTACATAGAATCAAACTCATGCAAAATCCAAGTCCATATCCAGACAATTCAATATCTCTCAATCAGTATATGTGCTCAACACTCACAAATCTGGTCATATTCATACACACAGATAAAAATTTTGAAGCACAGTAACCACAAACATACATGTCATCATCATCAGGAATCACATAACTTAATCAGACAATGCATAGTCATTAAATCAAAACCTCAAAGTCTTTACAACCACAACCAACATCACAAATAAACTGAGTTCCACAATAACATCTAAACTGAAACATCTAAAAACAACATAACAAAAACATAAATAACACATCAATAACATCTGTCCATCAGCACTCTACCAGGACGCATCTGGCCTGGATCTCCACTGGCTCTCCTGCGAATGATAACTCTGCTGTACCCATCTGGGATCTGGCTCCTCTTCTTCCTCATCACCATCACCTGCCATCATGTCCTCCTGCTCATCTAACTCTGGCTCTGGTGCTCCTGGAAAGGCACTCCCCCACCTGGACTCAGGCCTGCCCTCAGGCCATAAAAGGAGTGCTGCAAACTCAAAAGAGAAGTCATCTGCATAATATTGGCTAAGCGCACCGGATCTGTGCGCTAAGCGAATAAACCAGTATTTTTTTTTTTCACAAAATTCGCTCAGCGCACCACATACTGTGCGCTATGCGAATTAGCACTTAATTTTTTTTATTTTTTTTTTTAAACTTTTTTTTTTTTTTTTTTTTTTTAACAAAATTCGCTCAGCGCACCGGATCTGTGTGCTGTGCGAATAATTTTACTTTTAATGCACAAGACAATTCGCATAGCGCACTTCAGCTGTGCGCTGTGCGAATTAAAATAAACAAGCACTTTAGAATTAATTCGCTCTGCACAAAATTTCGCCTTGCGAATATTTTGACAGAGAACTCCCTCAAACTTTGAATAGCAGAGCGGAAAATTTGCGCTATGCGAATTAATTGCTCAATTTCTCCCAATTTGCTCCAGTGATTTTTATTCGCCTTGTTTATCCAATGCGCTATTCGAATTCTTTTAAAGAGAGAAAATTACTTTTTAAGTCGCAAAGCGCATGTGATGCGCTGTGCGAACCACAATCTCTGAACAATTTCTTTGTCTCTCTCGCCTAGCGCATGCAATTCGCTGTGCGAATAAATCACTGCTTCATAAAATCATCTAGTCGCATAGCGCACCTCAGCTGTGCGCTGTGCGACTAAAACGTCAGAAATCAATCTTCACGCTTTATTAACACTTCCTCTCCACCATCAATCTCAACAATTTACTGAAACACAATCAACAAACACATATATACAAACATGTGCTAGGGTGCCTCCTAGCAAGCGCTTCTTTAACGTCACTAGCTTGACCCAGAATCTCATGGTTAAGTTGGATTGTTGATGTTGGTGTGCTTCTTCCTCTCATGACACCAACATTTTCTGAGTAACTTTCTTGTCACCAACTTAATTCTTCTTGAATATGGAGCCTCAATTTCGAGTACTCCATTTGCCTTTATGTCCTTGATGACCCATAACCTGTTCTTCAGATTCACAGGTTTTCCACGTTTGAGTTCATCACTTTTCACTTCAATTTGTTGGTGAACTCTTTGCTTCTCCTTATCTTTATCTCTTTCCTTCACTTTTGGATTGAAACAATTAAGATTATTCTTGGCCAACTTGGCAACTTGCCTTGGAAGACTAGTAATTGCTAAAACTTCATCTTTTACTTTGGAACTAGTCTTTTCCTCTTGATTTTTCTCCACCTCTTCAAAGACATTAAATATCACCTCTTCATCTTGGTCTTTTAATTTTACAGTTCCATCATCAACATGAATGACAACCTTAGCTGTCTTCATGAAAGGTCTACCAAGAATGAGAGGCATATCTACACCTTCCTCCATTTCCATGACTACAAAATCAACAGGGAATTTTAATTTATCAACTTTAATCACCACATCTTCCACTACACCGTAAGGATGCTTAATGGACCTATCTGCCATTTGCAAGATCATTCTGGTTGACTTGACTTCAAGGTCACCAATCTTTTTGAGCATAGATAGGGGCATCAAATTAATGCTCGCACCTAAGTCAACAAGAGCCTTCCCTATATCATGATTTCCAATGGTGCAGGGGATAGTGAAACTCCCTGGATCTTTGACTTTTGGAGGTAGAGATTTCTGCATTATTGCACTGCAATTTCCATGCACTTCAATTGTTTCCTCATTTAAATACTTCTTCTTTTTACTGAGGAATTGTTTCACATATTTCGCATAAGCAGGAATTTGTTGCAGTGCTTCAGTCAAGGGCAAAGTAATCTCAAGTTGATTAAATATCTTCTTGAACCGATCCATTTGTCTTTCCTTATCCTTCTGTGAAGTATTTTTAGGATAAGGAAGTTGCTTCACCAACACTTTCTCTTTTTGTCTTCCATCTTCCTTCCTGTTTCTACTTTCTTTTTCTTCAATCACCATCTTTTGATCATCCTCTATGTGTGCTTGAATCTCTTTATTTGTCGGCTTCTCCTTGGAATCAAACCCCACTTCTTTTCCACTTCTGGTTATTATGACATTACATTCCTCCCTGGAGTGAACTTCATTCTTAGCCACAAATTTCTTTTCAGATGTCTCATCCAGCTTCTTTGCAAGTTGACTCACTTGTGTCTCCAAGTTTCTAATAGAAGCTTCAGTGCTTTTATTGTTGGAGATGGATACTTGCATAAATTGTTGTAAAGTTTCTTCAAGCTTGGATGTTCTATCAGAAAGAGTAGGTTGTTGTTGAAACTGTTGTTGTGGTGGTCTACTAGAACTAGCTTGACCCATGCTAGGATGAGGTCTCCATCCTTGATTATAATTTCCATAATTACCAGAACGGCCTTGATTTCCCATGTAATTGACCTCTTCCTTTGCATTAGACTGAATAACACACTGTCCATTTTGGTGCTCTCCACCACACAGTTCACATCCTTGCACAGTATGTTGTGCCTGTGATACATTTTGAATTTGTAATTGTGATACCTTTTTCATCAGAGACTCAAGCTGTTGAGTCATAATTTTATTTTGGGCTAATAAGGCATCTTGGGATTGCAACTCAAACATTCCCTTCTTTTGATTTTGTCCTCTCTCACCCTGAACATCATTGTCGCTTGATGCCATATTTTCAATAATTTCATGAGCTTCATCAGGTGTCTTCCACCTAATGTTACCTCCTGCTGAGGCATCTAGCATCAATTTTGTGTGAGATTTTAACCCTCCTAAGAACAGGTTCAATTGAGTGGGGACATCAAATCCATGTATGGGAGTCTTTCTTAACAATCCCTTAAACCTATCCCATGTCTGACTCAAAGTCTCTTCAGGTTCCTGCTGGAAAGAGGATATTTCTTGCTTGCCTTTGTTTATTTTTGATTGAGGGAAATATTTCTGCAAAAACTTTGACACAACTTCATCCCAACCTGTCAGACTTCTCTCAGGAAAAGAATTTAACCATTTCTTGGCATTGCCTGCCAAGGAAAATGGAAAAAGACTAAGTCTGATTGCATCCTCTGACACATTCAACATTTTCACAGTGTTGCAATATTCATTAAAAGTTGCCAGATGATCATAGGGATTTTCGTGTGACAATCCTGAAAACTGATTACTTTGAACAAGATGTATCAATGCTGGCTTCATTTCCATGTTAGCCGCAATTATCACAGGTTTGGCTATACTGTTGAAAGATGTAGGTACAGTCACTGAAGCATAATCTTCCAACGTACGCCTTCTTTGTTCATTATCCTCGTTTTCCTCCATCTTTTTACCCTCTCGGTCAGATGAAGAATAAGCGTTTGAAGACAAGCTGGATTCTCTAGCTTCTTTTTTTTTTTCTTTTCTACGCCTACTATTATTTCTACGGGCTGTCCTTTCAATCTCAGAATCAAACAATAAATCCTCAGATTTTGTTCTGCGTGGCATGCAGAACAAAAATCTCCAATGACAAACCCAAGAAATAACAACAGGAACAAAACACAATATATACAGATACACAGAAAACTAAAACAATGAATTTACGGAGATAGGAACAAAATTGAAATTGATAAACAACTAATTGAAATAACAAAACAATCAAATTCCCCGGCAACGGCGCCAAAAACTTGATAACTTTTTGGCAAGTATACCAAATCGTTACAAGTAATACAGTGAATAAGTAAAAGAGTATCGTTCTCCCAAGGGAATTTGAGTTACGTTAATCAATTATAATTGTTTATCAAGGTCAATTACTGATGAAAATATTTATGATTTTGGACTTAAACATGAAATTAATCAAGTAGATGAAAATTAAGATTGAACAATACGACAAACGATCACTGGAATTGGTCTTTGACTAATATTAGAGTAAAATCCTGGACAACATATATTCTTTGTTCAAGCATTCACATGAAAGTATCTTGGTTTAATTCCTTAAAACAAGTTCTAAAATTATCTGTTGAATTATTAATTCCTTAATTAACTCATCAAATAACTTTGCATTAAGTTCAGATGTTGAGAATGACCAAAAGCACAGAAACCATTCCTAGCGTAGTTACTTTTAGTTTCTTTTCTTACGTTTCTGATTCTAAAAATACTTCCCAGTACAAAAGAACCTTTAAGAAGATTAATACTTCCGTATAATCAAGAGTAAGTCAAGAAAAGAACAAGAACAGAAACATATATTGCACAGGAAATTTACATTAATAATTCGTCATACAACCAATTCCAATGAACAGAAAATTTAGCCTATCCTAGACATCTCAAACGTACTCTTTACAGCAATTCCTTGCAGAAAGTGAAGTCTTGATGTCTTGACAGGTCTCCTGATCGTCTTCTGAATTCTCCAGTATTTTTCTGGCTATGTTCGTGTGTCAGAAGATGGTTTTTGCCTTTCTGTCACGTCTTTTAAAACCAAAAACTTCCTTAATTCGCACAGCGCACATGTGTGTGTGCGCTATGCGAATTTCATGTAACTGCTGCCTCTCAACTGATGTTATTCGCACAGCGCACAAGTAATGGTGCGCTATGCGAATTTATGTTTCCTGGCAATGCGAGTTTTGGCTTGCGCTATGCGAGAATTGGCTGACAGACTCCCAACTATACATCCTTTCCTGTACAATAATTTATAAAAACATTCTACTACCTATTACAACATTTCACTGAGTAATAACATGAATAATTAGAAGATTGAGATCATTTATAAGTGTAAAAACAACTCTTTTTTCACACTTATCAAACGGCTGCTGGCAAACTACCGTCCGAACATGGCCTTGAGGCCCTCAAAACTTTCTATAGAATTGGGGGGGGGGGGCAGAGAGTTGAACCACTCCAGGGCCTTTCCCTCGAGGGATAACGAAAATGCCAGGCACCAGATTGCCCAGTCCCTAGTCCGAAATGCCATTCGGGTAGTGAACACTTTCACATGATCGTCAGGGTCGGTCTTCCCATCGTAAATGTTGAGCTGCGGTGGGACGAAATGCTCGGATATGTGGCCGTCCGTAATAGCTTGGACGAAGGGTAGGTGATCGGAAGTATCCTCAACCTTGACCACCAGCTGCTTGCTCAGCGTCGCCCTCTCCTCTTGTCGGTCTTAACCTTACTTCCCTCAACCTCTGACCCGGGCGACTTCTAGGTTGGGTCGGGCATGCTGCTGTGCTTCGAGACACCTTCCTGGGCGGCCTTGCCACTCTCCTCCTCAGTTTTGTCTGTTAGCATTATTTTAAATATAAAATAAATATTATAGCATTTTCAGTTTCTATTTTTAAGGAACATAAAGTGGTCCATTAAGCCATTATTTTTATCTTTTTAACTGCATAGAGGTTATGGAGCAGTTATTAATTTTTAAACGTAAAGCCCATTTATTTTGAAACCTGTGATGGCGAGACTTTATATAAGGCAATGGGTTACTCTCAGTTTTGATCACTAAGCCTACTCCTCTATTCAGAAAAACACACCATCGAGTTTGAGTGAGTTAAGGTTTAGAAAACAAAGTTGTTTGTGTTTAGATTTACAAAATTGCAATGGCAGGAGGTACGCACATTATTATTTGATTTTTGCTTCCGCTGTTTTTGATTTGAATGTGTTACTGTGATGTTAATATAACATGTTTAGGTCAATTTCATACTCTGTTATTTTAATCATTGTCTCCCACCGCTGATCTTCTTTCCTACACTATGCGGGCTGAGCATTCGACCCGCACGGCCACCATTTCCGCTTCATGTCGCTGCTGCAACTCCTCCATTTGCTGTTGTAACATCCTTATCATCTCGATCAGGTCCTCGCTGCTCATGTTTCTCGTGGTCACCATTGAGTTTAGTCACTCGGCCCCATGGTGGGCGCCAAAATGTTCTTGTTTTGGGTCGATCACGTCCGTCCGGTCCCTTCTCGTGATCCTTCCTTCCGTAGGTCGATGTCCGTCCGTCCTGTACGCTTGGGAGGGTACCTGTTAAAGGTGCTCTGATGCTTAAGTCAGTAAAAGGTCTGATCGGTTGTTTTAGTACTGTAATAAATGTGCAATTAATGAATCTGCCTATCTCTTACCTCTTACCTTTGACTTGTATTTATAGTTTTGGTCATGGACCTAGGATTAGCAGGGCCTTAATCACGGCCCAATCCCGAACCCAACCCTCTAATCGGTGTTTTACCCTAATCACCTCTGCAAACCTACTTGTCATGGTCGTCTGGATTGAGTGCTCGAGTTTGGCCAGACGTCCAACGTGTTCTGTCTGGGACCGTCCGCGGTCATCTATTACAGTTTTAAACCTCCTTTACATATATTTATCTGTTAACAAAAAGACGTACATTTCCATCCAATGCAGTATAATGATTCACATTTCAATCTAAAGCATACCAATCAATGAATGAGTAGAGGAGAAAGAGAGGAAGACCAACTTTTAGTAATATAGTAACAAGATAGAAGATGAGAGAAAAGATCCACCACACTACTACCAAGAAAGACCATCATACCACCACCGACACCCGCCACAAAATCAAAAAAAGAGAAAAGAAGCCGTGATAGAGAAAAAAAATAAGGAAACGGCGAGAGAGAAAAGAGGAGAAAACAAGAGAGGAGAGGTAAATGAGGTGGCGGGATAGAGAAAGTAGGATGTAGGATTTCAATTTTTAAAATGCACAAGAAAATCTTTTTAGTCAAAAGTTCTAATTCCAAATGTCACAAGTGCGGATAGACAAAGTTGAAATTTTAATAAAATTGGAAGTACAAAATAAAATTATGGAGGTGCACAATTCTAAAAATTACAGGATAGAAGGAAAATGTTTTATTTTAAATAAATAGGATTACGGTTTGACCCGTGCCACCGTAACAAACACATTATATCAATGTTAATATGAATTTTTATTTTAATAATAATAATATAATAGGTGATAATGTGGTTGATTGAAACACATTTGAGGCATCCAAATTTAAAAAAAAAATACAAGTAATCCTATTAATGATAAGGCGTTTTATTTATTGGTCAATGATCAGTTTTTGTCATTCAAGGAAATTCCCAAACATTCTTTATTAACGGTTTACAGATTTCTAAAAGCTGTGGTACAAGATCGCCGTATACTAATTGTGGGACGTTATTTTTGTTTCAAAAGATAAGGGAGAATGGATTTGAAAATAAATTTTTTTAATTTGTCACATCAATTAAATCCTACACTAACTTTTACAAATTTTATTTTCAAATTTATTTTCATTTACTTTTAATACTACTCAAATAAACAAAAAAAATTTACCTTCGAATTATTTTAAATCCCCTCAATCACTCTCTCCAAATCCATTCAACTAAACAAAGTCTAAAGGTTTCGGTTTCAATGGTATAAAATCATTTGTTAACTTTCTATTATATGTTAACCTGCGTTTACTTGATTTTTGAAATTCCATACAATTTTCATACACTTATGTCATTTTTTGAACTCTAAAATCACATCAACGTCTATTTTCTATTTTTTATTGTAGTGTTTTTAGTTTCTGTTAACTGATTTATATAATTTTTAATGTTATTTTAAAATGAATAAAAAACATTTACAAAATTAGAAAGTCATAATTAAATTAATTTATCAAAATAAGAACTTTTAAATTACTTTATCACGAAAATTTACTAAATATTTTCTTTTAAAAAAATCAAAATAATTTTTATGTAATTAATATATTTTAATCACTTATAAAATTATTCAAGTAAACTTTAATTTAAAAAAAAAATCTGAACTTTACTAAATAAAAGAAAAAATTCATAATATTTTTTATATAATATAAAGTGTAAGACCCATAAAAAATATTTACCTTAGTAGTAACAATTTTATTATTAGTAGTAATAAATTTCTTTGTGAATGGAAAATATAATAAGTTTATGTAAAAATAAATTGTGGAAAGCTAAATAAGAAATTTTGGTAGCTTAAATGGTAGAAAATTGTGGTGATTTCAAGAACATGGGTTCAAGCTCTTTTCTACCTTTTTGTTTTAAAAAAAAAAATTTAAAGATTGATAGTGGATAAGCACTCCACGGCATTATTGAGGGATCAAATATGTCAAGTGGTGATTAAAATATTAATATAATAAAATAATATTAAAATAATAAATAATATTAAAAAATTGTTAAATAGTAAAATTTTTGGACTATAAATAGCCATGAGAGGGAGAGCAAGAAAAGTGAGAAATCTTGAGAAATAGAGAAGAAAGAGTTAGGAAGAAATTTTTAGGGGAGCTAACATTTCTAAGCTTTTATATTATGATTTAATATTGTTTTATTACTATTCATGTCTTGAAATTTTGTGTGAATACTGTTAATGCTTACTGTATATCTATCTATATTGAATTTATGTGTTAATATTATATGTTGTTGTTTTGAATCTGTAAATAAGAAAATTGTTAAAACTAGTTGGGGAACACTTTGGCTAAGGAAAAACTTGGTACTTAAGTTGTCCATTGTGACACACCTCACTTTCTTGGAAGTCTACTCGACAAGCTTTTAACTTAAATCTTGTTGAACAGATTATGTACTGTTAAATTATTGTGCAATATATCTTGTTGGAATGAAAATTTCTGATGAATTCATGTTATTGTGGTACATATGGAATTATGAATTATAATTGTGATGGTAGGATAGAGGAATCTTAAAAACCGGAGTTGGTACATCCCTGATCATAGAGCAGTCCTGGTCAAATCCAGTAAGTTGTGACTAGTCATATGTACTGGCGTTTATGGTGAGTTTGATTCGTCAAACATTTGATTCTTTTCCGGTGACCATTTATGGTGATATTTTAGTATTTTTAATTTATTTTGTGATATATTCATTTTGTATGATTTCTATGATGATTGTATTTTATTATATTGGATTTGAATTTATGCATATGAACATGATATGAGTATTATGGGGAGATTTTGTAATGGTATAATATGAGTTGAGGAATATGAGCATGGTATGAGTCTCATGGAGAGATTCTGTAATGATATGGTATTAGTGTATATGTTGATGTTGAGGGTCCTGTTGTTGGAGGTTATCCTGATACTAGTATTATGGGGAGATTTTGTAATGGTATAATATGAGTTAAGGAATATAAGCATGGTATGAGTCTCGTGGAGAGATTCTGTAATGATATGGTATTTGTGTATATGTTGATGTTGAGGGTCCTGTTGTTGGAGATTATCCTGATACTCTAATAATCATCCAGTCTCAAGTAGAGAAGGATGAATTATGTGTGAGAGGGGCAGGAGGTCCTGGTCTATGTGCCGATTTTGGACATAGTGTTAAGGACTAACCTTGTGGATGGTATGGAGTATTTTGGAAGTGTATTTGTAAGAAGAAGTAGAAGTCATCACAAGTGCATAACCTCCTTTGACCGCTCATCAACGTATCATCCAAATGAGTGTCTATTAGGTATTGTGGAATGAGTGTATATTAGGTATTGTGGAATGTGTGTCTATTGGGTATTGTGGAATGAGTGTATATTGGATATCGTGGAATGAGTGTATATTGGGTATTCTGGAATGAGTGTCTATTGGGTATTGTGGAATAAATGTCTATTGGGTATTCTGGAATGAGTGTCTATTGGGTATTGTGGAATGAGTGTCTATTGGGTATTGTGGAATGAGTGTCTATTAGGTATTGTGGAATGAGTGTATATTAGGTATTGTGGAATGTGTGTCTATTGGGTATTGTGGAATGAGTGTATATTGGATATCGTGGAATGAGTGTATATTGGGTATTCTGGAATGAGTGTCTATTGTGTATTGTGGAATAAATGTCTATTGGGTATTCTGGAATGAGTGTCTATTGGGTATTGTGGAATGAGTGTCTATTGGGTATTGTGGAATGAGTGTCTATTGGGTATTGTGAGATGAGTGTCTATTGGGTATTGTGGAATGAATGTCTATTCAGTATTGTGAGATGAGTGTTTATGGGGGTATTGTGGGATGAATGTCTATTAGGAATTGTGGTATGATGGGATGAATATCTATGGTGCGATTGTTGTATGATGGTATGAGGGTGTCTGACATAATTATTATATGATGTTTGTTGAGTGTATCAAAGTAATCATGCATGTTTTATAAATGATTTGTTGCATGTTAGCTCACCCTACTTGTTTGTGTTTTTGTATGTGCGATGATCGTATAATTCGTTATACGGGAGCAGATGAAAGAATGTCGTCTGATTCAGTGTCAATGAAGAAAGAGATAGAAGAATAAATTAGAAGAATTCGAGTTATATTTATGAATTTATAGTTAAAATCTGAGTTTAAAACACACACACACAAACACACACACACACACACACATATATATATATATATATATATATATATATATATATATATATATATATATGAACTATGAATTATCAAAGTGTGAGATTATGGGATGTTACCTTAAATGTAATACTACAATATATCAATTATGAATTATCAAGTGTGAGATTATGGGATGTTACATAAAGAAGATTCTCTATATTTGACAATGGATTTAAAATCACATCAACGTCTATATTTTATTTTTTTATTATAGTATTTTAAATTTTATTAACTAACTTATATACTTTTTAATATTGTTTTAAAATGAATAAATAAAATTTATAAAATTAGAAAGTGAGAATTAAATTTAATTTATCAAATAAAATCTATTATTGGAACACACAAATATCAAAATTATATTTTATATATATATATATATATATATATATATATATATATATATATCCATTATTGATAAAATAAAATAAGAAATTTATATCACAAATATTTTATTAAATAACCATTTAAAAAAAAATTAAAATGATTTTTATCTAATTAATGACAGAAGAACAAAAAAGTAAGCATATGCAATGGGCAATCGAACATACAACGCGATTTTTTCCCTTCACATGAACAGTAATAATAACAACCTTTCCCCCAATATTTTCCCCCAATTAAAGGTGACAACCCTAAAATTTTTAATTTTTCCACCATATCCTCATTGTCGGAATCCAACACAACCGACCCGGAGCTCCTCTTCAAGCTCTCGCTACGCATCGCCATTGACGAGCTCTCCAAGCTCTCCAACTTCCCTTCCAAGCTCCGTGCCAAACTGCACACAGAAGCCCTAATAATTTTTAATTTTTCCACCTTTGCCCTTCTCTCCATCTGATATCACCTCTCTCCTTAATTTTTTTTTAAAACAAAAATCAATTTTAATGCCACATGTCATTACACATTTAAGTGAGTATGCCACGTTACCAACTATGAAACGACCGTTTGCTGAATTTGACGGTAGACCTCTAATTGAATCAAATTAACAATAAATATGACTCAATTGATACGCCGAAAAGAAAATGGATCTATTTAAGATTTTGGACAAAAAGAGGGACTTATGATGACATTAAACCTAAATAATATAATTAAAAAAGTGGTAACTTTTGCCACGTGTCATAACAACAAAATGAAAAAAAATATCATATATTTTTTCTTTAAATTTCTTCACTTTCAACCTTCTATCCTCTCAAACAAATAACCTCACTTTATCTTTTCTATCTCTTTAAATTTATTCATTCTCATTCCCTCAAATCTATCTTCAAAAATAAACAAAGTCTTCTAAGTTATAAATGTCCAAAACAAATATAATTGTTTATTTATACATCAAAGATACAATTATTATTACAAACAATACTTATAAAAACACAAACATATATATATATATATATATATATATATATATATATATATATATTATTCTAATCCAAAATATAATATATAAAGTTAATCAGTTTTGTAAAATTTATTTTTATTTTTAAATATCGAACATACTTACAAATACTTGCGCAATGACCATTTTTGATATTTTTTTTCTTTGAGTTTTGTGAATTTTTTTTTGTTTAAGATTTATTGACTGGTTGATTAAATGTTGACATGAGAATAAAATTGTCAACACTAAAAACTGATGATGTACAAAGCCCAATTTACATTATGCTTAATATCTATTTATAATCTAATATCCATTTATGCTTAATATGATTTCTGTTTGAGTATTTTAATTAGCTTTTTTTCATACATTTTTTTAAAATAAAAAATTAGCAAAATTGTCGGTAAACAAGAAAAATAATGAGTAATGTATGCAAAGAATAGAAAACTTTTTGACATACTTTCTAATATGAATTTTCTTATTGGATATGTAAACTTTATTAAACTCAACCATCATGCAATTTAGTAAATAGTTGTTTTCTTTCTTTATTGTTTATGGCATTAATTTTGGTATGTCTATGTTTAGTTTTATTTTGTCTCTAAGTCTTTGTTTTAAGCTCCTTTTTTGCATTGTTGCACTCTAGGTTGCTTTTCATACTGTCAATTTGTTGTCTTTGAGTGTCTATTTAGGTTTTAAATTGCATTTTTTCAAATATATTTTTCAAATTTTTTTATACATTTGCAAAATATCAACAAAAAATATTTATAAAATATTTTTAAAAATTGATCAAATCTGATAGATTAGTTGAGTGATATTACATTACTAAAAAAAGATTTCAGAAAAATATTCTTTAAATGACCGTTAATTTAAATTTCATTATTTTTTAAATTAAAAAATTTGTTTGATCATTTTATTCTTTTAATCATTATTTATTTGAATTCAGTTATTTTTTAATTAAATTAATTATCTATAATAAAAAAAACACGCATACGCACGTATCATTTCATATTTTCATTTATATAAAAAGAATCAATAAAAATTTTAAGCATGGTTTAAAAAAACAGCTAAAACAGAATAAATTATATTTTACTATTAAGATTTATCTTTAAAAATTTTATCTTCAATATCTTACATTAGTTAAAAATAAAAAAATAAAATATCAATATATCTTTCTATTTGCAATAATTATCCTCAGTATATTTTTCAATCAATATTTATGAATAAATTTGGTGCCTTAAGATAGAAGACAAAAATAGATAATAAAAATAATAAATAAGAATAAAAGAGAGAGTATAAATATATTAACTTGGTCATGAACGAAACAAGAGTGGAGTATCATAAGTTTGAATAGGAACAGAAAAAAGAGTGAGAGAGAGAGAGAGAGCACCGTTTCAAAGTTTTGACGCAAAGCAACCAAAAGGAGTGACGAGACGAGGCAACACTGGCTGACACCACCACCTTCAACTACCGATTCCGCCATGGTAATTTTCTCTCGTAAAGGTTTTTCCTGTGAGCACTAACAGTAGTAATTGATTGGATATCTAGATCTCGTCAAGTTCATTCCTTTTACTCCGATATATTATTTTTAACCTAAAACCTAAAAATTCAATAGGTTTAAACTCCCCCTAGTCTGTAATCATGGAGATCAATTCCCAATTGGTTCCTATTAGGGTTGCATTGTCTCACTGTTTTCTCTTTGTTGCAGCTGCCCCTTTCCCTTCTCAAGACTGCCCAAGGCCACCCAATGGTGAGTCAAACCCCTTTGTTTTATTTGATCCTTTACTTTTACGGTTATAAAAACTTGTGTTAATGCTGTTTTATGTGTAACTCCTGACATATTGTAACAGTTGGTGGAACTGAAAAATGGGGAGACTTATAACGGCCATTTGGTAAATTGTGATACATGGATGAACATCCATCTCAGAGAAGTCATCTGTACATCTAAAGTATTCTTCTTTTCAAAGCCCTCTTTCCTTTCATTTTCAGTTATCAATTTCTCAATTGTTTATGTTGTTGCACCTTACAATGTTTCATTGGAATTGGTAACTTAGGATGGAGATAGATTTTGGCGTATGCCTGAGTGCTACATTCGTGGTAATACCATTAAGTACCTTCGGGTTCCTGATGAGGTAAGTTCGGGTGGTTCAGTGCTTTTTGTTTTTGCTCTTTCAGTGAATAAGGTTAAGAACTTGTTAGTGAACGTCTGAAGCTCTTAGGCTTGCTTACATCTATCCACTTATCTAGCTTCATTGCCTGTTGATTTAGGTTATTGACAAAGTCCAGGAAGAAACAAAGAGCCGTACCGGTAAGCCTTGATTTTTGAAACTATTTGTATGTTCATGTTGATATTTAAATTGGCTTGGTGATCTGAGAGTTTGAGAAAAAGTCATGCCGGTATGCTTATCATTAATGTGAAGGCTTTTTCGATTACAAGTATTACAAATACACATTAATTTTCTTCACTTGTACCTTTTATTTTTCCACCAAGTAACCATTTCATTTCATCAACTTCCGAAACACAATTCAAAAATTGGTCAGTGGTTATGATTTCGTGAATGTGAACAATTTATGGTTGTGCAAGTACCATTCCTTTTTCAGTTAACAAAAAACTAGAAAGTTCTGATTGATGTGATCGATTTTTCAGATCGCAAACCCCCAGGTGTGGGACGCGGAAGGGGAAGAGGTAGGGATGATGGCCCTGGAGGACGGGCAAAAGGAATTGGGCGTGGCCTTGAAGAAGGTGGACCAAAAGGACAAGGAGGAGGTCGAGGCAGGGGTGGTCCAGGTGGAAAGCCAGGTGGAATCAGAGGTATATCATTCTTTACGTTCATAATTTTCTATCTCTCAAATTCACCTTGAAATGTGTTCTTGCTTTAGTGCTTTTATTTTCACTTCTATGATCTCCTGTTGGAGCAAACATGTTTTTGTTCAGTGTAAAAGCTAAATTATTATTGAAGGAGCTTGGAGGTCTTATTCCTCTTTATTTTTATGTTTATAGAAAAAGAATTTGGTAGATTGGGTTACATATTTCAGAGTGGTTATAGGTCAAATAACTTGAATTTCTGAAATATAATATCCATGTTGTAGTTTTTGATCACTTTTTCAAATCTGAGGGGAAGAGTGGCTTCCCTTCCTGTTCTTAAAATTATTCCGGAAATATTGTTTAAATTTGCGTCTTCTTAAAGGCCACTTTTTCATTTGCATCTTCGTCTTTACCTTCCATCCAACACATATCGAGTAATACAGATACTGTGATTGAAGCTCATCCAATACTTTTCTTCTTGTGGTAGGTGCAGGGCGAGGTAGAGGTTAATTTGGGTACTGATATGGAGAATATAGAAGGACCAGTTGCTGCATTTAAAGGCAATGGTGCCCATTCAGAAAAATTACTGTTTGCCCTTTGTTTCCTGTGCATTACTTGTAGGTTTCGAATTATTTTCCTGTATTTATAGCCACAAAACTTCTAATGCAAACATCGTTTTCTAATGAATTTGCCTTATATCCAGTGATGAGTAAAATTAAATCAAATGGAATAAATAGTGCAGTGGAATGAAATTCAATAGTCCATTAGGTTTCATTCCATCTTATTCTAAACTACCCAAATAATGGAACCTAGTTTTATTCCATTTCATTCCACAGTTAATGGTACATCATGAAAGTAATTGGCTTATAGTGAATAGATTGAATTTGACTTAATCATTTTGTACTTGATGCCAATGAATTACAAGCCTGTTCTCAAATGCCCTTGGTAGTTTGAGCTGCTGATCTTACGTTGCTTTTATGCCAAAACTGGGATCTGATGGAAATTATACAGCGTAGATTTATCTTTATCTTTGTGTTCATTTCATCACTTGTTATTCACATCTCTTGCGATCTTGTTTCCAATGCTACAGCCTGTAACTTTTTTTGGTCTGATGTCCACCGGTATTAATGTGATTGGCCTAACACTGAAAATTAAGCGATGAACATAGTATAATAGTGAAAGTGAATAAAGAAGAAACTATTGGTAAAATAATGAAAATGTTTTTATTGGAAATGAAGTAATCTATGGCATTAAGAATTTGTTTCTGCCTTACAACGTGAGCTTTTTTCCTTAATGGAGGTAGTAATTACTCTAATTCATTCCCAAATTGATTCAATCCTTTGATCATTTTCTCCACTCCTAAGGTTTAGCCAGACCTGCCACCCCAACAATTCTTACTTTATATTCTTTCCTCAAAACTAAAACATAACAATTCATAGTTTCTCACTTTCAAGAAAATGTCTTTTTTGTCCTAATTTGTGTTCCTAAATTGTGCTTATTTCAAGAAATCATATTATTTTTTAATTCGAGAATATTATGTTCTTATATTCGATAAAAAAATTTAAAAAAACTTCAACATTGTTGATTTTCAGAGATATAAAATATTTATTTGTTTGTTCTTTTTATCATTTCTACGGCGAAAGGAAAGTTTATTACATTCTCGTAGAGAGGAAGCCACTTCCTACTTTAATTACTTGGTCCCGTTTTGTTCTTCAATAGTTCTATGATTATTTTCTGATTAAATAAGTTTAATATTTTTAAAAAAATATTACTAAAGACTTACTAAAGATGTTCATGAGAATAATATATTTGAAAATGTGATTTTTGAGAGTGTAATATTCTTCTTTTAACAAACAGTCTAAAATTAAAAAAGAAGAAGAGAAGTCAATATAGGAGTGGCCATTTAATAATTGTGGAGCGTGAGAAATGCAAAAGAAAAAAAAATGTTTTTCCAACCTACTTTCCAGACCAACCATAAGTATACAAAGTCTTGTTATTACATTATTTAATAGAAAATAAATATTAACTCAATGATTGTCAACTATATATAAATTTAAATAAAAAAACACACTTCTAAAATCAAATTCTAGATAACTTTTCAACTATTAATGGTTTTTTCATCACTAACTTTATTTTAAAAAATATATTAAAAAGTAACTATTAATTGATTCAATACATTATTATTAAAATTATAATTAAATACTTTTTAGGACAAATTGAAATAAATTATTCAAAAACAAAAAAAATTTAAAACTGAAAAGATGATATATTTTATCCACGTCCTTTCAATCCTAAATAAATAAATAAAGAATGAATAGGTCCTCCAACAAATGATGGAATGAAGAGGCGTTTTTGGTGCAGCTCCAGGTTTTAGTGTGATGACATGAATAACTTTCAGAAAAACATATACAAAAAAAAAATAAAAAAATTACGTAAGCAGTAATTATTGTTTACCAAAATTGTGTCCTCTGTTGAAGGCATGCACCCCCAAATCATACCTTCACCAATTTTTTCTTCTCTCGTTTCTTTAATGTTCTTTGGTGTGGTGGTGTGCTTTGCATTTATTCTTCGTTTTAACAATTTCGTAGTTCAGCTGGTTTTCCTTCGTCTTCTTCATTTCATCCCATTCATCTTCTAGGTATAAGCATTTTTTATTGGTGAAATTTGGTTTGAAATTTTATATTTATTTCCTTTTAAATTTATATTTATTTTTATTATATTTTGCATGTACTGGATTTACTTGTTTTGTTTTAACAATTTATTGATATCCAATTATTATTATTACTGAAGAAGTAAGGTTCAATGAAGGTTTTGTTATGCTATAGGTGGTTATATTGTAAAATGGAAGATTATCTTTTCAATTTGATGGATTCACAAGTAAATTCGAGTTTTATGTCAAATTTCTCTTCTTTTATCAATGAAATGTGTGAGGAAGATTATACAAATAATTTTACAATTGATCATATTTTTCCCACATGTGATGAGTTAATTGAGTGGGTTCGAGAGATTGCTTTTGATCTTGGTTTTGTTGTCTTCATTATAAGATATGATAAAACTAATGTTAAACCTAGGAGAAAGACGTTAGTGTTGTTAGAATGTGAAAGAGGTGGAAAGTACAAGAAATACAAACATGATGTTCATCCTAGTATATTCGACATAAGAAAATGCGAGTATAATTGAAAGGTAAACCAATTTCTAATGGAAAATGATGTGTATTGAAGGTAATGTGTGTATATCATAACCATGATTTGACACAAACTTTACTTGGTCACCCCTTTGCTAGGAGGTTAAATTATACCGAACAGTTATTGCTTGTTGATATGACTAAAAGTCAAGTGAAGCCTGCAAACATTCTCCTTACTCTCAAAGAAAATAATGATTGTAATGTGACAATAATCAAACAAGTATATAATGCAAGATATACTTACAAACGATCATTGAGAGATTCGATAAATGAATTACAACAACTGATGATGATGTTAGAACATGATAAATACATCCATTAGAGTATATGTGTCGATGAATTTAAGGAGGTAATTGACCTCTTTGGACACATCCTGATGTAGTCATATTGTTCAATAAATTTAATATTTTTTTGTTGATGAATAACACATACAAAATAAAAAAATATCGATTACCATTGCTTGAGATAGTTGGGGTCACATCAATAGAGTTGACTTTCTCAATGGCCTTTGTATTCTTATCAAGTGAACGACAAAATAATTTCACTTGGGCTATAGAAAGGCTAAAGTGATTATTTTTGACACATAAGGGCAGTTCATAGGTCATTGTTAGCGATAAAGACCTAACTTTGATGAATGTCATTTACATTATATTTCGTGAATGTTATCATCTCCTATGTCTTTTCTACATTCAGAAAAATGTGCAAGCCAAGTACAAAATGTTAGTAAATTCTTTTGAGGCATGAGATGTTGTCACGGAAATATGGAAAATGTCATGGACTGTGAACATGAACCAATGTTTACTAATTGTGTTGATCGCCTTCATCATGCTTGTATTTCATAACTTTTATTCTTTGAATATGTCAATGACTCTTGGATCATTTCATATAAGAAATATTTTGTAAAAGCCTAGACAAACCAAGTTATGCATTTAGGAAACACAACAACAAACATGTATGTTTATTCTGAGGTCTACCTTCATCATAACTAGGCAACAAATGTCTCATTTCCATCCAAGAGAAATACTCATATATCCAACTCTAAAAATAATTAATTAAAGGTTTTTCAATAATGAAATAATAAAGGAAATCAAAGTGTAAGATATATGTCTACCTATAAAAGAGTCAAATATCAAACTAATTGTTTTGTCTATACAAAATTGGCATTTCCAAGTAGCTCGTACAAGTGGGCATGTGCAACAACTTCTTAAGCATATCTGTCACATGACTACAAGTCTTTGAAGAGCAACAAGTATGATACACAAATGAAGGTGTCTCTTTTATCCATAAAAATAGTGCATGCAACAAGTAGGCGTTAAAGAAACTAACATTTTTATTACTTTACTTTTCTGCAATGGTATCAGATTTTAATTTTTCGCAAATAATAATGTTTTATACTTTACTCATGGCATCCCAAATCGGGATGTTACAATTGTCTCATTATAAGCATATGTAGCCGCGCAAATACGACATCTAGTGTGACAATCATCTCAATAACAAGGATATGAAAAATGTTTGTCTTTTTATGTCATCTCTCAACGAACACCAATATCAAGCCCTTATCGGTGTAATCCTAAGAAATATCACATAGAGACATCAAACATGAATTCATTACAAAATTTTGAATAGACAAATGACATGTTCCAAATTTGTTTATATTTCTTTTCATGGGATACCAACTTGATCTCCCTTTGATCCTAGAGAAAACAATTGCATATAAATTTCAAACAACTCATCAAGATAAAAATTCAAGAAAAAAAATATTCAACTACTGTATTAATCTAGCCCTGCCTCAGTGTGAAAGCAACATGATAAGCATAGCTCGTCAACAATGATGTATCATGTGGACCTTCAGGAAATTGATAACAGTTGAAAAACTGTTATTTTCATGCTTAAAATTGATACTAAAAGCAACCTTTAACACTTAGAAACTAGCTTGAAATCATACTTTTGGTTATATTTTTAGAAATAAGAGAGCTGGACAGGTTTATGCTTGATTTCAGTGTTTTATGCAGGTTTTAAGGTGAATTTGGTGAAAGAAGTGAAGAAGGATAGAGATGGAATCAGAAAAGACATAAAAAAAGTGCAAAAGGAGAAGCCGCAACTGCCGCTCAGCGGCAGTTTACCGCTGAGCTGCACTCAAGCAATCACGGTGGATCCGCTGAGGGGTGAAAAGGCCGCTGAGGGGAGGAAAACAACTCACGCACTTACCGCTGAGCGGTAGTTTACCGCTGAGCGGCACTATTTTGGGCTTGGGCCTAATTTTCTGTATATTTTAGAATAGTATATAAGCTTTAGGTCGTCCTAGGGTTTGTATCTTTGGCTGAGACGAAGCAAACACTCACTTTTCCACCCCTTGAAGGAAGATCTTGGATGCTCAGGCTACCTCCTCCTCTTTCTAGGGTTCTATCTTTCATTCTTTCATTATTGTTCATCTAGTTTCACCATGAATATGGTGACTAAACCTTGTATTGTTGTTGGGGAATCAATGTAGTCTTGTGAAACTCTCATATATGGAATTTGTGTTTTAACGTCTTATATTAAGATATATGCTTTCTTTCATCTTTAGTTAGGGTTTTTCCTCTTTGCTTATTGCTTGCTTTGTTTAACTCATTCATTGCCATGATTATTGATTTTGTCGATACGGGAACGTACGGGGAAATCTAGATCCGAGGAATTTCACCCAATAGCATATTGGTTGCCTTTAAGCTCCTGCACTTTAGAACTAATTACTAGGAATGCTAGGAATTGTATGAACTTGCAATGTGATTTAGAGAGTGGCATTAACATTGATGAAAAGAATGATGAATTCCTAAAAATATATGAGAGTGGATAAGATGAAATTGATAACCCCAACAATATACTCATCCATCTAATTCATTGAAGTGTTTGTATTCTGTTTTTCTCCATTGATCAAATTCATGCATACATATTTAATTACTGTCTCTTGCATTTAAACCTACAATCAATTTGTTCTTAAGTCTTAAATAATCAACAAATCATATAGCTAAACTAGGCCGTGAGTCCTTTGGGAAAACGATACTTGGTCTTACCTTGTTTTATTACTTGATACGATTCGATCACACTTGCCGATTGTTAAACAAGTTTGTGGCGCCGTTTTTCGGTGTTCATAAATTTGTCATCAAGTTTTTGGCGCCGTTGCCGGGGACTCGTGGTTTAACTAGTTCATTTGTGTGATTATTGATTATCTTTGACTTGTTTTTGAATTTTGAAATTTGAATTTCTGTTTTTTATTTTTTTCTGTTTTTATTTTATTTTATTTTATTTTATTTTTATTTTATTTTATTTTTATTTTCTGTTTTTATTTTATCTTCTTATCTCTGATCATATATATTCTTTTATATCTTTTTGTGCTAACCAATTTTTCTAGGGATTTGTTTTCTTGTGTATGCAGGAAGCAATCCGAACTAGGAGCAAGAAAACTGCAGAACCTCTTCTTGAAGGTTTAGACGAGAGTAGACGGAGGAGAAGAATCCGTACATCTAGAGAACTTTTTCCTCCTCCAGAAACTCTGTTACAACCATCAGTATAAAGCTATTAAAAAGGAACCATTCCCTCTAAAGGCAAAAGATCCAGGAGGTTTCTCCATTCCATGCACAATAGGGAAGAAAAGGATAAACAAGGCCTTACTCGATTTAGGATCAAGTGTTAACTTGATACCTTATTCTTTACTGGAGCAGATTGGTGATGTTGATGTGAAGCCTGTAAAGGTTAACTTAGTAATGGCAGATGGATCTTCAAAGGAACCCTGTGGAATAGTAGAAGATATTATAATTTGTGTGGGGAAACTCCAGTTCTTGATAGACTTTGTGGTGATGGAGATGGAGACTGAAAAGATACCCATTATTCTTGGAAGACCATTTATGAAAATGGCCAAAGCTATCATTGATGTGAACGAAGGTATAGTGGTGCTCCAAGACAGAGAAGAGAGAGTTGTTGTAGATGTCTTCAAAGAAGAGAGGTAGATGCAGGAGGAAGAAGCTAGTCATAAAGCTGCATTTCAAGATGTACTCATGACTAGCCCTCAAGATGAAAAGCCCAAGGTTAAAGGTAAACATTGTTTATTGTTTCAGGTACCGGAAAAAGAAAAGATTGGAAAAGGAAGAAAAGTTCCTGATGACTGGATGAAAGAACAACTCCAACTGGGTACACCTGTGAGATTCAAAAACAAGTTGTGGGTTGTGAAAGGCTATAAAGAAAAGGAGATGATAGAGATAGAGTCTCCATATTCTAGAAGAGTCAAAACTACACTGGAAGCAGTTGAGGAGTTGGTGGAATATGGACATCAACCAGAAAGAAGGAACTTGAACTTTATTGGGTCAAGCTAATGACGTTAAAAGAGCGCTTGCTGGAAGACATTCCAGTAATTTGAGGACAATATTTACTTTGATTTTATTTTGGTTTTGTAATTTTTAATCAGTTAGACATTATTTCTGTAAATATTTTGCTGGGATATAGCATCTACTGAAGGATGCTAGGTGGTTAAGTATCCACTGAAGGATACTAGGTTTGTTACACCTACTGATGGGTGTTGGTAAGAAAGTTTTGCACCTACTGATGGGTGTTGGTGGATTTTGGGTCAGGCTCGTGACGTTAAACAAGCGCTACCTGGGAGGCAACCCAGTTGATTGATTATATTTTTGTTTTGATTCTGCTTTAGTTGCATGATAGGGATTGAATGTTTGAGTGATCTGAGAACTTAATTGCAGGGAGCAAGTGAGGGGCATGAGTAGAAGGCACCTAGGGTAAGCTAGGAAGAAGAAAAGCACAACACGAAAGTGCCGCTGAGCGGTGGTATCGCAGAATGGGCTTAGGTTGCCCCTTAGCGGAACCCGAGCCCATTAGGGTATTTTTATACCCTAAGTCACGCTTTGCCCTCTATTTTTAGATTCTTCTCTGCACACACACTCCTAAACATTTTTTCAAAGGTTCTCTACATTTTTGCTTTCATTCCTCTTTAGAAAATCTCCCTTCCACTCACTTTCTCACTAGTTTTCCATCTAAGTTTGGGGTTGGGAGAGAGCATCATTGATGGGGCTGAGTTTTTCAAAGCACTAGAATAGGATTTGTTTTATCAATCACTTTTGTTTTTAGAAAAGGATTTGATGTACTCAATTTGAAACTTTGTCTGTTATGATGGTTTGCTTATGATTGTTGTTTGATAAGTAATGCCTGATGATGCTTTGATATGGATTGATGATGAAATGTGCACATTAGATGCTTATACAGGTGATTCACAAGCTTTGTGAAGAAATGCATGATGTTGTGATTGTGATTATGATATTAAGCAGGATGTGTATATGTGGAATGTGAATGAGCTTATATGTGAGGTTTTGAGCTTCAGAGTTTTTGTGATGGAATGCTATTCCTTTGGAAGCATGAATGACTTTGCTCAGGTTTTCTATGATTGAACTACTTGCTTGTTTGCATCATATGATCAAGGCCATTTGTTGATAACCCTTCTATTAGCCAAATTCATAAATTTAGCCCACTAAAAGAGAACACTATGTGTTCTATCCTTTGAACCTCTAGCCTTGAACATGATTTGAAAACCCTTGTTGAAAAGATTTACCTTGAGTTAAGTAGAAAATATTTTGTGGTATTGACAAATGTTCAAGTTTGGGGTTGTTGGAAAATAGAAAGGGAAATTGAAAGCATTGAGCTAAGAGCTAATAATTAAGTATGTGAAAAGAAAAAGAAAAAAAGAAAGAAAAGAAAAGAAAAAGCAAAGCTCAATGCAAAAGAAAGTTGGGAATAAATAAGAATGATGGTGTTTATATGTTTCTCTTAACTCAAGGGTTTTGTGATCTAGAAAAACCAATTTTCTTGTTAGCCCAGCCACGTTATAAGCCATAGAAAAGTCCTTGTGATGATGCTTGCTGGTAAATGTTTTTGATTGTGGTTAAATGAAAGACAAAGTTGATTCATGTGACATTGTGATAGTAGAGTGAATGAGTGAATACCTCTTATACACTTGTGTGTTTGAGTGAAACACTTTATCTAGTGAGGAAAGATTACATGAATACATAAGAACATCCATGATTAGTTGATTGATCATTCATGAAAAATAGCATTTGTTGGATATTAAGTGACTTTGTGAACACCAAAGCATGTGCACGTCTTGGTTGAAATCTTTGTCATGAGTTTGATTGAAGTCTTTACTTATCTTGAAAAGAAGATTTTTGAATAAGTGAACCATTATAAGGATTGGTAGAAGATTGAGTTACATCTTGTTTGCTTGAGGACAAGCAAAGTTCTAAGTTTGGGGTTGTGATAACAGTTGAAAAACTGTTATTTTCATGCTTAAAATTGATACTAAAAGCAACCTTTAACACTTAGAAACTAGCTTGAAATCATACTTTTGGTTATATTTTAGAAATAAGAGAGCTGGACAGGTTTATGCTTGATTTCAGTGTTTTATGCAGGTTTTAAGGTGAATTTGGTGAAAGAAGTGAAGAAGGATAGAGATGGAATCAGAAAAGACAAAAAAAAGTGCAAAAGGAGAAGCCGCAACTGCCGCAACTGCCGCTGAGCGGCACTCAGGCAATCACGGTGGATCTGCTGAGGGGTGAAAAGACCGCTGAGGGGAGGAAAACAACTCACGCACTTACCACTGAGCGGTAGTTTACCGCTGAGCGGTACTATTTTGGGCTTGGGCCTAATTTTCTGTATATTTTAGAATAGTATATAACTTTAGGTCGTCCTAGGGTTTGTATCTTTGGCTGAGACGAAGCAAACACTCACTTTTCCACCCCTTGAAGGAAGATCTTGGATGCTCAGGCTACCTCCTCCTCTTTCTAGGGTTCTATCTTTCATTCTTTCATTATTGTTCATCTAGTTTCACCATGAATATGGTGAACTATACCTTGTATTGTTGTTGGGGAATCAATGTAGTCTTGTGAAACTCTCATATATGGAATTTGTGTTTTAACGTCTTATATTAAGATATACGCTTTCTTTCATCTTTAGTTAGGGTTTTTCCTCTTTGCTTATTGCTTGCTTTGTTTAACTCATTCATTGCCATGATTATTGATTTTGTCGATACGGGAACGTACGGGGAAATCTAGATCCGGGGAATTTCTCCCAATAGCATATTGGTTGCCTTTAAGCTCCTGCACTTTATAACTAATTACTAGGAATGCTAGGAATTGTATGAACTCGTAATTAAGGATAGGCCTTCTTGCAAGGTGATTTAGAGAGTGACATTAGCATTAATGAAAAGAATGATGAATTCCTAAAAATATATGAGAGTAGATAAGATGAAATTGATAACCCCAACAATATACTCATCCATCTAATTCATTGAAGTGTTTGTATTCTGTTTTTCTCCATTGATCAAATTCATGCATACATATTTAATTACTGTCTCTTGCATTTAAACCTACAATCAATTTGTTCTTAAGTCTTAAATAATCAACAAATCATATAGCTAAACTAGGCCGTGAGTCCTTTGGAAAAACGGTACTTGGTCTTACCTTGTTTTATTACTTGATACGATTCGGTCACACTTGCCGATTGTTAAACAAGTTTGTGACGCCGTTTTTCGGTGTTCATAAATTTGTCATCAAAAATCCACCTACTTCATGTTCTTCTTGAACAATATCCTTATGTTGCTCAACAACATCATGTTGCTTCTCAATAACTTCCTCCTCGTGCTCATGAAGATTAAGATGAGTTAATTCCAGAACTTCTTCAAAACGACCCCCTTCTGTGAGTAGATGTCGTAGGTCTCCTTTTGATTTCACCCTATGAAGAACTCTTAGCCCGATATATAGATGAACCTCGTTTTTTTTATTTCTATAACAAAAAATTCATAAAAAATTAAAAATAAATGAGAATAAAATTTTAAATAAAGTTAAAAAATTAATATATATATATATATATATATATATATATATATATATATATAATCCTTAAACTTTAAAGAAGAACAAAAAAAATCAAAAAATCAAAAAAACAAATGAAAAAATCATAACTACAATATCCGTAATTTGGATGTCACTAAAATTGTCAAGGACTAAAATTTGTTCGTTCGATTTTACTCATAAATAAACTTTTCCAAATATATAAACTTATCATAACTTAAAAGCTTATTATTCATATCAAAAGAGAATTTCTTAATTAAATTGATTTTGTACAAACAGAAGGTTAAATATATTTATAAGCAGAATGTTCACTTTAGTTGTATAGACATACATAAAGCCTTGAAACTCTTTAGAAATAAAATATAATTCCCTTAAAACATAATATAATTTCTTTAAATTACATAATGACATACACATCAAAAAATTTCCCTAGAAAATTCTATTTCCCCTCTCGTAGGTCTACGAAATCTATAAAGCCTCTGCAAAACATATGTATTTCTATCTGAGCTCTTGTATAACACATTATACGATCATCTCAAAGCACAAAAATAAGCAAAGCAAACAAATGTATGAGTGAGCTATTTGAATAAGAACAAAGTATACATAACAATTGTTAAAGCCAAAATCGTCTATACAACTAAATGCTCCAACGTTTTGAAGTTTAATCAAATAACATTAAAATAGTGTAATAACCAGAAATAACTTAGGGCAAGAACACAAGACTTAAAGCCTAAACTCCAAACAAACACAACCTAGAATCAGAATCCCGAAACGTAGAAAATCGTAGGAAAACACTTAGGTCCTAGGAAATAAAGAAACATCTAGGTTAAAACATCCAGACGTATGACTAAAAGATGTTTTGCCTAAAGCGTCTAAGAGAGATTATGATAAAAGCTTAATGCTTATAATACCTAGAATAGGTATCTAGCTTCTCTAAAAAACAAAATAGGTCGAGATAATGTCTCTGACAAAATACATTAAAAGACTTAAAAAGTATAAGGAAACTTAAACAAGCTAAACGCCATCTGTCTAAAAAGAGACAAAAGATAAAGAAGCATTTACTTGGATAAACGATACCATGAGCTCAACAACTACCTCATCTGTTGATGAAGTGTATATCTACGCTTGATATCTTCAAGAAAAAGAACTTAATTGTAAAATGTTACCTAATGATAGGAAATCAAAAGCACTTTGTTGTTATGAGAAAACATTAAATAACATTAAATGCTCAACGTTCAAAAACAAAAAAAATTGATAAGAAAAATCATATCTGCTGCATGTACAATTTACTCTAATTTTGCAGATAAGGTAGTCTACATGCATGCACATTGCTACAATTAAAATATCAAAATGTGGACGTTAAAGGAAAAAGAGATATTCACGAAATGTTCCTCACTTGAAGAAAAGTCTAGAAAGATCGTACAACCTACTTCAAGCAAAGGACTGGAAAAGCATGCTTGCTCTTGCAAAGTTGACTTACACAATGACTGTTGTGAAAAGAAGAAAGAGAAAACACAAGTATCAAGGTTATAAACTATAAACTAAAACTAATAGACAAATATTCACGAAGCCTATAAATAGAAGGTATCTCAAGAAGAAAATCAAGAGGATAGCTTAAGAGAAAATCTTAAGAAAGAAGAGCTTACAACGATATATCCATCTTGAAAAAAAAAGAGAAAGAGCTCAAGAAAAAGAATACATCTGAGTTGAAGAAAAGAGAAGAGAAGAGAAAAAGAGAAAGAGATACTCTCGAGCTTCATTGTAAAATTGCTTACTGTTGTAAGAGAGAAGAGAAAAACATTTGCAAGTGTTTAGACTGCATTGTATTGTATTCAAATCCTCTCGCTGAGAGATATAGTCTGAACTACTTGTAAGAAATCGTTGATTACAATTCTGAATAGAATTAAAACACTCACAAATGAACTCTATTTGAGTTGAGGAATCTAGGTGCGATAGTCTAGTACCAAGAGTGGTGCGAATACTCAAGGAAATCTCGGCAGGTTGTTTAGTACCAAGAGTGGTGCAAATACTCAAAGGAAATCTTAATAGGGTGTTGAGTACCAAGAGTGGTGCTAATACTCAAAGGAAATCTCGGCGAGGTAGTTGAGTACCAGGAGTGGTGCTAATACTCATTTGTAATTGTGTGAAGATTATAGTGGAACCCTTTGCGGAGGAGACTAGACGTTCAGTTGGAGCGAACCAGTATAAAATCTCGTGTTATTTTCTCTTCTCTTAACTAAACGACCCTCTTGAAAAACCTGTAGTTGAGCTTTATATTTTAAATACAAGAACTTCCAATCTAAACGATTATTTTCTATAAGGAAGTTCTTACAAAACACTGTAGAAGATATATTCTGATTAACACACCATACTTATTGACGCTTATACATAAATCTCAAGTCGAGCGTTTAAGCTTTCAAAAGAACATTTCAAGAGCTCAATAAGCGTGCTATATCAAAAGGATTGCGAAAACATTTTTTATTAACACTATTCAACCCCCCTTCTAGTGTTTTTCAGGTACTTCAACAATATCATTTATCACCAAAGCAAAAAGCATTTAAGTACCTTTAAGATACAATTTTTATGCTTCAGAATTATTAATAAATCTAGAGATTTTTATATCAACTTAAACTTTAATATGTTCTAACTACAATTCCTAATTTAATTTCCAAAACAATACAACTAATTTTAATTAAATCAGATCTACATGTCCTTAGCATTTAGCTCATTTCAAAATTCAAACATTTATTCTTAACAATACAACAATATTTATATCATCAAATTAAATTTCTCGACCCATAACTCTATACTATTTAGTTTCCCCTTGGAAAATAATCTCTTGTTCATGTTTAGTCACCAACTACATTTATAGAGTAAATATACATTATTACCAACCTACACGTACTTTATAAGCCATTTTCATTTCATTTCAATCAAAATATTAAATTCCTAAGCCTTGGATTATACTACTCTTTCTTAATGAAACCAATTACCAAATTGCAATCTCAAAGAGACATATCTCATACTTAACACAATTATTCCATATTATGCAAAATACAACACCTTAATGCTCTCATACATTTATATCATTTTTCGTACATCACCACATCTAAGAATAGGATTTTTACCTCCACTCAGCTAGTCCATTCTGTAAACACAAAAACACGTGACAACATTAATACCATATTTACAAAACCCATTTCATCATAATACACTCTATTACTCAAATACCTTAATTCAATGACAGTTCTTGAAGCATACACTATAAAAACCCTTTCTTAACAACCCATGACCCCTTTAATTCAAGTCATAAAATTTCCAAAAAGATACAACCCAAAGTGATAGGAACGACTCCACACTTCAAGCGAGAGTGCTCCACGATCTAGAATGCAGCAGCGGATTGTAGGAGAACGATGGAAGTTTAGACGTACGCCAAGTGTTTAATGTAAGGTTTTGTGGAGTTTGGATGTGTGTATAGTGTATCTCAAGCTCAGACAACCTTCCAAAGGGGAAGGAAGCTAGAGGAGGACGTGCTAAAGAGGCACAAGACACTGAACTCGAAGCAAAGATGGCTGGAAGAATCTCAGCAGCGTTTCTTTATAACATTCAAGTTCCCTTTACAAAGGAGAAGAGCCTCCCTTTTATAGATGAAGAGAGGACTCTGAAACTTGCCTTGCAAGCTTCTAAAAATACAAACGAAGTGTGTTTGGAAAAGCTACAAAGCTCGGTGTGCAAGTTTCAGAAGCCAACTAATCAGTCACGTGTTGAAAACATAAAGTTGCACAAAAACATTGGGCGTCGCAATGGTTGAAATTGCACTCCTCTTTGCCTTCCTTGCTTTCTCTTGATTTGTCAAGCTTTCTAAGATGCATAGGCATGGTTTCCAAATTTTATTGTTGTCCTACAAAACAATGTAAATGTACTTGGTAAAGAGAAGAAATGATTAATAAGTGATGTTCCATAGGAGTAAAGTGGTGAGTGATCCTTCTTCTTCTTGAATCCTTCTAGACATGGCTCTTGTTAGAGGTCCTATTTGTATCTTAGATGGTCCTCCATCAGTCCCTCCCTCTTGAAAAGGATCTGTCCTCAGATCTGCTTCTTCTTGTTGAGCATTACTTGTGAAAGGAATTAAGTCGCAGATGTTAAAAGTAGGACTGACACCATAACTTTCAGGAATGTCTAACATGTATGCATTGTCATTTATTTTCTTGACCACCTTGAATGGACCATCACCTCGTGGACTAAGTTTGGACTTGCGTTGAGAGGGAAATCTATCCTTTCTCAAATTAAGCCAAACTAGGTCTCCTTCTTTAAGAATTACTTGTTTTCTCTTGTTGTTGTATTTGGTATATTTTTGTGTTTGTTTTTCAATATGGAGTTTAACCTTTTCATGTAACTGCTCGGTGAACTCTGCTTTAGAAACTCCTTCTTTATAACGAAAAAAAGATGATTCTGGAAGAGGTAGTAGATCAAGAGGTGTGAGAGGGTTAAAACCATAGACAACCTCAAAAGGAGAAAAATTAGTAGTCTTGTGGAGTACTCTATTATAAGCAAATTCTATGTGAGGTAGATCATCCTAATTCTTATGATTTCCTCTTAACATTACCCGTAATAAAGTAGATAGAGATCTATTTACTACTTTGGTTTGCCCATCAGTTTGTGGGTGACACGTAGTAGAAAATAATAGTTTAGTTCCTAGCTTGGCCCATAATGTTTTCCAAAAATAGATAAGGAACTTAACATCTCTATCAGAAACTATAGTTTTGGGTAAGCAATGTAATTTGACTACTCTTTAAAGAAGAGTCTTGCAATATAGCTAGCATCATCTACTTTGTGGTAAGGGATGAAGTGAGCCATTTTACTAAATCGATCAACCACCACAAAGATATAATCAAAGCCCTTTTGAGTTCTTGGCAATCCTAGGACAAAGTCCATACTAATATCCTCCCAAGGGGCACTAGCTATGGGAAGAGGAAGGTAAATTCCATGAGGCATAACTTTAGATTTAGCTTGTAAACAAGTTATACAACTAGAGCAATGCTTTTGGACGTCTACTCTCATGTGTGGCCAATAAAATTTACTCTTCAAAATATTTAGAGTTTTATCAACTCCATGATGGCCCATGAGTCCTCCTCTGTGACTTTCTTTTACAAGAAGATTTCTAATGGATCCTTTAGGTATATAGAGTTTGCCTTTATTATAATGATACCCCTCAGATAGATAGAATCCATCAAATGGCTTCTTAAGACAAGATGCATAAGTGGATGCAAATGTAGGATCAGTTTCATAAAGTTGTTTGATGTCATCAAAGCCTAGTATTTGTGATCCTAGAGTGACTAATAATGCATGGCGTCTAGATAAAGCATCTGCAACAACATTAGTACTCCCCTTCTTATGTTTGATGACTGTCAACACCCAATTTCGTCCGGGTGACTAAATAATATAGTTTTGATAAAATTTATTTTATTTTATGTTATTCTAATTATTTCACTTTGTTATTCTGAGTTATTGTATTTTTGTCTATTTTATTATACTTTATTTTATTTCATTTATTTTATTTTAATCTTATTTCAAAAAGAAACACAAAAAAAAATGGCAAAGTTCAACTCTCCCGGTCTGCTTCTTTTTTCCACGCTACCTCCCATTCTTGTGCAAATTTTCTGTTGCGCCATGCATGCGTCTACACTGCCTTTAGCTGGCTTACCTTAAGAGGAAACACAACAGAGCAGAGTAGGGGTGGTTGCAGGAAGCAACCATTGAACAGGCCACGCTTTTGACTTTGGTTTCATCTGACCCGTGAATATGGCTAAGGGGGAGAGCCCCGTGAATATGGCTAAGGGGGAGAGCCATTTTGGAGAGGGGGACAATTCATCTTTGGACTTCATCCTATCAGTCTCACCTCAGGAAACCATAGCCGAACTCCACACTCTGGAGGCCCCCTCACTTCCAACACCATTATCATTCACTCTCACACGGCTCCGAGAATTCAATTCACCCCCACGGACAAGAGAATCCCAAAAACATTTTCACAAAAAAAAGGAAGAAAATTGATCCCTTTGGATTCTCACAACATCCGGTTCTCACTCGCATCATCGCAGCTTCATTGTCGTAGCTCGCAGGCACTTGCGAAGCAAAGAAAAGCTAGAACGCGAAAGATGGCTAGCCACAACGAAGAAGAATCCATCTGAGGCACGAGGAGAACAGGGAGCAAACCAAGCTTCAAAAGGTAAACATTGTCTTGCACATCTGCCATCATGTTTTAGTGAGTTTGCTGCATTTGATCTCTCAGCTTTTACCTGCTGTTGTGCACATTACTTGCTATGATTGTTGTGTGAATCCATTCACCATCACCCAATCTTCAATCATCATCCATCCCCTACTACAACTCCCACTCACCTAAGCTCCGAGAGAATCAGAAAATCCCTCATACAATCCTGATTCCATTAATCTACAAGATAAGAAATCTAACCCCAATCATCCCGAGTTGATTATAGCTACCATAAGTCAAAACGGACCAGGAAACTAAGCCTTCACGCCTCCTTTCATCTCCAATCACCAACGAAGGAGTTGAATCCGTGAGCAGGAAACACATACACAACAGAAACCAGAAAACCCACACATAGAATCCCCAAACATCGTCTTGGCAAGGCTCTGTGGTCGTGTTCTCTGTTGATTAAGCAATGAGACACCACAAAGGTTCTATGTTCTCAGTTAATTAGACAGTGAGACTTTCCAGAGGTGCAGGACGTGGTAGTGTTTTCAGTGGTGGCAGTGGCAGTGGTAGTTTTAGGGGGGCAAAGATGGATTCGGCAGAGGCAGTGGCGCCGGTGCTATTTTGGTTCGAGACGGATGAGCTCGCTCAAGCGATGTCTGATGAATGTCTGATGAAGGAGCGAGAGGACTTTTCTCGTGCGGGAAGAGGAGAAGGAAAAGGCCTGGAGATGTGGCCGACGACGATCTCGGCGGAGAGCAGTGTACTCGCGACGCCTTAGACCATGGCATACGTCGACCAGCAACGACCCCGGCTGCGAGATGCATCACTGGCGCGACCTTGGCTCACGGCTTACGGCGGTTGGCCTCACTGGGGGTGGCGTCGACGTGGCGCGGAGAGGCGAGAGTTTCTCTTTCGCGCGTGAAGAAGCGGAGAAGAAAGGGAGGGGAAGCTTGGCGCGACAACCGGTGGGGTCTGTGGCGGCGATGGGCGCACTGGTTTTGCGGCTGGCGGCGGCCAGTTCTAGCTGGGAGCGGCGGCAAACCTCCAGGAGGCGAAAGAGATCTCGGGTCTCTGGACAACTGAGTATGGGTGTTGGGAATGAAGGGGGAGATGCTGAACGCCTAGGGATTTCTGGACAAAAATTGGGCCAAACCCTAAAACAAAAAAAAGAGATATTTTCCCTTACACCCCCTGCTTTCCTTTTCACAGTGTTTTCCGCTTGGGCTGAGGCCCAATCCGTTATTGGAAAGAAAAATGAAAAAAAAGGGAAATTGGGCCTGACAAACAAATATTCAATTGCACCCCCAAATTTCCTCCTTACATCCCTGACAGATACAAAGTTGGAAAAAAGGGTTTTGGCCCAAACTAAAGAGCCTCAATTTTACTCCGCACCTCTGGTTTTTATCTCTGCACCCCTATTCTTATTAGAATGCTCTCTTGCTCTTATTTTATTTTTATGCTATTATTATTTGTTTGACTGTTAGGTTTTATTATATGTAACCCCTTTGTATGATAGCCCCTAACTCCTTTGTTTTATTTATATCTATTGGACTTGTTTGTTTTGTTTTATATAAAAATTACAAAATATAAAACAAAAGATCAAATTTTAAAATTATAAATATTTTATAAAAAAATACTAGGAATATTTTAAAGGTTAAGCACATGTGTGATCGTTCGCATCGTCCTTGTGCTAAATATCTTTTTCTCTTTCTTTCATAAAAAATAAGAAAAAATGTTTTTTAAGGTTTAAGCACATGTGTGATCGCACGCATCGTCCTTGTGTAAAAAACCTTTTCTTCTTCTCTTTCAAAAAATATATTTTTAAGGTTAAGCACGTGTGTGATCGCTCGCATCGTCCTTGTGCTAAAAATCTTTTCTCTTTCCTTTATAAAAAATACTAAAAAATACATTTTAAAGGTTAAGCACATGTGTGATCGCTCGCATCGTCCTTGTGTTAAAAACCTTTTCTTCTTTCTCAAGTAAAATTATAAAAATGTGTTTTAAAGGTTAAGCGCACGTGTGATCGCTCGCATCGTCCTTGTGCTAAAAACCTTTTCTTCTTTCTCAAATAAAATTATAAAAATATGTTTTAAAGGTTAAGCGCATGTGTGATCGCTCGCATCGTCCTTGTGCTAAAAACCTTTTCACCTTCTTCTTTACAAAAAAATGCCAAAAAATATAAAATCTTCAAAAACTAAAAACATCAACACTTTCAAGCAAACAAACAGTCTTTCAACCAGAACTACGTGATCCTTGATTCTCCATCAAGAGTGGAGATACGTAGGAGCAAGGCTAGTCCTTGTCAGGTTCACCTTCCCAAAAATCCAAATTTATCCATAATCATTTTCAAAACAAATTTTCAAACAATTTCCAAACAAACTTCTCAAACAGTTTCAAAAGAACTACATAACCCTGATTTCTCATTCTGAATGAGAATACGTAGGAGCAAGGTCAATCCTTGTCGGGCCCAAAAAACTAAAAAAATATATTTTGTTTATTTAGAATTTTATTTTAGGGGATAGTTAAACATTTTGAAAACCACATCATATTCGTGCATTTAGTTAAAGGTACTGCCTTAGGGCAGACATTGTAGGGTGCTAACACCTTCCCTACGCGTAACCGACTCCTGAACCCAGAATATGGTTTTCGTGGACCGTGTCTTACTATTTTAGGTTTAATAGGTTCAGAGGTCCCTATATTTGGGGGTTCGTTTCAATTGGGTCCTCCAATTTTGAAAGTGATCAATTAGGTCCCTAATTTGGTAAATGTGATTCAATAATAGGATCTCCATTAAATTGATCACTTTCAAAATCATGTTTTTCGAGGATAATTAATATCTGCAAACCTTACCAAATCATGTTTTTCGAGGATAACAATTATCCTCAGCCTGCCACTTCATAACAAAGTTAACAGAGTTAACTCAATTTAACGGAGATCCTATTATTGAATCACATTTACCAAATTAGGGACCTAATTGATCACTTTCAAAATTGGAGGACCCAATTGAAACGAACCCCCAAATATAGGGACCTCCGAACCTATTAAACCTACTATTTTATGGTTTTTTCTGTAGTTTTCCATAATAAACTATGGTGGCGACTCCAAATCTCTTTTCAAAAACCCGTTTCCTTTTTGGATCGTCGTCCCGTCGCGATTCCGGTTGCGACAATGACATATGGAAATTGCTCGAGGAACTCTATCCACTTTGCATGACTGTTGTTTAATTTTCCTTGCCCTTTGAGATACTTGAGAGATTCATGGTGAGTGTTGATTATAAATTCTCGTGATACCAAGTAATGCTCCCAAGTCTTCAATGCTCGTATAAGGGCATATAACTCTTTGTCATAGGTGGGATAATTCAAAGTTGGTCCCTGAAGTTTTTCACTAAAATAAGCAATGGGATGACCTTCTTGAATTAAGATTGCTCCTATCCCAACCCTAGATGCATCACATTCTACGTGAAAGGCTTTGGAAAAATTAAGTGTAGAATGAGTGCATGTGTTAACTTAAGCTTTAAGGTCTCAAAGGCTAAGATTTGTCGATCACCCCATTTGAATGACACATCTTTCTTTATCAGCTCATTGAGGGGAACAACAATAATAGAGAAGTCTTCTACAAAACATCTATAGAAACTAGTGAGACCGAGAAAACTTCTTACTTCTCCCATGGTTTTCAAAACAGGCCACTCTTGGATAACCTTGATTTTGTCAGGATCAACATTGACACTGTCTTTTCCAACTTTGAATCTCAGAAAAATTGCACTTTCTTGACAAAAAGTACATTTGTCAAAGTTGGCAAAGAGATGATGTTGTCTAAGCAAACTCAAGACCTTCCTAACATGGTGAAGATGTTCTTTAAGACCTTGGCTATATATTAAAATGTCGTCAAAGTAGACCACAACAAACCTTCCTATGTATTCCTGAAGGACATGATTCATTAGTCGCATGAAGGTACTAGGAGCATTGGTTAAGCCAAAAGGCATGACTAACCATTCATATAAACCAAATTTGGTCTTAAAAGTGGTTTTCCATTCATCTCCTTCTTTTATTCTAATTTGGTGATATCTGCTTTTAAGATCAATCTTAGTAAACATGTTTGCTCCATGTAGCTCATCTAACATATCATCCAAGCGAGGAATAGGGTGCCTATACTTAACATTGATGTTGTTGATGGCCCTACAATTAGTACACATCCTCCATGATCCATCTTTCTTTAGGACCAACAACACTGGCACCGCACAAGGACTAAGGCTTTTCTGGATCCAGCCCTTGTCCAATAAATTATTGACTTGATTGGGAAGGCTAGCCCCAAGAATGAAATCAATTTAATGTTCTATTGCCCTTAGAGGTAGTAAAACACTTGGAACCTCTATAGGAAATAGATCATCAAATGGTTTAATGTCTCAATAGGTCCCTATTTTTGTTCAGAATTTGAAATAGCTCCCTTTATTTTTTGGCGTCTCAATTGGGTCCTTATTTTTGTTAATTTGATGCAAATAAATCCTTTCCGTCAATTTCATCAAACGGCGTTAATGAATGTGTGATGTGAAAATTGATATATAGATATATAGATATCAAATGTATAGATATATCATTGCTTTATATGATCAATATATAGATATCAAATGCACTGAACACGAATTAAAATGAAAAATGAAAGCTGAAACCGATTCAAACACATACTGAAAGATGTGAAAATTGCACAAAAGGAACATGATATGACAAAACTGGAAAATGGAAATTAAAGCTGGAATGAAACTCAAACAAATGAATTGCACCGATTAAAATGATGAACAAACACAACACTCAAGGAACACGAACAACAATAACAAACGCGAATTTAAGCCAAAACAAAAGTGAAAACAAATTCAAACACATGGACAAAACTGGAACAACACAACACGAAAGTAAGAAAATGAAGTTAAGAGCAACTTAGCTCTTGAAGCAATGCATGGAGGTGCTGGCTCTTGATTCCAAATGATAGGAACGACTCCACACTTCAAGCGAGAGTGCTCCACGATCCAAAATGCAGCAGCGAATTGGAGGAGAATGATGGAAGTTTAGACGTGCGCCAAGTGTTTGATGTAAGGTTTTGTGGAGTTTGGATGTGTGTATAATGTATCTCAAGCTCAAACAACCTTCGAAAGGGGAAGAAAGCTAGAGGAGGATGTGCTAAAGAGGCACAAGACAATGAACTCGAAGCAAAGATGGCTGGAAGAATCTCAGCAGCGTTTCTTTATAGCATTCATGTTCCCTTTACAAAGGAGAAGAGCCTCCCTTTTATAGATGAAGGGAGGACTCTGAAACTTGCCTTGCAAGCTTCTAAAAATACAAACGAAGTGTGTTTGGAGAAGCTACAAAGCTCGGTGTGCAAGTTTCAGAAGCTAGCTAATCAATCACGTGTTGAAAACATAAAGCTGCACAAAAAACGTTGGGCGTCACAATGGTTGAAATTGCACTCCTCTTTGCCTTCCTTGCTTTCTCTTGCTTTGTCAAGCTTTCTAAGATGCATAGGCATGGTTTCCAACTTTTATTGTTGTCCTACAAAACAATGTAAATGTATTTAGTAAAGAGAAGAAAGGATTAACAAGTGATGTTCCATAGGAGTAAAGTGGTGAGGTTCTTCTACTTGAATCCTTCTAGACATGGCTCTTGTTAGAGGTCCTATTTGTATCTTAGATGACCCTCCATCACAAAGATAATGAAATAAACACTCAAACAAGCATGCCACTTCCTCAAACAATTTCAATGAACCCAAATATGAACATAATATCATCCTTCACCATTGAGTACTTAGACATAATAATTTCATAATAGAACATAAAGAAACACTATTATAACATCATCATCATGCAATCAATTACCACCCAAAACAGAACAACCCCTCATATCATTTGTAACCATGAACATAAAATTTTTATATTCAATTGATATTACTTTTTTTCTTTTAAAAAGTAAAAATTTACTCTTATGATCATTTTGTAATATCTCACCATTATTTCTAATTTAAATAATTTTTTGTCTTGCTTATCTTTATTTATTTTCTTCTCTTTTATTTATTTTTTTTGGCCTTTTAAATATCTATAAGTTCAAATAAGGTGTCTATGATTATCCAGACAAATTAGTAAGATTAGGGATAAAATTGGGTTGGACACGAACGATGTTTATCTGCAACTTGACTCGAAAAAAAAAATCTATCTGCTACCCAATCTGCTACCCGCACCAATATTTGCTTAAAAAATATTCACACATATTTTAAAATATCCGTGAATACTCGTGAATATATGTAAATATTTAAAAAAATATATTTTTATAAATTATTAAAATAAAATTTAAATAAAATTACAAAACATATATAAAATATAATATAAATTAAATTTAAGCTTATAAAATATAAATTAATGTTAATTTAATTAAATTTAGTTTAATAAAATATAAATTAAAATTTTATTTTTATTTTTTACGGGTAACGGATATCTGCGGGTACAGATAATATAATATCCGCGTATCCGCAGGTACCAATTATCTATAGTGAATTTTATCCATGAATATCCGCTTACACAGATTTTATTCGCAGATGGGCGAAATTTTTTTGCCTAACTAAAGTAATTAAGGTTATGCTTTAGACAAAATGATCACTTAACCTTATTAAAGGAAATCAGGAATTAGGTTGGATATTTGCATTGAAAACTTGTGGAAAACTCATAATGTAATTAGGAAATTAGTTTAAATTGAGTTTAATGAAATTATAAAAAGTCATCTTAATATGAAGGTGTGGGGTTGGAGAAGATGATTTAATCGTCACATCCAATTAACACTTATACTCACAATCCTTGAGACAGTGATATCCATCAAATTTAAGACCCCTTAAAGGATTTTTTTAACTGAAATACATAAAAAAGTACGTTTTGCAGTTATTATTGTTTAATTGGAAGACCTTTTTGCCCGTAGATATTGGACAAAGCTTTCAAAATCCGATGCTTTTGTCTTTTATATTCCCAAACGGCCGACCCAAATCCTTTTCTGCGCACATCAAGCCACCGTGTTCTTCTGTTGCTCATCTCCATTGGTCATTCATCAAAGGACAATTGTCTTTCTTTTGTCAAACCATCTTCTTCAACTTGACTTGTAACATCTGGGAAGCTTGCACTCTGTTTCCTTAAAAAGATACTGGTTCTTTTCATGTTGACCAAGCTGCTATAGTTTTTTTTTTATGAAAGTTGGTGATGATAGCAGTAAAAATTATTTCCATAAAAGTGTAGTTTTATTGCTGACATCCCATAGTTGAGAACACTACAAGAAATTGAAATTTGCTTTAGAGTTGTAGTCTTGGACACGTATCAGGAGTAAGCGTGTTTCATTGAGGATGGCTAAAACCCGCAAAGGTAAGCGTTGTTGAGTTGTATTTTGGAGTTTTTGTTTTACTTCCAAAGAGTTTTTGTATTACTTTTTGTGGCGTATTGTTAGTTTCCAACCTGCTAAATATAGACTCATAAAGGCAGCACAGTGTTTGAGCTCCTTTAAATTTTGTCCAACCGTGCTTTCTTGTTTCAGTGGGTGGAGGGAATTGAGTTATAAGGTTGTAAGGCTGTAATACGAGTGAAGAAGTTTCCTGTTGGGCATGTCTTTTACAGCTTCAACGTGGCTCACATCCCTCTCGTGTTCATTTGATGCAACTCCAAATCTGCCTCACTGGCTGAGATTCATTTTCCTCTCTCCATGCCCTCAGAGAGCTCTTTCGTCTGGTGTTGACCTTCTGATTCTGTTGACACTCTTTGTGTTTGCGCTTGTAAAGCTCTATTCTAGGCTCACTTCCAATGCCAACGCTGACTCACACCTTGTTAAACCACTTATCAGAAACAACAGAGTTTCTGTCAGGACAACGGCATGGTTTAAACTAACTCTAACTGCAACCACTCTTTTGACAATATTGTACGCGGTGGCTTGCATTCTAGTGTTTGTCAGTTCCACCAACGAGCCCTGGAAGCACACTGATGGGTTGTTTTGGTTATTTCAGGCCTTAACACAACTAGTCCTTATAGTCTTGATCGTCCATGAGAAAAGATTTGAAGCTGTTGCTCACCCTTTATCTCTCAGAATATACTGGATTTCGAATTTCATTGTGGTTTCTCTGTTCACTGCTTCTGGGATCATACGTTTGGTCTCAGTGGGAGTGGAAGATGGGAAATACTTCAGCTTCATGGTTGTTGACACGGTTTCATTCATTTCTTTACCCCTGTCACTTTTTCTGCTCTGTGTTGCGGTTAAAGGGTTTACCGGGATTGTGTCTGGAGAAGAAACTGAACCCCTTGTTCATGAGGAAACAATAATATATGAGAAATCCAACGTTACTGGTTTTGCTTCAGCTTCTGCAATATCCAAGGCCTTTTGGTTTCCGCAAGTCTGAGTTTGACTGGGTTTCCAAGTTAATGCACTCAATCTGTAGCATTTTTATTGTGTTGTGGAGCACCCCATTGTTGATATCAACTGTGACGTTTGGTACCGCGCTTTTGCTTGGAGTTCCACTTGATGCAGGCACGGTTTTCACCACCACATCTGTATTTAAGATCCTGCAGGAACCTATTATATCCTTTCCTCAGAGTATGATATCTCTTTCACAAGCGCTGGTATCACTTGGGCGGTTAGATGGGTACATGTCTAGCACAGAATTATTGGATGATTCGGTTGAGAGAGAGGAAGGTTGTGGTGGACGCATTGCTGTGCAGGTCAGAGACGGAACTTTTAGCTGGGATGATCATGGCCAGCTGCAAGACTTGAAAAACATTAATTTGGAGATTAATAAAGGGGAGCTCACAGCAATTGTTGGGACTGTGGGATCGGGGAAATCTTCACTTCTTGCTTCAATTCTTGGTGAGATGCACAAAATTTCTGGGAAGGTATGTACTTATTTCTTGTTTAGAAATGAGGACTTTGTTTTCTTTACCATGAAGTCACTGATTTGTACGGTAATGTTGGTTTCTGACAATATGTTTTGGTGGCAGATTCAAGTTTGTGGGAGTACTGCTTATGTTGCACAAACATCTTGGATTCAAAACGGGACCATTGAGGAAAACATTCTCTTTGGCTTACCAATGAACAGGCAGAAGTACAATGAAGTGGTCAGAGATTGTAGCTTGGAGAAAGACTTGGAAATGATGGAGCATGGTGATCAGACAGAGATTGGAGAGCGTGGCATCAACCTAAGTGGGGGTCAGAAGCAGCGCATACAGCTTGCCAGGGCTGTATATCAAGATTCTGATATATATCTTCTTGATGATGTTTTCAGTGCTGTAGATGCACATACTGGTACTGAAATATTCAAGGTGATTAATCTAATATCTCTTACTGTTTCCTACTCTGTAAGTTAGACTAATTCATATTTTTTGGGCCACTGGCAAGTGCAAGTTTCTTGCGACAAGTCAATTTTGTGAAACCTTATAAAAAAAAAAAAAGATGTACAATTCAGTTTTTAGTTATTGATTTTGGGTGAATTAGCTCCTAGCCAAATGTTTTTGAGACAGTATACTGAAAATGACGCCATATTTACAATACTATGTTTATACAGGAATGTGTGAGAGGGTCTCTTAAAGGCAAGACCATTATTCTTGTAACACACCAAGTAGACTTCCTACAGAATGTGGTTCTTATAGTGGTAAGTCCTTTTTATAATCTTTTAAAATTTTGTCTAATTCAATCTTCAATTTAACTTGGTGAGTGATTCTAAATTTCTAATACACGTGTTTGCTTGGTCAAAAGGTGATGAGGGATGGAACGATAGTACAATCAGGGAAGTACAATGATCTACTTGCTTCTGGAATGGATTTTAGTGCTCTTGTTGCAGCACATGAGACATGTATGAAACTAATGGAGCAAGGTGCGGTCGTGCCTGGGACAATCTGAACAAACAAATGAAATCACCGAAGGCAGCTTCTAATAACAGAGAAACAAATGGTGAAATCAATCCTCTTGACCAGCTCAAGTCTGACAATGAAGGTTCTAAACTCATCAAAGAAGAGGAAAGAGAAACTGGGAAAGTTAGCTTTCATATATGTAAACTTTACTGCACAGAGGCTTTCGGGTGGTGGGGCATTGGGGGAGTAATCTTTCTTTCTGTGTTGTGGCAAGCTTCTACGGTAGCGAGTGATTATTGGCTGGCCTATGAAACATCAGAAGAGCGTGCTCAGTTCTTCAATCCTTCTGTGTTTATTTCTATCTACGCAATTATTGCTGTAGTTTCAGTTATTTTGATTGTTCTAAGATCCTACTCTTTCACGGTCCTTGGGTTAAAGACAGCACAGATATTCTTCTCTCAAATTCTCCACAGCATCTTGCATGCCCCCATGTCTTTCTTTGACACCACTCCATCCGGGAGAATTCGGAGCAGGGTATGAATTTCGAGGCTCATAGTATGCTATTTTAAAATGTCACATGGAATTATAACCTCGAGTCTCTTTAGACGAACTTCATAAAAAAAATTAACTTCCCAGTGAATTAAAATTAGTTTATGCATAACAATTTGCATACATTTTATCTATAACTTCTCCAAATTTCTACCTTTAATTTGTGCATAAACCAACATTTTTACATTACTGTCACATTCACATATGTATATTGACTTAAACTTTGACAGGCATCAATGGATCAGACCAATGTTGATGTCGTTATCCCCTTGTTCCTCAATTTTGTGGTAACCATGTACATTACAGTGATCAGCATCTTCATAATCACATGTCAAAATTCTTGGCCGACAACTTTCTTGTTAATTCCTCTTGCTTGGTTAAACGTTTGGTACCGGGTATGTGAACGGTGGTTCAGTTAGTCCAATGTATTGCTGTCATTTTATTATTTAAAGAATAACGGTATTAGATTATTAATCATTGTCTATATGCTAAACTTTGTGGCAGGAAAGAAAACTAAACGTGCTTACTATTAATGAGTTCTCAATTCGACTATTGAAGTAATTGAACAGCCGTGGTAAAAGCACAGGAATTGCTCACAGCTAAACATATCTGATGCAATATATGTTAACAACTCGTGTTTGATTTTTCGATTTTGGGTTTTGTAGGGTTATTTTCTTGCTTCCTCTCGTGAGTTAACTCGTCTGGATTCAATTACAAAAGCACCTGTCATTCACCATTTCTCTGAAAGCATTTCGGGAGTCATGACAATCCGCGCATTCAGAAAGCAGAAGCAGTTTTGCGGAGAAAACATTAAACGGGTGAATTCTAATTTGCGAATGGATTTCCACAACTTCAGTTCCAATGCGTGGTTGGGTTTCCGCTTAGAATTGCTTGGAAGCATAGTTTTTTGCTTCTCCGCCATGTTCATGATCATGTTACCCAGCAATATCATAAAGCCAGGTAAACAAACTCACTATAAAATTATTTCTAAATTATTTGCCTTATTTTCTCAATGATCCTTCACATTACATACATCTGGTTTAATCTTTTAAAGTGGTCCTCAGCAGATCAGACGGTTTTGTTTCTGTCAATGACATCATAACTGAGAGTCCTTGGAACAAGTATTTGTCCCGTACAAAATTCTAAGCAAAACTTATAATAGGTGGACCAGGTTCATAGTGTAATTTTTACACAAGGATAGACACTAGAGAAAACGTGGAGTTACAAAGTGGGAGTAGATGAAAGTGTTAATCGGAAGCAGCGTAGTGGATATGGTTACAAGTTAAATAAGGAAAATAACAACATCACTGTCTGTATAGGACAGAAACACATCAAACAAAATTATATGAAGAAAACAGTAAAGTTGCAACTTTTTTTAAAGAAAAAAATTCCACCTATTACCCAACTATCAGAATTTGGCCGTCACCCTATTCCACTTCCATACCTTGCTAAAGTTGTCTTCCACTTTCAAATTATTTAGTATAAAAGTAATCACAGCATACCCTTGTAGCACGTCTCTAGCAAAATACTCTATTGGTGCAAAATGTTCAAGAGGTAAGACAAAATACAGAGACAAGATGATTTCAAGATGGTGCTCCTTTGAATTATTATTCAACTATTGTTACATGTATTATCCTTAGAATTTACATGTCGAAAATAGTATTAGGTTGGAGTGTGCGTCGTGTACGCTGCATGTTGGAGTAGAATGTGTTGAAAAGCAGCAATGGTATTTACACTGCAGTCAAAGTTTTATCGTGATAAACAAGTGATTGGGTTGTTGTCATTGATGCAGAGAATGTTGGTTTGTCGCTCTCATATGGGTTATCCTTAAACGCCATGATGTTCTGGGCCATATACACTAGCTGTTCCATTGAAAACAAATTTGTATCTGTTGAGAGGATCAAACAGTTCACAAATATTCCCTCTGAAGCAGCATGGAGAAACAAGGATCGTGTCCCTCCTCCAAATTGGCCCGGTCAAGGCAATGTTGATATCAAAGATTTGCAGGTATCCAGAAAAAACCAAATTGATTATGATTATTTGTTGTGGTAAAATTAATTATGCAGTAAAATTTCACTATATCCTACTTTACAAGAGTTTTCAATTTAAAATCTTATGATTGATTGCGACTGTTGTAAAGCCCGAAGGCATACTTTCATAGGCATACTTTCATTAAGTTAGCAGGTGCTGATGTTAAATGACTGGTTAACGAATGAGATAACTATTTTATGTTGTAGTAATAAATGGTATGTGGTGTCAAGGCATATAATATTTTTATTTAGTACATTACTTTATTAAATGATTATTATTAAAAGAATTTAAAGAGAAATATTTGGTAAGAAAAGACTTGTGTTATTGTTATTGTAATACGCTCTGAGCAACAAACTATTTACTTAAGGTCATTACTTAAACTTGTGGCAAACAGGTTAGATATCGTCCAAACACCCCTTTGGTTCTTAAAGGCATCACCTTAAGCATCAATGGAGGAGAAAAAGTTGGTGTTGTTGGACGAACAGGAAGTGGAAAATCAACTTTGATTCAAGTTTTCTTCAGGCTGGTGGAACCAACAGGAGGAAAAATAATAATTGATGGCATTGATATATCTATCTTGGGACTTCATGATCTTAGATCACGGTTTGGTATAATCCCTCAAGAGCCTGTCCTTTTTGAAGGAACAGTTCGAACTAACATTGATCCAACCGGACAATATACAGACGAAGAGATATGGAAGGTAAATAAATTCCTTCAGACCCATTTACTTTCATTTTTTTGCCATTAGCCTCATCATTTCTTGTTTACTGTTGTAGAGTTTGGAACGCTGTCAGCTAAAAGAAGCAGTGGCTTCCAAGCCAGAGAAACTTGACTCTTCAGGTTTGAAACATTCTTACGATAGTTTGATTAATTTTTGGGCTTACTAATGGAAATGGTACTTTCGTTTACAGTGGTTGATAATGGAGATAACTGGAGTGTTGGGCAGAGACAGTTGCTTTGTTTGGGAAGGGTTATGCTTAAGCAAAGTAGGTTGTTGTTTATGGATGAGGCAACAGCTTCTGTTGATTCTCAAACCGATGCTGTGATTCAAAAGATCATCCGAGAGGACTTTGCAGCACGTACCATCATCAGCATTGCTCATAGAATACCAACAGTAATGGACTGCGATAGAATTCTAGTTGTGGACGCAGGTATGAAACATATACTCCTGTTTCTTCTTACTCTGTTACATCTCATGGATTACACTATTTCTATGCTAAGTTCTGTTTATTTTTGCCTTAACAGGGAGGGCCAAAGAATTTGACTCACCAGCCAACTTGGTCCAAAGGCCATCACTCTTTGTTGCTTTAGTTCAGGAGTATGCCAATCGCTCAAATGACCTATAAGAAACTTTTGAGTGTCACTTCTGCAAGACAGTAACAGAAAACATACATTAGCTAAGCCTATTAAGTTTTGAGTGATCTTCCTAGTGCTATGTGAAAGAACAAAAGACATTTACCATGGCAGCAGAAAACAAGTGTTGTGAGACGCAATTACCGTCTCGAATAATTTCTATTAATGCAAGTGAAGTTACCTAAAGTAAATCTAATGTACAACTTACATCCACAAATACGTACTAACTATTATATAAATATTCAAAGTGTGCACAACACTCAAATTCTAAAGTTCAAATACACCCTAAATATACTTATGTAATTGAGTTACAACTCTATGTTGTTATTAAGAATGAAAGTATAAGTTAAAAGTTTACATTAAATAAAAATTAGGGAGTTGAGTGACATAAGAAAAAAAACCTATAAATATGAGTCTTTGATATCAAATCTCTTGTATGGACAACTTTTTATTCATTGATGGTGAATTTTCTCAATATTTGAACATAGATATTGTTATCAATTTAGCCATCATTTGGGTTACGTTATTTAACATGTATTGACCTAAATATTGCTACAACCATATATTCTACTTAGTAGTAGACAATGTAACAGTGGAGTATAAAGATGTTTTTCAACTAATTGCATTAGTCAAAATTTTGAACATAATCAAAGTCAACATAACCAATACTACTACTAGTATTATAATTCCTAATAATAAATCAAGCCAACATTTTGTTCTATTTTGCAATTAGTTTAAAATTGGCTTGAAATTGGTTTGAAATTTATGCTTTTAGTTTGAAATTGGCTTGAAATTGGTATGAAATTGATGCTATTAATTTGAAATTGGCTACCAATGGAGTGTTAATTGACATAGTATTTTGCATTAAAAAATGTTCCAATACTTTTTCAATGTACTTCTTTTGAGACAACTATAATTATTTTCAATGTTTATCTTAGTAGATTTCCATGCCAAAAATCATCCTAACAACATCCAAAGATTATAAGAAAGTTTTTATAGGGTAACCAATTTTAGTGACCAAAAATATTTAGTCATTATAGTGACTAATTTATAAAATTAAAAGTTATGGATTACTAAAATATAACATGATTTTGATTTTAGTCTCTTTTTTAAAGTTTTCATCCAATTAGATCCTTACCCTTAAAAATGTTTGGATTTAGTCTTCAATGATTAACGGTGTTAACTATTTTTTGATGCGGTAAACGATGTGTCCCATTCGTTTTTGGACATGTATCATTTTTTAAATTACTTATATTGGTAATTTTAGTTTTTTTCATTTTTATATTTTCTTTTTTTCTTTTTGTTTTTGTTTTCCTTTCTCCTCATCTTCAACCATCTTCATCCTAGCCCACGTTATTCCACCTTTTTCTTCTTCACACAAGGCTTCTTCTTCTTCCTCCCATCACATATGCTCCTGTCTTTGATGAACTTGAAACATCATCTTCGCTCGCTTCTTGTTCACGTGTTCCACATCGAGATTCTCCCATGGGAGCCCGATGAAGCTATATTGCTCATTGTTGCGTCATTCATCGAGGTCATCGCCGGTGACCCCATTTGTTGTTGGGGTACAAACAAATTCCCACATCGGATAAAAGAAGAGTTGGACATGGGTTTATATACACATAGATACCTCACTTGGTAAGAGGCCTTTTGGAATAGTACCAAAAGCAAATCTGTGAGGGCTTGGCCCAAAGCGGACAATATCTTACCAGTGTGGAGATATGTGTGTATATCAAATCTCCCCAACATTTGCTTCCTCCTACATGAATCGCGAGAGGGTTTCCCCATCCCTTTTTCACCATGTGTGAGCACCACCCAACCATATTGTTTTCATAAAGAAAGGTCATCGGAGCATGACGTTAGCCATAAACGCCACCTACCACTTTTCACTTTCCTCACCTAAACTTGCGATTAAGGTTTTGGTGGGGTTTATTTGCGAGTGTTGGGTTTGTTGATGGTGATTGTAAGAACAAACTTGGATGCCGAAAATGAATTAGAGACTAATTTAGAAACTAATTCATTTACTAATCGATACTAACACAAAATTGGACTATTAAGTCAGCTCATTTGCGTTTAATAAAAAGACGTCTGAAAAATGTTTGGTGTCATTTTTATAAATAATTTGTGAAAAATTATTTCTAACCATTTCCCACCAAAAGTAAATTCGGTTGTTTACATCTAGCCCACTTAAGTCTGGTAGGAAAGGGTAAGACATAAATGGCTTAAAAAAACTCTCGTGCCTCTTTGATTTTCACTTTTTCTTTCATAGTGTGAGAACAAAAAAACAAACATAGTGTAAACACAGTTGTCGACGTCGACATCATTTTCAATATTCGTAGGGCCTCCATTGGTGCTTGAAGCTTAAGTTTTCATCCTCTATGGTATGCGATTCAGTGATAAACCTCCTTCTTCCCGATTATTTTCGACATTGAGGATGGTTTTCCTTATCTTCTCCATTTTAGGGTTTAGATAATTTTAGTGTTATTAGTTAATTTTCAGTGTTATTAGTTAATTTTCAGTGTTATTAGTGGTCATAGATCTGGTTGTGGATATTCGACGTGGTTGCAGCAGCGAAGTGGTGAGATAGTCTAGTGGATGTTGATATTCGAAGAAGTATTTGTTCAATAGCCTACAGGATTCATCAAGGAAAAGAAGATCAAGTATGCAAATTAAAGAAAGCATTATATGGGTTTAAGCAAGTAACAAGAGCATGGTATAGAAAAATTGAGGCCTACTTTGCAAAGGAACAGTTTGAAAGATGCTCCAGTGAACACACCTTGTTCACCAAAAAGGATAATTGTAATATTCTAACAGTTAGCCTCTATGTTGACGATTTAATTTTCATTAGAAATGGTAGAAACATGTGTGAGGAATTAAAAAGGATAACGAAGTCGGAGTTTGACATGATCAATTTTGGTAAAATGAGACAGTTTCTTAGAGTAGAAGTCATACAAAGTGATGTTGGTATATTTTCATTTGTCAAAGAATATATACTCGTCCTTAACATGATCGCCTCTAGCCATGCTTGGTACCCAAACCCTAACCTTCTCCAAGATCAAGAGATTCCCCTTGGAAAACATTGTGTCCTTCATCCTCTTCCCTACCGTTCCTTTTGTTATAAAATAGATACGTAGAATAAAACTTGTCTAAGTGTATATTTTATTGAGTAATCAAGCGTAGCTTATAAAAGCCAAAAAACCAGTACATCACAACTGCTTTGCATAATGGGCAGTTACTGAAATTTAAAAACAGCACCTATCTAGGAATAAAATATGCTAACTGACTAATGTCTTATTCTCCCTAATAAATAGGAGATTTATTTTAAAACATTTAAAATAACCAACATTCCCTCCCTTAAGCTATATGTTGTCACATTTAGCTTATTTCTCTTATGTCCACAACCCCAAGCATTCGACGTAGACTCTCAAATTGGTCAAGCTTCAATGCTTTGGTCATTATATCAGCCAATTGTTCTTCAGAGCAACAATAACTAAGACAAATAACTTGATCTTTAACCAAATCTCTAAGAAAATGAAATCTTACTGCAATGTGTTTACTTCTTCCATGAAAGACGAGATTTTTGGATAATTGAATAGTAGAGCTGTTATCACATAAGATTTCTGTTGCACCTTCTTCTTTTGAACCGAGATGTTCTAAAATTCTGCAAAGCCAAATACATTGACATGCACAGAATGCCGCTGCAATATACTCAGCTTCAGTTGTAGATAAGCTCACCACAGGTTGTTTCTTCGATGCCCAAGAGACAGCTCCCGTACCCATTAAAAAAACTGAACCAGAAGTACTTTTTCGATCATCTAAGTCACCTGCATAATTACTGTCACTGTAGGCAACAAGACCAGTTCTTCCACTCTGTTGATAAAAGATTCCATACTCAATTGTGCCTTTAAGATATCTCAGGATCCGTTTGATCGCTGCCCAATGTGATTCCTTTGGATTTGCCATGTACCTGCTTATTAAACTTACCCCATACATCAAATCAGGTCGAGTGACTGTGAGATACATAAGACTACCAATTGCTTGCTTAAACTTTGTGGTATCTATTGGGACTCCTTCCTCATCTCTAGACAATATTGTTCCTGGTATAATAGGATTTCTTACTGGATTGCTTTCTGTCATGTTGAATCGAGCTAATATCTCCCGTGCATATCTTCTTTGACAAATGAAAATTCCTACCTTGCTTTGTATGACTTCTATTCCGAGAAAATATTTCATTTTTCCAAGATCAGTCATATCAAATTCTAGCTTCATTGAACTTTTAAACTCTTCACACATATGTTTACTGTTTCCAGTAAATAGCAAATCATCAACATAAAGACTGATTATTAAAATATTACCCTGAAATTGTTTGGTGAACAATGTGTGTTCACTGGAACATCGATTAAACTTTTCTTTGGCAAAGTAGGCTTCAATTTTGCTATACCAAGCTCGTGGGGCCTGCTTAAGTCCATATAAAGCTTTCTGCAACCGGTAAACTTGAGTTTCTCGACCCTTTTGAATGAAACCTGCTGGCTGTTGAACATATACCTCTTCTTTAAGATCACCATGCAAGAACGCACTTTTTACATCAAGCTGAAATACTTCCCATGCATTTTGTGCAGCCAATGCTATCAAAATTCTTACTGTATCGAGTCTAGCTACAGGTGCAAATACCTCTGTATAATCTTTTCCATACTTTTGAGCATAACCTTTAACTACCAATCTGGCTTTATATTTTTCTACATGACCATTTTCATTAAATTTGGTCTTGTAAACCCATTTAAGACCTATGGGTGTAGATCCTGCTGGTGGATCTACAAGTTGCCATGTATTATTTTTCTCAATGGCCTCCATTTCAGCTTTCATTGCTTCTCTCCATTGTTGACTCGTCCATGCTTCTTCAAAGGACTGGGGATCTGCAGATTCTGCCAGCATCATTGCCAACAATTCATCACTTTCTTCCATTACCAAATTAGTTTCATAATCTGTCATCCAATTGGGAGTTCTTCGAATTCTGGTTGCCCTCCCTGCCATTGGAATATCAACATGTTTAGAACTTGATTCTGTTATAACAGGATCTACACCATCATTAATTGTAACTTCCTGTGAAGCAGATTCAGAGCGTTCCTGTGAAGGAGGTTCAGAACATTCTTGTGAAGCAGGTTCAGAGTGTTCGTCTGTTGCAGTGGCTATTTCTTCCCAGTCAAGAGCTTCTGTTTTATTTTTCTCAGAGTCATCTTGCCAATTCTAGTTTTTCTCTTCTTCAAATACAACATCCCTGCTCACTATAACCTTCTTTGTAACAGGATTAAATAATTTATAAGCTTTGGATTCATCACTTACCCCCAAGAAAATACATTTCTGACTTTTATCATCCAGCTTTCTTCTAGTATGATCTGAAACGTGAGCATGGGCAATGCAACCAAACGTTCGAAAATAATCCACCCTTGGTTTTGAACCACTCCACATATCTTCTGGTGCAGTTGTAGGACTTCTGTTCTGAACGTGGACACACCAGCGTACTGCTTCAGGCCAAAACTGTTTAGGAACCTGTTTGTCATGCAAAACTGTACGCACGACATTCATGATGGTGCGGTTTTTCCGTTCAGCAACACCGTTTTGTTGTGGGGTGTAAGCAATTGTCAATTGCCTGGATATACCTTGTTGAGTGCAGAAATCTGAAAATTCCTTGGAAGTGAATTCTCCCCCTTTATCAGTTCTAAGGCAAGTAATAAAGGCACCAGATTCCTTCTCAACATTTGCTTTGAAGCTTTTGAAGGCTGTAAGTGCTTCAGATTTCTCATGCAGGAAATAAATCCAAGCCTTACGTGAATAATCATCAATAAAGCTTAGAATATACCTTTTGTTACTGTGAGAGGATGGTGAAATAGGGCCACAAATATCTGCATGAATTAATTGAAGCTTTGTGAAGGCTCGCCATGTGCTTTGCTTTGACAACGTATCTCTATGTTGTTTGCCTACCAAACAGGCACTACAAATATCTTTGGGTGGTTTTAGAAATGGTAATCCTATCACCATTTGTTTGCTAGCTAATGTACCAAGACTTTTGAAGTTTAGATGTCCGAATCGCTGATGCCATAAGTGAGTTTCTGCTTCTGAAATTTCCACAGTTTGAAGGCAGCAGGACTGAAGTGAAGCAGATAGATAAAACAGGCGATTTCCCTTCATATTGGTCTGCATAAGGAGTCCTTTTTCTGGATGGAAAACCTTGCACATGTTGTTTTGAATCAGGACAGAGAAACCCTTCTCTTGTAGTTGTCCTAGGCTTATGAGATTTGTCTTAAGTCCCGGTACATAATAAACGTCTGATATAATATGAAAAATGCCTTTAACTTCAATTCGAACACTCCCTTTTGCAGTGACAGCTAGAGTCGAATCATTGCCGAGCTTTACCGTTCTATTAAGTCCTTATTCCTGTATTTTCGTGAACCATAGCTTATTCCCGGTCATGTGATTACTGCAACCTGAGTCTAGAAACCAATCCTCCTTTTGTACAATTTGTGTTTCCTCATATGCAACCAATAGAATTTCTTCTTCTGTCTCTCCTTCTTCAAAGGATGCGTAATGAGCCTTCTTTTCCAATTCAGGGCATTCATACCGACAGTGCCCTAACTTATGACAGTAAAAGCACTCAATGTGTGCTTTATTTTGCACATATCTTCCACGACCCATACCACGTCCGCGACCTCTGCCGCGACCACGACCCACTACTGGTCTCTCTTCTTGAATGACTTTTAACACCTGTTCATCTGAATGACTGTCTTGCATCCTTTGCTCATGAACTAGTAGGCTACCATGAAGCTCATCAAGGCTGAGGGTATTCAAATCATTAGATTCCTCAATTGAACACACAACGTAGTTAAACTTTGGGGTTAACTATCTGAGAATTTTGCTAACCACCATGCTTGTATTAATCACTTCACCATTGGATTTCATCTTATTAACAATACTGAGCGTTCTTCCCAAATAGGTGTCCACCTTCTCACCCTCCTTCATTCCTAAGAGTTCGAATTCACGACGCAGAGCTTGTAGTTGAGCACGCTTGACTCTTGTGGACCCTTGGTATTTTTGCTGCATCGATTGCCATATGGCTTGAGACGTGCTCTTGTCTAATATAGTTTCAAGAATCTCCCTTTCAATAGCTTGAAACAAGTAATTCTTCACTTTGAGATCTTTAAGATTGGCATCAGATACTTTTTGTCGTTTTGCTTCTGTTGGTGCAGTTTCAAGCTTTGGAATTCCTTCTTCTATAATCTCCCATAACTCTTGGCTTCGTAGAAAATTCTCCATTATCATGGCCCAAAAATCAAAATGACCATCAAATCTTGGGATGGTTGGTTGTACAAATTTTTCAGCCATTCTCTTTACTCACTTTTCTCTAGACACTCAGATACACTTTTCTCACCCTGTTTCACTCGTGCACACTTCTGTATCAGGCCCCTTACGGAACTCTGATACCAATTGTTATAAAATAGATACGTAAAATAAAACTTGTCTAAGTGTATATTTTATTGAGTAATCAAGCGTAGCTTATAAAAGCCAAAAAACCAGTACATCACAACTGCTCTGCATAATGGACAGTTACTGAAATTTAATAAACAGCACCTGTCTATGAATAAAATTTGCTAACTGACTAATGACTTATTCTCCCTAGTAGGAGATTTATTTTAAAACATTTAAAATAACCAACACCTTTGTCATCGATGGTGATTCTATGTTCGGGATCTTCGTCGGCATTCTCATTGGGTATGTAGGGAATTTCAACGGCACCATCGATTTGGAAAAGTGAAGCTCCATTGGAGTTGGAAAAAACCAAACCAGGGTTCCTCAGAAATGGGGGTTTTCAACCTGCAAAGAACAAAGGTGGGTCTGTGAGCAATAGAGAACAACTATTGCATTTAAAGCCTGCACCAAAGCTTATCATGCTTGGCATCACCATCGTTTCCTATGTTGCTTTTCGCATGCGTAAGGATCTGTTCCTCGACAAGCCGGACGCCTCTCGGACCACTTGATTTCTCTCCTTCCTTCGCATCCCCTACCACTCTCGCCATTGTCATTCCAACCGCCTTCACATGAGTCTAAGCAGGGAATCCTTCGATTTGATGGTCTCTCAATTCGGAAGAGAACCACGTGGTGGAGGCTAGGTTCCAAGGGAACGGCCAACACGAAGGAGGCATGTGAGGTGGAGTTTCGATTGAAAATGGAAAGGAGAGAAAATTATGGAAAGTTGTGTGTCCTGCCAAAAGAGAACTAACAGGGGTGAAGATGAAGATGGTGAAAATTTGTGAGAAGGAAGAATGAAGATTGAAACGTTTTTAGGGTTTCTATTTTCTGAAATGGTGGAGCGGATAGAAAGAAATTTCGTTTAAATCTTATTTTTATTTTTATTTTTTAATAAATAATTTTGAAAATCCGTAGGTGAAGTTGGTAAATATTTTTTAATTACATACGAATTTTAAATGTTTACATATGAATAATATACTTAGAAAATTTCCGCCTTAACACAGTAAAATTACATACGAAAAATCGGTAAATAAAAATATGTATTTAACTCATTTTTAAAAATATGTATATAAAATCCTTACATAATACTTACGTTACCTATGGATTAAAATCCGTACGTAGATAAATTGCATTTTTCATCTCCGTATAAAAAACATAAACTCAATTGAATTAAAAATAAATATAAGAACTAAAATTTCTAATTAAATAATTAATTTTCATTATTATTACAAACTGAATGTCCTTCGCCATATATTCAAATTGTCAATTAGTATTATTTTGAGTTTGAATTTCACTTCAAGCTTAAGACTTTCTAATCTTGTGTTTTGTGATTTAGATATAAAAGGAGTGGACGAAGTGTCCACACTAGATTTTTTTTCTTTAAGATAATTTTAATTATTTCAATAGTTTAAAATGTAATTAAAAAATAATTTATAATTTAAATGGTTTTTTTCTAATTTAGTTCATAGAAGTATTATTTCAATTATAGAAGATTTCTGAATATGTTAATATAGTTATTTATTTGTAAAATAAATTTTAAGTACTTTGTTAAAATTAGGCTGTATTATTTTTCAGATATGACTTCTGAACGTAACACTCTGATTTCTAAGATGTCATGGGTTATTAAAAATCGGTAAAATTCAAAATTTATCATAGTGCGGAAACGTGTTTAAAGAAAACTTTATCCAATTATATTATTTCAAGTAATTAAATAACGAAAGAGATACTCCAATTATATTGCCTTAACTTGTAAAACAAAATAGCTTTAAATGAATCCCAAGGTTATTCCCCACCTTCTCTCGAGTCAATCAAGCATCTGGAACATCTGTAACATTATCTGCTCACGTATAACACATTATACGATCATCATAGATAATTTCATTCATAAACACACTAACACAAACATGTATGAGGTAAAATACCGATAAAACATTCATAACAACAAGATACATACATATTACTGATTAAATCAACAATAATCAAACACATAACAAGATGCATATCTTCTGATTACACATAATCAAACACACAACAAGATACATAGTTTTTGTATATATCAACCATAATCAAACACCACATACATAGTAGTAATAACAATAGAATTCATAATCCTCTAACATAAACAATTCAATCATACTGAATTACTCGATCATCGATCCCTAATCCTTGAACTTCGATCATTGATCCTTGATCTATAACCCTTGATGTCATCACTAACATCTTACATAGACACTTGGTATATCCACTCATTAGCACCCATGCTAACTACTTACTATAACCATTATAGTAACACCATTATCAACATAACATAACTTGGAGCATCTCAACATGATCATCATCATAGATACACCACCATCGTGACTATCCCAATCATGAAAATCACCACTAGAATCACCGTAACATAATACCATAGTGGAAAGAGTCGATCTTATTCATGTATCCTACCTCACCGACTGTAGCCGCTCCAACAGCCCACTTGTAGCCTCCCCTGCAGGACATTTGTAGCCTTCCCTACAGATCATCTCCTTCCAATGCACATAAGGAAAAAGGAAGCACTTATCCGCAGATAGAACCCGGATTTACGAGGTACAAAGTAGACTTATCCTTCATTCTCATGTTCATCAATCACATGCTTAGGTACATTCCAACACTCATTCATGTTCCACTCTCAACCACAAGTCAAACTGACCATAAACATAGCCCCTAACCTCAATCTCTGATTCGTGTTCCACAACTCCCCAAGCTTGGTTCACATCCATTCTTCATCAAATTCGCCATTTTTCACCAAAATGAACTATGATAATCAATTATAAGTGATAATCAATTATCTAAGTGAAATTTATCCAGAAACATCACTACGAAGGGATAATTAATCATCATCCCAAATAATCAATTATTCCTGAAACCACACACAAAACCAACGAGTAGATAATCAATTATAACTAATGATAATCAATTATTGTCAATCAAAATACATCCTAGACATGATTCAAGCATTCAAACATACATACATCAACCCTAGAGCACATGGAAATATAGTTAACACATCATACATACATTTAAGCATACATACCTATGTAAACATACTCAAACACATATAATAGATCACTTGAATCATCCAGATCCAATCATTGACATGTTATACCCCCAATAATAGGATGCAAAAGTGTCTCCGATAAAAACACCAAATAGACTTTTCAATCAGAGCTAATGCTTACAAGTGAGAACCAAGAAGATGAAAATTCTCAAAAATAAAGCTACTGATGTGAGGTTGTTTTCTCTTGAACTAGACCGTTGATTGAAGATCCGAGCGGTCATAATAGAGAACCGTACGTCTGGAACCTACAGTCCAAAAATCAGCCCGATCCAACGGTGAACAGTTGCAAAACGGCGAAAACACCAGTGTAGGTTTTATGTTATGCAGGAATGACTTCTTCTCTTCCTTTCTCTCTCACTTGGCTTTTCCCTCTCTTCAAACCACATTAATGTGTCCTACTAATTTGAACCATCTCCGCTAAAAAAAAAGTGAGACCTAATGGTCCATGTTATTTGGCATATTCGCCACATAGGAAGGGAACTCAATAACCCAACACTTACAACATATATTTGCATGGAAACCACCAAGCATCATAACTTTGTTCTCTCTTAGCATCAAATTGTCTATTGGGATAACCCAACAAAACATAAATAATACATTCAAAGGAAAAGTCATCACAAATATTACATAAACCCTATCCCATTCATACACAAACTCCTACCCAATAATAACCACAAATAATCATAATCATATACACATGTATTAAAACAAGGATTACCAATCAAGATAATTAAGAACACATATATACAACCAAAAACAAATAAAGGTAAGCTTCCCCATACCTTAGCCAATCATAAGGCTTTATCTACAACCCTAAAACACTACCAATCTTCCCTTGCACTAAGGTTTTATGCAGCTCTTCCTCTTTTCTTGTAGAACACGTTTTTTCTTTCCCTTATCTTTCTAATTTTTGTTTTTCCTATCTACACCCCTCTTAATTAATTTTTATACCAATTAAATAAAGATGAAAGAATCTTTTTCCCCTAAGCAAAAATATAAAAATGAAGAAATAACATAAGAATTATGTTCAAACAAAAATTCAAGAACACTAATTTCCAAACAAAAATTCAAAGTTTCAAAAGTACTTTGTTTTTAGGACCCCTATTTTCCTGGATCTTTTAAGAACATTTTGTGAATGTCTTTGTCTCTAATATCCACCTTTGATATATTTTGAATAAAGTAGGTGGATGCATGTATTAGGTGGATGCATGTATTAGGTTATCTGCATAGAATATAGTAGATTGTGCATGCAACAAATATATCTTATCTCTTATCACTTTTGTTATTTTTGAACGTGGAGCATTTAATGACATTTAATGTTTGTTCATAACAACAAAGTGATTTTTACATTTTCTACCATTGAGGTAGAGCTATCATTTAAGCTTTTCTCTAAGATACCAAGCATTGAATAAGAACTTCATCATTATGCAAAGTGAGGGGTTTAGCTCATGGTATCGTCTAGTCTATTGGAAACGTTTTTTCGAATATTATCTTTTTAGAGCAAGAGCGTTTAGTAAGTTTTGTCTTCTACATGTTTTTGGATTTTTATTTTTGGCTTATAAAGGGTTTAGCCAAAGAGATTGTTTCGACATCTTTTCACTTGTTGAGAGTTCAACTGATTACCATTGGGTATAGTATAGCTTACGTGTTTAACATAACTCTCAGATGCTTTGACTTAGGAGTCATTTGGTGTTGTGTCTAGATGTTTTAACATGGTTGTTTTACGTTTCAAATATCCCTAAGTGTTTTCCCAAGGCTTTTCAATGTTGCTATATATTTAGGGATTTTGTGCCTAACACTTATGTTTATGCCTATCCTATTCTTCTAGTTATAGCATTTTTAAATTCTTATCTCGCTTAATGTTATTTGATTAAACTTCAAAACATGAGAGTGTTTAGATATATAAGTCTTATAGACGATTTTTTCTTAAGAACCAAAAGTGTCTATGGATACCAGAAGTGGTGAGAATACTAAATTGTAATCTTGTTGAAGATTATAGTGGAACCCTCTAAGGATAGAGGGTATTAGACATAGTTCAGTTGAAGTGAACCAGTATAAAACTATCTATGCATTTATTATTTACTTCTATCTCAACGCTTCTCTTATAAAACTTGTAATTGCATTTTAGTTTTGAATATAAGAGTTTCTCGTACTAAACGATTGTTCATTAAAAGAAAGTCCTTACAAACACTACAGTGAATATTCTGAATAGCACTTGAAAATAATTTATTATTTAAAACCAATTACGAGGTCGAGCGATTAACAACTACTCGAAAAATCTTGTACTCAACGAAAATGCTATATTAGGAAGGTTGCAAAAAAAAATTCCATTAACATTATTCAATCCCCCTTCTAGTATTTTTCATGTACTTTAGTACAACACAATGGCTTTTATCGTCAGCATATAAGGCTCAACTCTACGAACACGGTGGCTCTTATTTCATAGCCCAATGCAATCAACACCCATAACGAAATAATCAATTAGGGTAAGAGGAAGACGATGATGACGAGTGAAGGATAACGAGAAACTCATCGATACAAGAGATCAAAGTCGTTGAGTTTCAAACATAGAACACATCAACGACATGGTGGATGTTTGCTGGAGAGAGAAACCAACTAGGGATCAAACGCTCGTAGGGAAGACAGAAATGACGCCAGTGTGGGTAGTGGTGGAGGTGAAATGTTGCGTTGGAGGAGGCAAAGTCCTTGAGGCCTTGTTCACTTGAATGGATTTGGGGGAGATTGATTGAGGGGATTTGAAAGTAAATTTTTTTGTTGTTTATTTGAGTGGATTTGGAGGTAAGTGAGAGTAAATTTGGAAGTAAAGTTTGTGAGAATTAGTGTAGGATTTAATTGACATGACAAATTAAAAAATTTACTTTCAAATCCACTCTCATTTACCTCCAAATTCACTTAAATAAACAACAAAAAATTTACCTTCAAATCCTCTAAAATCCCCTCAATCACTCTCTTCCAAATTCATTCAAGTGAACAAAACCTGAAGGAGGAAAAGTTGCGTTTTGTGAAGAAGAGAAGTTACATTTTTGTAAATGTGAGGGTCACATAAATGAAGTGGGAACAATCAAAAGTATGATTAGATGAAAAAGAGACCATTAGAATTTTCATTGGACAATATCTAAGGCCCAATATCATTATAAAATTTATTAATATTTTTAAATAATTCAATAATAAATCATTTATTAATAACTAAAATATTATGTTATTAAAACAAATTGGGAATAAATGTTTTCTTATAATTAAAAATATTTTAATAAATAAAATTTGAATTAATTAATCAATTAATCAAAACAAAAATTAAAAGAGTAATTAAGTATCAATAATTAATGGTGAAAAAATATTATACAATAAACGAGAAATTTAAAAGAAATGTTTTCCTATAACTAACACAAAAATTCGGTAATTCCAATTAATTAACATAAAAATTAAAAAATAACAAAATATCAATAATTATGGTGAAAAAAATCTTATACTTTAATAAAATAAAATTTGGAATAATTATTTTTCTATACTTCAAAATTAATTTTATCAATAAATCTAAATTAATTAATTAATTAATTAGCACAACAATAAAAAGAAAAATAAAATATCAATAATTAATGTTGACAAAAAAGTTATACAATATTAGAAATAAAATTTGATATCAATGTTTTGCTATAATTAAAATTATATTTATCAATAAAATCTAAAAGAATGAATTAATTAATTAACACGAAAATTAAAAGAGTAATAAATTATCACTAATGATGTAAAGACCTGAAAAATAGAGTGATATAGAGCATATTGGTGTATTAGAATAATGAGATAGATTATTTTACTTTAAAATAATCTTATAATATAAATAGAATTCTTATAAACACTTCTCATTATTCTAAGAACATTTCATCTCTCTGGAACTCTATTCCTCAGAGTTCTCTGAATTCTCTCTAAGATTTCTTCTTGTTGAGTTATCTGTTCAACGATCAGGAAGTGCCTAGGCGATCCTGGCATTGAGGGCTTGAGTTTAGACCGATCAATTTCTCGTTCTTCAGCTAGTAAGTTGTCTCCCTTTTCTGTCCGTTCTTCTCTGTGCTGTGAGCATGCAACGATTCTGGTTGCATGTGATCAGTAGTTATTCCTTCCATTTCTAGCTCAAATTAGGTTCTAAGTGTGGTTCTCTATCACCAATTGGTGAGTTGTAGGTTTCTATTGAGTTTCCTTGTTGTACAAGGTACGACTGGAACGTTTCTGTGTACGTGGTGGTTGTCTCTGAGGTAAGGGGAGCTAGCTGCTGTATTGAATTGTCATATGATCTGTATATGTGCTGAATTTGATAGTATGTGACTGCTTGGGTTTAAACTGTTAGTTCTAGAGTAATGTGAATTGATTGTGTTGAAAGGATGAAATTGTGAAACTGTGATAGGTTGTTGATAAACTAGTTTAGATGAATATATGTGCCGTAATTGTGTAAATTTGAGATTGTTGATGAATGAAATCTGTTGTGGTTATGAGGTAGTAAAGTGTTATATGTGACTAGTTTGAGTCATCAAAATAGTCAAAAACAGGTGCAAAGTGGTAGAATTGGTTTTGAGTCTCTAAGTTGATGAATTAGAGGTTTTAGAGTAGAGATTTGTGCATAAACACTTTAGATTGGTATTAGGAAGGTTTAGAATCCCTTAGGAAAGTTTAATTTAGTATATACATCGAATTAGAAGTGTTAGAATTTGGCCAAGTTGAGTAGAATTGGTAAAGAGTGGTTGAGTTGTGTAATTCTGCAGAATTTCGTTATGCAGATTATGCAGACTCGCTGTGCGAATGGATTCGCATAGCGAGTTACCTTGGCAAGGTGCTCTCTGCCAATGTACCCGCATAGCGAATGGGTGCGCTGTGCGAGTGAATTGAGAGGGTTGCTCTCTGTTTGTCAATCCGCAAAGCGAATTAGATCGCTATGCGACTGGTTGGGGTTTGGAACTATTATTCAGTTTATTCGATTAGCGAGTGGGTCTCGCTCTGCGAGTGGTTGGGGGTGTCAACTCACTGGATGAGGTTCTGGAGTAGCGAGATTGGGTCGTTATGCGAGGGGTAGGGGTCTGATGCTTTTCATACTTTATTCGTATAGCCAGTTTAGTCGCTATGCGAGAAATCCAGAGTAGTTGGTCTTTGTCTAAGGTTTTTCGCAAGGCGAGTTAGGTCGCTGTGCGAGAAGCTTATAGCCTCGCTAGGCGAGTGTGTGCGCTATGCGAGGGGTACGTTCTAGTTCAAGTCTTGTGTACTCTTATGTTGTTTGATATGAATCAATGAGTGTTGTATGAAGTAAGTTGATGTTGTATCATGTAATATCTGTGGTGATTGTGGTATGTTATAATCAAAAAGTGTAAAGTTTCAGTATGGTATGGACGTAATTCCATGATTCTCAAGGAAATGAGACATGGTGGTGCCCTTGTTGTGATTCAAAGTGGAATCTCTAGTTGAGATTCAAGTAAGTTTAGAATGAATGTAGGAGCTCAGTCTTGGGGGTTATCCTGAAACTCCAATGGTCTTTCATTCTCAAGTAGAGAGGATTGATCCATGTCGTGAGGAGTAGCAGGAGGTCCTAGTCTTGGGTGCTTGCAGTATGACCCAAGGTGAGTGATAACAGACTAACCTCGTGAGTGTGGTAGGGTGAAACCCATTGACAATGGCTTTGCAAAGCAGTAGAAGCCACCATGAGTGCACGACCCGCCATAGCTCGACAATCATTCTAAGTCCGGACAGTCAGAGTCAGAGTGTGTTATGTGTGAAGGGTTTAAGTGATGTGCTTGTATAATATGCTCTTATGAAGTTAAATAATTGTTGTATGATTGATCTTTGTTTAAACTAGCTTACCCTGTTGTGTGCTTATGTTTGGTATGTTCTACTATTCTTCTTCTGCGATGACCATCCTTTGGATGTGAGCAGCAAAAGAAGAGGTCTCGTTGGAGCAAGCCTTGGACGAAGGTGATGCTGCTGATGAGTAGTTATTTCTGTTCTGTAGAGCCTTGTATATAGTTTTGGATTAGTCTTTAGTCTGTATATAAAGTTTTAAATTTATAGTCGTTTTTGGGATGACTGTAAAGGTATCACTTTATGTCTTAGATGGATAACTGAACTACTTTATCATGCATGTTGCTCCTCTTTATTATAGTTTCCACTATTGGGATGTTACAAATGATGAAAAAGAATCTTATACTAGAGAAATTTTTTGAAATAAAGGTTTTCTTACAATTTAAATAAATAAATAAATTAATTAATTAACACGAAAATTAAAAGAAAAATAAATTATCAACAATTAATGGTGAAAATATATTATACAATAAAAAAAAACTTTGAGATAAATGTTTTTCTATAATAAACACAAACATTCAGTAATTATAATTAATTAGCACAAATATTAAAAAAGTAACAAAATATTAATAATTAATGGTGAAAAAATCTTATACTATCATAGAAATAAAATTTAGATAAATGTTTTCCATTAATTAAAATTATATTTATCAATCAAATCTAAAAGAATGAATTAATTAATTAATTAAATAAAACTAAAAGAGTAATAAATTATCACTAATTAATGATGAAAGAAATAGAAATAAAATTTGAAATAAATGTTTTTTATAATTAAAATTATTTTTATAAATAAAATTTAAATTAATTAATTAATTAAGTAACACAAAAATTAAAAAATAGTAAATTATCAATAAGTAATGGTAAAAAGTATCTTATACTATAATAGAAATAAAATTTTGAGATAAAAACTTTTCTATAATTAAAATTATTTTTATCAATAAAATCTAAATGAATTAATTAATTAATTAGCACAAAAATTAAAAATGTAATAAATTATCAATAATTAATTAGGAAAAAATTTATACTATAGTAAAAATAAAATTTGAAATAAATATTTTTTTATAAAATTAAAATAGTAATAGAATGTCAATATTTAATGGTGAGAATATATTATATTATAAAAATAGAAATTTAGGATAAATTTTTTTTATAATTAAAATTAATTTTAACAATAAAATTTGAATGAATTAATATTTTAAAATTTAATTACTAATAAATTTTATTACGAAAAAAATCTATTGAATTAAATATAAATTATTGACGAATTTATCAAAAAAAATTTTAATAGTAAATAAAATATAAATTACCAGCAAATTTATCGATAAACTTTTTCTTTTGATAATAAATCATTTGTTAATGAGAAATTTTAAAATCTGTCTACAATAAAAATTAATTGATAAATTTATTTTGATCAATACAATTGTGTCGATAAATTCAAAAAGTTTTGTAATGAAATGAAATAAGGAAAAAGATTATAAATTCAACTCTTTTCACTGCTAATTAACATTTATCGATAAAAAGATATATGATATTTACCTATTTTAGAATTAGTTTCATTATTGTTGTTTAGAAAATTTACATTCTCATCTTTTTTTTAATGAGTATGTTGCGTTATTAGAAAAATGTTTAGAAGTTATCTTGTAATGTAATAGTAACTTCCCTACTCATTACTACACCATTAGAAAACTTTTAAAGTTATTATAACATTCAAAAGAATGTCACCCAATATGTTAAAACAAACACTCCTTTGATTTTAAACAAATTCACTTACTTCCATGTAAGTTTGTGAGAACTGATTTTTATTTTACTATATTTTGTGTTACTAAATAATTAATTATGATATGTATTTGTGCAATAAAAATATTAAGAAAGTGAATAAAAAAAATTTAATGAGTACTAATTTTATTTTAATTTTCTAAAGTTTTTATGCTTTTTGGCTTTTCATGTTTATGACAAGAAAGAAAACATAGTTTAGTACTTAGTTTTGGATGTATTTAACATTTGTGTTTCCTCTTTTTGCATGATTTGAGTTTCTGAAGGTGACCATGTCGGCAGTAGGTGTTGAAATATTTTCCATAGCTTGGCTTCTTTTGTTTTGTAGGGTTTTGGACAGATTATAGAGTTAAGTAAAGAAACATATATTAAGTTGCATGGTGCATATAAAACATGAGCGAGGAATTAATGAGAACCCTACCATCTTATATAAACCATATTATGTGTGATAGAGTGGGAAAAATCTACTAAATAGTAGGCTTGGAGGATAGTTTTAGACGGGCGGGGAACATTGTTACTACGCAAGGGAAGGAAGGCATCTTGTTGGTCTTTGCTTTGAAACTTAAAGGAGTTTGGAAACTCACTGGAACTAGAGGTAAGGGGTTTAACTTGGGATATAACATATTGTATGATGGGTAGAAGGTAAGGGGAGCTAGATCCTTTTCTCTGGATTGTATGAACCATGTATGTGTGTACTGAAATCTATAATATACGGTTGTTGATGATGAACAAATTTCGTATTTAGAATTACTTTGTTGTGTATGAATCTGTATGAGTGGTTGTAAAATTGTGTTGTTGAAGAAGATCTGAGAAAAAGGGATGAAAAAATGGGGTTTCTGGGTTTCTGGAAAATCTGGTGCGATTCTGCAGAATTCTGCAGAACGCGCGTTCGGCCAAATGGCTCGACCAATTAGTGTTCGGCCAAAATACTATGAGCGTTCGGTTTTATTTTCTGATGTACCCAGCGTTAGCGTTCGTCCATGGGTGAAAGTAGTAACATATTAGACGTTCGTCCCAACAGTGCTCGACAATAGTGGTCGGCCAAATAACCGTTCGGTCTTGTATCCTCCAGTAACGAGCGTTATCGTTCGTTCTGTTTTGGTGAGCGTTCGGCGATCGGTCTTCGTGTATGGGTGACTGTAGTGTTCGGCTGAATTTAGTATTATCAGGCTTGAATCCTGAGCGTTCGGTTTTGATGTTTTAGTGAATTAAGCGTTCGATCTATATTTGATATTCTTAGGTTTGAATCTGGAACGTTCGGTGTTGGGTGTATTATGGATTGTAGCGTTTCAACCATAACTTTAATATTCTTAGGATGGATTCTTAAGCGTTTGGTCTTCGTGAAATAGTGATCTTAGACGTTCGTCCTTAAATAGGTATTCTCAAGTTTAACTTGTAAACATTCGACCTTAAGTTAGTATTCTTAGGTTTCCATCTTGAACGTTCGGCCTTGGTTTAATTGTGATTGTGAGCGTTCATTCTCAATTTGGTATTTTAGGTTTCAACCTCGAGCGTTCGGTTTTGATGTAATAGTGGTTGTAGGCGTCTGTCCTTAAATTGATATTTGCAGTGATCTTTAGCGTTCGGTCTTGTTTCTGTATTAGTAATTGAGCGTTCGGTTTTGATGAGGTATTCTCGCTTGTGAACGTTCGGTCTTAATTTGGATTCTTAAGTTTGGATCATAAGCGTTCGTTCTTGGATATTTGTGATTGTGAGCGTTCAGCCGTATGAAAGAATGAACGACCATTTCAGATTGAAGGGGGGTACTTCAGTAATTCAGTCTTAGTGGATAGAGATGTGAACTTCGTAATTATAGGGGGTGTGTCTGCTTTGAAGACAGGGTGTGAACTTAGCAATTTCAAGGGAAAATCTGATGTTCTTATGTTTAAATCATGAACGTTCGTTTTTGGTGAATTGTGGATTTTAGCGTTCGGTCTTAATTTAAATTCTTAGGTTTAAATATTGAATTCGATTTTGTGTATTGTTGATCTTTGAACGTTCGTACAAACAGTTAAGTCGAAGTGCTCAATCTTAGCGTCCGTTCAAATAGCGCTCGGCCAAATAGTGCTCAATCTATTATGGTGCTCGGTGTGTAGCGTTCGGCCTGATTACGCTTGATCTTATAGCGTCCGTCCAAGTAGCATTCGGTGAATAGTGTTCGACCAAATAGCGTTCTTTGAATAGTGTTCGTCCAAATAGCGTTTGGTGAATAGTTCCCGTCCAAATAGCGTTCGGCGAATATGTATGAATCCGTAATTTCTTTGGTAGTATTTTAAAACAATTATTGAGAATTGTTGGTTATTTTCTGGATCTAATATTGGTTTATTTATACATGTTGTTGAGAATATGTATGAATTCGTGATTGAGCACGTTTATTTTTGTTTGATGTTGGTACATACACTATGTTATTTACTTGCAACTTCGTCTGTCTTATGAGCATTTTAATATTATAACAAATGCGAGTCTCGCGTGAGACTGAGATTCGAGTGTCACCTTCTTCTGCGCGAGGAGGTGAATGTCTCGCCCAATGACTTCGGCTCGTGTTGAGTATAGTGCATCGTTACGCGTAGTATCAATGTTTTTACTTGTTAGTCCTTAAGGAGTCGGGGAGATAGGTCTGAAGTCGCGATGGAAGACGACTCGAGTCGCCTGTTATTGAGAACAGGTTATGACGACGAATTACAAGGAAACAACATTAGTTTATGAAAGACTAGTCTACAATGTCATGTGTGTCGATTTATATTAAGTCCTGGAAATTGTTATAGTTTACATGTAATGGGTTTATGATGTGATACTTCTAGTTACTCACCCTTGCATGTTGTGGTTGTGGTTTCCACCTGCGATGATCGTACTTGTACGGGAGTAGATGGCATTGCAGATAAAGCTGGATTGGAATAGCTCTTCGAGAGAGACGGGAAATAAAACTTGTTGGGATTTTTATAATGTTTTCTTATTTATGTTCGTTTGATTTTGTTATTTTAAGGAAACAATTAAGATTTGGTTTGTTGTAATGTATGAACTTATGATGTGTGTATGGTTTGTTTATGTGATGTATTGTTTAAAAAAAAAAACACTTTCATAAGATTCATGCTTCAAGATTATTATTATTGTTATTAATATATCCTATAAGGGATGTTACAAAGTTCACATTTGAATATTGATCATTTAGATTCTATTGTTATTTTTATTTCCTATGCATCATACTTCATTTGAATAAAAGAAATGATGATAACCAAAAAATGTAAAATGATGCACAAACAAAAAATTAAGGGTAAAAACATGTAATGTAAGTAAATTTTATAATTTATATAATTCTAAAAAACATACAAGATTTTGAATTTTATGATTCTCACAATTCTCACATACATAATTATGAAACAAAAGAACTTACCTAGATCCATTGCAAAGTTCTTTCAATTAATTGTTTTTCCCTTTTTTTTTACTTTTTTTAAATGTCTTTTTATGATATAGAAATTACCAAAGAATCTCCTTCTGTCAAAGTCACAATTTCTCTCTCTTTCAAGAACGTAACATTTGCTTTATATTTCAAAAACGTAACATATTAACATAAGTAAAACATGTCCCTATTTTTTGATATTTTACAAATTTTAATAAAATATCAAGATGTCCTATTGGAGTTAGAAGAGAGGGATTAATTTTAATAACTCTAAAATAATTCCTATAACTTTAATTTATTTATATTCTAATAATCACCACATTAGAATCTTTACCTCAAAGTTATTCTTTAAATTACATGAACTAAATATTAAATTAATATAATTTAACATTATGTGATGACTTGAAGATCGAAAACTAAACTTTAAGTGTGCATCACTCATTAGAATTATCAAGTCATAATCCTTATATGAATTGAAATTATCGGATCATGGCAAACAAAATTCATGAACAACAAGATTCCTTCCACATGTCACATAATTAAACCAACTCAACATAACTTTAATCAATCTTATAACTTTCATATCTATATTAGAAACATAACATGTTACCACAATCAATAATACATGTATATAACTTAATGCGGATAAAAACAAAATAAAGAGAAACATAACTTTAATTGAATTCACAAGTGTCATAATAGTACAAGCATATAACTATACATTTCCATGTAGATAAATAACATCATCATGTTAATGTTGACTTATCCAAAATATCCATACTTCCAACATGACCAATAAAAGTTTTGGGTGGTAGTCCTTTAGTTAACGAATCTACTATCATCAAATCAGTACCAATATGCTCAATCAACACTCTATGTTTATGCACTTCTTCTTTAATCGAAAAGTATTTCAAATCCATGTGTTTAGCACCCTTTGAGTACTTGTCATATTTAGAGAAGAAGACAGTTGTGGAATTATCATAATAAATCCATATTGGCCTACCAATACTGTCAATAACCACAAGCCTTGATACATAGTTCCGCAACCACAATGCATGAACAATGGCCTCAAAGCATGCCACGAATTCAGCCTCCATGATGGAATTAGCAATGAGTGAGCGTTTTTCACTTTTCTAAGAAATTGCTCCTCCAGCTAATAGATTAAAATACCCAAATGTGGATTTTGTTGAATTCACACATTCAACATAGTCTGAATCTGAATAGTCATTCACTTCAATATGATATGACCCTTGTAGGTGAGCATGTAGTCTTTGGTACCTTTGTAGGTGAGCATGCGTCAAACTCCCAACCATTGACGCATAAGGAATGAACTCCATGGCATTTAGTTCCAAATCCTTCTTGGGACATTGCATTTGACTAAAATTGTTCCAAATCTTTCCATTCTGAATCTCTCAAACACTTTGTTAATATAGCCTTTTTGAGACAAACTTAACAATCCTTCTGATCTATCACAGAATATTTCTATTCCTATCACATAAGATGTCTCATTCATATCTTTCATTTCAAAGTTGCTAGATAAATTTTTTTACATCATGTAACATACCAATATTATTAGTAGCAACCAGAATGTCGTCAACATATAAAACAAGAATAACAAACTTACTCAGACTAATCTTTATGTATATACACCGGTCAATGGTGTTCTCAACAAAACCATATGAAGTTATGGTATCATTAAATTTTAGATATCATTGTTGGGAAGCCTGTCTTAGTCTATATATTGATTTCTTCAATTAACACACCAAATTTTCTTTTCCTATTATTGGGAAACCTTTTAATTGATCCATATAAGCTTCCTCTTCTAAGTCACCATTTAGAAAAGCGTCTTTACATTCATTTGGTGAAGCTCTAAATCATAATGAACCACCAAAAGAAAAACAATTCTCAAAGACTTAGAAACAGGAGAGAAGGTCTGTTTGTAGTTGATGTCATCCTTTTAAGTGATACCTTTAGCGACTAATCTAGCTTTATACATTTCAATATTGTCTTTTGAGTCATGTTTGGTCTTAAAGACCTATTTACAACCGACTATTTTGAACTCTTAGGCAATTCAACTAGATTCCATACTTTATTCTCATCCATTGATTTCAATTCTTCTTTCATAGCATTCAACCAATTCTTTGAATTGTTACTTTCCATGTGTTGAAAATAGAATGGCTTAGTTTCAATACCAAGAGGGGGAGGGGTGAATTGGTGAAACACAAAAGTAATGTTTTCTTTAAATCTTTTTTGCAAATTAGATGCCTTTAAAAGCTTTCTTGAAATGCAAGGAAAAAGACTTTGTAGTGTAGCAGAATATAATCGAATGAGTAAAATACAAAGTCGACTGAATGTAACAGAGTAGGGATAAAAAGATCAAACGCTGAGTTTTTATACTGGTTCGGCCAAGCCTACATCCAGTGTCCATCCACCATAGGAAGCAAATGCACTATAATGATCAAGGTTTTTACAACAAGACTTTTATAGCGACCTCCACATCAAAAATATAAAAGACCTCTCTAACCCTCTAATCAAAATATAGACATATACAAACAAATAACAACAGCAAGATATCCCCTCTTTTGCAGTCTTTAACACTTTGAACAATCCTCAAAGTCTAGAACGTCGCATGTTCTCTTCCTGTAATCACATCAGGGCAACTCCAATCTTCACAAGATTGATAGAAACTGATCACAAAATAGACACCTCAAGTGTAGGTTGATCAGACAGTAAGAGCACACAGATTCTTGCTCGTCATTCTTGGAATGCTTTGATGAGCCTTCATTCCTCCTTCTTGAAATCCAACAACATATTTCCAGATGGAATGATCAATACATATCTCCACACCCTTTACTTTGGATGTGATACAATTACCTTCCTTTTTCAGATTTGAATAGAAAACCTTCACAAGGTTTGGATAACAATCCCCTTCAAGTTCAACAAATTTGGTCAGACCAGCTTTCTCCAACCATTCTTGAAACACGAAACCTTCATGGCAGAAAAATAGAATGCTCATGCATTTGTGCCTGATCACTTCCTTGTAACCCCACTGGCATATGAAATCAGTGCGTTGATCATCATCACTAAGCCAGCCAAACAAATTTGCTTCCCTTCTAGAAGATGATGAACGCTTTCCTAGGCGAGAAGATGAGGCGACCATCTTGCCAAAACTTTGTAAAGAATGTAGAGACTCTTTGACAGAAGCTAGGGTTTTGCATATTACAACTACAATCATGGTATGCATATATAAAGGCACGAAAGATATGTACTCAAATAAGCCCACATTTAAATTTTCAAATACAGAAGGCCCAATAACAGAGATATCAAATCGATTTCATTAATTTCAAAGTTGACTTTTGTATGACAAAAGGTTTTCACAAAATAAAAACACATACAATAATATGTAATCGACTAAGTACTTAATCCAATCGATTAAAAGTCGTAAAAATTGATTTTCACAAAAAAACAATCTCAATTAATCAATCTAACAATCATACACCCATCAAACAATCATTCAAAAAAATATCATGCATGATGCAGTGCGATAATAATCGTTACCACTTGTAGATACTCAAGAACTTTGATATCATCAAGTTAGCTTATCCTTGAGTTGTGCACTGCTACAACATTCTCTACTATCCTCCAAAACAATTTAAATTTTTTGATGTTGGTACCCATTTGAATTTGGGTTCTTGTTTGTCAGTTACAGAAAGTTGTTCCTTGGGAACCCATTTGTATTTTCCCTTTGGAACACCAACATTTCTAAAATAGAAGTTTCTTATTGTGTGACCAAGTGTATTGCAGTAAAAGCATGGATTAGTAGTAGGTTTACTCAGATCAATAAATTTCTTTGAGTTTATCCTATTACTTTTAGCCTTATAACCAATACCTTGTCTGTAGATAGCTGTTCCAGATGATCTCAACACAACACCAAGATTTTCTTTGCCTTAAGAGAATTTTGCCAATGTGCTGGTTAAGTACTCAATTTTCTCAACATGTATAGGACAATTATCACACTCTTTCTCAACAACTTGTAGTTCAGTCTTTACTGTCTTTGCAGATTTCAAAGCTTCTTCAAGATCTTTTTCAAGCTTTTCATTATCCTACACAAGATTATCAATTTTGTATTCATAATCTCTTCTCTCAGATGATAATAGATTCACTTTATACTGAAGTCGCATGGCCTCTGCATGAATTTCCTGAAACGCATCCAGTAGCATGCAGTACTCTACTTCTATTGGTTCATTTTCGAATTTACGATCACTATTATCGTCTGATTGTGCAAAGCTTGCCATGAAGCATAGATTTGATTCTTCTTCGCGATCACAGTCCTCATCACTTGAAGAGTCTTCATCACTGTTTTTCCAAGCAATATAAGCTTTCCTCTGCTTCCTGTTTTTATCCTGAGGATACTTGGAGAATTCTTTCTGCTTGTTCTTCAAGTCTGGACAGTCAGGCTTGATATGACCATCCTTTCCACATTCATAGCATTGAACAACGTTGTTTCTTGAACTCTTCTTTCCTCCTCTTGAGAAACCTGCATTGTTAGTTAGTTGAATTTTATTTTTCATAAACCTATTAAACTTTCTTACCATCATATTCATCATTTCTTTTTCTGGTATATCTGCATCTGATTCAGTTTCAGGTTCATGAATCTTTGTAGCTTTCTTGCTTGTGGCTTCTAGAGCAATCGATTTCTTCTCTTCAATTTCTTCTTCCTCCTTTAGCCTTCCAAGCTCCAATTCATGTTCTTTGAGTTTTCCAAACAGTGTGGCCATGTTCATGCTGGTCAAGTCTCTTAAATCAGAAATTGCAGTAACCTTGGGTTGTCAGCTTCTATTCAGACTTTTCAATATCTTAATATTGATCTCTTCTTTGTCAAACACTTTTCCTAGAGCCATGAGGTTATTAACTATATGCATGAATCTTTTCTACACCTCGTAGATAGTCTCACCAGCCTTCATTCTGAATAATTCATACTCTTGTATCAGTGAATTCTTTCTAGCTCGTTTGACTTCTTCTGTGCCTTCATGCGTGACCTCCAAAACGTCCAAATTTCCTTTGTTGTCTTGCACTGTGAATTCTACGGTTTTCATCCTGAGTCCACTCAGAAAAAATTTTCAAAACAGTTTTTCCATTAATAACATGAGTTGGCTCAAAAGGACCGTTCAATATTGCATCCCAAACACCTTTATCCACGGATTCAAGAAAGATTTGCATCCGAATTTTCCAAAAAGCATAGTTTTCACTGGCAAATAGTGGTGGTCTATTTGTTGATGCACCTTCGCCAAAGGTTTGAGAACTAAAAGCCATTTTCCAGGAATTAGTCGATTTAACAAAAAACGTACTCGACTAGTTTTCCAAATATCTTATGAAAACCAGCTCTGGTACCAATTGTTGAAAATAGAATGACTTAGTTTCAATACCAAGAGGGGGGGGGGGGGTGAATTGGTGAAACACAAAAATAATGTTTTCTTTAAATCTTTTTCACAAAGTAGATACCTTTAAAAGCTTTTTTGAAACACAAGGAAAAAGACTTTGTAGTGCAGCGAAATATAATCGAATGAGTAAAATACAAAGTCGACGGAATGTAACAAAGTAGGAATAGAAAGATCAAACGCTGAGTTTTTATACTGCTTCGACCAAGCCTACATCCAGTGTCTTTCCACCATAGGAAGCAAATGCACTATAATGATCAAGGTTTTTACAGCAAGGCTTTTATAGCCACCTCCATGTCAAAAATATAAAACACCTCTCTATCCCTCTAATAAAAATATAGGCATATATAAACAAAGAACAACACAAAGATATCCCCTCTCCTTCAGTCTTTAACACTTTGAACAATCCTCAAAGTCCATAATTTCGCACGTTCTCTTCCTGTAATCACAACAGGGCAACTCCAATCTTCAAAAGATTGATAGAAACTGATCATGAAATAGACACCTCAAGTGCACACAGATTCTTGCTCGTCAAGCAATCACCAAAGATGAACACCATAGTCTTCTTGATGAATTCTTGGAGCTTTCACACTTTCTGCAAGAGCTCAATAATCTGAAAGAAATCAATCAAATCGTTAGAATCACAAAAGTTCTTGCAGAAATCAAATTCGTGTCAATTTATAGCAATTCGCAACTTTGACGCATTTTAATCGACTTTGCTACTAATGCAGTCGAATATAACAAAACAGTTATAACAGTTAGCAGCAATCAATGCTATAACTATATTTAAAAATATAGCCGTTGTAACATTTAATTCAAGCATTAACAGAATTTCAAAACGGTAACAGAATTAGTCGAATGCAGGTTGCATGTAATCGACTATACACACAATTAATCAAAGTTTTGAAAAACTTTCTCTTCAAAAATTCTCACAGCACACTTTGAAAAATTTTGTGCAAAGCCACGAGTTTTAATCGCCTTACTTCATAATGAAGTCGACTTAAAACTACTTTTTTGCCACATATTATAAGTTCAAAAAAAGTGCATGTGGTTTTCCTTTTCTCAAATATATGTCATGCATTCACACATAAGATCTCATGTAAATCACAGTGAATTGCAGCAATGACAGAATCAACACAAACATGTTCTCAAATAATCATAAACGTGAAAGTTATGAACATGTAACATATAAACAACACATAACAACACATGTTATTAATAATGTTGTCATCATCAAAAACCAGAAGCTTTGAGATTGTAGGTTTAGCTAAACCAGTGTTATCTCTATCAACAATCTCAACACCATGGCTTGTCTGAAAGAGATTGGATCCTCGTCAATGTTTAAGTCACATTCATGTTCAATAGAGTAAATTACTTAGTCATTCGAAATAACAAGTCTTTTATGCTTTACATACCTTCTTAATGCTGCTTCTTGTGGTTTCTCTATCAATTGCTCATTTGTGACTTGTTTAATGTCAGTTGGTTCAACATTTATATGTTCATTTTGTAGGATTGGAACATTAACTTGTTGTCTGTGCTTGTTGTGTGACTGTGCTACAAAAAGAGGGATAACAACTTAAGAAGAGACAAATATATTGATAATTTTTTCCTTCAATAATAAACCCGTCGATAATGAAAAATTTTAAAATTTGTTGGTAATAAAAACTTACTAACGAATTTATTTTTGTCAGTAAAATTTTGTTGATAAATTCAAAAAATTTTGTAATGGAAAGTAATAAAGAAAAAATTATAAATTCAACTCTTCCACTAACAACTAACACTTGATAAAAAAATAACATTTACCTATTTTATAATTAGTTTCATCATTGGTTTTTAGAAAATTTACAATGTTTTTTTGAACTTCTACTTCATCTCTTAAACATGATGAGTATGTTACCTTATCACAAAAATGTTTAGACGTTATCTTGTAATGTCACCCAATATGTTAAAACAAACACTCCTTCAAAACATCAACAAACACTTTACATTTACCCGTAAAATTCAAAAACAAACAATTAAGGGTAAAGAACATGCATTACAACACAAAACAAACCGTTTTAATTTACCCGTAAAATTCAAAAGCTATCAACATATCTTCTTATACACAACCTAATTGAATTGGTGTGAAGATTACAAACAGATGTGAATAAAGATTATAAATAATGCAGCCTTGAAGTATTGTAGATAACAGCTAAACTCTAATGGTATTAACTGTCAGTTGACAGTACATTCTTTTGGGACTCTACTGTACATATCCATTGTTTTGTTAATGAAAAAAATAACTTTCATTTTTCTCTCCCTCACGTGTCATATTCTCTGTTCATCTCTCCCTCTGTTTCATTTCCTCGAACATCTTGAAAGCGTAATAGTGGTATCAGTAGTAACAGGTTACGAAACCTGGTGAAGAGTTGAAAATCCAAGAACTCGTTTTGAAGAAGAGTTTCCGTGAAGAAGTGATGGCAAGGATAATCCAAAGCAATTTTCCGGTGTTCAATGGTAAAAACTATGATGATTGGTGTGTGAGGATGGATCCCATTCTTGGTTTTCAAGAAGTAGATGAAGTTGTCAAGAAAGGTTTTAAAGAATCTTCGAAGGGGGATTCAGAAGAAGTGAAGAAATTGTATAAAGAAAACAAGAAACTGGATTGCAAAGCACGAATGCTGTTGCACTAGTGTGTTTCGGCTGCCATCTTCCAGAACGTCTCGAAGGCCAATACGACAAAGGAGGTTTGGGACATCTTGTAGGAAGGATATGGTAATTCTAGGAAAGTAAAGAAGATTAGGTTGCAGTCGTTACAAAGAGAATATGAGCTTCTATGCATGGGAGAAAATGAGACCATTGTAGAATACATTGGAAAAATCCAAGTAGTTGTGAATGCAATGAGGTCGTGCGACAAGGTTGTGAAAGATAGGAAGATAGTTGAAAAAATCCTCAGAACTTTGACACCCTAGTATGATCACATTGTTGTAGCTATAGAAGAATGTAAAGACCTTGAAACGATGAGGGTGGAAGAATTCCAAAAGATAAGAGGTTGTGGAACTAGAAGAGGCAGAAGGCGTTCACGAAGTGGACGTGACGTGGTAGAGGAAGAAACCCAGATACTTCTAAAAAACACGAAGAAGAGAACAGTAATGTTTAAAGAGATGCAAACAGAAGAGGTAGTAGAAAGTCCAGGGTAGAGGTAGAAAAGGCTATGACAAAAGAAATATTCAAAGTTTCACGTGTAGCAAATATGGTCATTATTCTTCGGAATGTTGGCACAATGAAGATGTGAAGAGAAACAAGAATGGTGAAGTGGAAAAACTTGCACAAGAAACAGGAGATTCTAGGTCCGATCATGTTGTGTTCATGAGCACAATGGAGCAACCCAAAGAAGAGTTATACGGGAAATCTTCTCAGAACAGGTGTAAGCGAGGAACGAGTTATTCGGTGGACAAGTGTGATGAAGAATACGTGTCGATCCCAGACAACATGAAGCATGCAACGGGTGATAGAAAAAACGTGTTGTTTTCAACTGAAATGAGACATGCAGCGAATGATGAAGAACCTACACATGTGTTGCTTTCAAACGAGACAAACCATGTGGCGGCTGATGACTTATGCAGCTGGTATTTGGACACGGGTTGTTCGAATCACATGACGGGGAGAAGAGAATGACTAGTGAATCTCGACTCAAGCATAAAGAGCTGCGTGAGGTTTGTGGATAATAGAACGATTATGGTAGAAGGAATTGTTATAGTCTTCATCACCTGCAAGAATGGCAAGATTGCCTACATGCATGATGTGCTATATGTGCCAACAATGAAGAGCAACCTGCTAAGTTTGGGGCAACTCCTGAAGAAAGGGTATACGATGTCAATGCACCAGAAACACATAGAAGTATTTGACAACAAACAACGCCTAGTGATTAAAGCTCCTCTTGCCAGAAATAGAACATTCAAAGTAAACTTGAATGTTGCATGATACGCTATCGTTGAAGCTATCAAATTAATACTACTTTTCAAGGCAACTTCATTATTGCCAACTAGTATTCAAGAAAGTAGATAGGGTTAAAGTAACCCTGAGTCGTCTCCCAATGAACACCGAATTCGTTTTCAATATTTGACTCTTATGAATTCGTTTTCAATAATCTATGCTAATGGAATTAAGGTTTGAAGAATGTGGAAGAACAGATAGGAAACTTAAAAACAATTATAATGAAATAGGCAAATTCTACTGCCTTTCCAAGATAGATTCATCATCGGTTATCCATAGATTATTGTTCAATTGATTATTGTTTGGGTTTCAAATTAATTGAAGTACATTCTCAATTAATTTGAGGGTGATCATGCAATTAACCAATGTAGATTCTCAATCAAATGCAGAACCTTTCTAGATTATTCAAAATAAATTCAACCAAAGTACATTCTCAATCAAATCCTATTGTGTTTAATCATGTCTATTCTTAAATCTCCTAACCAAATTAAAAGCTAATCAATCAAAGTAAATTCTCAATTGATTATAGTTGAAATTATCACCACCAATCAAAGTACATTCTCAATTGATAGCAAAAGCTTGTTTAATCATATGAAAGTCCCTAAATTTAATCAAAGTAGATTCTCAACCAAACCTAGAAACTCTTGAACTCATATGATTAATATTCATGTAGATTCAAACACGTTATGATGCAAAAATCATTTCTTTTAATATGATTGAGAGATGAAAGACATAGAAAGAGAGCAACTCAAATCAATAATCAAAAGAAACAATTGCATTAATTCAACTTAACCTTAGAATCCATAATGAAATTACAGTGGAATAGCCCTAGAAGCTCAGCCCTCCATGGATGGAATGAAACACATGATGAAAATAAAAGTGAGAGGAGTGGTCACTAGTACAAAAATAGCGTACAACGTCAAATATTTTGGGCCTTTCACGTCGAATTCGAGAACAACGTTATATCGGGAGACGTTAAATTGACGTCGAATTAAAAAAATTTGACGTTAAATTTAATGTCGAATTTTATCAATACACGACGTTAATCAATCTTTTATTTTTTTAAATTAATTGTGATCCTTTTTTACAGCTCTACGAGATCTGAAAAGCAGAAAAATAACAAATTTCAGTTTTTGGTATTTTTTAAAGCATGAACTATGAACATGTAATATAGTATCAACAACAAACAACAATGACAAACAACAAACAAGTCCAATCAAACAACAAACAAGTTCAATCAAACAACAACAACAAACAAGTTCACCCAAACAATAACAACAAACAAGTTCAAAAAAAAAATAACAAGAAACATGTTCAACAAATAAGTTCTTCAAAACGAAAAACGAAAATGAAAACTAACCTTGGCTCATCGGAATAAAGTGTTGCCACACATGAGAGAGAAAACAGAATGCGCCGATGAAGGACAACAACACGAAAATAATCGGTTAAAACAAAAAAAAAATTATACCTAAAGTAGTAAATTAACATGCATTTGTATCAAATGAAATAAAGATTACATGTGATGGTCGTCAAACTTCGTTCGAGAAAAGTTTGAGCAGAGAAGAGGGTCTCGCGCGCTAAGATAAACTGAATGAATTTTCAATCTCCCGCTATAATTTTTATTGAATTCATTAACATTTTGACGTCCAACACTGGGGCATTCGACGTTTTATATCCTTTTACGTCGAATTACAATTCTAAACGACGTTTAATAATTGCATTTATTTACAAAAACGCCACCGGTCATTTTTAACGTTGGCTATTGACTAGTTCGACGTTGAACGCGTGACGTTATACACTGTTTTTGCACTAGTGGGTGGATGAATGAAGTCCATTTTCTGCCTCCCTTGGATCTCTTTATATAGGACTTAATTGGGCTTGGACTCTGAATAGTTTGTTGATAAGATATTTTCTGTTGATATATTTTCAGATTAAATCAATTATCTTTAAAAATATCAACTGAATTATCTATTTCATTAATGTCCTTCTTAAATTCCCAAAATTACAGAAAAGCCCCAAGAGTTTCTCTAATTGCACTTTAGCCCCTTGTTTGACCAGCTTTGACCAGAGGAGACTTGTTGACCAGCTTTGACTGAGGGGAAACGCGACTAATGAGGGACTGCCACCTGGAAGCTCAATTTCCACCCCAAAATTAGGGTTCTAGGAAAAACCTTGCGATTAGGGTTTCGCTCCTCTTCTTCTTCGCAAGACTTGGCATTTTCGAATGGGTTGCTTTGCTTGTTGCGTTTCGCTTCCATTCATTTTTCAGGTGGAGACGCAAAGACGATGATGGAGAATATGCCATGGTTGCACAAGGGAAAGCTTCTGAGTGCGAAGAAGGAATGCGCGATCCTAGGATTGCATAGCGACAAGGCGCGAGAATGTAAACTATCCATGAGCGTGGGCGGCTCGATTCTGGGTTGGCTTTGCAAGCCCAGTTGTGGTTGCAGGTGAATCTGGGTTTGAAAGCTACGCAATTCTCACGCCTTGCCGCTACGCAATTCTAGGATGCACATTGGAATAAAGCTTGGAAATTGTAAAACAAAATCACTACCGATTCAAGCATCAACACAATGTAAAGAGTCTTTTTTAGAGCTAAAGCAAAATAAAAGACAAATAAAAGAAAATGCTTTTCTAAAAAAATGCAAATGAGCGTGTGTGCTCTTAATTGAAAACGCTTCCTCCAACTCTGGACTTCACATTGTACTCACTCCCTCAATAATCAAGCACCGTGTACTACCATGCCACTAAAGAAAGTCACCATCTTATTCTAAAGTAAAGAAGAATTTAAAACCGAGAGCTGCGTGGTGCCTTTCCCTTCAAGCCGTGACAACACACCACTTTCTCCATTTGAAATTAACAAAGACCTTTAAAATGAAATAAGCCCTACTTTCCTAAAGCAAAATGAATCACCCCTTGGCTCATTCCAGCTCCGTGAGATTCTCCCATGCCGTGACAGTACCCGCTAGCACCTTGTGCTCTCTCAAGGCCGTGACACCAATTCTTTCTTTCCAATTAAAATAAAACCCGAGAGCTACTGGAAGAGAAAGAAACGAGAGCCTCTTTCATAAGTCACCATTTTCCCATTCAAAAGAAAAGAAAGAATGCTTCTAACATTCTCTATCTCCCGTCACGTCCTGTGCCATTCTTTTTCAATTGAGAATCAAAGTCTCCTTTTTGGTGGCGGCTGGAAACTCTCTTTACTGGATGTGTGAAGCCCTCCGTATGAAAGCAAGCCCTCCGTCTCCAGCCAGCTGGATGCTTTCGCTTTGGGCCGTGACAGCTACTATGTGCACCCAGCCAAGACCGTGACACTCCATTCAAAAACGTGGCAGCAACTCTTTTCTTCCGTGTGCACCTCCTATTGGTTTTCTTCCAACGTGCACACTCTCTTCATGTGCACCTCCTTGCTGGATGAAGAAACATTTTGGTCGTGCAGCCCTTTAATTGCTTGTTGGACCATGGTGTTGCACCTCCCATGCTTCCTCCAATGCTTCCAGCCGTGACCCGTGATGCGCTGCTGCCCACCGTATGCAAGCTGGACTTTCTTTTTGAAGCAAGGTGACTCCTCTCCTACGTGCTGCTGGCAGGCCGTGACACCTCCCAAGCTTGACCAGGCCGTGTTGTTGCTGGGCTCTCCTCTTTCCAATTGATGCCTTTTAATTTCTCCAAGCACCTCCTTCACGTCTTGAGGCTCCCTCTTTCTCCAATTCGCGCGCGCTGCCATCCATTCTTCGTGCAACATCTCTTTTGTGAAATGAATTCTTTCTTACCTTTTCCCTAGTGCCTTGTTGGACCGTGCATGCCATCTGCTGGACCGCTGTTGGATGTCCTTGGACGCGTGTGCTTCTTTCTAGCCTAATGAAATCAGCGTGCTACAATTTGAATGCAAACCTTCACGTGGGCTTTTCTTCTTGTCGTAACCCCTTCACTTGCTGGACCTCAAAATCCCCCTCATCCGTGACAGCATGCTACCTCATTTTTTTAAGCCAAAAACTGTTCAACTTAGGTGGGCCGTAAAATTAGCGTGTTGTTGTGTCCATCTCCGAAAGAAATTAATCCCTCAATTTTATCCAACAATTTCCCTACAATTAATAATGCAAATAATTAGTCCTATATAATTCAAATTAATTAAAATAAGAATTACTGGTCAAATTAAGCACAATTTAAAAAAATGGAGAAATACTGGACATTCAAGCACAATTCCTTAATTAAATCTAGCATAATAAGCTAAGTGAAGTCAAGAATATATTGACTCATCAAAATAGACCACACTTAGTCTTTTGCACTCCTGGGCAAAATCAAGACGCAAATCAAGGAATAATTCAAAGGACATTAGGGAAGTGACACAAACTCAGCACATAGAAAACAAAGACTAACAAGGACATAAACAGAATTACACAGTTCTCAAGGAATTTGGACCAAGAAGGATGTAGACAGTACCCAACACAAAATCAAGGAAAGCAGATACTCATAAAATCATCCAAGCAATTCAAAGCATGACAAAATGATCAATCAACTCAAGAGGTGAATAAAAAATAACAAAACCTCACAGATGCACTATCAGTGTTTCTCTCAAGTGTCTAGGATAAACAGTGTCAACTCAATGCACTCAAGAAAGCAAACAACAATTGACTTGGCGAGCCTCTAAAATCAACACTCAGAAACATATGCATGTTCAAATCAAAAGGTCTTTTATGGATGTAATGGGGCCAAGGGAAAGGGAGGATAAATATTGATGAGAAGCTACAAACCAAAAGAAATAGAGGAGCAATGGGGAACAAGTGTAAACACAGTCAAATCACACCCAAAACCTCTAATTCAATCCTCTTCTTGACTCCATTATTCACAATTTTTTTTATTTTTCTCATTTTTCTCTATTTTTTTTCTTTTCTCATCCTGTCTCTTTTCTTTTCTCTCTCTTTAGCACACAACTGTAAGAGACAAGATATAAATCGTATTTCTGAAAACAAAACAAGAAGAGGAACCAACTAGCCAATTCATCAAAATCCCAGGGAGACCATACTTGTTCCCAAGACACTTTCAAAGCTCCAAAATTCCCTAAGCTTCAGGTAATCATGATTTTTTTTTCACTTAGGGCTAGTGTATGAGCTTCGAAACAAAGAAATGGGGAAAGTATAGGCTCAAAAGGGGTTATCAAAGGATCAAAATAAGGTAAGCTTATTTTTCTAGAGAGGCTCAAGAACAAAATTGCCTTTACCAGTTCCAAACATGCATATCAATCAAGAATTATCAACAAGAGTCAAGCCAAGGCATATGCGCAAGCAATCAAGAGACATATCACATACAAGAAAGAATATAAAGTGGCTCAAATCTCACATAGGGTATTTGTCACAATCAAATCAACCTCTCAAACATCATAATCATCTTCCCAAGCAAAGAAAAGCAAAGATTTCAAGCCAAGTATCAATGAAGTGAAGGTCAAGTCTACAAACTAAACAAAGTCCAAAAAGCAAGAGAAACATGCAAACTGTACACAAGACACGACAAAAATAACCTAGAAAAGAAAAAATTTAACCAAGAAAAAAAAATTAACAAAGAAAAATCAAAATCAAAACAAAAATTAACAAAGAACAATCAAAATCTCCCCCAATAGACCACACTTAAACTACACAGTGTCCTCAATGTATCATAATCAATAAGATCAGAAATTAGAACAGTGAACAAATCATGGACAAGTGCAATACAAGTGGGGAAAGGGGAAGAAGGGAAAAGAAAACTCCCCTAGGTTAGGGTCGAAGCTGCCAATTTTGGACTATCAGGGAGATGTCTTCCACCATTGGATCCAGCAAGGAAGTTTTGAGGAAGAACTGCTTCATCCTCTAGATTTGATCGAGCAGGGAAATGTCTTCCACAGCTGGATCTAAGAAGTGATTGTTGATGAGCGGGTTCAGCCGGTGCCTATTGATCTTCAAACTATTGTGTATGTAAGCACCTTTGTCTTCCACTATGGGTGCATGTTGGTCAAATTCATGTGTACCTCCTGCAATAGGGTTAGTGCAATGTGGTTCCAAAGAAATGACATGCAAGGGTATAACACCCAATCCCAGTGTAACAGGCTGAACCTCATATATACTCTCAGAACATGAATCAATTTCAAATTTAGAATCAATTTCAAATTTAGAAGCAATATCAACAGCAAACTCAGATTCATGTTCAGTACATGGAGAATAAACATTCAGATGTGATAGAAAAAATTGATTCTCATCATGCAAAGAGTGGAAATGAAAAGCATGCTCATCAACAATATAATCATCAACATACCCTTCAACAATATAATCATCAACAACATAATCAAATTGAGGTATGTTTACCTCCACTTCCATGAAGATTGGTTGAGTGGTGGAAAATGAAGATGGTCTACCTATCTCAAAAGTGTTGCTCATATATGCCTGTTCCTTAAAATCTTCATCAGTCTCCTCAGGTGCAAGAGTGGGAACATCTGAAGGTGGGACAATAGGTGGCGCAGTATTAAGCTCATGACTCTGCTCCCCATCTCCTATGTGGATGACATTAACATCATCAGGAATCTGAACAGTCTGAAATGATGATTCCTCTAAATCTTGAGACTGTTCCTGATTGAGTTGAGTGGCCATTTGCCCTATCTGATTAGTCAAACTCTGAACGACAGCTTTTATTTCCTGCTGAAACTCCATATTCTCTTGCTGAAACTGAATGTTTTCTTGTTGAAACTGAAGGTTCTGCATGGTCATTTGCTCCAACAACTCCTGCAATGTAGGCTCAAAAGTAGAAGGTTGATGAGCTATTTGGACAGGCTCATAAAGCTGCAGCTGTTGTTGTTGCTGGACTGGCGGAGGCATATAAGCATTCTGAGATGGTGCTTCCTGATATTGCTGTGGAGCATCATACCATCCCAATCTAGGGTCATTCCATCCAGGATCGTTGCTGTAACCATACTGAGAAGGGAAGAATTCATCCAAGAACATATGCTTAAGATCTTCCCAAGAAGTGATGGATCCTGGAGGAAGACAATACAGTCAATCCCTAGCTGCTCCTTGTAATGAATGCGGAAATGCCCTCAAGAAAATGTGATCATCAGGGACATGTGAAGGTTTCACTGAAGAGCACATGACGTGGAACTCCTCCAAATGTCTATGTGGGCATTCTCCTGTAAAACCATGAAACTTAGGCAGCAAATATATCAGTACAGAGGTGAGAACCCAATGAAAGTCATCCTCATTAAGTGAAACTGGCTCCCAAAGAGCACTCTCAGGAGTTGGAGGATGAGTCATATTGTTCTCAGTAGAATATACATCACAATCAGAGTAACATGCAGAAGGAGAATCATAGTCATAGGTACAGGCAGAAGAAGCAGTATTTACAAAATCAAAATAGGTAGACATGGAAAAAGAAGAGGGAAGGTAGAAAGGAAATGCTAAAAATTACGAAACAAACCAAACACAACACAATTAAACATGCAACACGCACACACAATAACACACACACAAAACAAAACATCACACTCACAACACAAGATAAAACACAACACACACTAAGACAACAAAAGACCTAAGACCGAACTGTTGGTCCCCGGCAACGGCGCCAAAATTTGATGCGACTATCGCGGCCCATCAAATTTGATGTGCAAATAAGAATGCAGTATAATGCTCAGAAGTGACTCCTAGGTCGTCTCTCAAGGACCAAATGTGGTTCTAGGATTAGGTCAGACACGTAGTGGGGGGGAATTTTGAAAGTGTTTTTGTGATTAGAAGTGAACTAAATTAAAACTGGAAATTAAATACAACCAAACATAATTGAAAACACTGAAATAAATGAACAAAGCATGAAGACCGAATGGTCCTACAGATGACCGAACGGTTCTCCATTGAGACCGAACAGTTTCTAAAACAAGTGAGGAAATTGGAAATGCAAGAAGATAAAGAAGTCGAACAGAACAAACAACATGAAAATAGTAAATTGAATGGTCCTAGAGCAAGATGTGTGAACTAATTAACATGCAAGAAATAAATGACAAAACACATCAATGCTCTTAAATTGCAATGTTGAACTAACAAATTAAATGCACATTGGAATAAATCTTGGAAATTGTAAAACAAAATCACCAGCGATTCAAGCATCAACACAATGTAAAGACACTTTTTTAGAGCTAAAGCAAAATAAAAGACAAATGAAAGAAAATGCTTTTCTTAAAAAATGCAAATGAGCATGTCTGCTCTTAATTGAAAACACTTCCTCCAACTCTAGACTTCACATTGCACTCACTCCCTCAATAATCAAGCACCGTGTACTACCATGCCACTAAAGAAAGTCACCATCCTATTCTAAAGAAAAGAAGAATTTAAAACCGAGAGCCGCGTGGTGCCTTTCCCTTCCAACCGTGACAACACACCACTTTCTCCATTTGAAATTAACAAAGACCTTTAAAATGAAATAAGCCCTACTTTCCTAAAGCCTAATGAATCACCCCTCGGCTCATTCCAGCTCTGTGTGATTCTCCCATGCCGTGACAGCACCTGCTAGCACCGTGTGCTCTCTCTAGGTCGTGACACCAATTCTTTCTTTCCAATTAAAATAAAACCTGAGAGCTACTGGAAGAGAAAGAAACGAGACCCTCTTCCATAAGTCATCGTTTTCCCATTTGAAAGAAAAGAAAGAATGCTTCTAACATTCTCTATCTCCCGTCACGTCCTGTGCCATTCTTTTTCAATTGAGAATCAAAGTCTCCTTTTTGGTGGTGGCTGGAAACTCTCTTTACTGGATGCGTGAAGCCCTCCGTGTGAAAGCAGGCCCTCTGTCTCCAGCCAGCTGGATGCTTTCGCTTTGGGCCGTGGCAGCTGCTGTGTGCACCCAGCCAAGACCGTGACACTCCATTCAAAAACGTGGCAGTAGCTCTTTTGTTTCGTGTGCACCTCCTATTAGTTTTCTTCCAACGTGCACACCCTCTTCATGTGCACATGGGCTCCTTGCTGGATGAAGAAACATATTGGTCGTGCAGCCCTTTAATTGCTTGTTGGACCGTGGTGTTGCACCTCCCATGCTTCCTCCAATGCTTCCAGCCATGACCCGTGATGCGCTGCTGCCCATCGTGTGCAAGCTGGACTTTCTTTTTGAAGCAAGGTGACTCCTCTCCTATGTGCTGCTGGCAGGCCGTGACACCTCCCAAGCTGGACCAGGCCGTGTTGTTGCTGGGCTCTCCTCTTTCCAATTGATGCCTTTTAATTTCTCCAAGCACCTCCTTCACGTCTTGAGGCTGCCTCCTTCTCCAATTCGTGTGCGCTGCCATCCATTCTCCGTGCAACATCTGTTTTGTGAAATGAATTCTTTCTTACCTTTTCCCTAGTGCCTTGCTGGGCCGTGCATGCCATCTCCTGGACCGTTGTTGGATGTCCTTGGTCGAGTTTGCTTCTTTCCAGCCCAATGAAATCAACGTGCTGCAGTTTGAATGCAAACCTTCGCGTGTGCTTTTCTTCTTTTCGTAACCCCTTCACTTGCTGGACCTCAAAATCCCCCTCATCTGTGACAGCATGCTACCTCATTTTTTTAAGCCAAAAACCGTTCAACTTAGGTGGGCCGTAAAATTAGCGTGTTGCTGTGTGCACCTCCAAAAGAAATTAATCCCTCCATTTTATCCAACAATTTCCCTACAATTAATAATGCAAATAATTAGTCCTAGATAATTCAAATTAATTAAAATAAGAATTTTTGGTAAAATTAAGCACAATTAAAAAAATGGAGAAATACTGGACATTCAAGCACAATTCCTTAATTAAGTCTAGCACAATAAGCTAAGTGAAGTTAAGAAAATATTGACTCATCAACGGTTTCGCGATGAAGAAGGGGGACTGGCGACGCGATGAACACCTTCGGTGGTCCTGCGAGAAAGGAGGGAGAGGACGCTTTTGGTAGTGGCCTTGCGGCAAGGTGGAGATGGTAGAGTGGCGGCTAGGGTTTCTGTGGAGAAGATTTAACTAACGTGTTAGGGCTGAGGTGGCGTGTTCTGATTGATTCACTAGTGAGTGCAAGGATCAGTGATGTGGCATCATCTGGGCGGTTTGATATGTTGGTGATGGATTGCCACATGGCGTAATCTGGTAGAGTTTATTTAGGAGGGTTGTTGGGTCTGGTCTAGAAAAGAGGGGTGTACATTTGTAAAAAGATAGGTGCATTCATCCCTTTTTCCTTAATAAACTAATTTTCTTTTGAGACTTCTGATTTTGGGCCTTGATTTGCAATTTTCGACCAAAAAAACTTTAATTTTATCAGCACAAATAAACATTAGAACATCCAAGAATAATTTATGCGCTAAAACTCACTTTTTATGTCTCTTTAATTCCCAAACGCAATAATTTCAATTGTCACAGATCCACTTTAAATCAACCATTTAAGCACAAATATCTTATCAAAAATTTGAATTTTAAAGCACAAATGTGGGCATAAACATGCACTCATCACACCCTAACACTTATCCTTATGCACTCCTGGGAAAAATTAATTAATTCCAAGACTTTGTTCTGGGTCATTTTATTCCATATTCGCATTTGGATCAAAAGAATGAACAACACTGGACATGAAAATGAAATTACTCTATTCTTCACAACTGAGTTGACCTTTTTGAATTCCCAAGACAATCAAATATGAAAGATAACACTCAAGTCAAAATATATCTATTCTCCCCAACTCGCTCAAGTGTTTTTAGCTTGTGTTTACACTAGAAATACCCATAAAAGTATACACCCTTGATATTTACACACTTTAGAAAACATGCAATTATTGATCATGAGGGCTTTTCAAAGGTTATATTAAGGCCAAGGCAAGGTAGGAAATTTCTTTTGGAATTTGAGTTTTTGAAATTGATATAGAAAGAGTAATGACATTTTATTTCAAAACCAACTTTATTACTTGGTCTTTTAAGGAAGATTTATTTTTCTTTCTTTTTTTTTCTTTTCTTTTCTTTTTCCTTTTTTTTTAAACTTCAACTTTTCATCTTCCTTTTTTGCCCCTTTTATTATTTTGTGGGTGAGGTACTCACCACCACACTTATTAATCACTTACTTCCAACACAATCCATTAAGCTCAAAACTCACATGGTTCAAATTTTTTTCACAAAATATTTAATCAAGAAATTCTCAAGTCAACTTAATCAGCAAATCATAGAAGCAATTCACTCATATCAACATAACTCGTCTTTTCTCTTGAATTCATGATCATCCCAGTTACTGAGTCAAACTTTCAAATCCAAATGCAAATATTAATTAAAAAAAACAAAAAAACAAAATAGGGAACAAAATTAATTGTTTCCCCACAACCCCACACTTAAACTATGCATATTGGTCAATGTATACCTTATATATGGAATGCACAGAAAAAGTATGAGGGAACTTACCTCCTTCATGGTGGAAGGAATGCTAGTTGGACTTCATTGGAAAAGTCATCCTGGATGGGAATGTTATCTTTTCCCTTTTCACTCCTACTAAGATGGTCAACTACTAAATTGTGTGCCCCACTTCTGTCCTAAATAGGAGTCAACTTGTCCTTCTCGTTCTTGACCATTGTGATTGCATATTTCTTGGGACCCACATGTATAAGGCCCACCTAAGTGTTGTTAGAATTTGAATATATAAGACTTGTATGAAGCAACTTGGTGTCCTCTTTCTTTACAACCCCCATCAGTTGAGGATTCAGTCTTCCTTGAGGTTGTCTCACTAGTTTAGCATCCTCCTCCAAAAGTATTCTATGCATGCAAAAAGAAGGGCTAATACTAGGAATATCTGCTAAAGTCCAGCCTATTGCTTTCTTGTGGTCTTTGATAACCTGTAATAGCTGTTTTTCCTGCTCATTAGTAAGCAATGCATATATAATAACAGGCAATTTCCCATCCCTCTCAAGATAAACATATTTCAAATGGGATGGTAAAGGTTTCAACTCCAAAATGGGTGGATGTACCACATATGGCAACATCTTACTGCCTAAGGTAATCTCAGTCACCTCAACATCACACTCGGACGCCACAAAGGTATCATCTATTAATACCGCGTCCTTAATATCACCTACTTCACAGTTTCCTTTTTCGTCTAAAATTAGGCACGACATAAAAGAAAAATTGTTTACAACATCACTTGATAAGTCAATACAAAACAAAGAATGATCTTTAATCGGGTGCTTCCCAAATTCCAACATGTTGAACCGCACCTTCTCGTCTCCTATCTCCATTGTCAATGATCATGCACATATATCTTGGTTCGGGCTGTCATCATGAAAGGTCTTCCCAAGATAATAGTTGTTGGACTGATTCCGTCATCATCCTTCATGTCCAAGATATGGAAATCTGTAGGAAAAATTAACTTGTCTACTCGAACAAGGACATCCTCAAGCACACCTGCAGGGTTAACTGTGCTACGGTTGGCCAGTTGAATGACCACACCAGTAGTCTTAAGAGGTCCCAAAGTAGGAGAAGTAAACACTGATAAAGGCATTACATTTATGGAAGCCCCTAAATCTAGCATGGCATTGTCAAACTTTGAATTTCCAATAACACATGGAACAGAAAACATACCTGGATCCTTGCATTTTCACGGTATTTCAATATGCTTCTTAATCAAGCTTGACACATTTCTTCCCAAATTCACAACCTCAATATCCCTGCCTTCTATTTGTGTAAATTTCTTTCAAAAACTTGGCGTATTTAGGGATTTGCTTAACAACATCTAGTAAGAGAATGTTGATCTCCACCTTTTTGAAAGTATTTAAGATCTCTTGGTCTAATTCTTCCATTTTTTTTGTTTCTCGACTTCAACCGATTGGGATATGGAGGAGGTAGAGAATAAGATGGAGAAGAATTTTTAGAAGAAGAGTTAGAGGATACTAACCTGGATTTATCAGTGGTAGTCTCAAGTGATGGTTCATTTGGTCCTCCATTGTTATCAATTTGCTCTCCTTCTTTCTCCTTATCTTCATCCTCTTGGGCTCCTTCAGGGCCTTCTACTTGCTTACCCATTCTTAAAGTAATATCACTTACATTTTGCGGGTTGATCACTGTTTGTGCAAGCAGTTTATTTGATTCCTTAGCCTCTAACTTTTCCATCCTCTGAGTCAACTCTACAATTGATTTCTTGATTTCTGAATTTTGCTCAAGTTTTGTTTTCATGAAATCTTGTAGTGACATTTCAGGTTGAGGTTGCTACCTTTGTTAAGGTGGAACATAAGGTTGTCTGTTCTGCTGATACCTATTGGAGGATGAATCATGATAATTCTGGTATGGTCTATTTCCTCCAAACATGTTTGCAGCAAAATCTTGAGATGGGTTTTCCATAGTGGTTTCCACCAAGCTAGGACATTCATCAGTCTAATGATCAGTTGAAATGCATATTCCACATTTCCTAGCAACTTGTGGAGTTGAAGTTTTAATCAAGCTCACAATTTCATGGAGCTTCTTCTCTAGTCCATCTATTCTTTCATTTATCACTTTTATTGGACTAGTTCCCAACTCATGTACTCCCTTCAACAATGTCACTGAATTTTTTCTTGTTCCATATTGTTGATTGTCTACTACCTTCCGTTCTATTACATCTATACCATCTTCTAGTGACCTATCTAAGAAAGATCCTCCGCTTGCAGCATCTGCCCATGACCTATCAGTAGGACTTAAGCCTTCATAAAAGCTTAGAATGAAATCTTCCATTTGGAGTTAAGGGCATGAAGCACATAGTTTCTTGAATCTTTCCCAATACTCACTCAGATTCTCTCTATCTCTTTGTCTTATATCTTGAATTTCTCTACGGATGACAGATAATCTAGATGCAATAAAATACTTTTCAAGAAAGAGTCTTTCAATAGTTTTCCAATTTGTAATCCGTGCAGAGAGATAATACCACCAATCTTGAGCTGCTCCTTGAAGAGTAAAAGGAAAAGCTCTCGTTTTAAGGCTCTCTAATGTGATCCTGGGAGATCTAAAATTTTCACACAACTAGTGAAATTGTCTCAAGTGCTTGTGTGGATTCTCCCTTGATAACTCATTGAACTTTGGTAAGGCATTTAACAGGTCAGGTCTCAACTCTCAGATGGTATGTTTGTGACTGAAGATAATGAAGGTGGTATGGCTTCAGATGTAGGAAGTGTTCCCTCAGTTAAACACCCAAATTTCAAACTTCTTCGTAGCTTACGCAAATTCCTTTCAATTTCTAGGTTAATTTGATAAAATTCTCCCGGGTTAGCTCTGGTCATGCACTATGCAATCTGCTTAAAGTTTTTTTTCTCTGTTCTTGACTTCTCTTTTTCTTTTGTTCTTGCTTTAGAGAAAGATTTCAAATAAGAGATAAGAGAGACTTTGTTAGGGTTCACTCCCAAGAAAGAGAGGTGCGTCACAATGGACAACTTAAGTACCAAGTCTTTCCTAGCTAGAGTATATTCAAACTAGCCTCAAGTATTTCTCAAAAGAAATTCTTAATTAAAACAAGAACAAAGATTTTTGCTAAAACAAGAATGACAAAAGGCTACAAAATAACTCAAAATGAATTAAATGTATGTGCGTTAAATAAAAAAAACAAATAAAGATAAAAATAAAAACAATAAAAATAAAAATAGAAATAAGAATCAAAATATTCAAAGTACTAACTGTATTCCCCGAAAATGGCGCCAAATTTGATACACTGTCGTTGAAGCTATCAAATTAATACAAGTTTTCAAGGCAACTTCAATATTGCTAAGTAGTATTCAAGAAAGAAGATAGGGTTAAAGTAACCCTGAGTTGTCTCCCGATGAACACGAAATTGGTTTTCAATATTTGACTCTTATGAATGTTATGCAATGCTTAAGAATAAAAGTAAGAAACTATGCTAATGGAATTAAGATTTGAAAAATGTTGAAGAACACATAGGAAACTTAAAAACAATTATAATGAAATATGCTAATTCTACTGCTTTTCCAAGATAGATTCATCGGTTATCCACAGATTATTGTTCAATTGGTTATTGTTTGGGTTTCAAATAAATTGAGTACATTCTCAGTTAATTTGAGGGCGATCATGCAATTAACCAAAGTAGATTCTCAATCAAATGCAGAACCTTTCGAGATTATTCACAATAAATTCAACCAAAGTACATTCTCAATCAAATCCTATTGTGTTTAATCATGTCTATTCTTAAATCTCCTAACCAAATTAAAAGCTAATCAATCAAAGTAAATTCTCAATTGATTATAGTTGAAATTATCACAACCAATCAAAGTGCATTCTCAATTGATAGCAAAAACTCGTTTAATAATATGAAAGTCCCTAAATTAAATCAAAGTAGATTCTCAACCAAACCTAGAAACTCTTGAACTCATATGATTAATATGCATGTTGATTCAAACATGTTATGATGCAAAAATCATTGTTTTTAATATGATTGAGAGATGAAAGAAATAGAAAGAGAGCAACTCAAATTAATAATCAAAAGGAACAATTGCATTAATTCAACTTAACCTCAGAATCCATAATGAAATTACAGTGGAATAGCCCTGAAACTCAGCCCTCCATGAATGGAGTGAAACACATGATGAAAATAAAAGTGAGAGGAGTGGTGGATGAATGAAGTCCCTTTTCTGCCTCCCTTGGATCTCTTTATATAGGACTTAATTGGGCTTAGACTCTGAATAGTTTGTTGATAAGATGTTTTCTGTTGACATATTTTCAGATTAAATCAATTATCTTTAAAAATATCAACTGAATGATCTATTTCACTAATGTCCTTCTTAAATTCCCAAAATTACAGAAGAGCCCCGAGAGTTCCTCTAATTGCACTTTAGCCCCTCGTTTGACCACTTTTTACCAGAGGAGACTTGTTGACCAACTTTGATTGAGGGGAAACGCGGCTAATGAGGGACTGCCACGTGGAAGCCCATTTTCCACCCCAAAATTAGGGTTCTGGGAAAACCTTGCGATTAGGGTTTCGCTCCTCTTCTCCTCCGCTAGACTTGGCATTTTCGAATGGGTTGCTTTCCTTGTTGCGATTGCTCTGTGTGTTTGGCTTCCTTTAATTTTTAGGTGGAGACACGAAGACGATGATGGAGAATATGCCATTGTTGCACGAGGAAAAGCTTCTGAGTGCGAAGACGGAATGCGCGATCCTAAAATTGCGTAGCGGCAAGGTGCAAGAATGTAAACTATCCATGAGAGTGGGCGGCTCGATTCTGGGTTGGCTTTGCAGGTCCGGTTGTGGTTGCAGGTGAATCTGGGCTTGATGGAGGCAAGGTAGTCACTCATGGTGCTTGGCTAGTTGTAGGTTATGGAGCTTTGGTTGCGCGATTGGGTTTTCTTCTTCATGGCGACGCGATCCCTAGAGGGTGGTTGTTGTGAGAAGATTCAAAGGGTTTCTGCGGTAATCTATGGGAAAGGTGATGATGGCTTCCAGCGAGGATGATGGTGAAGTAGTGCTCATGGTGGTGGCCTCTCGCGGATGGCAGCTTCGCGATGAAGAAGGGGGAGTGGCGGCGCGGTGAACAACGGTGGTGGTCTGGCGAGAAAGGAGGGAGAGGACACTTTTGGTAGTGGCCTTGCGGCAAGGTGGAGATGGGAGAGCGGTGGCTAGGGTTTCTGTGGAGAAGATTATGCTGACGTGTTAGGGCTGAGGTGGCGTGTTCTGATTGGTTCACTAGTGAGTGCAAGGATCAGTGATGTGGCATCATCTGGGAGGTTTGATATGTTGGTGATGGATTGCCACATGGCGTAATCTAGTAGAGTTTATTTAAGAGGGGTGTGGGTAGGAAAATTTAGGTGGTGCAAGGGTAAAATCTGACTGTTGGGTCTGGTTTAGAAAAGATGGGTGTACATTTGTAAAAAAGAGAGGTGCATTCAGCCCTTTTACTTTAACAAACTAATTTTCTTTTTAGACTTCTAGTTTTGGGCCTTGATTTGCAATTTTGGACCAATAAAACTTTAATTTCAGCTGCACAAATAAATATTAGAACATCCAAGAATAATTTATGCGCTAAAACTCACTTTTTATGTCTCTTTAATTCCCAAACCAAATAATTTCAATTGCCACGGATCCACTTTAAATCAACCATTTAAGCAGAAATATCTCATCAAAAATTTGAATTTTAAAGCATAAATGTGGGCATAAATATGCACTTATCACTACAGCAATACAATACTTGTCCACTGTAAATAATGAAGAAGAAAGATGGTATGGCATTTCAGATACGGGGATCTGAACTTCAAAAGCTTGAGTCAACTAAAAGGAAAATGATTGGTGAAAGGAGTGCCTCTGATAACTGCTCCAGAGAGAATCTGTAAAGGTTGTGCTATTGGAAAACAAGTTAGAAGAAAATTTGAGAAGGTTGCAGCCAAGAGAGCGAAGCAGTCACTGGATGTTATTCATTAAGACATTTGGGGTCCCTTTGACACTTCATCAGTTGGAGGTAACAAATATTTTTTAATATTTGTAGATGAATGGACTAGAAAGATTTGGATATACTTGTTGAAAGAAAAGAAAGAGGTGTACTCACAATTTGTGAAATTTTGTTCTTTGGTGGAGAGAATATCTGGTTCACAGGTTAGAATATTCAGAATCGATGGAGGGGGAGAATTTAACTCTACCGATATGGACACGTTTTGTACTGATAAAGGCATCATGCATGAGGTGACGACCCCATATACACCCCAGCATAATGGCCTAGCTGAAAGGAGGAACAGGATAATACTTGACATGAATAGGTGCATGATCAAGGGTAAGAAATTGTCGCATTGTCTGTGGGGAGAGGCTGTTTCTACTGCAAGTCAGAAGAAAATTTGAGAAGGTTGCAGCCAAGAGAGCGAAGCAGTCACTGGATGTTATTCATTAAGACATTTGGGGTCCCTTTGACACTTCATCAGTTGGAGGTAACAAATATTTTTTAATATTTATAGATGAATGGACTAGAAAGATTTGGATATACTTGTTGAAAGAAAAGAAAGAGGTGTACTCACAATTTTTGAAATTTTGTTCTTTGGTGGAGAGACAATCTGGTTCACATGTTAGAATATTCAGAACCGATGGAGGGGGAGAATTTAACTCTACCGAGATGGACAAGTTTTGTACTGATAAAGGCATCATGCATGAGGTGACGGCCCCATATACACCCCAGCATAATGGCCTAGCCGAAAGGAGGAACAGGATAATACTTGACATGAATAGGTGCATGATCAAGGGTAAGAAGTTGTCGCATTGTCTGTGGGGAGAGGGTGTTTCTACTGCAATCTACTTACTAAATAGAAGCCCAACAAAAACTCTATCAAAGTGTACCCCTGAAGAAGCTTGGTTTGGAATTAAGCCAATTGTATATCAATTAAGAGTTTTCGGGTCCGTATGCTACAAACATGTCACAGATGAAAGAAGAAAAAAATTGGATGATAAGAGTGAGACACTCATTCTAGTTGGTTATCATCCAACAGGTGCCTACAGGTTATACAATTAAAAAAAGAAGCAGATTGTCATTAGCCGTGATGTGATAGTGGATGAGGTTGCAACATTTGACTGGAAGAAGGTTGAGGCAAAGTCATAATCAGATTGCGTGCCAAGTTGGTTAGAAGATAAAAGTTCTTCTATTGTTGAACAGACTACTACAGATAATGAAGCCAATAATAGAAGGTCACAGAGAACAATATTTCCATCATCTAGACTTACAGATCATGAAGTTTTTGCAGATAGTGATGTAACCAGCTCAGGTGATCTTGTACATTTTGCGTTTTTAGTTGATACAGAAACCTTGACCTGGAAGCAAGCAGTTAACATAAAGGAGTGGAAGGAAGCTATGTTGGAGGAACTAAAGGCTATTGAGAAAAACAGAACCTGGGAGATGGTAGAGTTGCCTCATCACAAACAGCCCATTGAGGTTAAATGGGTGTTTAAGACCAAGTACAGACTGAATGGTGAAGCGGCAAAACTCAAAGCCAGATTGGTAGCAAAAGTTTTCTTGCAAAAGCCTGGAGTTGATTTCACAGATGTCTTTGCTCCTGTGGCAAGGATGGAAACGGTGAGGTCAGTAATTGTTGTGGCCAACTTTAAAGAATGGAAAATTTGTCAAATAGATGTTAAATCCACATTCTTGAATGGCCATTAGAAGAAGAGGTTTATGTGAGACAACCTCCAGGTTTTGAGAAAGAAGAAGAGTCGAAAGTGTATAGATTAAACAAGGCCTTATATGCTCTCAGACAGGCACCTCGAGCCTGGAACAATTACATCAACGCTTTGCTCATCAAACTTTGGTTTCAAAAGTGTACTATAGAATTTGGAATCTATGTGAAAGCTAGTGGAAAGTAAGGTATGTTGTTGATTTGCTTGTATGTAGATGATCTACTTATAACGGGAGATTCGGCGGATGAAATTGAAGAGTTTAAGAAAAGGATGAAAGAAGAATTCGAGATGACTGATCTCAACAACCTAAGCTACTTTCTGGGACTGGAATGCGTGCAGACAGATGATGGAATGTTTATTCATCAAAGGAGGTATATAAATAAAGTGTTGAAAAGATTCAATATGGAAAAATGCAACGGTGCTTCAATACCAATCATGGCAAATCTGAAGCTAACTAATCAACTAGATGAGAAGAAGGTGGATGCCACTGTCAACACCCAATTTCGTCCGGATGACTAAATAATATAGGTCTTTCTTTTTTTATTGCATCTTATTTTATTTTATGTTTTTTATGAATTTTATTATTTTATTTTGTTTTTTTATTTCATTTGATTTTTCATATAAGTATTTTAAAGAGAAAGCAAAAAGAAAAAAAAAAGAAGAGAAAAGGAAAAAACGGTTACTCCCTCACGCACACGGACACATGCACTGCCCTTTTGGCTCTCCACCACCCCTCTGCTCCACACACACCCGTAACCACCCCAACAACTTTTCCTTTTTCACTCCCAACTCCATTACCTCCAAGGGAGAGGCCATTCACTCCAGGGAGGGCTCTCCGCATCACACAACACTCAATCCTCCTCCATTCTCTGTCAATGATGGCAACTCATATACACCTATTACCTTAGCCATAGGGACACCGGGGATCAGAATCTACCATTTTTATCCATTTCCTCTTCATTTTCATCTAAAACACCATCTCCAACATCATCAACACTTCCACGGCCAAACACCCATCCTCCATACTCACGCTCACAGCCCATATCCATCTTCATTTTTCATCACTCACAGCTACAAGAAATTCCTCAACCATGGCCTAATTTCAAATCTCTCTCTACCCTTCTCCATACTCTGTCGACACCGAAAGAACCCCTTATCACCTCCAATCCCATTATCATCATCAATCCTGACTTCTAATACCAAAATCCCCCAAATACCTTTTTCCTGCAAAGAAAAGAGAATCAATCCAAGCATTCAGTCAATACACATAACAAATCCAGCCTCCCCACACTCATATGCGCACACCACGGGCTTACTGTTTCCCAGTAGACAAAATATCAAACGAAAAAAGATGATGAAGAGGGAAAGAGCTCCAGCGACGGCCGGTGATGGTCTTGACGGTGGGCAGCTGGGCTAGTGATGGTCTCGGCGGTGGACGGCTGCGCTCGCAACACCTTGGGCTACAACTTGCAGTGTTTGATTTCAGTGGAAGGGAAGAAGATAATCATCTCCTCGCGCGTAAAGGGGAGAAGCAGGGAGGAAGACCCAATACGGCGGCTAGCAATCCCTCCGGAAGGGAGCATCGGCGCTGGCAATGGTGGCATCCTAGGTTGTTTAGTGGTGGAGCTGAGGCGGTTGCCGGTGTGGGTCGCGTGCACCGATAGCGAATCTGGGCCGTGCGAGAATAAGACTGGTGGAAGGTGGTGGCGTGGGGGCCGGTTTGGCGACACGCAGGGAAGACGCCCCTTCATCGGATTTCTGGGCCGGGAGAGGAGTCAAGAGGTGGCGCGGTGGCTGGTTCGGAGAAGCTTGGCGCGACAACCAGTGGGTCTGTGGCGGCGATCAGCGCACAGGTGGCGCCCCGGTTTGCGGCTGGCGACGACCGGTCTGGTGGAGGCCGCAGTGTGCTTGCGGAGGTGACGCCCGTGAGCCTCTTTGGTCCTATGCGGAAGAGGAAAGCCCTAAGTGTGCAAGGTCTCTGAATGAAAAATGAGATGAAGTTGGGGAACCCCTAATGGGTTTCTGATTGGGGTCAAGAGGCCTTGGGCCTGGTGTGGTTTGCTTCCCTTTTCCTCCTACCACATGCACAATTCTATTCACACCCCCTTCCATTTGGGCTGAAACCCATTCTGTTTCTGCAAACAAAAATAAAAGAAGAATTGGGCCTGTGCACACTATTTCGGGATGCACCACCATTTTCATCTTTACACCTTGGCAGATTCAAAGTTGGAGAAAAAGAACTTTGACCCAAACCAAAAGAGCCTCAATTTCACTCCACACCTCTGGTTTTTATTTCTGTACCCCTATTCATGTTGGGCTTTTCTCTTGCTTTATTTTTATGCTTTTGTTTTCTTTTTATTAGTTAGTTTTTTATTGCATGTAACCCCTTTATGATAGTCCACGCGCTTTTGTTTTTATTTATATCGGTTAGACTTGTTTGTTTTATTCTCCATAAAAATTACAAAAAATATTTTGAAAAGGTTTAAGCACACGTGCGACCGCTCGCGTAGGCCTTGTGCTGAAAATCTTTTCCCTTTCTCTTACAAAAGTTAAAAATCAAATAAAAATATTTTGAAAAGGTTTAAGCACACGTGCGACCGCTCGCGTAGGCCTTGTGCTGAAAATCTTTTTCCTTTCTTTTACAAAAGTTAAAAATCAAATAAAAATATTTTGAAAAGGTTTTAAGCACACGTGCGACCGCTCGCGTAGGCCTTGTGCTAAAAACCTCTTCTTCTTCCTTAAATAAATTTACAAAAATATGTTTTAAAGGTTTAAGCACACGTGTGACCGCTCGCGTCGTCCTTGTGCTAAAAACCTTTTCTTCCTTCCTTAAATAAATTTACAAAAATATGTTTTAAAGGTTTAAGCACACGTGTGACCGCTCGCGTCGTCCTTGTGCTAAAAACCTTTTTCTTCTTTTCTTAAATAAAATTTCAAAAATACGTTTAAAGGTTGAACACTCGTGTGATCGTTCGCATCGTCCTAGTGTTCAATACTTTTCTCTCTTATTTACGTAATATTAAACGAGGGTATGAGTGCTCGTGGGATCGTCCGCATCAGCCTAGCACTCATTGCTCTCAAGTCTTCCTAAATAAGCAGATAACAGTATGAGTGCTCGTGTGATCGTTCGCATCGTCCTAGTGCTTAATATCGTTATCTCTCTTTTCAAAAATAATTAAAAGTATTTAAATATCATTTTAAAGGAATGAGTACTCGTGCGACCGTTCGCGTCGGCCTAGTACTCGTTACCTTCTTTTTCTCGAAAATATTAAAAATATAAAATCTCCAAAAATTAAAAACATCTGCTTTTCCAAACAACAAACAATCTTTTAGCTAGAACTACGTAACCCTGATTTCTCATTTTGAATGAGAATACGTAGGAGCAAGGTCAATCCTTGTCGGGCCCAAAAAACTAAAAAATATGTTTTGTTTATTTAGAATTTTATTTTAGGGGATAATTAAACATTTTGAAAAACCACATCATATTCGTGCATTTAGTTAAAGGTACTGCCTTAGGGCAGGCGTTGTGGGGTGCTAACACCTTCCCCACGCGTAACCGACTCCCGAACCCAATCTTTGGTTTTCGTGGACCGTGCTTTATCATTTTGAGGTTTTTCCATAGTTTTCCATAATAAACTATGGTGGCAACTCCAAATCTCTTTTTAAAACCCGTTTCTTTTCGGATCGTCGTCCCGTCGCGATTCCGGTTGCGACAGATGGCGACTCCACTGGGGACGTCTAGAGAGTCGAGCCATTTAATTAGAGGCGCGAATTTGGTGTGGGTTTTGCTTTGTGTTTTTCTTTCCCTTTTCTCTATCTATGTGTGATATTCGGAATAACTGCAATAACGGTGGAATATTGAACCCTAGGGTAGACAATATGTTTATATCTGCCTGGGAATTTTTCTGGTTGTTTTGCAGGTGAGGGTTTGGGTGTGCATAATTTCCTCCCTTCACACACACACTTTTGGCATATCATGAGTGAGGCCCTATACCCGGGTCTGAGCGTAGTTTAGAATTAGAGGAGTTGTGTAGCGGTGTCACTCTGGGATGTACTTCCTGTTTGGCTATCGTGAGAACTCCAGCTAGAGTTTGTTCTCTTCATATGTGTTTCCACACCTAGTTGATTACTCGACTGTTGTGGAGATGCTATGAAGGGGGCCATAGCTCTAGTGACCGTCGACCTTTAAGTTTAGGGAACCATCCTGGTGAGATTGCATATGGTTGACCTCGAATCCGAAGCGTTGAACCTTATCTAGGGCACAAAGGGAGATGTGTGCAGCCTTATAATCCTCATTGTTTCTTAATAAAATCCAACGCCTTGTACATATCTTTATACCGTTTTTATACACCTTTTTCTTTTCTTTCTTTCTTTTTCTCATGCATTTTTATGGTCTTGTCACTGGTTCTAGTCAGGAAATTATAAATTTGTGACTAAGCCTTTGAGATAAAATGGAAATTAACATGAAATCTGAAGTCAAGGGGGGTTCAAGTTCAGACATTTTAAAGGAAAGGATAGCCATTGAAGTAAGGGAGGGTAATATGGATGGCCTGAGAGAACAGCTGAAGAAAATGGAGACAACCCAAAAGGATGCATTCAGGAAGGAGTATGGGAATTTGTTGAGCCTGTCAGAGGTGGAAGTTCAAACATCGACCATTACTGCTTTAGCCCAATACTATGAACCACCACTGAGATGTTTCACTTTCTGGGATTTCCAATTGGTGCCTATGGTAGAAGAATTTGAGCAAATCTTAGAATTACTTCTCGAGGGCAAAGCTCTATACAAATACCTTGGGCAGTTTACCCATGTCTTGCAGCTAGCGAGAATTATAAAAGTACACCATGTGTAGTTGGAGAGAGAGAAAGTTAATGCTTAAGGGTAAAGCGAGGAGCCTTCCTCGGAGTTTACCTGGAGTGGTACTTGTATCGTTCGACTAAGGAGGAAAGGTGGGAAATAATTACGAATGTACTAGCTCTTATCCTCTATGGTGTCATGCTCTTTTCTAATATCATGGATTTTGTCAGCTACGTCGTCATAAATGTATTTGTGGGATACAAAGTTTGCTCTAAAAAAATCCAGTCACTATTGTCCTAACTGAAGTTTCCAAGACCCTTAGTCAAGGTTATGATCCATCTAAAAAGAAGATCTCTCGCATGAGTAAGGCCATTTTGAATGCCACATGTCATGTGGAGGAGTTGTTGCGGTGTAAAACAGAAATTGAAGGAGCAAATGAATGGGTGCAGCTTTGCGCAAGCTTATAAAGAGAACATTAATGGCGTGTCCCTTGGCAGCATAGATCGCAGATTATATATCATTGCAGGAGCTAAAAACGAGCTTGGAAGAGTCTCCAACAAATTATAGAGATGAATCAACCACAAGGCACGCAGAAACGCTCGTCACACATGCAGAAACGCTCGGCGCAAGAGTGACGCCAAGCGAACGTTCGTCCAGCTCTCTGAGGACGACGCTCGTCCTGGAGCAGAAGAGGACGCTCGTTTTGAAGACGACGCTCGTCCTGATGCAGAAGAGGACGCTCGTTTTGAAGACGCTCGTCCAGATGACGTGAGAAGAGGACGTTCGTCCACGACTCTTAGAGAGGACGATCGTCCAGGCAGAAATGGACGCTCGTCCTGGAGCAGAAGAGGACGCTCGTTTTGAAGACGACGCTCGTCCTGAAGCAGAAGAGGACGCTCGTTTTGAAGACGCTCGTCCAGATGACGTGAGAAGAGGACGTTCGTCCAGGACTCTTAGAGAGGACGATCGTCCAGGCAGAAATGGACGCTCGTCCTGGAGCAGAAGAGGACGCTTGTTTTGAAGACGACGCTCGTCCTGAAGCAGAAGAGGACGCTCGTTTTGAAGACGCTCGTCCAGATGACGTGAGAAGAGGACGTTCGTCCAGGACTCTTAGAGAGGACGATCGTCCAGGCAGAAATGGACGCTCGTCCTAGAGCAGAAGAGGACGCTCGTTTTGAAGACGACGCTCGTCCTGAAGCAGAAGAGGACGCTCGTTTTGAAGACGCTCGTCCAGATGACGTGAGAAGAGGACGTTCGTCCAAGACTCTTAGAGAGGACGATCGTCCAGGCAGAAATGGACGCTCGTCCTGGAGCAGAAGAGGACGCTCGTTTTGAAGACGACGCTCGTCCTGAAGCAGAAGAGGACGCTCGTTTTGAAGACGCTCGTCCAGATGACATGAGAAGAGGACGTTCGTCCAGGACTCTTAGAATGGACGATCGGCCAGTAGAAGAGGACGCTCGTCCAGTGGGATAAGAGGGCGCTCGTCCAAGATTTAGGACGTTCGTCCAAGCCAGAGAATAGGACGCTCGTCCAAATTTCAGTGAAGGCTCGTCTGCTTTCGATTTTTCCACGGGCGCAACTTTTGCTGATGTGTCTATGTAATCCAGAAATACGAAGGGCTTACGGTCTTTGGTTCTTTGGAGATGCATCTCACTTAGAGGAGAGCTTGGAAGGCTGCTAGGACTCGTGGGAACACTCCCTTTTCCCTCTTGGTTTCTTCATCTTCTTTCATGGCCATTTTATGTTGTGAGGAATGAACTTTTGCTAAAATGCTTCATCGAGTTAAGAACGCTTACAAGAATGTTGTTCGTTTCAAGGGAGACCCAAGATAATGGACTTTTAATAAAGATTCCCTTAGCCAATGAATTGCAGAGAAGGTTAGTATATAAGGGCAAAAAGAATCAAGACTATAAGATCCAAGAAGAAGGAAGATACAGAGAGCTCGGACTGATGAGGAGCTGAGATAGCATTTACTGATGAATGCTATCATATGATTATGCTTTGGTGGTTTAAGTTTTCTGAACTTATTTGTTTTTGTTTTTAGATTAGGGTTTGATGTACTCTATTTGAAACCTGGTTTGTTATGATGGTTTGCTATTAACTGTGATTGTGTGATAAGTAATGCTTGATGATGCTTATTGATTGATTGATGTTGAGATGATGTGCACATTAAAATGCTTATATAGGTGATTCACAAGCTTTGTGAACAAATGTGTAATATCATGATTGTGATTGTGAAATTAAGCAGGATGTGCATGTCAAATGTGAATGAGCTTATATGTGAGGTTTTGAGCTCCAGAGTTGTTATTGTTGAATGCTATTACTTTGAAAGCATGAATGACTTTGCCCAGGTTTTCTATGATTGAATCAATTGCTTGTTTTGCATCATATGATCAAAGGCCGTGTTTTTGAAACCCTTTTTTATTGGCCAAATTCATAAAGTTAGCCTTCTAAAAGAGAACACGTTGTGTTCTATCCTTTGAACCCTTAGCCTTAAATATACACTGAACACCCTAGATTGAAAATCTTTACCTTGAGTTAAGTAGAAGATCTTGTGTGGTATTGTCAAATGTTCAAGTTTGGGGTTATTGGGGAAACATGAAAAAGGAAAAAGCATTGAGCTAACAGCTAAAAAGTAAGAATATGCAAAGAAAAGAAAAGAAAAAGAAGCAAAGCTCAATGCAAATGCAAAAGCAAAGGCAAAAGAAAGTTGGGAATGAATAAGAAGATTGTGTTGTTATGATTCTCTTAACTCAAGGATTTTGTGATCCAGAAAAACCAATTTTCTTGTTAGCCCAGCCACATTATAAGCCATTGAAAAGTCCTTGTGATGATGCATGCTTGTGAATGTATTTGATTGTGGTTAAATGAAAGGCAAAGTTGATTCATGTGACATTGTGATAGTGGAGTGAATGAGTGAAACACTTTACCTCTTATACACTTGTGTGTTGAGTGAAACACTTTACCTAGTGAGGAAATATTCCATAAGCACATGAACATCCATGCTTAATTGATTGATCATTCATGAAAAATAGCATTTGTTGGAATTTAAATGACTTTGTGAACACTAAAGCATGTGCACATCTTGATTGAACTCTTGGTCTTAAGTTTGAGTGAAGTTATTACTTATCTTGAAAAGAGGATTTTGAATGAGTAAACCATCATATGAATTGGTTGGAGATGGAGTTACATTTTATTTGCTTGAGGACAAGCAAAGTTCTAAGTTTGGGGTTGTGATAACAGTTGAAAAACTGTTATTTTCATGCTTAAAGTTGATACTAAAAGCAACCTTTAGACTTAGAAACTAGCTTGAAATCATGCCTTTTGTTTATATTTTCAGAAATAAGAGAGCTGGACAGGTTTATGCTTGATTTAAGTGTTTTTGTGCAGGTTTTGAGGTGAATTTGGTGAAAGAAGTGAAGAATAAGAGAGAGGACATTAGAAAAGACAAGAAAGAGTGCAAAAAGGAGAAGTCGAAGGCACCGCTCAGCGGCAAACTACCGCTGAGCGGCACTCAAGAGGTGGCGTTGGAACCGCTGAGGGGCAAATGGCCGCTGAGGGGAAGAAAGAAGACGCGTAACCACCGCTGAGCGGTAAATGGCGCTGAGCGGCACTTTTTGGGCTTGGGCTTTTGTAATCTTTTGTAACTCTAGATTAGTATATAAGGGCTTGCACGTCCTTTAGTTAGACATCTTTGGCAGAAACGAGGCAAACACTCTCTCTTTCACCCCTTTGAAGGAGGATCTTGGATGCTCAGGCTACCTCTTCACCTTTATTGGGTTTATTCTTTCATACTTTCATTGTTATTCATCTAGGTTCACCATGAATATGGTGAACTAAACCTTGTATGTTTGTTGGGGAATCAATGTAATCTCTTGAAGCTCTCATATATGGATTTGTTGAATACATCTTTGAATTAAGACATATGCTTTCTTTTCATCATTAGTTAGGGTTTTTCCTCTTTGCTCAATGCTTGCATTGTTTAACTCATTCTAATGCATGATTATTGGTTTTGTTGATACGGACACGTACGGGGAAATCTAGATCCGGGGAATTTCTCCCAATATTTTACTGACAACATTATATTGGTTGCCTTAAGCTCCTGCACTCATGAACTAATCATTAGGAATGCTAGGAATTGTATGAACTATTTGATTAGGGAGAAGCCATCTAGAATGGTACATTAGAGAGTGGCATTAACAATGATGATTTGAAAGAGGAATTCCTAAAATATATGAGAGTGGATGAGATGAAATTGACCCCCAACAACATATTCATTCATTTAATCCATTGAAAGTGTTTATCTTATGTCTTTGCCATTGATCAATTCATGCATACATGTTTATTTTCGTCTTGCATATTAAAATTTCAATCATTGTTTTCTTAAGTCTTAGCTAATCAAGAAATCACATAACTAAACTAGGCCGTGAGTCCTTTGGGAAGAACGATACTTGGTCTTACCAAGTTTTATTACTTGAACGATTCGGTCATACTTGCCGATTGTGAAACAAGTTTGTGACATCATATTTTGGTGCTTACAAATTTGTCCATCATTAGGACAATCAAGTTACCATTCAAGTTAACCCTTGCTTACCGAAAAAAAACTTCGTAGTGCTGAGCAGCAGATGAAAATAGCATTTGAGAAACTAGAAAAAGAATGTTAGCATCAAGCTAAAAAGGAGACATCCATAAATAATGATTCAGATGAAAGAGTATGTCATTGAACAAGGACAAGTTACAAAGAATTGGAAGTGACGTCTCTCACAGCTAGCTTCCCTTGCCGATGAAGCCATTGAAAACGTCCCTAAGTTCTTAGCTGATGCTGAGTCTGTAATGTCAATCATCAACCCGCTTAAGGGGATTGAAACATTCCTCAATTGCTGCAGGGAACTTATCAGAGAAATGAAGAATGTTATGGCTAAAGCCCGAGATGGTTGACCAATACGTCCTATGTCTCACGTCTTGGGAACTTCTGAATGATGAACCACCTTATTGACTTTGTTTCATGTTAATTTCCAAATTACACCGGGGCAATATTTTTGCAACTTTATAATTTCCGACTAGAGTATTTGAACTACATTGTCTCTTCTTTTTCTTTTCATTTTTATTTTCTTTTTCTTAATTTGTTTCATCTAAAAAAAAACTTAAAAAAAAATACATTTAAACATCCAAGGTACCCTAAAGGACTCGAACCAGTCACCAAATCTTAGAGAACCAAGGGAAAGTTCAAGAAAGGATGAAAATTGATATCAACCAATTGAAAGAACAAATGAGTTGAATCCTAGAGCTTCTGAATGTCTTACAAAGCCTTGTAGATTCGCGCGCATCATGAGCGCAACAAAGAGTTCCAAGAGCTCAAACTTTCCCTCCTTATGGTCTCCCCTAGAATTACATTACACCCTTGGGAGTGGACTCGGGACAACTTTGCATTCAAAAGGCCGAAGAGAACGCAGTTGAAAGAGGAAAGAAGCTTGGGGCACTTTCATGGTCCCTACCGAGATGATTCAACCACGCCTTGTGAGTAAGACAATGACGAAGGAACCCGAGTTGAAATCTTCTCCTCGTGTCATTACGCCAATGGATGTTGAGGCTGACAGACATAAATTTGAAATGTTTTTGAAAAGTCGTGAGAGCCATAGAAGTTGGAGGAAGCCTTAAGTTTGAAAATGTTGTAAGGCTATGCTTAGTCCCAAATGTGGTGATACCTCCCAAGGTTTAAATTACCCAGAGGGACCACTTGTCCAAGACCATCTCGTGACATATGGGAAGAAAATGGTTGTTCATGCATGTGATGGAAAGTTGCTAATTCATTTGTTCCGAGAATTTGGTTGGCATGGCATAAAACTGGGGCACTCACCTTGAACAGTCGTGCATCCGGTTTTGGGAGGATTTGGTGGATGCTTTCTTGAGGCAGTACAAATATATCAGGGATGGGGCACTTGATTGGTTACAACTGCAGACCTTAATGAAGGAATCTAAATTGTTCAAAGAATATGCCAAAGGTGGAAAGAGATTGTTGCTCAAATGAAGTTTCATCAGAGTGACAAGGAAATGGTTCCCATATTCCTCAATACTCTGTAATCACCCTTCTGTGAGACCGTGGTGAGCAGTGTCTCCATAAGCTTTACAAACTTGGTGATGATCAAATAAAGAATTAAAATTTGTGTGAAGACTGAAGAGATCACTCAAGGTCCTACCATGGCAGTAAATGTGAACAAGTTTGGTCTAAGCTTGGGATAAGGAGAGAAGAAAGAGCTCAATCATATCCCACCGCTCAAATACCGTTGACCTACCCTTTGAAACCGTTTTGAGGAAGATTGGAGACTAGACCCAAACTCAACTTCCTACCAAGCTATCAGGTAGAAAAATGTTTGATCAAGAGAAAAGGCCTATGAGTTTCACTCCTATCCATATGACTTATGCAACATTTCTTCCAAGTCTCTGCATAAAAAGGCTTGGTCTCTACTTGTTACATGAAGCCTTTAAAGCCTCAATACCTCAAGACTCATGATACATCATACACAAAAGGTGATTACCATGGAGTGGCTATCGGTCATTCCACCAAAAATGCTGGTGGTTCAAGCGCAAAGGCAAACTTTGATTCATTCAAGATGATTAAATTGTGAAGAAAGTCAATCCAACATTGAGGCAAGGCTTGAGAATGCCTCTACAAATGCCATGAGGAAATGAAGTGGGCTTTAAGACCACACAAGAAATCATAAGTCATTGTACAAGTGAATTTGATGTTGTGGGGTGTCTTGCTACGGGGAAGTATGCTCATTGGTATCACGTCTTCATCCATGACTTTGGATGCGAGCATTCACTACAGGGTTTCTCCAAGTAGTGCTGGAAATCGAGTCCTGAGAGGGTATCGAAAAAAAAAAAAAAAAAAAAAAAAAAAAGGGAAAACAAAATTGAAAAAAAAATGAAATAAAGTCAATCTTGAGTCACTTATCTTTCTTGCAAATCGTCAAACTTTTGTTTTTCGAAAATAGAAAAGAGCAAAAAAAATGATGAATAATCAAAAGGAAAATTGGGATGTCAAGTTTTTCGAAGGTCAAGTGTTTAATCAAAAAAATAACAATTTGACGCTTTCTCCCGAGACGTTTGTGCGCATTTTGCTTGAAAACCTTCACCCTTCACTGTTCCAAAATAAAGGATGTTCCCCAACAAACACTGTCACTGCCCTTAGTAATGATGTAAGCCTTTACACTGGGGCAGATTGGCCTGGCCAAAATTTTCCTTGCTTGCGCTAGTTGGGTGATCCCCGAATCCATTGAGACAAATAGAGAATTTTCAAAAGGAGAATAAGTCCACTAGATTGAAAACCCAAAAGGGCGGTCTAGAAAGAAAAGGAAAGGGAAAAATCACTCATGTTGAGGTCATCTAGTCGTAGAATTAATCTTTTGAAAAGAAAGCAATCAGAATTTGAAATGATGTGTGGCCATTTTGTCTTTACCAAAAAACAAAATATATCCATTGTCACCCCGTTTTGAGCCAAAAATAAATCCTTTTTCAAAATTATTCCCAAGCAAGGGTTGTCATCAGTATGAGTCAACTTAGGAAGCAGTTGAAGAGCACTCAATGATCAAACGGAGGAATCCTTCAAAAGGGTAACCAAAAACAAAAAAAAACAATAAGAACAAAAAATCACAAAGTGATGATCAAAAAATAAAAAATGGAGTTCAAGAAAAGCAAAGTGCTCAAAAGGTCAAATAGTTGACACAATGCCAGATGACAACCCTTGCTTCAAAAAATGTATCCGATAAGCATTCATTTGGGCCTTTAACCCTTTCTTTCGATACCTTCTAGCCCTAGCCACATTACAAGCCTAATAAAGCCCACGCAGATTGAATAATGTTTGCTCAAATTTTCATAAAGCTTAATTTTGCGATAAGACAAAATGACTTGCAATGTGTCCAAAAAAAAAAAACAAAAACAAAAACAAAAACTTTGAAAACGAAAAAAAAAAGAAAAAAAAGTAATGTCTCAGGAATAAGGGATCTCTTTGCCAACTAAGCAAAAGTATGCAAAAGCAAATCAGACCAATTGGGGGCACCCTTTTAGCTTATCTTTTTGATGCCCACTACCTCTTCCAAACATAATCTCGTGCCAAAAACTGGGGCAGCTGTGTGAGTCTCCCAAGAGTTTTTTTATCAACCCATAATTTCAAGACTGGGGCAGCTTTGTGAATCTCATTTGAATTTTTCACCCGAATTTTCAAAGATCCATACCCCATGCTCATTTTCCCAAGCACCAAACTGGGCAACTTTCGGGATATCCCGTTTCACTTTAACATTCACATATCACATCTCCGGCGAGGAGTATATGGGGAATAATGTGCCCACGTGGTTGTCCTAGTCTTCTCCAAACCATCCTAAACATCTGTCATTTTTCTCACTTGCCAGTAAATTCAAGCATGCGTGCATTGATGTCACGAAAGAAAAAGTCAAAATGTAATCATATCAAACATTAGACCTTGAATGTATGACATTCCTCACTTTCACAAGACATTGAAAATAAAAATTTGTTTGATGATGTTTGCAAGTAAGATGAATGACTCAAGTAAAAAAAAAAAAAAAAACACACAAAACAAAGCAAATGTTTTTCATAAATTGCCATCAATCCATCAAAAGGAAAGTTTTTCTGATCGAAACCCTCTTCATTCATATGAATGGTTGTCGAATCCTTCTTCAAAAGTACAAAAGAATAACATTATGGTCTTCTCTTCAAGTCATGTTGTTTCTTGTTGATTATGTTTTTTTTCTCTCATTTGGGGTTTTGACACCCACATCCACAGGGTTAGTACACCTCACACCATTCATCCATAGGGTTTGTACACCCTCCACGAGGTTAGTACACCTCATTTCATTCATCCACAGGGTTTGTACACCCTCCACGAGGTTAGTACACCTCATTTCATTCATCCACAGGGTTTGTACACCCTCCACGAGGTTAGTACACCTCATTTCATTCATCCACAGGGTTTGTACACCCTCCACGAGGTTAGTACACCTCATTTCATTCATCCACAGGGTTTGTACACCCTCCACGAGGTTAGTACACCTCATTTCATTCATCCACAGGGTTTGTACACCCTCCACGAGGTTAGTACACCTCATTTCATTCATCCATGGGGTTTGTACACCCTCCACGAGGTTAGTACACCTCACACCATTCATCCATAGGGTTTGTACACCCTCCACGAGGTTAGTACACCTCATAGCATTCATCCACGAGGTTAGTACACCTCACATCATTTGTTCAGGGTTTGTACACCCTCCACGAGGTTTGTACACCTCGTTCCCCTCAAGCACGGTTTTGGTTCAGCGTTTCAAGCCCAGTTTCACTAGCCCACCAAGCCCAGTTTCGCCTGGCACTCTAAACTCAAGTTTTTTCTATCGGCCCTCTGCATGGCAATGGTCGGATTTAAATTTCTGTTCTGTGAGTTTGGCCCTCTGCGAGGCAATGGTCAAATCCAGGTTTTAGTTTTCTGTTATCGGCCCTCTGCATGGCAATGGTCGGATTTAATTTTCTGCTCTGTGAGTTTGGCCCTCTGCGAGGCAATGGTCAAATCCAGGTTTAGTTTTCTGTTATCGACCCTCTGCATGGCAATGGTCGGATTTAAATTTCTGTTCTGTGAGTTTGGCCCTCTGCGAGGCAATGGTCAAATCCAGGTTTTAATTTTCTGTTATCGACCCTCTGCATGGCAATGGTCGGATTTAAATATCTGTTCTGTGAGTTTGGCCCTCTGCGAGGCAATGGTCAAATCCAGGTTTTAGTTTTTTTGTTATCGACCCTCTGCATGGCAATGGTCGGATTTAAATTTCTGTTCTGTGAGTTTGGCCCTCTGCGAGGCAATGGTCAAATCCAGGTTTTAGTTTTCTGTTATCGGCCCTCCGCATGGCAATGGTCGAATCCAGGTTCGTTTCGTGTTGTTGGCCCTCTGCTACGCAATGGTCGATTTCTTTTGTTGCAATCTCATCTTTTTCATGAACTTGGTTATCATATATATTTGAATTAGTTTTTATTTTTCCTCTCTCTTTTGAAATCCAGACGAAATTAGTGTTTCTTTCTTTACTTAGCCTTTACTCAGATAATACGAAAATATCAAATTTTCATATTATCTAGTAAAATCTAAGTAAAGAGGGGCAGCTGTCAACACCCAATTTCGTCCGGATGACTAAATAATATAGGTCTTTCTTTTTTTATTGCATCTTATTTTATTTTATGTTTTTTATGAATTTTATTATTTTATTTTGTTTTTTTATTTCATTTGATTTTTCATATAAGTATTTTAAAGAGAAAGCAAAAAGAAAAAAAAAAGAAGAGAAAAGGAAAAAACGGTTACTCCCTCACGCACACGGACACATGCACTGCCCTTTTGGCTCTCCACCACCCCTCTGCTCCACACACACCCGTAACCACCCCAACAACTTTTCCTTTTTCACTCCCAACTCCATTACCTCCAAGGGAGAGGCCATTCACTCCAGGGAGGGCTCTCCGCATCACACAACACTCAATCCTCCTCCATTCTCTGTCAATGATGGCAACTCATATACACCTATTACCTTAGCCATAGGGACACCGGGGATCAGAATCTACCATTTTTATCCATTTCCTCTTCATTTTCATCTAAAACACCATCTCCAACATCATCAACACTTCCACGGCCAAACACCCATCCTCCATACTCACGCTCACAGCCCATATCCATCTTCATTTTTCATCACTCACGGCTACAAGAAATTCCTCAACCATGGCCTAATTTCAAATCTCTCTCTACCCTTCTCCATACTCTGTCGACACCGAAAGAACCCCTTATCACCTCCAATCCCATTATCATCATCAATCCTGACTTCTAATACCAAAATCCCCCAAATACCTTTTTCCTGCAAAGAAAAGAGAATCAATCCAAGCATTCAGTCAATACACATAACAAATCCAGCCTCCCCACACTCATATGCGCACACCACGGGCTTACTGTTTCCCAGTAGACAAAATATCAAACGAAAAAAGATGATGAAGAGGGAAAGAGCTCCAGCGACGGCCGGTGATGGTCTTGACGGTGGGCAGCTGGGCTAGTGATGGTCTCGGCGGTGGACGGCTGCGCTCGCAACACCTTGGGCTACAACTTGCAGTGTTTGATTTCAGTGGAAGGGAAGAAGATAATCATCTCCTCGCGCGTAAAGGGGAGAAGCAGGGAGGAAGACCCAATACGGCGGCTAGCAATCCCTCCGGAAGGGAGCATCGGCGCTGGCAATGGTGGCATCCTAGGTTGTTTAGTGGTGGAGCTGAGGCGGTTGCCGGTGTGGGTCGCGTGCACCGATAGCGAATCTGGGCCGTGCGAGAATAAGACTGGTGGAAGGTGGTGGCGTGGGGGCCGGTTTGGCGGCACGCAGGGAAGACGCCCCTTCATCGGATTTCTGGGCCGGGAGAGGAGTCAAGAGGTGGCGCGGTGGCTGGTTCGGAGAAGCTTGGCGCGACAACCAGTGGGTCTGTGGCGGCGATCAGCGCACAGGTGGCGCCCCGGTTTGCGGCTGGCGACGACCGGTCTGGTGGAGGCCGCAGTGTGCTTGCGGAGGTGACGCCCGTGAGCCTCTTTGGTCCTATGCGGAAGAGGAAAGCCCTAAGTGTGCAAGGTCTCTGAATGAAAAATGAGATGAAGTTGGGGAACCCCTAATGGGTTTCTGATTGGGGTCAAGAGGCCTTGGGCCTGGTGTGGTTTGCTTCCCTTTTCCTCCTACCACATGCACAATTCTATTCACACCCCCTTCCATTTGGGCTGAAACCCATTCTGTTTCTGCAAACAAAAATAAAAGAAGAATTGGGCCTGTGCACACTATTTCGGGATGCACCACCATTTTCATCTTTACACCTTGGCAGATTCAAAGTTGGAGAAAAAGAACTTTGACCCAAACCAAAAGAGCCTCAATTTCACTCCACACCTCTGGTTTTTATTTCTGTACCCCTATTCATGTTGGGCTTTTCTCTTGCTTTATTTTTATGCTTTTGTTTTCTTTTTATTAGTTAGTTTTTTATTGCATGTAACCCCTTTATGATAGTCCACGCGCTTTTGTTTTTATTTATATCGGTTAGACTTGTTTGTTTTATTCTCCATAAAAATTACAAAAAATATTTTGAAAAGGTTTAAGCACACGTGCGACCGCTCGCGTAGGCCTTGTGCTGAAAATCTTTTCCCTTTCTCTTACAAAAGTTAAAAATCAAATAAAAATATTTTGAAAAGGTTTAAGCACACGTGCGACCGCTCGCGTAGGCCTTGTGCTGAAAATCTTTTTCCTTTCTTTTACAAAAGTTAAAAATCAAATAAAAATATTTTGAAAAGGTTTTAAGCACACGTGCGACCGCTCGCGTAGGCCTTGTGCTAAAAACCTCTTCTTCTTCCTTAAATAAATTTACAAAAATATGTTTTAAAGGTTTAAGCACACGTGTGACCGCTCGCGTCGTCCTTGTGCTAAAAACCTTTTCTTCCTTCCTTAAATAAATTTACAAAAATATGTTTTAAAGGTTTAAGCACACGTGTGACCGCTCGCGTCGTCCTTGTGCTAAAAACCTTTTTCTTCTTTTCTTAAATAAAATTTCAAAAATACGTTTAAAGGTTGAACACTCGTGTGATCGTTCGCATCGTCCTAGTGTTCAATACTTTTCTCTCTTATTTACGTAATATTAAACGAGGGTATGAGTGCTCGTGCGATCGTCCGCATCAGCCTAGCACTCATTGCTCTCAAGTCTTCCTAAATAAGCAGATAACAGTATGAGTGCTCGTGTGATCGTTCGCATCGTCCTAGTGCTTAATATCGTTATCTCTCTTTTCAAAAATAATTAAAAGTATTTAAATATCATTTTAAAGGAATGAGTACTCGTGCGACCGTTCGCGTCGGCCTAGTACTCGTTACCTTCTTTTTCTCGAAAATATTAAAAATATAAAATCTCCAAAAATTAAAAACATCTGCTTTTCCAAACAACAAACAATCTTTTAGCTAGAACTACGTAACCCTGATTTCTCATTTTGAATGAGAATACGTAGGAGCAAGGTCAATCCTTGTCAGGCCCAAAAAACTAAAAAATATGTTTTGTTTATTTAGAATTTTATTTTAGGGGATAATTAAACATTTTGAAAAACCACATCATATTCGTGCATTTAGTTAAAGGTACTGCCTTAGGGCAGGCGTTGTGGGGTGCTAACACCTTCCCCACGCGTAACCGACTCCCGAACCCAATCTTTGGTTTTCGTGGACCGTGCTTTATCATTTTGAGGTTTTTCCATAGTTTTCCATAATAAACTATGGTGGCGACTCCAAATCTCTTTTTAAAACCCGTTTCTTTTCGGATCGTCGTCCCGTCGCGATTCCGGTTGCGACAGCCACACTATACAAGCAAATTGTAAGGTCTCTAAGATACATTTGTAACAGTAGACCTGATATTAACTATGGAGTCGGGCTAGTGAGTAGGTTTATGAGTGATCCCAGACAATCCCATCTTGCTACTACCAAACATATATTGCGTACCTGCATGGTAAATTTTAAAGGGTAGCGATTTTGTTATATTCTATTATTCTACTTATAGAGTTATAAATGAGCCTAAAACACTTATGAGATCAGCACCCCTGATGCTAAATCTATTATATACAAAATGGAAGATCAACTTGAAGGAACTAGTTCTTTAGTTACCTATACATTCTATAAATGGATACCTTTTAGATATATCTATAAATATAGGATACCCTTCTTATAAATTCCTAAGATAAGAGGACTTTCAGATATCTTACAAAATTAGACCCCTATAAGGATTAAGAGCTTTAATCTAAGGTATGTTATTCACTACTCGTATTACGTAGATATTCGCTTTGTGATTTTTCTTTGTATATTCTTTTGTTATTCTATATGGGCGTGCATAGCACGGATGGAGTGTTGAGAGCTTGGAGTGATTCTGATTGGTGTGGAGATCAAGTGGATAGAAAGAGCACGTATGACTACTTGTTTAGATATATGGGAGCATCGATTTCCTGGTGTTCTAAGAAGCAGAATCTTGTTGCACTCTCATCCTGCGAAGCTGAATATATAGTTTCAGCTAGACTACGTGCCAATGTGCTTGGTTGAAGGAAATTCTTGATGAATTGAAGATTGAATGTAGCAAGCCAATACGGCTAATGGTGGACAATAGATCAGCCATCAGCCTGTCCAGAAATCCTATCTCTCATGGCAGAAGCAAGCACATAGAGACCAAGTTCCACTACCTAAGAGAGCAAGTTAGCAAAGGAAAGTTGGAATTAGTGTACTGTCCCATAGAAGAACAGGTTGCGGACATTTTCACCAAAGCTTTAAGGCAGAATAGGTTTGAGAAGTTGAGGGATTCTCTTGGAGTTAATTCTCTAGAGAGTTTAGTTTTAGAGGGGTGTATTATAGATAAAAGTTAAACTCTAACGGTATTAACTGTCAATTGACAGTACATTCTTTTGTGTCTCTGATGTACATATACATTGTTTTGTTAATGAGAAAAATAACTATGGTTTTTCTTTCCCTCACGTCTCATACTCTTTGCTCATCTCTCTCTGTTTCATTTCCTCGATCATCTTGAAAGCGTAACATGAAGTTTTTTCTTTTGCCCATGTGATTTAAATGTGGATCAAATTGAACTCAATTCATTTAATTTATTAGTCAATTTAGTTTGAGTTAGGTTAGAGATGGGTTGACCTATAACATATCAATAACATCCTTTTATTATTTTTTTAGCATTTATCATAAGTTATTTATTATAATTATTTACTTCTTTTAGTTATATAGGTTGATAATTTAATATTTTAAATACTAGAATGATGTTTAAGAATGTTTGAATAATTTAAATGTTTAATATATTTGTTTGCTAAATTATGTAGGTTAATACTTTAATTTTTAAGTACTATCCTTACCATGATGTTCATGATGTTTAGTGGAATAGGTAAATAATTTGATTGATACAAAAAATAATAATAAAGTTAATCCATTTTTATTGTACTACAATAAGTATATAACATAAATTGAAAAAGAAAAACATTCTTAAATAAATCAACTCACTTAATCTACCAACTTGTTTAACTCATTAACTTGTGATGGATAGAATTGGGTTACAAAATTTTTAGTTCACTAGAAAATAAATTAAATGACTCATTTTTAAGTATGAATTCATGTAAGTCAAATTGATTTACTGTAAATGATAAAAAAGTTTTAATCCAATCTAGACTCATCAAACTATGAATATAAATTGTTGTATAATCTTTAGCACAATTAAACTCTTAATACAGAATGTTATAGAATATAGGTAGTAACTCTTAATATAAAATCGTTTCAAAACTTTTAATATAACTTAAAAGTAATTAAACTCTTAATAAGTATCGCTATAGATCATTTTAAATAACTTATGACATTTAAACTTTTTATATAAATTGTGGTAAAAAAAGGGATTTGTCCAACCCTCGAATGAGTCAATGAATTCCTATACTTAACCCGCAATGACCAAGCTGACGACATAAAATATATATTAAAAAAACACGTTGTGGAGAACACACTCAAATTTTTTTTTTTTAAGTTTAAAATGATATAATCTTAAGTAATTCTTTTCATAAATTTGTATAACATCAATTTTTAAATATTTCCTTTTTTAACATCCCAAAAATACAGTCTAAAACTATATAATAGAATAATCACATTACATAATAATTCAAATCAGTCTTACACTAAAAGAGAACTTACGATTATGGCCGAACGGCCTTACAAAAAGAGTTACAAACTTAACGGTACAAGATAAGCAATTTTAACCGAACGGTTTACAAAAGTCAACATCAGACGGTCATACAAAACGAAAGGAGGAGGTGATCTAACGACCACCTTACAAAATAACTAAACTACTGACCGAACGTCCTAGTATTCAGTCTTCACTTCTACCTCTACCAAATTTTCTTCTTCCAGCGCCTCTTCCAGCAGCTCGTCTCCTTCTGCTCACATCCACACGGATGATCATTACAATGATAAGGACGGACGTACAAAACCCGACAACACAGGAAAAACACAGGGTAAGCTTATGTAATTTAATTCAAGTATAAACATACATTTCTCACATTCAAACACATAAAATACATTTCAACATACGTTTAAAGCACGGCCTACTACTAGACTGATTGTCCGGACTGTATGAAATCTGTGTAGCTACGACGTTCGTGCACCCGGGTGATGTAGTAACTGGGATGCCCTCAACAGCTGCCACCCGAGGTTAGTCCTATCTGTCCAAAGTACCCCTAAGGACTAGGACCTCCTGCCGTTCCCACACATGATCTACCCTCCTCTACGTGAGGACGAGTACTCACGGAACATCAGGATGAACCTCCAGCTTAGCATTACCACATTCATACTTTACAAATTCCAATATTCATTCATGAGTCGTTCCTCCCCAGAACGCTCGTTCATAATCCACAACATTTCATTCATCTCATATTTTCTTCATCTTTCATTCTCAATCATTTAAATTCCATCTTTGTTCAAGGATTATTAAGGACATCAAATACCGAACGTTCAATCCTCACTCAGAACGAGGATGAACACTTGGAACGAGACAGAGAAGTCTCCCATTCCAGAATAGGATAAGACCGAGAGGGTTACTGTCAGGTTGAGAAAGAAACCGAGTACAATTATAGAACACAAGAGCGAACGTTACTTACAACATGAATCAGTTAAATGAACTGACTCTCGTGAGCTCAAACCAACACTTCAAAGAACATGTCAAGTACTAAGGCTCTAGGCCGGAACCAATGAATGTAGACACGTCAAGACGTTTAAAGAACCATACTTAGAAGAATTCACATACAAAAACCTAATGTTAGTCAATGACCGAACACGGTAGAGGGAAATTCTACTGAAGATGGACGAACGCTATTTTCATCAAAATAGATCAGACCATAAAGAAGTACAATCGCTTGGTATAAGATCGAGCACTACTCATTTCGAGAGCTTGGTGTGAGACCGAGCACTACTTAAATTTATAATAGAAAGCTTAATAAATATAATAAGATACTATTGGAATTGTGTTTAAAAATAACTAAATATACAAATACATACATTTACAACGTTTAATTTTATCACCGAATACTCAGATGTAACTACGCTTGGCCGAACGCTCAAGCATAGTATTACCACACGAAGACGCTCATCCTTAACTAGGATTCTTTCCAAATGAAAGAATCCAATTTCAACCAAGTTTACTAGAAACACCGAACGGTCAAGGACCGTTCAGTACCGAACGTACAATTTCATAGTGGAAATTTCATACCAGAATCATTTATCTTCAACTCATTTCTCAATACATAATTTCATAACTTTATAAATCCATATCATAATCACATTGCATACTTCATACAATCCATATCCTACTAATTAATCATATTCCACATAAACAATCATATCAGCATTCATACTTTATATATATTCAACCACTCAACAACATACATTCATTATCAACGAACGAGCAACGAACATACAATTAAATTAGATAAGCTTCCCTTACCTCTGAGCGTGAACGAACATCCTAGACCGATTACGGTTCGCTTGATTACAATTCCTTCTACCCTCAACGCTCAACGACTCTTCAAACCAGAATTAAACAATAGACCAAAATGGTTCAGAATGAAACTAAGAACTCATGCAACCAGAACTTGGTTTGCATGTGTACGAGAACGAACGGCTAAGGACAAGAAGAACTTACCCGTTCAGAACTCGAAACCAATCGGTTCAAACTGAAGCTTGGGACGCCGGAAGTGCTTCTACGGTGCCTGAATGGAGATCGGATAAGAGAAAGTGTGAGTTTCGGTAGAGAGAAGGGAGAGCTTTTTAGAGAGAAGAAGGAGAAATGAAAGATCAGATTTTTGGAGAAGAAGAGTGCATGCAGAGAGTGTGACGCGAAATTTCAGAAAATCAGTTTTGTTTAAAACGAACGTCCGCTCATCTGCTGACACCTGCATTCCACTATCTGATTTTCGGATCCTCGTTGCTTGACACCTGGCGTCCGTTCAGAGTGGTTTTGAGTGCGTTTTTAATGGTTGTGACACTTTACCATGTTTTATTATTTTATCATAGAATATTTTAAACCATTTATAATAAAAATATATTCACTAAAAATTTTCCGTGCAAATGCTTTTAGAATGACGTAGCCTTTATTTGGCTCTACAGACAAGAGAAGAGAGGGGAATTGGAGTCACGACTATTTTTGCAAAACAAAAAAGCGATTAATAGAAATTTACGTGATCAATGTCATAAATATTTCTATTTTTTAATATAATAATAAAACTAAATATTTAAATACTAAATATTAAATAATATAAAATAAGTTAACTATTGATAAATAAATTTATTTAATTTTTTGTTCGTTTTTATTTTCTTTTATTTAATTTAAATAATTTTACTTCTTGCTTATTTTTATTTCAAATAAAGTGTCTATGCCCAGAAAAAAAAAGGAAGATATAGACAAAATGATCACATAACCTTATTAAAAGAAATCAGGAATTAGGTTGGATGTTTGCATTCAATACTTGTACAAAACTCATCATGTGTAAATAGGAAATTAGCTTAAATTGAGTTTAAAAATTCATCTTAATCTGAATGTCTGGGGTTGGAATAGATGATTTAATCGTCACATCCAATTATACCCACAATCATTGAGACAGTGATATCCATCAAATTTAAGACCGCTTAAAAGATTTTTTTTTATATTAAAATACGTTAAAATAATTTTGTTCTAGAAAGTATATCATTCACACAAAGAAATTAGTATGTCATATTCATGTATAATCGGATTTAAATTATATGTTTTAAAAAATTATTTTGAGGTAAGTAAATTTAAGATTCCAAACTTACCTATTTTCAGATGTGTTTCATGATTGTTGTTTAGAAAATTGACATTCTCGTGTCTTATTTAACTTCTACTTCATCTATTAAAGATGATGAGTATGTTGCGTTATCATAAAAGTGTTTAGACCTTATCTTGTAATGTGATACTAACGTTCCTACTCATTACACCATTATAAGAACTTCCAAAGTTATTATAACATTCTAAAAAATGTCACCCAATACGTTAAAACAAACACTCTCGATTTTTAAACATGTAATTTCACATTTTACTATTGGCCATTTATTTTAGTTTGTTATTTTTATTTCTTATATATTCATCTACTTTAATTTTCTTTAGTATTTTTTTACCACGAGTTTTTTCCATTGATATTGATATAATAGAATTTATAATGAATAAAATATTACAAAAAAAAACAAAAAACAAATGTAAGACCATGAAAAATATTTACCTTAATAGTAACAATTTTATTACTAGTAGTAATAAATTTCTTTGTGAATGCAAAATATAATAAGTTTATGTAAAAATAAAATGTGGAAAGCTAAATAAGAAATTTTGGTAGCTTAATTGGTAGAAAATTATGGTGATTTCAAGAACATGAGTTCAAACTTTTTTCTACCTTTTTGTTAAAAAAAAATTAAAATATTGATAGTGGATGAAGCACTCCATGTTTTAAGGCATTATTGAGTAATCCAATATGATTAAAATATTAATATAATAAAATAATATTAAAATAATAAATAATATTAAAATAATAAATAATATTAAAAAATTGTTGAATAGTAAAATTTTTGGTTCTAGAGGGTTTTCGGAGAAACAAATTCTGAGCAAGAGATTAAGTCTGGAATAGAGATAGGGGAGCTAACCTTTCTAAGCCTTTATATTATGATTTAGTATTGTTTTATTACTATTCATGTCTTGAAATTCTGTGTGAATATTGTTAATGAAAAACATAGGTGCTTGTTATATATCTATCTATATTGAATTTCTGTGTTAATATTATATGTTGTTGTTTTGAATCTGTAAATAAGAAATTTGTTAAAACTAGTTGAGGAACACTTTGGCTAAGGAAAGACTTGGTACTTAAGTTGTCCATTGTGACGCACCTCTCTATCCTGAAAGTCTACTCGACAAGTTTTTAACTTAAATCTTGTTGAACAAATTATGTACTGTTAAATTATTATGCAATATATCTCGTTTGAATGAAAATGTCTGATGAATTCATGTTATTGTGGTAGATATGGAATTATGAATTATAATTGTGATGGTAGGATAGAGGAATCTTAAAAATCGGAGTTGGTACATCCCTGCTCATAGAGCAGCCCTGGTCAAATCCAGTAAGTTGTGACTAGTCATATGTACTGGCGTTTATGGTGAGTTTGATTAGTCAAACATTTGATTCTTCTCCGGTGACCATTTATGGTGATATTTTAGTATTGTTAATTTATTTTGTAATATATTCATTTTGTATGATTTCTGCGATGATTGGATTTTATTGGATTTGAATTTATGCATTTGAACATGATATGAGTATTATGGGGAGATTTTGTAAGGGTATAATATGAGTTGAGGAATATGAGCATGGTATGAGTCTCGTGGAGAGATTCAGTAACGATATGGTATTTGTGTATATATTGATGTTGAGGGTCTTGTAGTTGAAGGTTATCCTGATACTCTAATAATCATCCAGTCTCAAGTAGAGAATGATGAATTATGTGGTGAGAGGGGCAGGAGGTCTTGGTCTATGTGCCGGTTTTGGACATAGTGTTGAGGACTAACCTTGTGGATGGTGTGGAGTATTTTGCAAGTGTATTTGTAAGAGGAAGTAGAAGGCATCACAAGTGCATAACCTCCCGTGACCGCTCATCAACATATCATCGGAATGAGTGTCTATTGGGTATTGTGCAATGAGTGTCTATTGGGTATTGTGGAATGAGTGTCTATTGAGTATTGTGGAACGAGTGTCTATTAAGTATGGTGGGATGAGTGTCTATTAGTAATTGTGGTATTGTGGGATGAGTATCTATGATGCGATTGTTGTATGATGGTATGAGTATCTATGATGCGATTGTTGTATGATGATATGAGGGTGTCTGACATAATTATTATATGAGGTTTGTTGAGTGTATCAAAGTAATGGATGAGTATCTATGATGCGATTGTTGTATGATGGTAAGAGGATGTTTGACATAATTATTATATGAGGTTTGTTGAGTGTATCAAAGTAATGGATGAGTATCTATGATGCGATTGTTGTATGATGGTATGAGGGTGTCTAACATAATTATTATATGAGGTTTGTTGAGTGTATCAAAGTAATTATGCATGTTTTATAAATGATTGGTTGCATGTTAGCTCACCCTAGTTGTTTGTGTTTGTGTATGTGCGATGATCGTATAATTCGTTATACGAAAGCAGATGGAGGAATGTCGTCGATTCAGTATCAATGAAGAAAGAGATAGAGGAATTCGAGTTATAATTATGAGTTTGTAGTTGAAATTTGAGTTTAAAACATATATATATATATATATATATATATATATATATATATATGCATATATATATATATACATATATATATATATATATCAATTATGAATTATCAAGTGTGAGATTAAAGGATGTTAGCTTAAATGTAATGCTACAATATATCAATTATGAATTATCAAGTATGAGATTACGGGATGTTATAACAAACACTTTAAAAACAGGTTTCGCGTACGCATGATTTGTATTTACTTATATAATTTAAGGAAATGTCGTAAAACACTCTATTTTCTTGTATTTTATTATTAATTTTCAAAATATATATGCAGGAAACTCGTGAATGTAGTAGTTAATTAATTTGTTACCAAGAGACTTTGATGAATTAATTTTATGTTTTGGATGTATTTTTTTAATGTAATAATAATTATAATTCTCTTTTCTCCATAGATAGTTTTTTATTGGTTGGGTGAACAAAAATCCAAAAGGAGTAAGAATAAAATAAGTTGTCTGGTTGAAACTAAACAAAGTTAAAAGAAAAAGTAAATTATTAAAATAAAGGAAAAGGTTATGTGTTTAGCTGAAAGTAAAGAAAAAGAAAAGAAAGTGATAATATACAATGACAAACTCATCTCTTTATTTTCCTTTTACTTTTTCACTTTTTGTTATAAAATAAATAAATTTATTTTAAAGAGCATGGTTACCCACTTGTGATAAAAAAGTGCATAACTTCACACTCAATATAGAATTATGATTAACAATTGGATGTAGCTAATCCAAATATCATAACGACTATTATTAGAAAGTGATTTTTAAACCTAATTTAACTCTACAAATTGATTTGTAAAATAAAATTTATATTATATTTATATATTATAATTTGGTCTTATATTTAGTGGAGATAAAACTTCCAACAAAAATAAAGACTACATCACACAATTGAAGAGAAAAACTCTTACAAATAATCAAAATTTTCAATATTATCCATCAATTTTGGCAAGCTTGCAACGGGATCACAAAAATAGGCATATATTTTATTTTTTATTGCATCGAATTTGCAAATTGTATTTGCAACATGAAAAGGGCAATTTCGCCTCCACACGTAAATCGTGGAATTATATACTTTTAAAAAAAAAAGGACGGGGAAAGAACCAAAACCATAACTTTTCACCCAAATTCACATACTTGGATTCTCTAGGGTTTGGTCCATGAAAAAGAAGCCTAGACAAAAAAACAATAAACTAATGGGAACTACCTCCATACATCGCCGCTGAAGAATCAAAATACGTAACTTTTGATGTGATGCCAAATGAAAAAGCCACCAATTTTTTCATTAATCATCATAACTTAAAATACGTAGGAAAATATACTAGGACAACTCACGTCGATTTACTATTTTTGACGTATAATTATATAAGACAGCTGACATTATTATTAACATAAAACTTTAAAATTTAGTATTTATGAGTTTTACTTTTTTTTTTTTAAATTTTTTACTTATAAAAAAGTTTCATTATTTTCTATATATATAATTTGTTAATATAGAATATTTGGTAGTAGGTATATAAAACCTGAGAGAAATTGGGAAATAGCGTGAAATGAAAATGAAGTTTAGCGGTCGTAGAAGCATGCACGACTCATGCAGAACTTTCGCATTCTGGCGTGCGGGACCAGCTCACCTGTTTCTTTGTTTTTCTCTTTGCTAATCACTTTCCCTACCCATTATTCATTTCGATAGTTCTTGCACATCATTCATAAACTATAATAAATGCAAATATAAATTTAAGTGTTTTATGCAATTTTTAATGGAAAACTTTCAAAATGTATGACAAAAGTTACACCAAAGAATACATTCCCTACGAGCATAACTTTTTAGGGTTTTCACTTTCAAATATCTCAAAACGAACTTAAATTTAACTGCGATACGTCTACGACAATGTTCATGTTAACACAGCATTAATACTTGGTCATGTCAAAATGAGTTGATTTTCTAAACATTGGTTCTGAATTGCTTCTAGACTTAATTGCATTGTTATTATTCTATAAATGTTATCGTGTAATTTTTTTATTTCTACATTATACATTTATACTTCTTTAATTTTTCACACATGTTTATCAATCAATTATTTAAATGATATGGTACTTACACGTCCCGGTGTCAGTCATATCATTAACTTTGATGAACATCACAAAAACTTAGTAAAGAATCAGCTTCTTTTATTACTAATACGACGATGATAAAATACGTAAAAATATAAATATATGACGACGAAATGTACAAAAACGGTTGAATGATTAGAATGTGCGAAAATTAAAAACCTGATATTACTAAACGTCTAATGGTATCTCTATTCTATAATTGTTTTACATTCATAAAATTATTATATAATATTTTATACTAAAGTTTATGTAATTATAGGTTCTTTTCATTAAATTTCATTTTAAAAGTATAAGTATAATTTTAATATTAATTTTTTTGACAATATCATATTTTTACTGTAATTTAAAAAATAAATTAATTAATTTTTAAAATAGTATATAAATAAGAACAGATATATTCGTCACCCCGTAAGAACAATGTAGCACAAACTTTTTACATTAAAAAAATGAAAATAAAACGAATATAATTTTTTATTTGAAAGATATGATTGAGATAATGATTGTGATGGAACCCGAATCCCTTTACTCCGTTTGGATCCCTAATTATAGAAGTGTGGTACCAATAGCTCGAATGAATCCCTGAAATAGATTACAGATTTGTGGTACCAATATCCAGAATGAATCTATTGCATGATAGCAACAAAAAGATATAGTTTATATGAATGCAGAACCGCTTATGTTTGGAGGGAATCCTGGTCATACCGGATTCAGAACATCAATGTCAGATGATCACATCACGTCAAGCTAAAGACAAGTTCAATGAATACTAACAAAAAGTAAATAACATTTAATGTCTGACCTTAGGTTTTGACATGGCCACACATGAACTGTTGACATCATGCCTGACGAATGTCTACTTGTACTTTTTCACACAAGAAAGCGGAATCTTCACTCTTCTTATTTTTAACATTATGCTAGTTTAAGACCCCTACGTATACATTTCATTACTTTATTAATTAAAAAGAATTTTAATTTTATTTAGTATATTTTGAAAAAAATTATATTACTGATAAATATATTAAATTTATTTTATATATTATTATTATCTTTATTTTAATATTATTACTAGTTTTCTATTTTAGTTAATGATAATATAAGAAATTAGGTTATCGAAGATAATTTTATCCTACATGAAGTAAAAGTAAAAATGAACATAAATAAAAGTATTAAAATTTTATTGTCCAAAAGATTTGAATTATAAGAGATATATTTTAATTTTTCTTACATGAAATGTTTCTAACTCGTTGGAATTTTAATTTTTTTTTTATATTTTTTATTGAAAAATCTAACAAACTAGTAAGCTTAGATAGAGTTTGTGAGTAATTCTTATATCAAAAATTTTCATAATAATAATAAGTTTCTCTGTAAAATTCTAGAAAATAGTATTTTAGAAGTGGTAGTAATTTAAAAGTAGTGAGACTCGGTTATTTTAGTATTAAATGTTTATTTCTAAATAGTTTTGTTATAAACGAATTTCATTATTTTAAAATCTATTATTTCTTTAGAAACCACTTTTTTAGAGTTCTCTACCTTCTCTCTAAGAGTTCTAATTTTTGAGTCATCTCTTTGACGATCAAGAGGTGTCTAGATGATCACGGCGTCAAGGTCTACAAATCTAACCGATCAATTTTTGTCACAGAGCATGTAAGTTTCTACTCATTTTTACCTATGAGTTTTGGTCCTTATCATGCAAAGAAAATTGTTTTGCATGTATTAATTGATTTTATTCCTTTGTTCTTGGTTGATCTAGAGTTCTGAGGACTATGTTCGTTTCCAATTTGGTGTTTTGTAGGTTCGTTTAGGTATTCCTTGCGGTTCAAGTAATCGGTGGAGTGTTTTTAGAGTTGGACAATTTCTTTGAGAGGTAAGGGAAGTTAGTGTTTGCCTTTAAATTGGATTATAATGTATGATGTTGTGACTGCTAGTATGTATGTTCTTGTATATTGTTGGTTATGTCTAAAATGACCTAGTTGATGTTAATTGTGTTTGATTGAGAAGAATAAATAGTAGGATGCTTGATTCCTTGTGTGAATTTTGTGTGAATTTAGAGTAACCTTGTGAATGTGGTTGGTATGATCGTGTTGGTGTTAGTTTGGGTTGAAAGGTTAAGAGTATAGGTGTGCGTAGAATTATAGGTTAATTTTGGTCTAAAATGGAGGTTGCAAGGGGTAAATCGGTGAGATTGGGGTTGGTTGGAGTTATATGAATTTCTAAGGTTGGTTTGGTGTTGTTTAAGACTTGATAAAGTGGTGAATGTGTTAAAATCTGGTTTAGAAATAATTAATAGTAAGTTGGTGTTATTTTGGTTAGTTTTAAGATTCATTTTTGGGGGTTTGGACTAGTGATATTTTGAATCCATGGTTCTATGCTCAAATAGAAAGTTTGGGGTGGGTTAGTAAGTCATTTCTTACTTGTTAGAGTTTTTAAGTTACTTAAAAGTGAGCTAGAACTTGTAGAATTCATTTTTGGTCTCTAAAATGAGGTTTTGATTAAGTTTAGATTGAAATCTTGTGATTAATCAATTTAAAATGTGTTTAGGTTGGTTTAATTATGATTAGTTAAGTCAATTCTAGTTTAGAATACAATTTAGGAGTGTTAGAAGTTCGAAAAGATGCATATGATATGTCATGAAGGGTTGAGGGGTGCAAATTCTACATATTTGATACTATAGAATTATGCAGTCTCATTGAGCGAGTATGTGTCTGCTGAGTGAGCAAAACACTTCTAGCTGAGCGAGATTTGTTGCTAAGTGAGAGGTGAGTGAGCAAAGCTCACTGTTTCTGTTTTCACACAGCGAGTCTTGGTGGCTAAGCGAATGGGCTGGTAGACACTTTTAGCTGAGCAAGCAGAATTGGTGGCTGAGCGAAAATATCAGATTTTCAACTAGGTTTTTATATATTTTCTTAAAGTGTGTGCATTGTATGTGAGTGTTTAAATGATTAATTTCTATTACTTGTTGTGGAGTATGAATTCATTTGTAGTATGAATTGGAGACAAGATTATATATATATATATATATATATATATATATATATATATATATATATATATATATATATATGATGAATATGTGGTTGATTATGTGAATGGTATTGATGGACGTAATTCCATGACTCGTGAAGAGGTTACATGGTGGTGCCCTGTAGTGTTGTTTGTATGAATGGGAAAATTTAATCCGGAGGTTTATCGTGACACTCTCAATAACCCCAATCTCAAGTAGAGATGGATCATTATGGGGTGGAGAGTAGTAAGAGGTCCTAGTGTATGGTCATCGGTTAAGGATATAGATGTTGACGGGCAAACCTTGTGAATGGCGTAGGTTGGTGTTTGTATATGGATTTGAATGGGTATTATTGGAGACCACCACAAGTGCATGAACCACCGTAGCTTGACATTCATACTGTATTCGAATAGTCAAGTATAAGTTTGTGACATATTTAGGATGAATATTTATTGTGTCTGTAGAATGTGATGTATGATGAAATTTTATTGTTTGAGATCTGAATAAGAAAAGTGGTGGAAGTGTTGAAGCTTAAGTTAAGAAAGGAATAGGAATTACCTAAAAAGGAAGTAGAAGAAAAATAGTTTGAGAAGCGGTTGTGTAACACATAGAGCCGATTTAAGGAGAGCTTAGTAGAAGGAAAATTTTTTAAGTTGAGAGAACATGAGGTCTTTGAAGAAGAATGAATATTGTAAGGGTCTTAAGTTAAGTAAATAATCGGAAGGAGATGGTTAAGTTTTCTCAACAAGTGGATGATTCAAAGTCAAGTTTAGAAGGATGTTTCTATATCAATGGTTCGAATAAGAGAAAGGTTTGACCATCGGTTGTGATGGAAGATTTCAAGCACCGAAGGATGTAGTACATCAGAACGTTAGTTTTGTAAGAAAAGGTAATGTAAGAGAATTAAGAGCACAATGTGTGAGGAATGGGAAGAAAGGTCTTGAAACAGATAAAATGGGAGTGGCTACAATGTAAGTTGTTGAAGTGATTATCGAGATGATCAAAGAGTTGGGTTGGTTGAGAGGTTCAGGGATGTGAGGATGTAGATTGAGTTTAAGTCAATTTTCATCAGGTATTGTTTTGTGGTGGTGTTGAGTGACTGATTGAGTTTGATCAAGAGAGAAGTAGTTGTTGGATGTTGGGTTATAGAAGACAGTGAAACTGTGGGATTCAGAGTAGGTCAGAAAGTTTGCTTGATGGGTGATGGTACGCTATGGTTCAAAGGTTCAAAGACAAGCCTTGTGTTGATGAGGTTTCGAGTTGAAGAAGTAAATTCTTGAAGAGAGTTTGAGGGTAAGTTGACAATTTATGTTATGGTAGGGGTTCCATGAAGATTTCTATGTTATGTGGCATTTGACGAGGTGATCAAAGTGCTTAAGTTGGAGGTTTATGTGAAGTAATTTCTTTGTAGGTTTGAAGCTTGACCTTCTGAGAGAATAGGTTGTTTATAAGCCTTATTCTAAGGGAGTTTTAGTCTTTCAAAGGTGTTTCTAGTTTTGAGAAAGGAAGACCAATGGTGATGCACCAAGGGTGAATTAAGATATAGTTGAGAATCAGTGTTATGTAAATCAGGAAAGTTTGGCATACGCAAGTGAAGGAAAGATGAAGTTGTTTCTTTTATAAGATAGGACTGTGATCGCAAGGATGGTTTGGTTGTGTTCCAATCCTTTTTATGGTGGTTTTTGATCTTCAAGAGAAGTGTAGTTTTTCAAGAAGAATTGTTAATGGTTATACATCAGGCATGGATCAAGTTAGAAAATGAGGACAAGTGTTGAAGTGAAGAATAGTCTTTTGATGTAAGAGTTTTTGGTTGGTGTTCTGAAACATGTACTAGAATTTTCACATTAGAGTGGTGGGGTTCACTATTACATTGGTGTCTAAAGTAGAACCCAATGTTAATAGTTCATAATGGGATAATTCTTGTTAAGTGTAAAGAGTGCAAGAGGCAGGCGGTGGATTGGTTAGAACAACGGTAGTTTGGACTCAGTTCAATCATTGGGAGAACTACAAGGTTAAAGAATCTTAGAAGAAAAATAGAGGACAAATTGGAACAATCTGGTACAAGTCTTAATAGTCGGGAGTGAGTTCGGGCATGTACATTTTCGAGGAGTAGAAATAATGTTGAGGAAATGGAATGACAAAGTTATCATAGAAGAGAAGCATTATAAGAGTTTTTGCAAGATCATAACAGTTTTGAAGAAGGTTCTTCTAGGGTGAATCTTTGTGGGTTACAATTGGCATGAAGAGAGCATTCTTTCAGTAAATTGATGAGTAAAGAAATATGTGGAATCAGAGTAGCGCAACAGATGAGGGTGGACATGTTCTTATCAGAAAGTGGTGTGTATGAAGAACTTTCTTAATCATGAGTTGGTGGTTTGTGAGGGATGGGTTTCTTTAAAATAGTATTGGTGTTGTTATATGAGAATGAGTTGGTAGTGTTTGGTGATCTTCAAGAATCAGAAGTGAGTTTAGGTATAGAAGAAATAACTATCAAGCAAAGAAGATAAGTGAGCCTACGATTTCAGGCTTTAATGTCAACTTTGAAATGATGAAGTGATATAAGACGTTGAACAAGGAAAGTGGGTCAATGGGATGAAGAAAAGAAGTTGAGTTATGGTTTCGAGTTGTAGTGTCAATCTTGAGGTAAGGAAGTGTTAACAGATGGTTTGAACAAAGAGGAGATTCAAGTTCTTGGTTTGATAAGGATTAAGTAAGAGTTCGTTGAAGAGTATGAAGACTGAAGTCTGAAGTGAAGTTGTAAAGAGATTTCATTAGTATAGTTGAAATACTATGACTAATGTGTTTCTCAAAATGGTTGAGAAATGGCAGTTTGGACAATCCTAGTCTGAGATGTATCATAAGTTGGCTTGGTACTGATAAAGCTAGTGATATCAAGTTGAGGAAGATACAGATCTAAGTATGTTTACATGCTAGTGGGTCAAGAAATGCATATGGTTTAGTTCATGAGTTAACAAAGTGATGATGGAGTGCTCAAATTGGTTTTGTTACTGCAATGAAGAAGACTTTTACTTTGGTAATGGGATAGTATAGTTGAAAAACTATGCTACTCAAAAGTGGAAATCAATAAAGCAATGTGAAGTCCTCAGAATGAGTGTAGTTAAAGGTGATCAAGAGCATAGCAATTGGTATTAAATCAAAAGTTGTAGTGATCAAGTTAGTGGTATGGTAGTTCTTAGAGGAAGCAAGAGGAGGTAAAAGAGCATCAGTTTAGGGTTGATCTGAAGTCAAGGCTAGCGAAAGTTTTATAAGATATTTATAAGAAGTAGCGGAGGATAGATGTGGGGTTGGTAGTGTTGTAGACACAATATGGTTAATTATGTGAAAAGAGGTTCTTAAGATCTGAGGTTTAGGGGTTGAGTTTTGTTTTGAAAATAATGGCTATACCAATCTAAACTATTGAGCACTAGAGCATTTTAACACAGAGCCAATGTTTTCATGTCAGTAAAGTTGTTGTGGAGTAGTATCTATGTCAAATAGGTGGTTGTAATAGAGAATGTAAGGAAAGTAGGTTGTTCCTTCTATTTGACAAGTGAATTTTTGAGGACGAAAAATTTTCTTGTTAGGCAAAATGTAAAACCCAAGAAAATGGTATTTTAAAAGTGGTGGTAGTTTAAAAATAGTGAGACTCGGTTATTTTAGTAATAAATGAGTTTCATTATTTTAAAACTTATCATCTCTCTAGAAACCACTTTTCTAGAGTTCTCTACCTTTTCTCTAAGAGTTCTAACTCTTGAGTCATCTCTTTGACGATTAGGAGGTGTCTAGACGATCATAGCGTCAAGGTCTACAAATCTAACCCATCAATTTCTATCATAGAGCAAGTAAGTTTCTACTCATTTTTACCTGTGAGTTTCGGTCCTTGATCATGCAAAGAAAACTGTTTTGCATGTATCAATTGCTTTTCTTCCTTTGTTCTTGGTTGATCTAGAGTTCTAAGGATTCTGTCCGTTTCCAATTTGGTGTTTCGTATATTCGTCTAGGTATTCCTTGCGGTTCAAGTAATCGGTGGAGCGTTTTTATAGTTGGACAATTTCTTTGAGAGGTAAGAGAAGCTAGTGTTTGCCTTTAAATTAGATTATAATGTATGATATTGTGACTGCTGGTATGTATGTTATTGTATACTATTGGCTATGTCTAAAATGATCTTGTTGGTGTTAATTGTGTTTGCTTGAGAAGAATAAATGGTAGGATGCTTGATTCCTTGTGTGAATTTAGAGTAACATTGTGAATGCGGTTGGTATGATAGTGTTGGTGTTAATTTTGGTTGGCATGATAGTTTATACATAACGCATGTCTCATTCTCTTTCAAGGCTCGTATCTCATTAGCCATTGCAACATGGTAATTGGAATCCTTTAGGACTTCCTTAAAATTCTTAGGCTCTTTTCCCATTATCACAACTGCAATATAATTGTGATGTTTAGCAAAAAAAAAAATATTCACGTTTATAAAATAAGTAATAAAATAAAAGTATGTTAGATATGTTATTAATCAGATGAACTTTACTTTTCTATTAATATCTATTAATATAAGTGACAAAATCTTTTACTTTTCTATTAATATCTATTAATATAAATGACAAAATCTTTATACATTATTGATGAGATTTTGGTTTTCATCCTCTTCTATTTTTGTTTTCATATTTTCTTTTTACACTCGTAACATGAGTCCAATCAACTTTAAGTACACTAGTAAAAAATATGCTTTTTAACTTGCCTAATAGACTTCGGTCTAAGAAAAACCGAAGCCTATCAGAAAGCGGTGGCAATTTTGTAGTTTTGATGAATTTATATGCCTCGGTTCAGTGAGAACCGAAGCATATAGCACATATTATAGTCTATTAACTCGGTTAAAGGTGGAATCGAGGCTTATTACCTCTATTGACTCGGTTAGAGGAGAACCGAGGCTTATTACCTCTATTGAATCGGTCAACGGGGAACCGAGGCCTATTACCTTATTGACTCGGTTAGAGGAGAACCGAGGCTTATTACCTCTATTGACTCGGTCAACGGGAAACCGAGGCCTATTACCTCTCGCACATTACCTACTCTCACAGCAGAAGCAGAAACGCTTTTACCTACTCTCACAGCAGAAGCAGAAACGCTTTTCTTTCCTCTCGCAGTAGAAGCAGAAACAGAAAGGGGAATCTCTCTTCTCCTACTTGGCAGCCACGGCGCGAGGAGGTTATTTCCTCCATTGCAGCAGCTTGCACTCTGGAGGGGAGGCGCGATGGTGGCCGGCGTCGAAAGCGCAGGGGAGGCGCGATGGTGGAGACGAGTATCGCGGCGGCGATGATGGGAGGCTCGTCGATCTAAGGCGTTTGGTGGGAGGTTCGTCGATCTAAGAGTTGAACGAATCGCGGTGGTTTCTGTGGAGGCGAGGTGGCGGCTAGGTCACACTGAGATCGCGGCGAGGTCGCGGCGAGACCGCAGCGAGGCTGCGGCGAGGCCGCAGCGAGGTGGTAGTAAGGTCGTGGCGAGGTCGCGGCAAGGGCGTCCTGCAGCGGTAGCGTTTCAGCGAGAAGGGGAGGCATCAACCTTCATCTTTTCTTCTCTCTGTTCTGGTTTGGCCTTGCAGGAGCCTCTCTTCTTCCCCAAATCGTTCTCAGAGTTGGTGATGACAACCTCCGCAATGCTCATTGCATCAAATCCCATACTTTTTTTTCTGTGTTATTTTGGGAGCGATTTCTGTGTAGTTGTTGTTGGAGTGCTTGCTTCTGAGATTTGGTTCTGTATCTTTTGAGATTTGGTTCTGTGAAAGGGATTGAAAATTCAATAACTTGCTTGGACTGTGGACTGTTTTGCTTGCTTGAATTGTGGATTGTTTATTGTTTTGCTTGAACTTGAACTGTGGATTGTGCAACGAAGAGAGAGAAGTGGACTATGCAACGAAGAGGGAGAAGTGGACTGTGCATACCCAAAAAAAAAACACGTTATTGCCTCGGTTATCTAAGAACCGAGGCATAATCTGATCTCGTTTTAACCCGGTTCAGAACCGAGGCATAAAGCCACCCCCTTTTTACCTCGTCCGTATATGCCTCGGTTGCAAAACCGGTGCCTATAAGCAAAATTAACCGGTGCTATTTCCCCTTACTGCACTAGTGGTAGTACCTTACCGTCTACATTATTCATATTTTCTCCTTCATCAATTACTACACTAATTCCATTATAATCTCCACACAACTCCCTTAAAGTTATAATTATAATTACATAACATGAAATAACCATAGTATCAAATAATTAAATAATATGAAATTAAAAATATCTTACCAGTAAAGATAGTTAAAAATAATATCCAATAATAAAATAGTATGAAATTAGAACACCCAATTAAGTAAAGATAAATATAAACAACATCAAATAATAAAATGTGACATAGAAGTTTGTGTCTTGATTGGAAGATTAGGTATGAAAAACAAGTTCGGTGGAAATTGAGAAATGGGGGAGGTATTCCTATTTTGCCTGATGGTTAGGTGAGAAAAATCCGGCTACTTAGTCCAATAGAATTCTAAAACTCTCCATCATATGATGTTAGTGATTTAGGTTGTTGGGAGGAAGAATTATGGAAGAGGAAATTTTACCTGAGATAGGCAATGGTTTGAGTGGGAGAGACCATTTATATCTTCTTTTCACTACTTTAGAAACTATAAAGAAGAGAAAGGGTACGAGATTTTAGCTATGGAAGCAAAAACCATCACGAAAATATGTAGTATCTTCTACATATGGGAAAATTTTTTAATGACGCAGCACCAACACAAACTAAAGCTATTTTTGCTCGTGTATGGAACTTCCATGTCTAACCAAAGCTAGCTTGTCTTGTGAGGAGAATAGACTTCCAACAAGACAGTTTCTTTTTGTAGAAAATTTTCTTAATGACGAGACATGTGATGGATGAGATTAACGCAATATATTCGAATCCAATTAAATTATGTAAAAGATTAACCCAATCTCAATCAAAAACAATATATTTATAGATATTTTTCTTTATATAATATTCAATTTTCTTATATCTATATAAGTGTGCATCATATTTTCGTTCCGTGTGCTTTTACCAGGACGTTTTTCTAAATGTTTTCCTTAATCGAAGGTTAGTATATTAGTGCCTGTGATGTGAAAGTAAGCTTTCTACAACATGATATTCTCTGTTATAATAAAATGCGGTTCGGTTTCAATTGAATAAGACCATTGATAATTCGATTTATAGATTTATTAATAAGCTTATTTTATAAAATAACATTTAAAAAATTAAAATATAATTATTTTAAGGTTTAATCCTTTTTTATATCCTTATTTTTTAAGGATCGTCTCAAACAGGTCTTCATATTTTAAAGTCTCTTGGTTAGGTCTTTAATTGTTAAAATTTGAATCAAATTAAACCTTGCCGTTAAATTAGGTAGACGGCGTCAAAAAAATTGATTCGTGGCTTAGTGACTTCACTGAGTTCTGTTGATGTGGCATATATTGGTTATCTGAGTTGGCTTTTTTTTATTTATTCATTTAAAAAAATTAACTTTAATCAAAACGCAACGTTTTGTCTACAAAAAATGTATTTTTTAATTGAGTGAAGAACGTTTTAATTATTTGGGGGAATTTGGAAAATTAAAAGGGATTTGAATAAAACCCTAAATTGGAAGACTGAAATCCCATAAATGAAACACCTGCCTGAGGAGAGCAAGAACGAAAGAAGCTTTCACATCTCCACCAGCAAGAACCAAAGGAAGTCGCTCCTCCATGGAAGCACCGGAGAAGAAAGAAAGCAACCAGAAAAGGGAATTTCATGGAGCACCACTTATGAACGCTGAAGAGCATGACGGTTTGAATTTGACTGATGTGCTTGATTTTGAAGAGATATTAGTCAGAAAAAAAAGGAAACAGAATATTTTGCAGCGTGAACAAATGGTTTTTGCAGCGTGAACGCGATACTAGATCTGCGAGTGAAAGGGTTTTGCCATTGCCTGCATCTGCACGAGCTGAACCTGGGAAAAGAAGAAGCTTCTCGATGTGGTTCTCCCACACATAGAAGAAGGAAACCTAGAAAATTGATAACTAATTTAGGGTTCTTTGCAAATTTTAAATTAGGGTTCTAAATGGATTCTGATTTAGGAAAGGTTTAATCATTTGTTAATTGTTTTTTATTTAAACTTTCATTTCTTCAATTTAGGGATTCCTTCATTTAAAACGTTCATTTATTCTGTTAAAAATCAAAATGTTGCGTTTTGATTTAAAAATTTAACTTTTTTAAATATAAAAACTCACCATTAAGCCAGGTCAACAACAGTACTGTGCCACATCAGTACCATTTGGTCATCTCAACAACTCACCGCATCATTTTCTTTAACACCGTCCACCCAACTTAACGGGAAGGTCTCCATTGATTTCAATTTCCAAGGACCATTTTGACACACTTTAGAAAACGAGGACCTAAGTGAGACAATCCTGCACAAATAGAGATGTCGAAAAAGGATTAAACCTTATTTTTAAAACATATATATATATATATATATATATATATATATATATATATATATATATATATATATATATATATATTTGAAAGCGGTCAAAATGTAATTCATTTTAAAAAAGAGCACGTTTTATCCAATAAAAATATTTGAAGTAGCTTATCAAGTCTCATTTAAGAGTATTGAAGGAGGGTGCAGAATTATGATGCTACTGCTACTTACCAACTACTCTTGACAGAAAGATATGAAACATTGTGCAAGGCCATTAAATTTATTTGTATCTATTTTTATGATATGTCGGCATTCGTTGATACAACATAAATATATGCATAGGTATAACAATGTGTACGACACATTTAGGGCCTGATCTTCCATTCAGTTTGGAAAGTAGAATAGTGTATAATATAATTTAATCTATACTATTTTTATTTTTTCAGAAAAATAATATGTATTGATTAACTGTTTGGTCATTTATAAATCCAGCAATTTATTTGACCATTGACTCCAAACAAGATTATTTATAAAAATAATTAAGTTAACTTTAAATTAAGTTATTGACATATAGACTATAATTGAGTTAGTCCTAATCATATAAGAGTGTTTTCTACATATAACACTTCATTGGATCGAACATAAAAAAAAAAATAAAAAACAAACCATCGATTTTACAAACCAAAACAATTAATCATGAGACTCTTCATTTTAAATTTCTTGATATTTTATCATGTTTTATGTTTTCAATACGATTTTACTGAAAAGATTAAATAAAATTTGGTGTATTTAAAGTTTTGTGATGCCTTTTATATTCAATATTCAATAAATATGCAAATTAAGTTTTAAAGTTATCTTTATTATTTTTGAATTAATAATAATTACATGTAATCGATATAATATGATATTGTTAAGCATGTTAATATGTAACACGGCTAAATTTAATATACCGATATTGTTTTAATTTTAAAATAATAAAATGATTATTAATACCAAATTCGCATGTTTATTAAGCTTTACTATAAAGAAAATGGTTAAATTGTTTCTAAGATTCGAATTCTAATATACGTGAACATAACACGAAATGAAAGATATAATAAGGATGATCAAATGGAGTGTTTAACTCGTGGCAAAATTTTACAAATTCGAGTGCAACGAAATGGAGAAAATTAGTAGCTTTTGATTTTTGGCATTTTTCAATTATGCAAATTTGTATATCTCCCATACAATACATATGGTTAAAAGTACAGTTCAATCTTTATTATCTTCGAAGTTCAAAATATATTTATTAAAAGAATATTTATAAATTTATAACAATTATAATTAATCTCATTAATTTAATATTATATTATTATTTATGGTAAGATATAATTTTGTTAATTATTTTAAAATAAGTATTATTTTAATAATATTTTTTAATATTATAATGTAGATTTATAATCCATGTTAATCTTATAAATAAAATTAGTATTTTTTAAAAAATATTTATCCTAAAACTTAATCTCATGCTCTTTACTCTATTCTCATAAATTTAAACTTTTTTATTAATTTAAGAGTTTTTGTAGGTATATCTTCTCTTATACTTCAACCTTTAAAAATACATAAAAAGAATTTAAAGTAATTTAAATAAGTATGTTCAAGATCTTGGTAAAAATATTTGACAGTAGAATTTTAATAAAACATTTTTATGATCTTATTTTTTTATAATCACCGCCAAAAGTCAAGCTCAATTTTTTGACAAGATAGAATTCAACCCATGACAATCCTTCAATAATACAAATGTCCTTGTGCATCTTACATCGGTTGAAATAAAGACAACATGGATATCACTTAATATATACATATAATTGTTTATCATCAAGTAAAGTTATAATTATGTAAACATTTAATTAATATAATAAATTACTAAAATAATTAGGTATATAATTAAAATTTAAATGAGTTCACTGCCCACAAATACTTAATTTTAGAAATTTTTAAAATTGAAAAAAGAAAGTGCAGTAATCTTAAGATTTAATGACCAGCCTAATTGATATGGTAGGTATTTATTTGTTTTTCATTGCTGGAAAATATGGTAAGGTATTGAATAACATTTGGCAATTCGAGAAATAAGAAATTAAATTCATACCAAGTGAGAAAAAATAATAAGAGAAAATAAGTAATGTGTAATATCATATACTAATCATTTTTAAGTGTCAGATATTATCTCAATTATTACAATAATTGAAAAATAATATTTGTACCATTCATGGATTATTAAGAGCACTGATAGTTATTTCACAATATTTTTATTTAACTATTTTTGTGAGTCTTATTATGTTATATTATTTTTAAATTCTTAAGACTTACAGTTTTATTAATATTTTATTTAATTATTGGCAGAATATATAATTTTAATATAAAGAATATTTTTTATTTTTAAACTCTATGGTCTTATTTAATATTCTATATCTTACTTTTATGTCCTCTTAATATATTTTAATAAAAGAAAATCTTAATTTATTGATTTAGTATATTTATTAGACGAATCATAAGTTTAATACTTTTCCATCCATTGAAATATATATGCTCATAAAACTTAAGATTATGAATCATAAGAATAAAAATAAGTATATTCTTACATTAGAAAACATATATTTCTATCCATATATAATTACATAAACAATCAGTTAGAACACGAGTCTTATAAAATTATTATTTTTAGAGTAAAAACTGGAAAAAAAATCCTTCTTTTTTCAATGTAGATGACTAAAAGAAATTTGTGTAATTTCTTTGGATTTAATTTCAAAAGTGTTATCCCGTTACTTTTAACACTTTTTATACTTTGACCAATGTAATATAACGTTATTATTTGTTTATCATTTCTACGTTCCATAGAAAACCGAACGATTAAATCGTGCCAAATTGTTTAAATTAAAAAGGAAATATGAGAAATAAAGATAATTTGATTGTTTTGGTTTTAAACTTTTCAATACATAAATTTAAGTCCTGTTTTAGTGTGACGCACCACATCTAGAAGTAACACATGACCCCACAATAATGAGAAATGTATTTCTTTGACTTATACACCACATAATCATGTAAGCTTCTATTGACTTATACACGGAAAAAATAATAATACTTTAACAATATTTTTTTGACAATATTTTAACATTATTTACGTGTCATTGGTCCATGTTAATGTTTATGATTATTATTATTGATTATAGAGTAATTTTGGACCAATCACATAATGACACGTAGATGATATTAAAATATTGTTAAAAAAATATTGTCAAATATCATTATCTATACAAAAAAAATGAATAATTCAAATAAATCGATATTATAACACCGTTTCCGAGAACTCATTTAGATACATATTCAAATAAAATGCCATCTATACATATTCAAATAAAATGCTCAAGTTGATAGGTATCCAATAAATAATATTGAATTTAAATTACTTTTATTTTAAATTTTTTAAAACTGAAATATCTTATTAGAGAGAAATAGTGTAAATTTGTTAATTTTTATATTTAAATAAAATATTTTAATTATTATTAAATATAAAAATTTATTTTAATTATTATTGAATATAAAAGTTTGTTTTAATATTAAACAAAATTGTTTTTAATCAATATTAAAACAATTACCTAAAATAGCGTTGACCAAGATAGTTTTTCTAATATTTTTTATAAGAATTTTTTGGAATTTTTTCAGTGATAAAAACTAAAATATTCTTACCATTGGGTACAACATTCTGGTTTATGAACATTCTTAAAAAATTAATAAATTCTAGCCAATATTAATGATGTCGGAAAATAATTCCTATGAACATCGAATAAATAAATATTAAAGATATCATAAAATAAATTGATATTAGTAAAAAAATAATTCTACATGAGAACTTTTTTGAGAAAATTCTAATTAATATTAAAGAAAAAATAATTCAAACAGGCCAGCTAAAAAATAACAACTACCACTTTAATATCACACCATTCCTTATTAATAGTCAAGATAAATTAAATAAACATTTACATGATATTTATTTTTTGTTTAATATTAGTAGAAAATTAATATTTGTAACATCCCACAATCTTATATTGTAATATTACATTTAAGGTAACATCCCTTAATCTCACACTTGATAACTCATAGTTAATATATATATATATATATATATATATATATATATATATATATATATATATATATATATATAGGGGTTTGCTAACGCGTGTACGCCTGTTTTTCAGTTGGTACATTTTAGCAATGTGTACCGGGTTTTAGTAGACAAAAATATCCTTATATACCATGAATTCAAGGTTAAGGGTATTTTAATAATTTTCATTCTCAAAACTAAAAAAAAAAAAAAAAAAGAAACCCCCAAACCCTTACTCACCTCTCTCATTCATGTTAACCCTTTCTCTTTCATCTTTCTCACTCCAATCTTTTCTCTGTCATCCCTACTATAGCCCCAATTGAAAAAATCAGAAACACTTGTCGTTAAACAATCTTACAAAAAAATGATTTTATAATGAGTTTTGATCTTATAATTTTTGTCTTATCTAATTTTATCCAATTTTCACAAGCATAAAGGAATTGGTAGTTGACCTGAAAAAATCAGAAATACTTCTTGTTAAACAATTTCTTACAAAAAATGATTTTATAATGAGTTTTTATTTTATAATTTTTGTCTTATCTAATTTTATCTAATTTTCACAAGCATAATGACATCCGAAAGAATTGGTAATTGGCCTGGAGGGTTTTTTTAGAGATGATGATTCAACATATGCAGATGATGAAATTAGAGAAATTAGTGAAGATGGTGAAATTGAAGAGATCTTGAATGAACCTTTGCCTCAAGGTGAATATGTCAATGACTCAACTTAACTCTTTAGAAAGACAAATTGTTTAAAGGCAAGTGTTTCTGATTTTTTTCAATTGGGATTACAGTAGGGATGACAGAGAAAAGGTTGGAGTGAGAGAGATGAAAGAAAAAGGATTGAGAGGAATGAGAGAGGTGAGTAAGGGTTTGGGGGGTTTCTTTTTTGTTTTTTTTTAAGTTTTGAGAATGAAAATTATTAAAATACCCTTAACCTTAAAACGTAGAATCCATGATATATAAGGGTATTTTTGTCTATTAAAATCCGGTACACATTGCTAAAATGTACCAACTGAAAAACAGGCGTACGCGCGTTAGCAAACCCCATATATATATATATATATATATATATATATATATATGTTGTAAACTCAGATTTCAACTACAAACTCATAAATATAACTCGAATTCTTCTAATTTATTCTTCTATCTCTTTCTTCATTGACACTGAATCAGACGACATTCTTTCATCTGCTCCCGTATAACGAATTATACGATCATCGCATATACACAAACAAGTAGGGTGAGCTAACATGCAACCCATCATTTATAAAACATGCATAATTACTTTGCACACTCAACAAACCTCATATAATAATTATGTCAGACACCCTCATACCATCATACAACAATCTCATCATAGATACTCATCCCACAATACCCAATAGACATTCATCCCATAATACTCAATAGACACTCATCCCACAATACCCAATAGACACTCATTCAACAATACCCAATAGACACTCATTCCACAATACCCAATAGACACTCATTCAAGAATACCCAATACACACTCATTCCAGAATACCATTTAGACACTCATCCCACAATACTCAATAGACACTCATCTAGATGATACGTTGATGAGCGGTCACGGGAGGTTATGCACTTGTGATGACTTCTACTTATCCTTACAAATACACTTCCAAAATACTCCATACCATCCACAAGGTTAGTCCTCAATACATTTAAAACCAGCACATAGACCAGGACCTCCTGCCCCTCTCACCACATAATTCATCATTCTCTACTTGAGACTGGATGATTATTAGAGTATCAGAATAACCTCCAACGATAGGACCCTCAACATCAACATATACACAAATACCAAATCATTACTGAATAACTCCACGAGACTCATAACATTCTCATATTCCTCAACTCACATTATACCATTACAAAATCTCCCCATAATACTCATATCATGTTCAGATGCATAAATTCAAATCCAATATAATAAAACCAATCATCACATAAATCATACAAAATGAATATATCACAAAATAAATTAACAATACTAAAATATCACCATAAATGGTCACCGGAGAAGAATCAAATGTTTGACGAATCAAACTCACCATAAACGCCAGTACATATGATTAGTCACAACTTACTAGATTTGACCAGGACTGCTCTATGATCAGGGATGTACCAACCCCGATTTTTAAGATTCCTCTATCCTACCATCACAATTATAACCTTATATAAACGTTCTGGGGAACTAAGGAGTTGAATCTAGCATAACCGGTTAAACATCTTCTTATCCTTCCAGAAAGATGAATCCATCACATATTTTATATCAATTGAGTATATTGCATAATAATTTAACAGTACTTAATATGTTCAATAGGATTTAAGTTAAAAACCTATCGAGTAGACTTCCAGAAAAGAGAGGTGTGTCACAATGGACAACTTAAGTACCAAGTCTTTCCTTAGCCAAAGTGTTCCTCAACTAGTTTTTAACAAATTTCTTATTTACAGATTCAAAACAACAACATATAATATTAACACAGAAATTCAATATAGATAGATATACAGTAAACACATATGTTTTTCATTAACAATATTCACACATAATTTCAAGACATGAATAGTAATAAAACAATACTAAATCATAATATAAAAGCTTAGAAAGGTTAGCTCCCCTACCTCTATTCCAGAATTAATCTCTTGCTCAAAATTTGTTTCCCCAAAAACCCTCCAGAACCTCTACTCTTCTTGCAACTAAAAATTTCTTCCTAACTCTTATCTATTTCTCAAGATTTCTCACTTGATTCTTCCTCTCTTTGTGCATAATAGCCTCCCCTCTCATGGCCATTTATAGCCCAAAAATTTTACTATTCAACAATTTTTTAATATTATTTATTATTTTAATATTATTTTATTATATTAATATTTTAATCACTACTTGACATATTGGATCCCTCAATAATTAATGGGATCCCAACTTTGGGTAAGTGGACAAAATTTTCATTTTAACCAAAATAAAAACACAATCAATTATTGGATACCAATGAAATTTAAATAAATTTATATAAAAAGTTATCACATTTGATTTAAAATCTAAAAGTAATAAATTTATAAGTATTTTTATTTTACATATTATTCATTTCTTCCTCTTTCCTTAAATTGATTTTAAAATTTTAAGATTACTTTTTGTAACATCCTAATTTAACAACTTATCACTAATAAAATGAGTTATAAAATTGATAAAACAAAAGACAAATTTATTACAACGTATAGATATAGTATTAATATAATTATTTAAAAAATAATAACTATAATAATAAATACATATAAAAGAACTAATTAACTATTAGATAACTAAGAAGATTATATGTAATATCACCGTCTCCACGAAAGATGTTTCAACACCTAACCCTCATATACTCACACAATAAGGTGATCATCATAAAAGAAACAAACAACACACCAAAGATAACAAAAGAATCAATAGGGCAAGCTAGTGTTCAAAGGAAAACTTCATACAATTTAACACATCACATATTAGTTCAACACTTAAAATATTCCATAGCTCATATAAACATATAATCATTTGACTCTGGAATCAATTATCCGGATACATGCTTTGACATAGACCTCACTAAAAGTGTACACTCGTAGTAGCATTTATACTCTGCAAAGACATAAATATGGGTTTATTAACCTATAACTCACAAGGTTAATCTTTCTCTCATTAGACTCAAAAGTATAGGATAAAGACATTCTGCCTAATTATACTCTGCAAAGACCCAATTCATTTCTACATAAGTTGAATGGTTGATATAATATTAGGATACATTCTTTCTCAAATCAAATTCAACTTGAGATTCTTCTCACATCTCATATCATTCACACATCCATATTCACACCATCCATAAAACATCAATAATTATCAATGTAAATATACTTTAAATCGGTTCAAAGAAAACATGAATTAGAAAAACATAAAAAGTACAAAAAAACTTGAAACAAAAGGCGTCCAATGCCATGTCCAGCGCCAGCGAGCCATGACCTTCGCCTAGCAAGACAATCTCTCGCTCAACGAATTAAGGAAAAAAGAAGCCAAACTTGCAATGGGAAAGTGGTGCACAACACCTAAAATGAGTGCTCAGCATCCTAGAGCCTAGTGGCTCTCGGGTTTGGCAGCGTTCAACGCCACACAGGACCACTCAGCGCTATATCAGAAGATAACAACTTTGAAACTTGATCTGGATGCACTCACGACCTATCCCAATGAACAAATTGATATTCTTGGCACTATAATTAATTTGAGAACATATTTATACCTTAGATTGAATACCAATTTGCTTAATTGGCTAGGAACTCAGTGAATCTATTAGATCAAACCAACTATCCAAAAGCATAACAACATATTTCACAATATACAAACTCCAAATATCAAACTTAGTCAAAGAACAATCTTTCTAGAATTTCACTTGTCGAAACCCAACTTTCAGACCTAAAACCAACCATTACTCTAACCTATTATCAAACCAAAGTTCAACAACAACTTGCACCAACCAAACTATCAATTCTCAACTCATATACAATTCAACGATACAATTCAATGCATACATAAGCTAAATCATTCAATCATTGCAAATATTCAAACACATGTAATTCAAAGACCAGCTCCAACACTTACAATTTAACAACAAGCCAAAACTAATCAACAGCCTAATTACTCAAATTAACTATCACAATCATACAAACATCAATTAAAACTTACCTATTTGTTAAAATCAAAGTAACTAGCTTCCCTTACCTGACAGATAACCTATAGGGGTCCTAAAATAGCTCCAAAAGCTTAAGAGGCTCTATCTACTCTTACGAATAATAAAAACACGATCAAGGTACACCGTTAAAACTACTGATCACTAGAGATTCAAATTGAAGATTCAAAAGACTCATGCAAGTTGATCGGAGCCCACATGTAATAGGTACAAGAAAAGATCAAGGAAAAAGGTTGAAACCTCAACTTACTCAAATGGAGAAATGGATCGATCTAGGTTGAAGATTTCGTCGCAATGATCAATCCTACGACTCAATTCTTCAATCATACGAGTAGGAAGGAAAAACCCTTACAAAAGTGAGAAAACTCTAGAAAATTTTTTGTAGAAAGATGATATATTTTAAAATAATGAAACTCGTTTATCACGAAACTATTTATATTAAAACTATTTGATATTAAAATAATTGAGTCTCACTATTTTTAAACCGTTATCACTTTTAAAATGTCATTTTCTAGTTTTTACACTTTTCATTCATTTTTATTTTCTTTCATCTAATTAAATAAATTTTACTTCTCACTTGTTGATATTTCTTCTCTTATATCTACTATTCAACTCTCTCAATATCAATCAATTCAAATAAACAATTCAAATAAAGTGTCAATGGTGGTCAATTATTCTCCAAACAAATTAACATGATGATTAAGGCCATACATTTAGGACAAAATCATCACCTAACCTTATTAAACGAAATCTGAATTAGGTTGGATGTTTGCATTCAAAACTTGCGCAACACTCATCACGTAAGTAGGAAATTAGTTTAAATTGATTTTAATGAAATCATTAAAAAAATCATCCTAATATGAATGTGTTGGGTTGAGAGGATTCAATCGTCACATCCAACAGATACTCAACTCACAATTGAGACAATGATAAACAACCAGTCTAATACCCTTCAACAGATTATTTTTTATTGAAATGCATACAACTACATGTATGTTTTGCAGTAATTATAGTTTAATTATAAGACATTTTGCCCAGAGTCGGTAGATTTTGGACCAAGCTTTTGTTTTTTATATTCCCAAACGGCCATTCCAAATCTTTCTCTGCGCAAGTCAAGGCACCGTATTCTTCTCTTGGGCATCACATGTTTTGTTCTTGATTTTTCTATATTAACATTTGGAATTTATCAAGAAAATAATAACATTTTAAGTAATGTGGAAAGAATTTTGTAGCATTCTTTATTTTTATTTAATCAAAACTTCTATGTCAAAGAGAGATCCATATGTACGCAGGACTTTTGCTTTTATTTGATGATTTTTTTAGGGGTGCAAGTAGAGGTTATTCTGTAGTAGGTATAAAATCTGGCGAGTAGAATATTACATTCAACTTGTGATTCGAATGAACGAGGAGCTATTCTCTACTATTACATGTTGCTGTTTAGTCTTGCTCTGATTATTCCATTGCTCATTCGTCAAAGGCCAATTCTCTTTGTTTGCTTGTTGACTTTTCAAACCATCTTCTTGGACTTGACTTGTAAACATCTGGGAAGCTTGCACGCTGTTTCCTCAAAACGAATCGTCATTCTTTTCTTGTTGACCAAGCTGTAATTTTTTTTTTATGAAAGTTGGTGATGAAAGCCGCATTGAAGAAATTCAATATCCACAACCACGTGGGATACATGGTAGGGAGGGTTCTATAGTTCATAATTTAAACTCTACCATCTGTTTGATTTTATGAAAAAGTAAAAATCTTTCCATAAAAAGTTTATTTTTATTGCGGAGAACACACAGTTGAGAAGATTACAAGAAATTGAAATTTGTTTACTGTAGCGAAAACCGAGAAAGGAGGTTGCGAAACTCGTTTTGTTTTCAGTCTTGCACACGTATCCGTAGTATAAACGTAGGCGTATCTATTTCATCGAACAGCTCAATAGTCCCAAGTCCAGAGCAACGTACTGTTGCTCAGGACTACCTTGGCTTTTTCTATCTGTTTTCTGGATTGAGAGGTGGTTAAAACTCGTAAAGGTAAGCGTTGTTTACTTGTATTTTGGAGTTTTTGTTTTACTTCCAAAGCCTTTTTACCTTACTTTCTGTTGTGTACTATTAGTTTCCACCCTGTCAAATACAGACTCGTAAGGGCAGCACAGTTTTTCAGCTCCTTTAAATTTTGTCGAACCGTGTTTTCTTGTTTCAGGGAGTGGAGGGAAAGAAGTGGATGGAAATTGAGTTATAAAGTTGTAAGGTTGTAATACGACTGAAGAAGTTTCTTGTTGGGGGTGTCTGCAAACAAGCATGTCGTTTGCAGCTTCAACGTGGCTCACGTCCCTCTCGTGTTCATTGGATGCAACTCCAAATCTTCCTCACTGGCTGAGATTCATTTTCCTCTCTCCATGCCCTCAGAGAGCTCTTTTGTCTGGTGTTGACGTTCTGCTTCTGTTGACACTCTTTGTGTTTGCGCTTGTAAAGCTCTATTCTAGGCTCACTTCCAATGCCAACGCTAACTCACACCTTGATAAACCACTTATCAGAAACAACAGAGTTTCTGTCAGGACAACAGCATGGTTTAAGCTAACTCTAACTGCAACCACTCTTTTGACATTATTGTACGCGGTGGCTTGCATTCTAGTGTTTGTCAGTTCCACCAACGAGCCCTGGAAGCAAACTGATGGCTTGTTTTGGTTACTTCAGGCCATAACACAACTAATCCTTATAGTCTTGATCGTCCATGAGAAAAGATTTGAAGCTGTTACTCACCCTTTGTCTCTCAGAATATACTGGATTGCAAATTTCATTGTGGTTTCTCTGTTCACTGCTTCTGGGATCATACGTTTGGTCTCTGTAGGAGTGGAAGATGGGAAACACTTCAGCTTCATGGTTGATGATACGGTTTCTTTCATTTCTTTACCCTTGTCACTTTTTCTGCTCTTTGTTGCAGTTAAAGGGTTCACCGGGATTGTGTCTGGCGAAGAAACAGAACCCCTTATTGACGAGGAAACAAAACTACATGAGAAATCCAACGTTACTGGCTTTGCTTCAGCTTCTGCAATATCCAAGGCCTTTTGGATTTGGATAAACCCGTTGTTGAGCAAAGGGTACAAGTCACCTTTGAAGATTGATGAAATTCCATACCTTTCATCCCAGCATAGAGCTGAGAGGATGTCCGTTATCTTTGAATCAAAGTGGCCAAAATCAGATGAGAGGTCGAAGCACCCGGTTCGAACAACGTTGCTTCGCTGTTTCTGGAGGGAGATAGCCTTCACAGCATTTCTTGCTGTTATTAGGCTGTCTGTGATGTTCGTAGGGCCAGTTCTCATTCAAAGTTTTGTTGATTTTACATCAGGAAAAGGTAGCTCTGTGTATGAAGGATACTACCTCGTGTTGGTTCTCCTGTGTGCCAAATTTGTAGAAGTTTTGACAACTCACCATTTCAACTTCAACTCTCAGAAGCTTGGGATGCTTATCAGATGCACTCTCATCACTTCTTTGTACAAGAAGGGGCTGAGGCTAACGGGTTCCGCGAGGCAAGATCATGGTGTTGGGCCTATTGTCAATTACATGGCTGTTGATACCCAACAACTCTCTGATATGATGCTCCAGTTACACGCTGTGTGGATGATGCCATTTCAAGTTGGCATTGGTTTGTTTTTGCTCTACAATTGTCTGGGAGCCTCGGTGATTACGGCTACAATTGGACTTCTTGGTGTCATTGCATTTGCTGTGGTGGCTAATAGAAGAAACAAGCGTTTCCAGTTTAATGCCATGATGTGCCGTGACTCAAGGATGAAGGCAGTGAATGAGTTGCTTAATTACATGCGTGTCATCAAGTTCCAAGCATGGGAAGAACATTTCAATGGGAGAATTTTGGGTTTCCGCAAGTCTGAGTTTGAGTGGCTCTCCAAGTTTATGCAATCAATCTGTGGCGTTATTATTGTGTTGTGGAGCACCCCATTGTTGATATCAACTCTGACGTTTGGTACCGCGCTTTTGCTTGGAGTTCGACTTGATGCAGGCACGGTTTTCACCACCACAACTGTGTTTAAGATCCTGCAGGAACCTATTAGGACCTTTCCTCAGAGTATGATATCTCTTTCACAAGCGCTGGTATCACTTGGGAGGTTAGATAGGTACATGTCTAGCAGGGAATTGTCGGATGATTCGGTTGAGAGAGAGGAAGGGTGTAGTGGACGCATTGCTGTGCAGGTCAGAGATGGAACTTTTAGCTGGGATGATGATGGTCAGCTGCAAGACTTGAAAAACATTAATTTGGAGATTAATAAGGGGGAGCTTACAGCAATTGTTGGGACTGTAGGGTCCGGGAAATCTTCACTCCTTGCTTCAATTCTTGGTGAGATGCACAAAAATTCTGGGAAGGTATGTAATTATTTTTTGTTTAGAAAAGAGGACTTTGTTTTCTATACCATGCAGTCACTAATTTGTGCCGTAATGTTGGTTTCTGACTGTATGTTTTGGTGGCAGATTCAAGTTTGTGGGAGTACTGCTTATGTTGCACAAACATCTTGGATTCAAAATGGGACAATTGAGGAAAACATTCTCTTTGGCTTACCAATGAACAGGCAGAAGTACAATGAAGTGGTCAGAGTTTGTAGCTTGGAGAAAGACTTGGAAATGATGGAGCATGGTGATCAGACAGAGATTGGAGAGCGTGGCATCAACCTAAGTGGGGGTCAGAAGCAGCGCATACAGCTTGCCAGGGCTGTATATCAAGATTCTGATATATATCTTCTTGATGATGTTTTCAGTGCTGTAGATGCACATACTGGCACTGATATATTCAAGGTGATTAATCTAATATCTTTCCCTGTTTCCTACTCTCCGCATTCTATAAGTTAGACTAATTCATTTTTTTAATTACAAGTCAATTTTGTGAATCCTTTTAATAAAAAAAATGATGTACAATTCAGTTTAGTTATTGACTTCTGGTGGGTTGAAATTAGCACCTATCCAAATGTTTTTGAGACAGTATGCTAAAAATGACGCCATATTTACAGTATTATATATGTTTTTATAGTATAGCCATGTTTTAAATTAGAGTAATTTTATGCAGGAATGTGTGAGGGGTTCTCTTAAAGGAAAGACCATTATTCTTGTAACACACCAAGTAGACTTCCTACATAATGTGGATCTTATAGTGGTAAGGCTTTATCATAATCCTTTAATGTCTTGTCCCATTCAATCTCTAACTTAACTTGGCAAAAGATTTTAAATTTCTAATACACATGTTTGCTTGGTCAAAAGGTGATGAGGGATGGAGCGATAGTACAATCAGGGAAGTATGATGATCTACTTGCTTCTGGAATGGATTTTAGTGCTCTTGTTGCAGCACATGAGACATCTATGGAACTAGTGGAGCAAGGTGCGGTCGTGCCTGGGGAAAATCTGAATCAGCAAATAAAATCACCAAAGGCAGGTTCTAATAACAGACCAGCCAACGGTGAAAGCAATTCTCTTGACCAGCCCAAGTCTGACAATGAAGGTTCTAAACTCATCAAAGAAGAGGAAAGAGAAACTGGGAAAGTTAGCTTTCGTATCTATAAACTCTACTGCACAGAGGCTTTCGGGTGGTGGGGCATTGGAGGAGTAATCCTTCTTTCTGTGTTGTGGCAAGCATCAATGATGGCTAGTGATTATTGGCTGGCTTATGAAACATCCGAAGAGCGTGCACAGTTCTTCAATCCTTCTACGTTTATTTCTATCTACGGAATTATTGCTGTAGTTTCAATTATTTTGATTGTGCTAAGATCCTACGCTGTTATGGTCCTCGGGTTAAAGACAGCACAGATTTTCTTCAATCAAATTCTCCACAGCATCTTGCATGCCCCCATGTCTTTCTTTGACACCACTCCATCCGGGAGAATTCTTAGCAGGGTAAGAATTCCAAGGCTCAAGTATACAACTTTAAATGTAACATGGACAAACTTAAGAAAAAAGAAGTAAAAATTAACGTTTATGCATAAAATAATTTTCAGAAGCTTTATCATATAACTTTTCCAAACAATGTTAATAAACTAATTTTAATTTAAAGAAGTTAATGTTATTTTTTTCTCTCTTAAAATGTCTTTTTGCAGAAACTTGTCCAAACAGATGTATTCTTCTACATTACTGTCACCTTCATATATAATGAATTCTATTTTCTTAAACTTTGACAGGCATCCACTGATCAGACCAATGTTGATGTTTTTATCCCCTTGTTCCTCAATTTTGTGGTAGCCATGTACATTACAGTGATCAGCATCTTCATAATCACATGTCAAAATTCTTGGCCGACAGCTTTCTTGTTAGTTCCTCTTGCTTGGTTAAACATTTGGTACCGGGTATGTGTACGGTGTTTCTGTTAGTACAATGCATTGCTGTCATTTTACTATTTCAAGAATGATGTATCACATGGATTTAATTGATTTGTCCGTGTTAGATTATCAATCAATGTCTATATTCTAAACTTTTTGGCTGGAAACAAAAGTAAACGTGCTTACTATTAATGATTTCTCAATTCAAGTATTGTAGTAATTGAATAGCCGTGGTAAAAGCACAGGAATTGCTCACAACTAAACATATCTGATGCAATATAGGTTAACAACTCATGTGTTTGATTTTTCGATTTTGGATTTTGCAGGGTTATTTTCTTGCTTCCTCTCGTGAGTTAACTCGTCTGGATTCAATTACTAAAGCACCTGTCATTCACCATTTCTCTGAAAGCATTTCGGGGGTCATGACAATCCGGGCATTCAGAAAGCAGAAGCAGTTTTGCGGAGAAAACATTAAACGGGTGAATTCTAATTTGCGAATGGATTTCCACAACTTCAGTTCCAATGCGTGGTTGGGTTTCCGCTTAGAATTGCTTGGAAGCATAGTTTTTTGCTTCTCCGCCATGTTCATGATCATGTTACCCAGCAATATCATAAAGCCAGGTAAACAAACTCACTATAAAATGATTTGTAAAATGTTTCTCTTTATTTGTCAATGATCCTTGAGAGTCCTTTGAACAACTATTTGTTCCATACAAAATTCTGATACAAAGCTTTATGCAAAAACTCATAGTGGACCAGGTTCATACTGTAATTCTAACAGAAGGCTAGACACTCATAGTTGTAGTAGATGAAAGTGTTACTGTTTTTCTTTTACTTGGAAGTGGTGTAGTGGATTGGTTATAAGTAAAATAAGGAAAATAACAACATCACTGTCCACATAGGACAAACACATCAAACAAAATTATATGATGAAAACCCCTAAAGTTCCAACTTTTTATAAAGAAAAAAGAATTCCACCTGTTACCCAACAAAGGCTAGAATCTGGCCGTCACCCTATCCTAGTTCCATTCCTTGATAAACTTGTCTTCTATGTTCAAATTATTCAGTCACATCACTAACCAATCACAACATACCCTTCTAGCACGTCTCTAGCAGGATACTCTATTTGTGCAAAATGTCCAATAGATAAGACAAAATAGAGACAAGAAGATGATTTCAAGATGGTGCTTCTTTGAATTATTATTCAACTATAATACATGTGGAAAATATTCAAGTGTGCGACGTGTACACTACATGTTGGATTAGAATGTTAAGAATTCAAGATCCGTTGGACGTCTTACGAAATGAGTAGGCCAAAACTTATTTTCTTAAGATTTTGCATGTCCTGATCTTTTATGAGTTTGTTGATGACTAATTGGTGTCAAGTCAGTGGTCTGCACTCCCCTTTGAAAAACCTAACATAGAATGTGTTGAAAAGCAATGAAATGGTTTTTATCCTGCAGTCAAAATTTTATTATGATAAACAAGTGATTGGTTTGTTGTGATTGTTGATGCAGAGAATGTTGGCTTGTCGCTCTCATACGGGTTATCATTAAACGCCGTGATGTTTTGGGCCATATACATGAGCTGTTTCATTGAAAACAAATTGGTATCTGTTGAGAGGATCAAACAGTTCACAAATATTCCATCCGAAGCAACATGGAGAAACAAGGATCGTGTGCCTCCTGCAAATTGGCCCGGTCAAGGCAATGTTGATATCAAAGATTTGCAGGTATCCAGAAAAAACCAAATTGATTATGATTATTTCTTGTGGTAAAATTAATTATGCAGTAAAATTTCACTATATCCTACTTTACAAGAGTTTTCAATTTAAAATCTTATGATTGATTGCGACTGTTGTAAAGCACGAAGGCATACTTTCATTAAGTTAGCAGGTGCTGATGTTAAATGACTGGTTAACGAATGAGATAACTATTTTATGTTGTAGTAATAAATGGTATGTGGTGTCAAGGCATATAATATTTTTATTTAGTACATTACTTTATTAAATGATTATTATTAAAAAAATTTAAAGAGAAATATTTGGTAAGAAAAGACTTGTGTTATTGTTATTGTAATACGCTCTGAGCAACAAACTATTTACTTAAGGTCATTACTTAAACTTGTGGCAAACAGGTTAGATATCGTCCAAACACCCCTTTGGTTCTTAAAGGCATCACCTTAAGCATCAATGGAGGAGAAAAAGTTGGTGTTGTTGGACGAACAGGAAGTGGAAAATCAACTTTGATTCAAGTTTTCTTCAGGCTGGTGGAACCAACAGGAGGAAAAATAATAATTGATGGCATTGACATATCTATCTTGGGACTTCATGATCTCAGATCACGGTTTGGTATAATCCCTCAAGAGCCTGTCCTTTTTGAAGGAACAGTTCGAACTAACATTGATCCAACCGGACAATATACAGACGAAGAGATATGGAAGGTAAATAAATTCCTTCAGACCCATTTACTTTCATTTTTTTGCCATTAGCCTCATCATTTCTTGTTTACTGTTGTAGAGTTTGGAACGCTGTCAGCTAAAAGAAGCAGTGGCTTCCAAGCCAGAGAAACTTGACTCTTCAGGTTTGAAACATTCTTACGATAGTTTGATTAATTTTTGGGCTTACTAATGGAAATGGTACTCTCGTTTACAGTGGTTGATAATGGAGATAACTGGAGTGTTGGGCAGAGACAGTTGCTTTGTTTGGGAAGGGTTATGCTTAAGCAAAGTAGGTTGTTGTTTATGGATGAGGCAACAGCTTCTGTTGATTCTCAAACCGATGCTGTGATTCAAAAGATCATCCGAGAGGACTTTGCAGCACGTACCATCATCAGCATTGCTCATAGAATACCAACAGTAATGGACTGCGATAGAATTCTAGTTGTGGACGCAGGTATGAAACATATACTCCTGTTTCTTCTTACTCTGTTACATCTCATGGATTACACTATTTCTATGCTAAGTTCTGTTTATTTTTGCCTTAATAGGGAGGGCCAAAGAATTTGACTCACCAGCCAACTTGGTCCAAAGGCCATCACTCTTTGTTGCTTTAGTTCAGGAGTATGCCAATCGCTCAAATGGCCTATAACAAACTTTTGAGTGTCACTTCTGCAAGACAGTAACAGAAAACATACATTGTCTAAGCCTATTAAGTTTTGAGTGATCTTCCTAGTGCTATGTGAAAGAACAAAAGACATTTACCATGGAAGCAGAAAACAAGTGTTGTGAGACGCAATTACCGTCTCAAATAATTTCTATTAATGCAAGTGAAGTTGCCTAAAGTAAATCTAACGTACAACAAATACAACCATTGTAGCAATTACAGTATCGAGTGTAACAGCTTCACTGTTGACTTCGCATTATTCTGATTTGCTTGTACTTCTGATTGAGAATTAGTTTACAACATTAATAATTTGTTCTTCTGATACATGTGGACATGGCAAAAGGAGTTCTAAAAGTTCATTTTGTTTAAACCTTACGAGGAATATCAATTCGGTCCTCTCGTCTAAAACGATCTCAATTGGTTTCTAAATTTTGTAAATTAGTAACAATTAAGTCCTTTCCGTTATGTGGTCAGAAACAACATCAAGAGCTGTTGAGCTGTAATATTTTTTGGAGGACGTGCCATTCTTGATTAATTTCAGTGGCCGATGTGTTTTATAATGATAATTTACACGTGGAGTGTTTGCCTTAAAATTATTATGCTTACCCTAACATTTAAAGGGTTTGTTTAGGTAGAATGTGTCATTCTTCTTCGTTTTGGGAAAGAAGAGGTTATGGAAGGTGGAACTAGAATAGTGTTCAACTATGTGTGAAAGGTAAATAGAAAATGGTGTCTATCTAGAAGCAAATATAGTTCAATCATTACATGAAAAAGTTGACTGATTAAGCAAGAAGGATATCCAGCAATGGTCATTAATAATTACAGAAAATGAACCTGAAAATGTAGTTTAACAAAGCCCTAAAGTTATACATGGCATCCTGTTTGACAAAGCATATACATGCTTTGCATTACGAACAAAAAAAAAAGGGTTGTTCAGGAATTGTAATTAATCATTACATCAAATATAAAACATTGTCTACAAAATTAAAGTTCAAACATTGTCTACTAACTAAACATCAGTTGATTGTTGAGTAAGAATCAGATCTGTTGGTGGCGATATTTTTACTTCAGTTTGTTATGGTGCAAATATTGTTGATTCAGTGTGTTGTATTTGAGGTCGTTGTGGGCAATATTTTTTGTTGTGTTCATTTTGCTTGCAGACACCATATCTTTTTCTAGTCCCACCCTTTCTTAATTCAATTTCATTCTTCTTCATCTCCCATGCCTCTAGTCTTCGCTTTTTCTTAGGCCTTCCTGGTATTGTTCTTTTCTTTGGGGGTAATACATCTGGATATAATGTAATTTCCCACACATGTTGACCATTGATAGGATAAATGATTGAGTTGTAGGTTTCTTCATATGTTGACTTCCTAAACCAATGACCAATATATTCTTCTTCATTTAAATTCAGAAATTTCATTGCAGTATGGGTGTGATAGCAAGGAATTCCACTAATGCTTCATTTTCTACACATGCAGTCCATTTTGTCAACATTGACAACAAATTGCTCCCCAAATTGAGATATGTGCCTTCAAATAATTTATCTCCTGACCACCTGTCATGTATACAAAACCATAACACAGTTATCATTAAAGTAATGATCATGTAAAAGGATGTTAATCCTATCATTATAGTTACCTTGGTATCCAATATCCGGTTAACCATGATTCCTTTTGAAATCTGTTCAGAACTCCTTTTTCACCATCAACCTTCACCTCCCCACCTTCATCATTTTCCTTTAACTCAACCCAATCAATAATTTCTATTATCTTAGGTTCTATGTTATTATGAGCCACATATAGATGAACTCCACCATTTAACGTGGCTATGTTAAGCATATACATTGCACAATGGTCATCAATCAATAGTTCTAACTTATCTTCAGCCACTGGCTCATCTCCTAAAGAGTATTAAAGCTCCTTCACATCAACATGTCTTAAGTCTTTGACTGAAGCTAAGATCGTAAAATAGCTCCATGTATCTGGGTCACAAAACCATTGTATTGTTTCCCCATCAAATATCAATTTCCCATTTTCGTCACTTACAAAGTGTCCAGTATGGTGGACCACTACTTCAAAACGTTCCTTTTATATTATATATATCTCTCCAAGTCTTTAAACCTGTAACTTATGCCTACAAAATATTAAACATATTACACTCCTTACCACTCAAACATGCAAATAGGGGACAAATTAACATCTCCACCACCGAAACACTCAAATAGGGGACCACAAGTTCTACATAATTCAAAACAAAATAGGGGACAAACTAAAATCCTCACCATTGACATACCCAAATAGGGGACCACAAGTTCTACACTTCTACACATTTTGAAAATGAAATAGGGACCACATCGCATAAAGCAATGCAAATAAATACTCATACCATAACAATACAACAAAAAAATCCATTTCCCATTTCCTATCCCTAAAACCAAAACGCAATACAAAACAAAGCAGGAAATTAAACTAACCTCAACTGCCGTGAACCTTCGTTCGCTACGTGTTTCGAAAGCCTCAACTGATTGTCTTCATCTTCTCTCCAATCCACATTCAAATCTCTTTCACAGTGTTTGTCTTATGTTATAGATCAGTGTTTCGAAATCCCTTATTCCCTTTCGATATCCCTATTTCTTAATACCAAATATGCAGTTGCAAAATCCTTAATTTGCACTGCACAAAATTCCTAATTTAATTTGCTAACCAAGTTCACTAGTTAAATAACGCCACGTTAAAAACTAATACATCATCATAATTTAAATCTTAATTTCAAGTAATAAAAACATTCACATCAATATGTTTATTGTGCAACATATCAGCAGCTAGGGATGACACAAAAATCCGCACCTACGGATATCCGCGGATAAAATCCGCGACGCATAATTAGTACCCGTGGATATTTACTACCCGCGGGTTGCGGGTAGTGGGTCTTTTAATAACGCTTATAAACGGGTCGGGTGCGAGTATTATATTATCCGTACCCGCAAAAAATAAAAATAAAAATTTAATTTATATTTTATTAAGTTAAATTTAATTAAAATTAATATTAATTTATATTTTATAAGGTTGAATATAATTAAAATTAAATTTTAATTTAATATATATTATATTTTATATATTTTTTGTAATTTTATTTAAGTTTTATTATAATATTTTATAAAAATATATTGTTTTATATATTTGGGGGTATCCGCGGGTATTCACGGATATCCGCTGGTTTTAAAATATCCGCGGGTATTTCTTAAGCGGGTATCCGTGCAGATATCGGATCGGGTAGCGGGTGGATATTTTTTTGTTGGATCGGGTTGTGGGTAGACACTATCCGTACCCGATCTGATCTGTTGCCATCCCTATCAGCAGCTCTTGACGCCATTTCTGTTCATTTAATCAAAATGACTTAATTGTTACTAATTTACAAAATTTAAGACCAATTGAGATGTTTGAAATGAGTTGACCAAATTGAAATTCCTGAATAAATTTAAAGACCATCTTAAGATTTAAACTTTTTATTTCTAAGAAAAGTCAAAAGGACTGTTGTTTAGCTGTTAAAACACCGATGGTTATAAAAATGTTTTTTTATACTTTTACGGATCGAGAATTCTTGTATTACAGAATTAATAGTCACACTTAAAAACCCTATATTTGAAAATTGTTTGTTTTAAAAATGTACACAAAATATTGATATTAATAATTTTGGAAGTTTTTTTTATCGCAAATTATCAATCAATTTGTGTAACACCCAAAAACATGCAATATTTTTTGTTTTTCCAGATACAACGTATTTCAATTATATAAATATTTTGTTACTAACTTAAAGTTATATATATATATATATATATATATATATATATATAAATTAATTAATATAAATTATTATTGTATTGCAATATATTTCAATATAAATTAATATATTTCAATTATATAAATTATAAATTAATTAATTAATTAATTAAAATTAATAATTATAATGACAATGGATAATAACAATTAATTAATTAATAAAAATATTATTATTGTTATATATAATTATATAAACATTTGGTTATTATTTTAAAATACTTTATATATATATATATTGCAATTATAAATTATATATATATATATATATATATATATATAAAGTAATTAAAAATAATGTTTATAATAATAAAAAGTAATAAAAAATAAATAATTAAAATTAATATTTTTATAATAATAACAACAATTAAAATTTGTAAATTAATAAAATAATAGCAATATTACTATAGGAAAATAAATTATCTTTTCTGCTTGATGAGTGAATTCTTCTACTAAAATGAGAGATTACTTTTTTAGTATGGAATAGTTCGTCCTTAGGATGACCTAAGGGTTATGGGTTTATCGTGTCTTGCAAAGTTTAAGAGTTTAAGTTTAGATCGTAGAGATTGTTTATCAAACCGAAAGTATTAAGAACACAAAATGTACTCTTGATAGGGTGATGAGGGTGCACACTCATGACTATACCAAAGCTAGTTTCCTTTCTTAATTATGAAAGTTTGGGAAAGAAGAGTGATAGACAACAGGTAGTTAGTAAAAAGTAGGCTTGGAGTGAGTAGATGTTGAGAATATATGAAAGAAATAGTTCAGTTTGTTAGAGGGAAAGTTAGAGTTGTAGTTTGAGTTTTGCCTTCTATCCTAATTATTGTCATGTTTGCACCTTTGTGGTTTGTGTTAAGTGTCTATGGTGGTAAAGGAATGCAAACTCAAGGTCAACTTGATCTACTTACCTTTATAAGAGTTGGGTAAGACCTTTGAGACAATCTCTTGCCTCTAAGATATGAAGATGTAATATGTTGTATATTGGTGGGTGAGGAAAACTGAGTTTTGGTTTAGTAGGTTAAGAAAAGATGTTGGAGTTCAAAAGCAATGTTTTAGACCGGGGGGATCTTAAAGAATAGGTTCTGGGATTGAATATCATAAGTTTCATAAGTGGAGTTGAGTCCAAAGGTTAAAATAAGGGTAGATATCAATGCACACTTGTGTACCAAAGTTTAAGAATTCAACTTGGTTCTACATCCCAACAATGTTTGAGGTCTGAAGGTGGAAAGTTGTGGAAGGTTTGAGGTTAAGGCTAAAAAGGGTAGAGACCATGAAGTGTATAAGGAAGACAAATCTCTAGGGGAGGCTAAGATGAGATAGAGCTTTGAGGATCAATTAGGTAAGGTGGTGTTTTTTGAGTAAGGGGAAAAATAGTTTGTTGATGAAAAGGAATTATATTATGAGTTTTATACTTAGATCAACTTCACTAAGAGGTAGTTGAATCTTCTCAGCAATAACAAGAATCAAAGTCAAGAGTAGAAGGGATGTTCTAAGTAAGGTGGTTCACATGGGAGAAAGGTTTGACCTTGGACATGAGGTGGAGGGTTTCAAGTTCCAAAGGCAGAAGCACATCGTTAAGATTATTTTTGTATGTAGGGGAAGCTAGTGATGCTAGAGCTCATTCAGGGGGCCAAAGGAGTGGAAAGGTGTTTGCAATAGTGGGTGTTGGAGTGATTAACACAAACAATTTCATTCAATGTGTATGTTACATAAATGATAGATGTGTTAAGTTTTTAATTTTTGTTTGGGTTAGGATGATACACTACTTTGTGTCACATGCATGGGAGGATGACTCGAGTTTCCTGTGAGGGAGTAATGAATCATTAGTTTGTACTATTCACTTAGTTTATTGTACTAGATTTAATTATGGAATTATGCTTGAATGTCCATTATTTCCCTATTTTGCTAATTGGGCTTAATTTGATCACTAATTCATATTTTTAATTAATTTGGATCATCTGAATCTAATTATTCTCATTATTAATTGCAGGACAATTTTGGAATTGTGATTAGGATTTCAAGAGGGCTGCCAACATCATTTAATTTCATTTTGTAATTTTAATTATTTTAGTTTTGGACAGATTTACACCTTTGGGCCCAATTTTAGGTCATATTTTGTAAGAAGCCCATATAGAGGGCTTTTTTGTCTTTTGGCCTTTTAAAACCCCAAATCAGATTTGGGAAAAGCTCTCTCCCTCATTCTCATTTTCTAGGTTTTGGTTTGTCCCCCCCCTTGGGGTTTAGGTTTGATTTTCGTTTTCTTTATCTTTTATATATTGAATCGTTTTATAATTTCATTGCTATTGGAAATTCCGTTTTTTTATTGTTCTCTACACTGTTACAATTTATATTTCATTTTCCCCTTTTCAATTACACATTTGCAATTTGATTTCGTTTCTGGTTTTGCATTTTGATTCTACACTACTTTTTAGTTTGAGTTGCGTTTTATGCTTGTTGTTCGTTCCAGAATTTAATTCCGGATTTCCTTCAATGTATCCAGTTCGTTTTACTGCTTGTAATTACATTTTAATGATAAGTTAATTGTGCTTGGTTGGTCATTAGTGAAATTGCATGTTTACATGAGATTTCTGAACTGAAAGTATGTTTTTACTGCTCTGATTTAACTCAATATTGAATCTGTTTTGCGCTTGCGATTGGGTATACGCTTAGTTGCCTAATTGGTGTTTAATCTTCGCTTAATTGATGAAATTGTATGGTGGAGAATTGATTGAATATGAGCAAAGCGTTTGCTTAATTCACTTTTATGAAAGCATGATTAATCTTCGCTTAGTTGGTTAATTCATGTTGGATTAGGGGTTAGAGTAGTGTGTAATTGTTGTTAATTTGTGATTGGAAGCATTGTAATTGAGTTAGTGACCAACTGTTTTCAATTAGTGTTCAATTTATGTTTTAATTTAGTTCATTTCAAGTCACAAAACTCTTCAATAACCCCCCACCAAGTTTTTGATCTAATGACTAAACCAATATTTGGTCCTTGAGGACGACCTATGAGTCACTTCCTAGTTTATACTGCTCTTTAATTGCATATTAATTTGATTCGAGTATGACCTCGATTAGGGAGTTAGAGCTTGAGCTAGTGGTTTTGTTATAGCTTCGGTCTAGAGAAGACATTGTTTTGGTGTGTGGCATGTCTCGTGGTGGTCAATGGAACCAAATTCAAAGTCAATTTGAATTATTTACTTTACAAGGTTGGGACATAATCTCAAGGGTGAAGTGGTTGTCTTTCAATCTCATTTTGGCGGTTTGTGGTACCAAAGAAGTGTAATTCCTTGTTTCAAAAGGGTGAATTAGTGGTTGCACATCGAGTGTGGATCAAGCTGAAAAGTGGGGCAGAGTGATATGTGGATGAGGGTTGCCTTTAAAAGGTTAGTGAAGAACAAACGCAAGGGATCACAGTTTTACTAGAGTTTTTAGATGTGTTCCGAAACAGATACTAAGACTATCACCTAGGAGCGATGAGGTTCACTATTGCATTGGTGTGTGAAGCAGAACCATGGTTCTTTTCAGAGTGTGGAGTAGAAAAAGTAGGTAGAGAAGCTGTTAGAAAAGCAATGGTTTAGTCTCAATGTGTCACTATGAGAATATACCTTTTAACTAATATGGAAGGAGCAGTAGCCATATGTTAATATATTTAAGCATCGATTTCATTTAGAAGAGGTGGATCTCTTGGGATGGATGGTTATGTTGAGTGGGAATAGGATGAAGGAAGTAAAATTCTAAGAATGTAATTAAAGTAAGGAATTCCAAGTGATTTGTTGGTGTTATAAAGGTTTTGTGGCGGGTTTCCCAAGTGTGTTCGTTTCCTTGTAATAGCTTACATGAAAGGATCATCCTTTTGAAGTAGACAAAAAAGTGTAACGAGAGTTTTCAAAATGTTGAATAAGAGCTTGAGCGACACTTCTGTGCTGACCATTCTTAGCATATGAAAGCTTTTAAGGTTTATTGTAACTCAACACACCAAATGTGGGAATATATGTTGATCAAAGTGGTGCAACAGAGGTGTCGTCTTTAAGAGGATTACTTAAAGGTGTTCAATGATCATTAGACCTAGTAGTGTGGAGTCGCTTAGGGGAAGTTGGACATGACACAAAGGAGATGAACCAAGCTATGGTTTCGAATGGTGGTGTCAACCTTGAAGTAAGGAAATGATAGTAGATGCTTAAACAAAAAAAGGGGTTCAAGTCGTTGTTTTGATGAGGAAGGTGTTAGAGTTGGTGAAAAAGTTCAACGTTTAAAGCTTGGAGTAGAGTTGTGAGCGAGACTCCACTCGTGTAGTCAACTGACTATAGCTAATGAGTGTCTCAAAATGATTAGGAAAGGGAAAATTAGACTATCCTAGGTTGTGATGTACTTTAGAGCTACCAGGTACTAATCAAGCTAGTGCTTTCAAGTTAAACAAAGATGTTGTTGATTTTACATCATGACAACTATAGTGAGTCTAGTGTGTTAAGCCAAACTCGTCTAAAAAGACTAGACCGTCTCGTAACTCGAAGTTTTGAAATTTAACAAACTGCATTAAATGAGATGTTGTTTTAGAAGAAAAATGTTTAAGTAAAGATAAAAGTATCTTTGACAAACGATGACGTGTCTATCTTAAAAAAGGCTTAAACAATATTTGTCAAAAAGCGATAAGTGTCTTAACACTATGTGATAAACATCGTCTAACAAATAGAAGCGTTTAAACATTTGATCCAAATTGAAAGGCTAAAAACTTATACTTAAAAATATGCCAGTCGTATAATCGTTATATAACAAGTAGTCTATTTAAGAGACTATACAAAATAGCGTCTTCCAAAGCTCTATCGTTTAAACAAATAATGTTTTACAAGCAACGTCTACGCTATAGGAAATCTCTATATAAGTACTTTGTAAAGAACTAAGCTTAAAATTATTTATTCAGGAGGTGTTAAGCGTATTACTGAAATATCATCCAAGAAATACACGTTACACAATATGCCGTGTACAAAAGCCTTAAATAAAGCGTCTTTTCCTAAGGCATATTAAACACTTAAAGCTTAAAGCATTTAACGAAATATATCGTCTTATGAAAAGCATGCTAAATGTTAATAATCCAAACAACTTTTCAATATGAGCGTCCAACACTGCATCGTTTGATAATCATTTATTAAACATCTTATGAAATGATGCAACTATTGCACCAAACACTATAGATCTCTAAATGGAATGTCTTATCATCATAGCGCTTGAACAAAATGGAAAAGCGTTTGACAATCAAATATTTCCACGTATTGACTAAATAAGAAGCCCTTATGAAACATAAGCTTAATCGATCACATAATCAACGAATAGTATCCCAAACATTATGCCTTCAATTAATGTTGGCATGAGACATAATGTTGTAAACACGCAAAATGCTTTAAAAATGAGTAACGTTTAAAACAATTAATGTTGTATAAAAAGGTGCTTATTTTCTTGCATATTTTGCTCTCATGTTCTGTGTAGGAAATGTCAACAATATGCTTTATTCAGAAGTGCCACATAATGGAAAGAAAGACATTGTGAGATAAGAAGACACTTCTGGAATGTTTTCTCAAAGCTTCTATTTGTGTATGACCGTACAAGCTAATATTGAAAGAAAATACTAAAACATATTTTACCTCTACAATGTAGACTTTAGTGTGACCATACTCTTAAAAAGGGTACAACGTATATCTAGATGTCAACTCTGTTTCCAACGCATCTATAGAACTATATAAAGAAAAATTGCAAAAGAGAAGAAATTGATGAAGTTAAAGAAGTTATTGAAAAAGGTTAGGAATTAAAAAGGAGAAAAGAAGATAAGAGAGAGCATATACAAGAAAAAGGATTGAATATTTACTTTATTGCTCTTCAAGTTCATATCGTCTGAAGTTCTTTAACCCAAAGGAAACACCTTTACAAGTATTCAGTTTGTATTTGTTGAGATTGTTGATAGGGGGAGCACTGGTTTAGCTGAACCCAATATCTTAGTGATATATGAGTTTTTGATGATGACACATAATTAATAACACACATGTATTTGGTGTTACATGTTCTAAGCTTACATGTTATATGCATTTTTGAGAACATGATTGTGTTGTTTGTGTTGTTCATTGCATTTCACTGTGTTATATATGTGATTTTATACATGAATGCATGACACATGTTTTTGGAAAAGAAAAACCACAAGCACTTTTGTTGAACTTAAATTGTGTGGCATAACAACAGTTTTAAGTCGATTTCATTATGGGGTGAGTCGATTAAAACTCGTGTCTATGCACAAACTTTTTCAAGTGTGTTGTGAGAGTTTTTCAAAGAGAAAAGTTTTCAAAACTGTTTTACTCTGTTAAAGTTGATTACATGCGTGTTGCATTCGACTGAGTTTGTTATGTTTTGAATAATTGTTAATGCTTGATATAACTGTCACAACGACTATATTTTCAAATATGTTCACCAAACATTAAATGAAATTCGACTGCATTAATTGTACATTCAATTAACTGCATTGATTGCTGCTAACTGCAATAACAAAATGCGTTACAGTTGTGTTTATCTATAAATTGACGCAAATTTGTTTTCTATAAGAACTTTTGTGAATCTAACAGTTTGTGATATCTTTTGCAGAAAGTGCATTCGTACAGAAAGAGAGGAAGAGCTCCAAGAAACAAGAAGTGATCGTGGTGATCATCTACTTGTGAATTCTTGAAGAGCAAGTTAATTGCACGTACAAAGGCTGATCATATCTGCACATTGGGTGTAACTGAGAGATCAGAGGCTACAATCTTGTGAAGATTGGGTTGAGGTTCCCTGTTGTGATTACAGGAAGAAGAGTGCGTTGCGTTCTTGACTTTAAGGGTGGCTCAAAGGGTTTGGACTGCAGGAGATGAGATTCTTACTGCTATTGTATTTGTATACTGCCCATATTTTGATTAGAGGGTTAGAGAGGTGTTTTATATTTTTGACATGAGGTTGCTATAAAAGCCTTGTTGTAAAAACCTTGATCATTATAGTGCATTGGGTTCCTATGGTTGGAAGGACACTAGATGTAGGCTTGGCCGAGCTAGTATAAAAACTTAGTGTTTGATATTTCTATTCCTACACTCTTTTACTCAGTTGACTTCTTACTGTACTCAATCGATTTAATTTCTGCTGCATAAACAAATCTTTTACCTTGCGTTTCAAGAAAGTCATAAAGGCATCACTTTTGGTGAAATTTTTTTTTAAAGTTTTAAATTTTATACTTCAGCAATTCACCCCCTGCCCCCTCTTAGTGTGAGAAATTGAGCCATTCTTTTTTAACAATTAGCACCAGAGCTGGTTTTCATAAAATATTTGAAAAATTAGTCGATTACTGTTTTCATTAAATCGACTGATCCTGGAAAATGGCTTTCAATTTTCAAACCTTTGGTGAAGGTGTATCCACAAATAGACCACCATTGTTTGTTGGAGAAAACTATGCTTTTTGGAAAATTAGGATGCAAATCTTTCTTGAATCCGTGGATAAAGGAGTTTGGGATGCAACTCTAAACGGTCCATATGAACCCACTCAAATTGTGAATGGAAAAATTGTTTTAAGAAACTTATCTAAGTGGACTCAAGATGAAAACCGTAGAGCACAGTATGATGTTAAGGTTAGGAATGTAATAGCTTCTGCACTAATAATGGATGAAATTTTCAGGATATCACAATACAAGACTGCCAAGGAAATGTGGGAGGTTCTTGAGGTTACGCATGAAGGAACAGATGAAGTAAAAAGGGCTAGAAAGAACTCTCTTATACAAGAGTATGAGTTGTTCAGAATGAAAGCAGGAGAGACGATCTATGAGGTACAAAAACGATTCACAAACATAGTCAATCACCTCATGGCTCTCAGGAAAGAGTTTGATAAAGAAGAAATCAACATAAAGATCTTGAAAAGCCTCAATAGAAGTTGGCAACCGAAAGTCACTGCTATATCTGAATCAAGAGACTTGACCAACATGAACATGGCTACATTGTTTGGAAAACTCAGAGAACATGAATTAGAGCTTGGAAGGCTAAAGGAGGAAGAAGAAATTGAAGAGAAGAAATCAATTGCTTTAAAGGCCACAAGCAAGAAAGCTACAAAGATTCATGAACCTGAAACTGAATCAGATGCAGATATACCAGAAAAGGAAATGATGAATATGATGGTAAGAAAATTTAACAGATTCATGAAAAATAAGAATTCTGCAACTAACAATTTAGGTTTCTCAAGAGGAGGAAAGAAGAGCTCAAGAAGCAACGTTGTTCAATGCTATGAATGTGGAAAGATGGTCATATCAAGCTTGACTGTCCAAACTTGAAGAACAAGCAGAAAGAATTCTTCAAGTATCCTTAGGACAAGAACAAGAAGCAGAGGAAAGCTTATATTGCTTGGGAAAACAGTGTTGAAGACTCTTCAAGTGATGATGACAATAGTGTTGAAGAGGAGTCAAACTTATGCTTTATGGCAAACTCTGCACAATCTGAAGATGATAGTGATCATAAATTTGAAAATGAACCAATTGAAGTCAAGTACTACATGCTACTGGGTGCATTTCAGAAAATTCATGTAGAGGCCACGCGACTTCAGTATAAAGTGAATCGATTATCATCTAAGAGAAGAGATTATGAATACATAATTGATAATCTTGTGCAGGATAATGAAAAACTTGAAAAAGATCTTGAGGAAGCTCTGAAATATGCAAAGACAGGAAAGACCGAAGTACAAGTTGTTGAGAAAGAATGTGGTAACTGTCCTCTACATGTTGAGAAAATTGAGTACTTAACCAGTACGCTGACAAAATTCACTCAAGGCAAATAAAATCTTGATGATGTGTTAAGATCATCTGGAAGAGCTATCTACAGACAATGTATTTGTTATAAGGCCAAAAGTAATAGGATAAACTGATGTGGGCTGTCGCGACCCATACAAATTTGATTGCATATAAGGAATGCAGTATAGCTAGGAATTGACTCCTAGGTCGTCTCTCAAGGACCAATTTTGCGGTTCGAAAATCGAGTCTAACACAAAAAAAGGGGGGAGGGGGGGGGGGTTTGAAAATGTTTTGCAAAAATTAAAGAACTCAATAAAGACACATATGCAAACAAACTAATTTAAGCTAGCATGGTAATTAAACTAGCACTATTAAAAGCCTTAGACAACATTCAAACATCAAACACTGTTACAAATTGATTAACAAACACAGTTAAAAATAATTAAATGCAACACTAACTCAAACACATAAACTCAACCTATTAATTAAATTAATTAAAAACCAAAGAAACCAACAAGCCTAATTTAATCCTAGCAAATTACTTGTCATAATGGCAATTAACAAATGAATTTAAAAGTCCAATTGGCCAAAGAAAAAGCACATGGCCGTGAGTCACCATGCACCCAAGTCAAACTTCAATTTCACCTTAAATAAGCCACAAAATGTGTTGACTTCTTCTCCCATGTGCACCATTTTTCAAGAAATTAAGCATGTGCCTTCCACACTCTCCAAGACCGTCCCCTCTCTCCTTCCATGCAGCAAAGAAATGATTTTATACACCAAAGCACACAATTTACGTGAACCACCAAGTGGAAATGCCAAAGAATGCTTCAAAGACCAATGTGCAAATGGAAGATACCATGGGTGCTCCTATCAATGTGCCAAGTAAGCTAAATCAAATGAAAACAAACTCCAAAAACCTCCATGCTCATTGCAATTCACGGCTGGAACAAGCAAAGGCCAAATCTCAAAGTGGAAACATTCCTTGGGTCAAAACAAGCATCTTTTGTGTTGGTCCAAAAGTGGTAAAAATTAAATGAAGCAATTTCCTCTCTCCTACAAACTCCAAACGGTTTTTCTTCAAGAATTATGCATCCAAAAGCTTTCTTCCACTCTTCAATACAGAGAACAACTTCAAGAAACCAAAGTTAAAGTTGCAAATGAACACAAGAACAATAAACCCAAACTTCTACTCATCAACCCATCTTCAACACTACTATTTCTTCAAGTTTCTTTGCAAAAACGAAAATAATACTTAGACCATCATTCCAGTTCTGTCCAGCCTCCATAACATCACCAAGATCTGATCCCAACCTAGTCTCAAGCATCAAAACCGAAAAATGCAAGGAAAGAGTTAAACCCACAACACCCACACATCATCTTAAGCTCTCTTCAACCTAAAACTACATAGAACTTCATTTTTATCATCCAACCATATAGAATGAGATAAAAACCGAGAGGAACAGCAGCAAGGGGAGAGAAAAACGAAATATAAAGTTACTCAAACCCAACATCCACCATGGAAATGCAAAGACAAGCTCCAAAACTCAAACTCCAAGCATCAAGAACAAGCAAATGGAAGTGGAAATGAATAGTTTTTCACCACCAATAAGCTAAGACAACCAAGAGTAAATTAAGAGAAGAATAAAATCTGCATCTTGCTCATTGAAATGGCCAAAAACGAGACACCCAAGTCAAGCTCTCCATAAGAGTGTTCATACAACAAACCCTAAGAGAGAAAAGCTCCAAAACATGAAAAATATCAAGTCTGTAAGAGTCTCCTTTGTGTGGCTGGCTAAGGCTCTCTAAAATGCCGAGATTTTTCTTCCAAATGGGGTCCATAATCAATTAAAAACCCTAACCAAAAAGGCACATGTCTTACAAATGGGTCTTTTTACAAAATTACCCCTAAAGGGGTCCAAAACACCTAATTCTAATTAAGGGCTTCTAGAAAACGAAATTACAACTTTAATTAGAATCTAAATGACTAAATGTTGAGCCTTTGAGTGTTTCACGCCATATCCCAATGCTCCAGATGATGTTTCCACAACTTCCCTGCAACCAGAAATGCACTTAATCAGCTCAGAAAACCCAAATTAGCACAATTACGAATTTCTGACGAAATTAAGCAGAATTCGGAAAACGGGGAAATAATAGAAAATTAAACACAATTCCCTGGTTTACTTAAGTGCAATAAACTAAATATAGTTCAAGAAATAACAACTCATCATAAACTCAAAGAAATTTATTGATCTGAGTAAACCTACTACTAATGCATGCTTTTACTGCAACACAATTGGTCATACTGTTAGAAACTACTATTTTAGAAATGTTGGTGTTCCAAAGGGAAAATACAAATGGGTTCCCAAGGAACAACTTCCTGCTACTAACAAGACAAGACCCAAATTCAAATGGGTACCAACGTCAAAACCGTTTAACTATTGTGTAGGAAAGGAGCAGTAGCTGCTAAAGTTGTATTCAACTCAAGGATGAACTATCATGATTAAATAAACAAGTTCTTGAGTCACTAGTTGTGGTAACTATATCTAAACCTTTTCATGCATCATGCATCATGCATCATATATCATAAGTATTTGAATGACTGATTGCTATATGCATGCTTGCTATATGATGCTTGAATTGTTTGTTTTCTGTGAAAATACTGCTATGCGACTTTTCATCGATTGTATTAATTGTTGAGTCGAATATTTTTCATGTATGTGTTTCTCTACTTTTGGTAACACTCTGTTAAAACATTAAGTCGGCTTAGTCTTTAATAAAACCGATTATTAGTCCCTGTTTTGGACTTTCTTATGTTTTGAAAATTTAAATTGAGCCTGATTAAACCAGTTTTGTTCGTGCCCTTACATATATGGTTGTATGCTCTGTATCTGCTTCATAGTTGTATCACACAAACCCTGATCTGTATCAAGTGTCTCTGCACATTCCACTGTTTCTACGAATGGCCGCCTCATCTTCGAGTACTAGAAAAGTTGCTCTATCCGAAAGAAAGGTAAGTCCTTCAGGGTGGATCAGTGACAACTCTATTAGAGAAAGGTTCATGTGTTGGAAAAATGTAAAAGATGTTACTCCATACAAATCAATTGAGTTATCTGTGTTCAAAAATGAAGGATTCATCTTTCTAGAAAAACTTGAGCATCAAGGTCTATCTACCTTCGTTCAGATGAAGGGCGACTGCTATCTGGAACTTATCGGAGTATTTTACAACAATATCAAGGTATTTGATGGCAACATCCACTCACGCGTAAAAGGGGTAGATATTGTTATCAACAATGATGCTTGGCTACAGGTTACTGCAGTCAAGGATGAAGGACGCATGTCACACCTACCCGACTGTTTTCAAAATAGGTGGACTAAGAAGATTAAAATGTTTAAAGACTGTATGAGATATCCAAGAAAGTACAAGAAGGAAAAAGGGTTTGACATAGATGGCTGGATAAAGAAGAGAAAATAATTGCATACATCATTGATGGGGTCTTGTTACCCGGAAGATTTCATTATGATAAATTGACATCAAAGGATCTGTATCTGCTAAATGGAATAATGTTCAGGATATCAACTAACTAGGTAGTTGTGTTCAAGAAACATATCATTGATGTTGGTAACAATAACGAACATAATCTTCCCTATGGTGTGTTTATAAGAAAAATTCTATCTCTTAGTAAAATTGATTTTACCGGTGAAACCAAGATCACATGTAACAGAAGCAATCAAATTGGAAAGGCAACTCTAACATGCATTGGGTTGAAGAAAACTACTCTAGGATGGATATTCAGTGATATACCGTGTCCAACAAATGATCAGGATGCAACACCTGATTCTGATAGTGAACAGATCTTACTATCTCCTAAGTCAGAGTTTGAAAAATTTTTGGTGAACAACTTTGAGAAAGTCTCCAAGAGAGCTAGCATGATGAAGAAATCACTTATGCAAATGAACAATAAAATGGATGAAATCATCAAGAATTATGTGGAAAGCTCCACATCAACAGAAGAATCAACATATGAAGTTGTGGAGTCATCTAAAACAGATTAAGGGTCCTATGATCACAATCTTAGTTTGTTTTAGTTCTAGAAGTTTACTTTATATTATTAGTGTGTTATCTTGTGTTCTCATGTATTAGATGACTCTATATGTCATCTTTGTTTTGTGCTTATCTGATTGTACTTCGTGATTATAATATCAATGAAATCAGAATTTATGGTTAAATAAATCTGTGATTGAATTAAATTGAATAGATCAAATGGATTACATTGTGCTTGTATGTGAATGGATTATTAATTAATGTTACTTTCATAACATTTGCATACTCACATATTAATTATTGTATTACATTGATTCTAAAATGCTTGATCTGGAAAGACTTGGAAAGGTTTTGCAGGAATATCACTTGCTGACTGGATGGAACTGGATAATATGAGAAATGCTACAGCAAGAAATCGACTTTGACTGAGATCAAATCGATTAAACATCAACAGGAGTTTAAAGATTCCTAAACTGGAATATCTGATATCTTTAAATCTTGCTTTATTTGATGTTGTTTGTTTATTCTTATATCTCTATGCTTATCTGCTGGATAAAATATCTGAGATGATAAGAGATTAAAATATGTTGTTTGATTGAATCTGTATCTACATACTATTACTGTGATTTATCTAATATGATATTGTGTTATTACATGCTGATAAATGATTTGACAATTTCTATGTACTGCATTGTGCATCTGTATTTTGAGATTGAAATATGCATAATGACACGGGGAGCAATGCATATCATTGAGATTTTCACATGCCTTCATTTAAGGGGGAGAATATCTTAATTTCATGTGAATATTCTTGACAGGGGGAGCATCATTACTTGTTTTATGATTATCTGATGCATCTCTGTATGCTTGATTATCTATCTATCAATACCTTTGTGTGCTTACCTTTTTTTGCTAATGCCCAAAGGGGGAGAATTTTTGGTTGATTGATTGATAATCTGTATTGAGTTGTGCAACATGGTTGATTATTAATCATGATTGTGCATCATCAAAAAAGGGGGAGATTGTTTAGATTTTTGATAGGGGGAGCACTAGTTTAGCTGAACCCACAATCTCGGTGATATCTGAGTTTTTGATGATGACAACACATAATTAATAACGCACATGTATTTGGTGTTACATTTTCTAAGCTTACAAGTTATATGCATTTTTGAGAACATGATTGTGTTGTTTGTGTTGTTCATTGCATTTCATTGTGTTATATATGTGATTTTATACATGAATGCATGACACATGTTTTTGGAAAAGAAAAACCACAAGCACTTTTGTTGAACTTAAATTGTGTAGCAAAACAACAGTTTTAAGTCGATTTCATTATGGGATGAGTTGATTAAAACTCATGTCTTTGCACAAACTTTTTCAAGTGTGTTGTGAGAGTTTTTCAAAGATAAAAGTTTTCAAAACTGTTTTACTCTGTTATAAAGTCGATTACATGCGTGTTGCATTCGACTGAGTTTGTTATGTTTTGAATAATTGTTAATGCTTGATATAACTGTGACAACGACTATATTTTCAAATATGTTGACCAAGCATTAAATAAAATTCGACTGCATTAATTATACATTCAATTAACTGCATTGATTGCATCTATCTGCAATAACAGAATTGCTATATTCGACTGCATTAGTAGGTTAGTTGATTAAAATGCGTCAAAGTTGTGTTTATCTATAAATTGACGCGAATTTGTTTTTTGTAAGAACTTTTTTAAATCTAAGAGTTTGTGATATCTTTTACAGAAAGTGCATTCTTACAGAAAGAGAGGAAGAGCTCCAAGAAACAAGAAGTGACCGTGGTGATCATCTACTTGTGGATTCTTGAAGAGCAAGTTAATTGCACCTACAAAGGCTGATCATATCTGCACATTGGGTGTAATTGAGAGATCAGAGGCTACAATCTTGTGAAGATTTGGTTGAGGTTCCCTGTTGTGATTATAGGAAGAAGAACGCGTTGCGTTCTTGACTTTGATGGTGGCTCAAAGGGTTTGGACTGCAGGAGAGGGGATTCTTGATGCTAGTTTGTTTGTATACTGCTTATATTTTGATTAGAGGGTTAGAGAGGTGTTTTATATTTTTGACGTGAGGTCGCTATAAAAGCCTTGTTGTAAAAACCTTGATCATTGTAGTGCATTGGCTTCCTGTGGTTGAAAGGACACTAGATGTAGGCTTGGTCGAGCTAGTATAAAAATTCAGTATTTGATCTTTCCATCCCCACACTCTTTTATTCATTCGACTTCTTACTATACTCAATCGATTTAATTTTCGCTGCATAAACAAATCTTTTACCTTGCATTTCAAGAAAGTCATAAAGGCATCACTTTTGGTGAAAAAGATTTTGAAAGTTTTAAATTTTATACTTCATCAATTCACCCCGCTCTTTTTGTGAGAAATTGAGCATTCTTTTTTAACAGTATTGAAAAACTTATTCTCTCGCTGAGATTTATTCATCTGCATCTTGTTGAAAAACCCTTTGTGGTTTTAGTGCAAATTCTGAAGAGAATTCAAACACTTGTTGTTTTTATCTTAGTTGAGTTAAATATCTAGACAAATGTCTAGGGTGGATACTAGGAGTGGTTACAATACTCGGATACCAAGAGTGGTAAGAATACTCAGATACCTGGAGTGGTTAGAATACCCGGATGCTAGGAGTGACCATAATACTTAGGAACCAAAAGTGGTTTATAATACTTGGTGTATACAAAGAGGGGTTTGTACTCATTTGAAATATTGGATAAGATTTGTGAAACTTCCTAAGAGTTCTTGAGAGAGACTGAATGTAGCTCTGTATTGAGTGAACTACTATAAAATACTTATGTTATTTCATCTCATCTTTAAGACCTTTCCCTATATGTTTGAAGTACCTGAAAAACACTATAAGGGAGGTTGAATGATGTTAATGGAAGATTCAGAATATATATATGTATATACTATAGAGTTTGTAAGAACTTCCTTAGTTAAAGAACAATCGTTTAGTATAGGAAGATTCTTGTTTTATAAAACTAAAATACAACTACAGGTTTTATAAGAGAAGTGTTTAGGAAAAAGGTAAATAATAAATGCACAGATAATTTTATACTAGTTCACTCCAACTGAGCTACATCCACTCTCCTCTATCCATAGAGGGTTCCACTATAATATTTAACAAGATTACAACTGAGTATTCTTACCACTCCTGGTATCCCTGGTCAACGAATAACCTTCCGTTATCCTAGACCAATTGAGTATTCGCATCACTCCTGGTATCCTAATCAACAAATAACCTTTCGTTACCCTAGACCAGTTGAGTATTCGCATCACTCTTGGTATCCTTGGTCAGCGAATAACCTTTTGTTACCCTAGACCAGTTAAGTATTTGCACCACTCCTGGTACTAAAATATCTTGGTACTAGACAATCCTGGTATCCTTTGATACGCTACCTAGATTTCCTAAACTCCTCAGAGTTTCAATAAGAAGTGTTTTAATTATGTTGAGAACTGCAATCAATGATTGCTTACAAGTCGTATAGACTATTACTCTCGTAGAGAGGATATGTGTACAATACAATACAGTCTAGAGACTCATTGAGTGTTTCTCTCTTTTCTCTTTTTCTATCTTCTTACAACAGTAAGCAAAAATTACAATGAAGTTCGAGAGTGTTGCTTGACTATTCTTCTTTCTTTCTTGCTCAGATATTTTCTTTTTCTTGAGCTTTTCCATGCTTTTCTCTTGAATGCTTTTCGTAGGAAAATATTGTCATTGTAAGTTTTTCTCTGTTTGATTCTTCCTTTGAGTGATCTTTTATTTAAAGGCTCTTGAAAAGAGACCTATTAGACTGAGATCTTGACCTTGAATCTTGTGTCTTCTCTTTCTTGCGAAACAAACAGTTGGTTTAAGTCAACTTGTAGAAGCAGACATGCTTTTTCACTACTTTGCTTGAAATAGGTTTTACTTTCTTTCAGACTCTTCTTCTTATGAAGAGAACATTTCGTGAATGTCTCTTTTGTCTCCAACGTTCACTTACGATATATTTCAAATCAAGTAGTGGATGCATGTAGTAAGATCTGCATAGAATAGAGTAGATTGTGCATGCAATAGATATTTCTTCTCTCTTATTACTTTTGTTATTTTTTAACGTGAAACATTTAATGACATTTGATGCTTGTTCAAAACAACAAAGTGCTTTTTTCCATTTTCTACCGTTGAGGTAATGTTTATTAGTGAAGCTTTTACTAAGATACCAAGCGTTAAGATGGAACTTCATCCTTAGACGAAGTAAGGATATTTAGCATATGGTATCATCTAGGCTGATGTAAACGATTTTTGGAATATTGCCTTTAAGGGCTTGAGCGTTCAGAATTGATCCTTTTCTTTCTTAATCTTTTTGAGGCTTATAGAGGGTTTGGTTAGATACATTGTGATGAATCATTCTTTTATACTATTCACTTAGCTTTCCGCACCGAATTGTATTAGCGAATTATGTTTAATTCTCCATTATTGTCTCATGTTCACTATTTGGACTTAATTTGATGATTAGTTCTTATTTTAATTAATTTGAATTATTTGGGCCTAATTATTCCAATTATTATTTGCAGGACAATTTTGGAATTATTATTAGGACGTCAAGAGGACTGCCACATCATTTATTATTTTCCACATCAACATCTCTTTTTTAATTTCATTTCTAGGTTAGCTTTGGGCTCATTTTTGGGCACATTTAGGATAAGCCCATATGAAGGGCAAAATTGTAAATGGGGTCTTTAAAACCCCAAAATCAAAATTCGGAACTTCTCTTCCTCTCTTCTTTTCAATTTTCGTTTTACGTTTTTGGAGCTTTGTCGTTTTTGCAACCCCTCTCCTTTTGGGGGTTTTAGGTTATTTCTTTCATTCTCTTTATGTATTGAATCATTTTACATTTTTAATTGCAATTTTGTTTTGTTACTTGCTTTCAATTTTGTTTCCAGTTTCTTTTCCTGCATTCAATTTCGTTTCAGTACCGTTTCATGCTTTCATTGCAATTTTCGTTCCAGCTTTTGAAGTTAGTTTTATGTTTTGAATTTCGTTTTCAATTGTGTTTTCTGCTGTTACGTTTTCCTTGTTGTAATGCTCTCAAATTCCACTTCGTTTTGCTTTTTGAATTATGTTTGGTTGGTTGGTCATTAGTGAAATTGCATAATTTCCATGAGAATTCTGAACCGTAATTGTGTTTATGCTACTCTGGCTTTCTGATATTGAATCTGTTTATGCATTGGCAATTAGGTATACACTCAGTTGCTTAATTGGTGTTTAATATTCACTTAGTCGATTGGACTGTATGGTGCATAATTGATTAAATGTGATCATTGCGTTTGCTTAATTCGCTTTTATGAAAACATGGTTAGTCTTTGCTTAATTGGTTAACTTTTGTTGGATTAGAGGTTAGAGAAGTGGGTATTTGTTGCTAATATGTGATTGAAACGGTATAATTGAGGTAGTGACCAATCGTTTTCAATTAGTGTTTGATTTCCTGTTTTTAGTTATTTAATTTCACCACTCAAAATTGTCCAAAAACATCCCCCCACCAAGTGTTCGATCTAATGACTGAACCAATTGTTTGTCCTAGAGAGACGACCTAGGAGTCACTTCTTAGTTTATGTTACCAATGAGGAACATTGGTGTCTTGAAGATATTATGGTTTTGATGATGCTACAAGATGAAGAACGTGAAGACTTTTGTTGTATTTATTTAAAATCATTTTGTAGAATTAATTGTATAGGAATTACTTTGTTAATGTAAGAACTCTTAGAAGTTTTCCTGTTTAAAGAGTCTTTGCATAGATAATCGATTATTTGGTATAATAATCGATTATTACGAGCTTGTTTGGAAAAGAGTTGCTCGCGCAAATAATCGATTATTGCTCAGGATAATGATTATCACTTTTTTGAAAACCCCATAACGGACACAAATAATCGATTATCACTTATGATAATCGATTGTCACTGGTAGTTGGGAGATGTCTTTTCAGTTTCTGACCCTGCACGAACCTGGGCTTATAAATAGAGGTCTTCACAGCTCTTAGACAGTAACTTTTCATTTTGACAATACAGTTTGTCTGAGGAAGTTCTCAAAGTGATAGTGTGCTCTCGCCAAGTCTTGTGGAAAGGAGAAGCTCGCGCTTTGTGTGTCAAAGGTCAAAGCGGTTCTCTTCAAGTTGGTTGAGTTGTATCTTCCGGTTCGCTTGTCGAAGGAAGGTTCTTCTGTTCGTTTGTCGAACAAAAGGTGTTCTTGTTTCTTAATCTTTACTTCATATCTTGCAATCTGTACAAACATTATTTTAGTGAAAAAGGTTAATCACTATTCATAATGATTAACGACTGGACGTAGAATCTTTTGATTCGAACCAGGATAAAATTTCTGTGTTGATTTTCTTGAACTCTACACTCTTTAAACTCTTAGGAGATCAATTGTTTGATAAAAGTTCACTGAGAAAATCAATTTTTGAAACCGACTATTTTAACTTGACTTTTGACCGTAACACGCTTTCTGCTATTTTATTCCGCTGCACGACTCAACGATGCCTATTGTTTTAACCAACAATTGGTATCAGAGCTTGCTTTGATAGTTTTCAATTTTTTCGAAAATGGGCGGTCATAACCAAGTTTATGCTTAGGGTGCTTCTATTGATAGAACTCCTTTATTTATAAGGAATAATTATGCTTTTTGGAAAATAAGAATGCAAATATTTTTGGAGTCTATTGACAGGGGTATTTGGGAAGTTGTTTTGAATGGACCAATTGTTCCCACTATTTTTGTAAATGATATCCAGGTAGAAAAACCATTTTTATAGTGGACTATGTATGAAAACAGAATGGCACAATATGATGTTAGGGCTAGAAATATAATTTTATCTACACTAACCCTTGATGATTTTTTCAAAGTTTCTGTTTATGAACGTGCTCAGGAAATGTGGGAATTTTTAAGAGTCACCCATGATAAAGTCACAGATGTGGATAAGTTGACATTTTTTGATTCATGCTCTACATAAAACTCCTCAAGCTCAAGCGATTTTAATGAGCAAGAAAATTTATGCTTGATGGTCAACAGTGAATCATCTAGAAGAAAACTCTTGAAGAAAAAGAAGGACAATCAAGGCTTCTCATCAAGCTATAAATGTTATGGATGTGGTGAAAGAGGCCATGTAAAAGTCGTTACTCCAATTATAAAGAAAATTTACAAAAAGAAGAAGGTCCACATTGCTTGGGTTGATAATGACTCAAGTAGCTTAAGTGATTCTGATGAAGAAGCAAACTTGTGTTTGACGGTAAATACTAATGATACTGCAAGCCAAATAAGTTGTTCTAATTCTGAAACTAGTGAATTTGATTTGCAAAAAGCTTTTCTTGAATTAGTTGATGAAACTGAAAAATTGAATGTTGCTCATAAAATTTTGAAAAAGGAATTTAAAGAATTGCGAATTAAATAAGAGAAGGCATTAGATGAAGAAGTAATTTTGAGAAATAAAATCTGCAATTTAGAAATGAAAGAGTCTGCAAATATTGAACATCCTGTTGAATGTCTTTCATGTAAGAGTCATATGCTTGATATTGATATTGTTGAAAATCTTCTTGAAGTGGCAACTACAAATAATAATGTTGAAATGCCTATACTTGTTAAAAAAGTTTATAAAAATAAAAGTGTTCTTAAAAGTAAGAACCAAATTAAAAGAACCCGTAGGGTATGGGTTGAAAAAGGATCTGTCTGTTACAAAAATTCAAATGTTGTCACATGTTTTTACTGTATGAAAAAGGGACACACTTCTAACAAATGTAGAATAAAAGATTTTGATGTTCCTAATGGAAAATATGCTTGGATTCCTGTTATAAAATAATTTGCCTTTAACCTCAAAGGACCCAAATGAGATTATGGGGACCAAAACACTATTGTTTTGTTTTGCAGGTTAATTTTTCAAAAGGAAAAGAAGGCTCTATGGTATCCGGGTAATTTTTAAGAGCTTTGAAAATAATTTATGAATGCTAGATGTGACTTAGGTTGAAAACTTGGCCTAAAATTGCATTTTTCAGAAATTAACGTAAATAATCGATTACCAAGGGATGATAATCGATCATCAAGGTCATTTTCACTCTAACGTACAAATTTGGCTTGCAAATAATCGATTATTTAAAGTGATAATCGATTATCTTAAGTTAAAATGTAAAAAAAAAAAAAAAACTCTTTTTAAATTTTTTTTGGGGAATCTGCTTTTTCATTTTAAAGGGAATATTACTTTTAAGGGAGTAATTTTTAATTAATTAAAAGGACCCAAATTCTTTTTAAGTTAACTAATTTAGGGGGAGCATAAAGATTAGATGTTTTTCTGATTATGATAAAAAGTGGGGAAATCTATTTTGTATTAACATCTTATGTCATAATTGGTACCTATTTAAGGGGGAGATATATGAGTTTGTTTGATATCTTGTTATTTATCTCTGCTCTACATCAATTACTCTTTTTTCCTTATAATATTTGAATGACATCTGGTATTCAACAATTTTATAATATTTGAATTGCATTTATTCTTTTGTCGAGAAGGAGCAACATTTGAGGGGGAGTATTTATTTTTACTTTTTGCTTATGATAAAAAAGGGGGAGAAAAATTCCAATTAGTGTAGTTATTACTAACATGTTTATATATGTTTGTAAGTTTAAAACCTATGCAGGAAATTAGAAATGCTTTTAATCAAGAGATTTTTGTATCATCATCAAAAAGGGGGAGATTGTTACCAATGAGGAGCATTGGTGTCTTGAAGATATTATGGTTTTGATGATGCTAACAAGATGAAGAATGTGAAGACTTTTGTTGTATTTATTTAAAAGCATTTTGTAGAATTAATTTTATAGGAATTACTTTGTTAATGTAAGAACTCTTAGAAGTTTTCCTGTTTAGAGAGTGTTTGCACAGATAATCGATTATTTGGTATAATAATCGATTATTACGAGCCTGTCTGGAAAAGAGTTGCTCGTGCAAATAATCGATTATTGCTCAGGATAATTGATTATTCCAGTCTGAGTCAGTATTGCCCAAGTCGCGCAAATAATCGACTATTCCCCAAGATAATCGATCATCACTTTTTTGAAAATCCCATAACGAACACAAATAATCGATTATCACTTATGATAATCGATTATCACTAGCAGTTGGGAGATGTGTTTTCAGTTTTTGACCCTGCACGAACCTGGGCTTATAAATAGAGGTCTCCACAGCTCTTAAACAATAACTTTTCATTTTGAGAGTATTAGAGCTGTGTGCCTAAGGGAAGCTCTCTGTGAGTGAAAAGGGAATCTATGCTATTTACAGATATGAAAGAAACATCTCGACAAAATGGTGAAATACCTGAATTAGAAAAGAGAGGAAGCTCAACAACTCATAGGTTTTTATGATGAAAAGATATTTGTTAAGATAAAACATTATTCAAACCCCTCTCACCCTCCCTTTTTAGTGTTTTCCTGTGATTTTAGTTGGTATCAGAGCTAACCTTAATGGGTTAGTTCTTAACAAAACTTGAGGAAATGATATGGATCGCAATATAAAATGAAAGAACCAACAACCTTCAAAGGAATCCAAAGAAGAAAGGAAGTAGACATTGGAAAGATAAAGTCAGACAACCTTATTTACATATATGAAAGAAACATCTCAACAAAATGGTGAAATACCTGAATTAGAAGAGAGAGGAAGCTCAACAACTCATAGTTTTTTATGATGAAAAGATATATGTTAAGATAAAACATTATTCCACCCCCCTCACCCTCTCTTTTTAGTGTTTTCCTGTGATTTTAGTTGGTGTCAGAGCTAACCTTAATGGGTGAGTTCTTAACAAAACTTGAGGAAATGATCCAGATCGCAATAGAAAATGAAAGAACCAACAACCTTCAAAGGAAGCCAAAGAAGAAAGGAAGCAGACACTGGAAAGATAAAGTCAGACAACCTTATTTACATATATGAAAAAAACATCTCGACAAAATGGTGAAATACCTGAATTAGAAGAGAGAGGAAGCTCAACAACTCATAGTTTTTTATGATGAAAAGATATTTGTTAAGACAAAATCGTCTATACATCTAAACGCTCTCACGTTTTGAAGTTTAATCAAATAACATTAAATGAAATAAGAATCTAAAAATACCATAGGTAGAAACATAAACATTAGGTTCGAAATTCCCAATGATACAAAAGCCTTAGAAAAACACTTAGGATTGTAGGAAACACAAAAACACCCAAGTCAAGTACCCAGGCGCAATGTTAAACGACTAAAAGTCAAAGCATCTAAGAGAGTTATGCTATACATGTAAGCTATATTGTACCCAAGTGCTATTCAGTTGAACTCTCGGGAAAATAGAAAAAGTGTCAAGACTATTTCTTTGACAAAAACACCCTAAAAAGCTTAAACCTAAAACATAAAAGAAAACATAACTTGCTAAATGCTCTTGCTCTAAAAAGGAAAAATCACGAAAAGAGTTTACATCAGTCTAAATGATACCATGAGCTAAAAGTGTTACTTCGTCCAACAACGAAGTTCTTTCTCAACGCTTGGTACCTTTAGAAGAAAAACTTAATTGTCAAACGCTACATTAACGATAGAAAATGAAACACACTTTGTTATTCTGAGCAAGCATTAAATGACATTAAAAACAACAAAAGTAATAACATATAAGGCATATCTATTGCATGCACAATCTACTATATTCTTTGCAGATAACCTACTATACATGCATCCACATACTTTCTTCAAAATATCATAAATGGACGTTAGAGACAAAAGAGATATTCACGGAATGTTCTTCACTAGAGAAGTAATGTCTAAAAGAAAGTACAACCTACTTCAAGCAAAGTACTAAAAAAGCAAGCTTACTCTGACAAATTGACTTTAAACAATGACTGGTGCACATGAAGAAAGAGACGACACAAGAATCAAGGCTAAGAACTCAATCTAACAGATATTTGTCCAAGAGCCTTTAAATAGAAGAACACTCAAAGAAAGAATCAAAAGGATAACATACAACAAAAATATTCATCTGAGAAAAGTTTTCAAAAGAGAAGCACAGAAGAGCTCAAGAAAAAGAGAATATCTGAGAAGAAAAAGAAGTTAAGTAATACTCTCAAACTTCATTTTATAAATTTTCTTATTGTTGTAAGAAAGAGAGGAAAAGAGAATAGAGAGAAACACTTGCAAGTGTTTAGACTGTAGTGTATTGTACACATATCCTCTCTACGAGAGTAACAATCTAAATGACTTGTAAGTAATCATTGATTACAATTCTAAAGAGAATTAAAACACTTGTTGAACTTAGTGGGGTTAAGAAAATCTAGACAATGTTGTCTAGTACCAGGAGTGGTGCAAATACTCAACTGATCTAGGGTAATAGAAGGTTATTCGCTGATCAGGGATATCAGGAGTGGTGCTTGTACTCATCAAGTCTAGGGTAACGGGAGGTTATTGATTGAAGAAACCAGGTGTGGTGCAAATACTCATCCAGTCTAGAGTAACAGAAGGTCATTCGTTGACTGAGAATACCAGGAGTGATGAGAATACTCAGTTGTAATCTTGTTGAAGATTATAGTGGAACCCTCTGTGGATAGAGGAGACTAGACGTAGCTCAGTTAGAGTGAACCAGTATAAAAATATCTATGCAATTATTGTTCACTTTTGTCTAAACGCTTCTCTTATTAAAACTTGTAGCTTCATTTTATTTCTACATACAAGTAAATTCCGCACTAAACAATTCTCATTTAACTAAGGAAGTTATTATAAACCCTGTAGTGTATATTCTGAATAGCATGTAAAAAGGAAACTATCTTTCACAATCATTTACAAGGTCGAGCGTTTAAATACTTATTTGACAAATCTAATACTCGGTGAACGTGTTATACCAAAAGGGTTGGGAAAAGATTTTTCCATTAACATTATTCAACCCCTCCCCCTTCTCTTCTAGTGTTTTTCAGATACTTCCATATCCACTGATAAAAGCAATTGGTGACATAGAACAATATGTCAAAACCAAAGTCTTACATAGGCTAAAGTTGGTTGCTCTCATCTCCCAAAGAAAGGAATCAACTCAAAGGCTAATACATCAACGAGAGTAGGTTACTTACATCTAGTGATAATAACATCGTTTTGATTTTAAACGAAACACCTATTTACCTCTAAATGATAAAAAATGTGTCAAGTACATGCCTAAGATGGGTCTCGTATTAAAGTCTAAGACATATAGTTTGATGACTCATACCATAACATCATATGAGACAGATTGTCTACTGACATTGTACACATGCATGATACCACTTAGTGGTAAACCCATAACCACACTACAGGAAATGCATTAATTACTGAAGGCCTTTTGGCCGTCGATAATATCAATTTACCGAAGGATTTACCGAAGGGCATGTTGAGGTGATGATTACCGAAGGATTGTGACAGTCAATAATGGCGCAGTGAAATTATTGAAGGATTACGACCGTCGGTATAAGCATCGACTTAATGAAATACGAATTTGGGATTTCCCTCTCCCATTCTCCGAAATTGTTTTCGCGCAACTTTCCCCAAGTCTTCCTCTCTCCCTCTACCCCAATCATCGCAGACTTCACCAAATCCCTTGTTCAGAGCCCTAACTCTCTTTTCTTCAATCACTGTGTCAACGTGAGGAGAGTGTCGGTGAGAAGGGTGGTCATTCACAGATTACATTGTTGCGAGGGGGCTGTTGAAAGGTGTTTCTTGACGTGGTTGTTGTGGCGGCATGTCGACGTTGTTGTGGTGGCGTAACGACGGTTCTGTGGCGGTGTGACGATAGTGTTGTGACGGCCTGACCAGGGCTTCCACTATCGTAGGGCGAGGCCAATCTAGGGGCTACAAGTGTGGTTTTGGGGTGCATATCGTGACGTGGTGGGTAGGGAGGCTCCATTGGAGTTCAATCATGAAGAGAGGGTTAGAGATAAACTAAAGCAAGTGATTGTAGAAAGTAAAGAGTAAAGAAAGGTATGAGTGCAAGCTAGGAAGCATTCCGAGTTGAGTGCGAGACGCGTGAGGTTGTGGAGTTTGGAGGAAACGTTTTGTGGAGAGGGCAAACACATTTTCTAGGTATGTGCTAACTGAAATGTTTTATGGTCTGGAATGTTGTGGTTTAAGGATGTAAATGATATATTTGGTTTCGATGAAGAAGAATGAAAGGTGGTTGGGTCAAATTGGGGATTGGGTATTGCTTGAAATTAATGATGAATTTTGAAATTGGATTAAGGGTGGAAAAGAATGATGACATAAGTGTTAAATTAAGGATATTGATTGGTCTCGAACGTGAAATGAATTAAAGTTAGTAATCTATGCACCAATAATTGTGTGACAGAATGCAAGTCTTAAAGAGTTACTGAAATCTTGTATATAGTTTGCAATATCTATGTTTGTTAGATAAAACCAGGTTGGGATAAAATATGATGCATGATGGTGGTTGTCGTTAGTAGGCCTAGAAATGGTTGGGAGAGGAAATTGATCATTGGTTTTACTTTGTCCCAACCAATTTAAGTTAGATTATGTTTTAGTTGGTGCAACAAATTTATTTTCAGAAGCTTCTAAGTTGAGCCCCTGTTCTTGGTAACAGGGTGTTTGATGATTAATCTTTTGTTGTTGTTTTGTTTTGCTAATTAAAATTGTCCATTATTGTACAAGGTTTTGGGGTTTCGATCAAGGGCACAAAACGTTTGGAAGCTTCGAACACAATGGGTTAAAGTTCGTTGCAAAAGTCTCATTGTTGAAGGGCTGCACTCAAGTGTCGAAGACTTCATCATTTCCAGGTAGGTCAATGATGTCTTATTCTGTTTACCTTGCTTTATTTTGCTCTTGATTGATCTGTCTAAAAGCCTATAGCCATGGAACGATTCGATAAACAAACATGTTGGCCCCTCCTTTTGATAAATAAAATTTTGTTTGCCTTTTATCTCTCTCTCTCTTTCAAATCTCTTGTCTTCTCCTTTGTCTTCTTTGTGCTGCATAGTCTTATTATATATAACCTCCACACCTTGTTCCCCACCCTTCCACTGAAATTCCCTCTTGGAAGAAGACCATGACAACACCCTTAAAAATTTCTTTGAATACACCTTCATTATTAAAATGAGTAATTATAAGGATGAAGTAGAGTACAAGGACGAACCAACATGCATATATGTTGGTTATATACTATCTTGAATCCCCCAAGTTACCAAACTAGAAGGAGGAACCAAAGTTATACTTGTTTTATAGTTTATATATTAACTAAAAAAACTGAAAATTCCTCACTAAGGCTAAAGTAGACCATCTCTTAGGTTAAGCTTTATTAACTTTGCTCCAACTGGTAGTGGTTAAGGGCACTCCAGTGATTAATTTGGCCTTCAACATGTTAAAAGATATGTCTCTTAGAGCCTCCAACAACCTGGACATGAATTTGGACTTCAATTGTGAAAGTGAACTCTAAAGTCAAAGTTCAACATATGAATTTGGACTTCAATTGTGAAGTCTCAAAATTGAAGTACTTAAAACATAAAAAGTGTTCTAAATAGGTGACAATTTCGAAATTCACCTAATATAACCAAAGAAAGTATAATGTTCTTATCCTAACAAGTTTAAAGTACTTAAATGAAGCTAAGAGAGATGTCAAATATGATCAAGTAGCAATTTGACTAAAAGAGTACTAATTTTAACATCGTAACAAGTCTAAACTAGTGGAATGAAGCTAGGAAACTTGTCAAAAGCAAAGAATTACCCCAAACTCAAAGTTTGAGTATGTAGAACCTAAAAAGGTATACTAAAAGGGTGAGAAAGAGGCAATTCACCTAAAGTAGACTAACAATAACTAATGTTAATATCCTAACAAGTCTAAAGTAGTGAAATGACACTAGGAAACTACTTAAAAGCAAACAACCTAAAACTCAAATTTTGAGTAGTTCGAACCTACAAATGTCTACTAATGTAGAGTAATTTTAACTAATGTTAATATCGTAATAAGTCTAAAGTAGTCAAGTGAAGGTAGGAAACTACTCAAAAGCAAACAAGTATCTAAAACTCAAAGTTTGCAACCTAAAAAGTTCACTTAAAGGGTGACAAATTGCCAATTCACCTAAAGTAGAGTAATTTTAAGTAATTTTAACATCCTAACAAGTCTAAAGTAGTGAAATGATGCTAGGAAAGTGGTCAAAAGCAAAGATGTTTAAAAGTTTAAACAAGTCCAAATTGATGTATTAAAGCTGTTAGAACCATTGATATGAAGTTAGTGTAGTTGCAAAGTGAATCTGAGTTGTAGTTCTATTTTGTGCCTAATCAGAGTTCAAGCAAGTGTATTTTGATGAATTTAAACTGTTGAAATGATTACCAAAGTGTCAGAATGCCTTAGGCACAAAATCACTTCCAAAACCACCAATTTTGAGTCAATTTTGGGAAGTAGAAAGGTGATTTTGAGTAGCACTTTAGTTTTGAGTTAAATTTGAGTTTTAACATGTTTCAATTCATCAAATAATGTGATATATGAAATAAAGACAACTCATTTTTTTTGTTTGGGTTGTTGATGTAGATTTGACCGTGAGTGGAAAAAGATTGAAGCATTTCTTGGATCAAAGTTATTTTTCTAGGTAATTTTAAATGTAAAATTTGTGTATAGGTAATTGATGGGATAATGATGATGTTGATTGGTTTGTGTATTTCAAATTTGCATGAATGTTGCGCTGACAGTTTTACAATGTTTTGATGAACTTTTCATAATTGATTGATGGTGTATATAAGTTATTGTGCGGGTAAATTGTGTGGCTGGATTACAAGTATTATTATGCTTGTGCATCACTTTGTGCTATATATTGATTTCAATTATATAATTGTATATTTTTTGTATATAATGTGTGTGGTGGTAACCTCTTTAGAGGTGGTTACTTGTAAGAACTCTCCAAATAGAAAGAACTACTTCATTGTAGTTTAAATTGACTACCTAAGACCTAAAACTAGTAGCCTAAAGAGCCTCCAACTGTGTAATTGTTTTAAGCATGAGCAAATCCTAAGAGAGAGAAGAAAAGGAATTGATAAGAGAGGTAATATTATTTTAAGCAAGTCTTAAATGATTAAAGAAAATTAAGGAACACTTCAAAACTCATCAATTCTAAGAGATTCTAAAACTCATAATGAAAAGGAACAATTTGGTTTAAACAAAGTGTAAAGAAATCTATTTTGATGACTTTGATGAACTGAAATCTGCACCTTTAATTGTTACAACCAGTTCAATCAACAAATTTTCAAAATCCTTTTGATCATTTAAACTGCATCTCAAACCCTAAACTATATAAGTAAAATTGATAACACCATTTAATTGGAGAAAATGGATTTTTTAGAATTGGAAGGCAAGTGCAGAATTTTCCTCTGGGCCAAAGCTTTTAGTTTCATGTGCATTCACTCAAATCCACTTTCTGAAGTGTTTTAGCTCATTTTCACTCCACTAGCAAGTTTCTTTTGGATGATATATGCTCAATCTCACCATCACTCAACTGTTTGGGTTGTATCTCAAAATTTGGCTATAGGAGTTGTCAATTTTCACATTTTTGCTTACTGAAGAGCCCCTTTGAATTCACAAATTCTGCTCCTTCTCCATTTCTTAAGATGTCACCTTAGTTGAAAAAGGTTTCTAAAATTGGACTGCACCACAAAGTCTTCACAACACCACAATTTCACACGAAAATTAGCACCAAAGCAGATAAAAAACTACACCAGAAATGGTCACTAGACAGCACCAAAATATGACTTGAATTGGACAATTTTAAGATGCCAAAAATCTTAAAAGCAATACAAATAGGTGTAGAATAGAAGTAGGCACTGAAATGGATTATAATAAAGGTTCTAAAATAGATGAAGAAAGCAAGAAAAACTCAAAATGCAGGTTGAAAAACTAAAATAGGTGTACTACAATTGCAAACTGCACTAAACTAGGAAAAGAAACTAGAAATAAACTATCCTAACAAGTTTAGAATGGTAAAACCTAGCTAATTAAGAACTCACACTACAAGAAATACCTAAAACTCAAAATATGACAACCTAAAACCTAAAAGTAGTACCCAGAATACACTAAAAGTGGAAAGAATGCAAAGTCTATTAAAGTACTAACCAAAACAGTAAACTAACTATCTACACAACTTCTAAAAGATAAAAGAAAGATAAAAATGAAGTCTCAATTCAAAACAGAAGAAGAAAAGCAAAATTTGACTATTGAACACCTATAAATAGACTAGAATAGGTGAGAAATTTGAAATTCACTTAAATTAGCCTAAAAATGTCTAATCTTCATATACTAAAAGATTTAAACTACTAAAATGAAAGTAAAAATGATGTCAAATTGGATCAAGTACCTAAAACTTAAAAGTAGACTCCTTAAAACCTAAAAAAAGTGTACTAATAGGTGAGAAATTGGCAATTAGACCTAATGTAACCTAAGATTGTGTAATCTTGTTATCCTAACAAGTTTAAAGTACTTAAATGAAGCTAAGAAAGATGTCAAATTGGAACAAGTAGCTAAATCTAAAATTTTGGCTACTTGAAACCTAAAAAAGTGTACTAAATAGGTGAGAATGGGAATTGACCTAAAGTAACCGAAGAGTGTGTATTCTACACATCCTAACAAGTTTAAAGTTGTCAAATGAAGCTAAGAAACATGTCAAAATAGATGAAGTAGCTAAATCTCAAAGTTTTCCTTCTTGAAACCTAAAAGAGTAGATGAAGTAGTTAAAAATCACTACCCAAACCTCAAAAAAGGTGTACTTCAATTGGAAATTGCACTAAACTAGGAAAAGAAACTAGAAATAAACTATCCTAACAAGTTTAGAATGGTAAAACCTAGCTAATTAATAACTCACACTACAAGAAATACCTAAAACTCGAAATATGACAACCTAGTGTACTTAAAGGGTGACAAATTGCAACTAGACCTAATGTACACTAATTTTAAGTAATGTTAACATCCTAACAAGTCTAAACTAGTGGAATGAAGCTAGGAAACTTTTCAAAAGCAAACAAGTACCTCAAACTCAAAGTTTGAGTATTTAAAACCTAAAAAGTGTACTTAAAGGGTGACAAATTGCCACTAAACCTAATGTACACTAATTTTAAGTATTGTTAACATCCTAATAAATTGCCACTAAACCTAATGCTTCCATGTTGTTTGTTTGTTATTGGACTAGCTATAGATAGAAATGGTAGGATCGTTTTTTACTTGAGTCCTTATCATGTCGTTGTTTAGTTTCTTCATTTTTGTGCAATTTTTCATGTATGTCCTTGCCACTTCTAATGGTTATGGCAGTTTAAACAAGTTCAAATTAATGTATTAAAGCTATTAACACAGTTAATTTGAAGTTAGAATGACATATATGTAAATTAATATGTCAAACCATCCATTTTGAGTAAATTATGGAAGTGGAAAGGTGAATCTGCATTGCAGCTCTATTTTGTGCCTAATTAGAGTTCAAACAAGTTTATTTTTATGCATTAAAACTGTTGAAAGGGTTATCAAAGTATCAGAATAGGTTGTGCACGACCTTGATGGTGATGGAGATGAATTAGAAGCACCAATACAAGGAGGAGGAGGAGGAGGAGAAGAAGAAGAAGAAGAAGAAGGAGAAGAAGAAGAAGAAGAAGAAGAAGAAGAAGAAGGAGAAGAAGAAGAAGGAGAAGAAGAAGGAGAAGAAGAAGAAGGAGAAGAAGAAGAAGAAGAAGAAGGAGAAGAAGAAGAAGGAGAAGAAGGAGAAGGATAAGAAGAAGAAGAAGAAGGAGAAGGAGAAGAAGAAGAAGAAGAAGAAGATGACGATGATGATGATGACGATGATTGAATGTTGGACATCTATTGTAGCAAATTTAACTAGCATTTCAAAAACATTCCAATTGAGTTATGCAAAATACCATCTTAAAAGTTGTATGCAATTATTTTACATTCACTTTAATTTGTAATAATCCTTCGTTAGACTTTTCCATTGTTTCACTTTATTTGTAACCATTTCAATGGAGTCATGACAGGAGAAGTTTCAGAACGTCGTGATAAAGGAAAGGGGGTAGCAAGGCCTAAAAAGAGGCAACGACAGGCACCAAAGTATGTACAATACATGTACATGACAAAAAACCATTCTAGGAGCGTTTTAAGGTGAACAACCAATTAAACCAATTGTCATTCTTATTTTAGTATGTTCATTAATCAATGTTTGTTTTGTTTATTGTTATAGAGGAAGGTACAGTGGAAACCTGAACATAAAACTCAAATACAAAGAAATTTCCACATGAAAGCATCTCATCGGCTGTTAGAGATGTTTAGGGATTCCCGCAATGCAGGGGAACGCCCTTACTCGTTGGGCAAGCACATTTGGAACTCTTTACTCGCTCATTGGAATTCAGCAGAGTTTCGCAATAAGTGTGCTACATCCTAGAGGAACAGAGCTTCTGAAAAGTGTGGCACCCTACATACTGGTGGGTCGATCACGGTTCATGAGCATGTCATTCATATGGTAAACTTTCAATACTTTTCCGTTTCTTTCATATATAACTTATGTATTTTCTATTTCATGTACACTTCTAACTCTGAATTATGTTACAGGCATAAGCTCTACGACAAGCGGTCCATGTTAATGAGATTTTTGAACAGACTCATGTTCGGAAGGGCACTAATCAATTCGTTGATGAAAGATCTTGGAAGACTCATGTAAGCAAATAACAATGCTACTAATATTAATTTCTCATTATGTTATTGTATCATTCCCTAACATTGCTTTTAATGTTTGAACAAGAAGAATTTTCTACGAGACTTTCACAGGTTAGATCCGAACATGGTTCAGCTCCTACACTGGATGATGCGAGTAATGAGGACAACGACATCCGTAGGACACAGTGCTGGGTAGATGTCGTTGGTAGGAAGAAAAAGGGACAAGTGTATGGTGCAGGACAACTTGCTGCAAACTATACATGATGTAATCTTGCCTGACGTACCTTCCTCAATGTTTTCCTTTTGTAATTTTACATTTTATTGTATATGTGTATCAGCTTGCAAAGAGCATGTGTTACTATAAATACCCAGCTCCTCTCTTCTATTTGACACTTTTGAGATTAATGAGAATTGAGTTTTCTGAAACCAGAAACAATTCTCTCTTGAGAGTCAAGGCTAGAGAGTCCAAGGACTCCCCCTAGCCACCTTCCAGCACACTACCTTCATTTTCATTCTTCCATTTTTTATCCATGGTGCTTCCATCTCCTCCATGACGTCACGTTGAACCATTCTCCAGCTTCCTTGCATCAACGCTCCTTAGCCACGTGTTTAGCCTTGAGCACGCGTCACCTTCCTTCCACATCATTTGGTTTCTCCATCTCGCTCATCAGAAACCACATTCTTCATTCCATCACGCCTCAGCCACAACGTCATTTGCATTTCACTCTCTCAAGAGCTCCTCGGCCATCAACCACATCTTCTTCACCGTTTTGCTATGGTTTCATCACAGATTCAATGTTCAACCTCTATTCTACCTTGCTTCTGTCATTGCAACCCTAGATCCAGGTTTTCCACTTAATATCATCTTCTCCGCTAGGGTTTCGTCTCACTTCCTCCTTCATTTTCATTGTTCCTCCGATTTCCATGATTGATTTACCTTTTCCACCATTTAAAGGGTATTTCTCACTGATTAATCGGTTCGTTTTAAGTTTCTCCCCGTTCCTAGGGTTCCAACGGTCCCGATTAGGATTCTTCGTGTTCTTCTCTGATTTTAGGGTTTATCCACCGAACAAACCATAGATCTTAAGGTTTTCTTCAATCGGTTTATAAATTTGGTTTGTTCGCTCCCTGTTTCTCGTTCTCTCTCAAGATCATGATATTCCGCTACATCTTTACTCATCGGAGGAAGCTTCATAGGAGTTGCATCGCGCCTTCGGTCACTTCTCGGAGCGACTCTTCCATCAGTTGTCATCAGAGCTTTGATTTCGTCCATGCGTCAAAGGTAAGTATCTCTGTTCCGATTCTTGTTTTAGTTGGATTCGCGTCTCTGTCTCTGTTTCTAGTTTTGTATTTTGATTATGTCTTCATTTTGAGTTTTGTTTTTTCTTGATTCGGTTTTGTTTGAGTCGTGTTTATTTTGTTCTTCAATTTACGCGTTGTTCATTATCTTCCTTGAATGTCTTGTGTTGATTTCGCGTTTGTTGTGTTTATTTTCTCTGTTTGAGATTTGAAACTCAGTGTTTAGGATTCTATATTGTGATTATGTGCATGTGTTTGATCGTTTTGTGCTTTGAGTCATTATAATTTCTCATTTTATTCGGTGATTTCGCTTTAATTGAGTCATTTTAATTTCTAAATCCATTTCTGTCATGTCTTAGTCATGTTATTTGTTTATTTTGTCATTTAATTTCTAGTTTGAGCCTTGAATTCATTATTCTTGATTCTGAAGTGAGTCTTGTTGTTTGCTTCACAACTGCACACCATATGAGCCATGAAAAGTATGACTAAGAGCTCGGGTGCAAGTTTATTTGGCAGCAGTATAGATCTGAATTGGCCATTGCATTAAGCTTAAATCAGTTTTCAATTTCTGTGTTAATTGCAAATGAAGTCTGGTTTTCAGTTGAATTGCTAAGTAGTGGCAAGTGTATACCATATAAGCAATGAAATGCCTAGCATAGCTTGGTTACACTTTGTGAAAACACAGCAGCAAGTGATGGAAACAATTTTCATCGAGAATTGGCCTTATTTTTATTTTTCTGTTGTGAGTCAAATTCAGCTTAGTATTAGATCATTACTAAGTGTCTAAGTATTTTAAATTCCTAGAGTCTTTGCTATTTGGTCTTTTAATTCACTCCTGCAGAATTATTTTTTTGAATTTGGAATTTTTTATTACACTTTTGGTGTTTAAAAGTTGTTCTATTAAGTCTGAAATGGTTGGTTAAAAAAAAGAGGCAAGTTTCTGAAATACCAAAGCAGATTTGAAAATGAGAAAAAAGCCATTCAAATGTGTGACTACAACTCAATAGACCACTAATACATGTATTTGGATATGCTTGTGCTGAATTCATTGGTTATAAGATGTATTATGCAGAAAAATGCAAAATGACTACTGCACCAAATCTACCAAATCAAAGTTTTTGTGCAAATAGCAGATCTATTTTCCCAATTATGCAGTTCCTTGTTTGACCATTTATTTGCTTTGTTCATCAACTCTAGAGCTTTGGTAGGTTCAGTTTATGTGTTTTCTTCTTAAATAGCTTTGTTTCTTGTTTGTCAAGTGTTGGTTGTCTTAGTTTTTTCTACTTCATATGTGAACTTTGATATGCTCTTCTTTAATTGAGCTCTTGTTTGCTTTTGTAATCTGGTCTAGAGTTTATCTCGAGTCAGTTGCTTTGTTGTGCTGTCATTGCTTTTTGGTTGTCCTGTTCTGATCTCTGACTTTGCCTTAGCCTAGCGATTCTTGATTGAGAAGCTTTTATACTTTGGTTTCTGGAATTTGAAAGAAAGGTTGTGTGCTTGGTAGCATCTTAGGTGGTGGTGGTCTGAAAGACTCTCCAGCCTTGAACTACAGAGGGGAATTTCCATTCCAACCCTTTCATTTATGTGCTTTAAATTTCTAAAGAGAAGCCTGAGTCTTGTGAGTCTTGTGAGTCTTGTGAGTCTTGTGAGGCTGTTTTAGCCTAATTCCTTGGCACATTTGAATGAGAGAATCAATTTTTACTTAACTGTTTGCTAACTGTTTACTTGTGCAAAATCCATAATTTGTTTGGCAAAAAGAGCAAGCTACTACTGCAATCACCCAAATTTTAGTTTGATTACTGCATTATATTCTGAACAGACCTATTTGGGATCCTTTAAATAGTTGCAATAGGTTGGGTCTTGAATTTGATGAAGATTGAGTAGAGTGGACCATGAGAGCGCATAACTGAACTTTAGTGTGATGATTGGGAGCTTAAACAGCTGAGATTTATTTGTGCAGATTTCCATTTTATTTAGATTCCTTGTTTAAGTTTAGTTGAATTGTTCTGAATTGCATCATATCACTTTTTGTCCATTGATCTGATTAGACTTTGTCCCGTCTGATAAGCTAGTTGTTTTTCACTTGTCGTTGGAATATAAGTTTTGTTCAGATTGATTGATTGGATACCCTTGCATGCCACCTAGTTATTTGTGCATGACCTGATATTTTGGAGTAATTAGGCTTGTGCATGAACTTGTTTTAACTGCCAAAGCATCATTTAATTTTAAGAAGTGACTAAAGCACTTAATTTCCAATTCTGACTTCATGGTTTAATTAAGCACATCATTCTTTTTACCCATTGGATTGATCATATTTTAAATTAGAATGGATGGTTGTTTAAATCAGTTTAGTTCAGATTTGAATTATACCCATTTGCATTTGGTTTAATATCCATGTCCATGTGTATTTTGCTGGAATTGGTGTAATTTTTGTGTGCATATCTGAACTGAATCAATGCAGGGAGAAAGTGTAGAATAGGTTTGTTGTTGTGTGCAGAGTTGATAAATATTTGGAGTCAAGAATGTTAAGCAGCCGCAGAATCTAAGTATAGAGCTTGGAGCAAGCTAGATCAACCATTTAATTAGGGGAGTTGCTTAACTTTCTTACCTCTGAATTGTTTAGTTGTTTTTGTCTTAGTTGGAAATTGATGGTATTGATGGTTGCTCTGCTGAATTGAGTGTGAATATTTGATTTTGTAATTTGAGAGCAAAAGAAATTTCTTTAGCTGCATCAAGCGCACGAGACTAGGAGAAAAGGGAGGGATCTTTTATATTGTGTAAATTTTATCCTCTTGATATATATGTGGAAAAGGTGCACTAACCCAAATTGTGATATGTTATTATAGGATTGGACTGGCGTGGAGATTCAAGAGAATTGATTCCAGAAGCCTTGTCTGACTTTATCTTTCTAGTGTCTGCTTCCTTTCTTCTTTGGCTTTGTTTGAAGGTTGTTGGTTCTTTCATTTTCTATTGCGATCTGGATCATTTCCTCAACTTTTGTTAAGAACTAACCCCTAAGGTTAGCTTTGATACAAACTAAAATCACAGGAAAACACTAGAAAGGGAGGGGGGTTGAATAATGTTTTATAAAACTTTTCACAAATCAACGTCTAATGAATATATAAGGTAGATGTTTCAGAAGATTGTTGATATGTTGGAGTTCATAATGATCATATAGGAAACATTCTCATAAAGACAACTTTTAATGAATCTTACGATTATCATTCTCTCAGGTTTTGAAGTTTAATAAAATAACATTAAACAATATAAGAATCTGAAAATACCTCAGCACAAAGAACGGGAAAGATAGAAACACCAACGCTAGAAACAAATTCCCAAATCATCCAAAAACATAGAAAAACCTTACAAAAACACATAGGAAAACAAGTAGGATAAAAGCTTCCAATAGCAATGCTAAACGACCCACAAGTCAAAGCGTCGAAAGAGAGTTATACTAAATGTGTAAGCTATCTATACCCAAGGGTATTCAGTTAAACTCTTAAGAAACAAAAAGGTATCGAGACAATATGATCGAGGTCGTACCTGAATCAAATTAATATGCAATTAAAGTGCAGTATAAATTGTTGGTTAAAACAACTGGTATCCTCGAGTCGTGCAGCGGAAAGCATGTTACGGTCAAAAGTCAAGTTAAAATAGTCGGTTTCAAAAATTGATTTTCTTAGTGAACTTTTATCGAACAGTTGATGTGCTAAGAGTTTAAAGAGTGTAGAGTTCAAGAAAATCAACGCAGAAATTTTATCCTGGTTCGAATCAAAAGATTCTACGTCTAGTCGTTAATTATTATGAATAGTAATTAACCTTTTTCACTAAAATAATGTTTGTACAGATTGCAAGATATGAACTAAAGATTAAGAAACGAGAACACCTTTTGTTCGACAAACGAACGGAAGAACCTTCCTTCGACAAACGAACCGAAAGAGACAACTCAGCCAACTTGAAGAGAATCGCTCCGACCTTTGACACACAAAGTGCGAGCTTCTCCTTTTCACAAGACTTGGCAAGAGCACACTATCACTTTGAGAACTTCCTCAGACAAACTGTAATATCAAAATGCAACAAATTTGAGCAACAAAGTTGAATGAAGTGGACCAGGACCAGGACCGTAGCAGCCCAGGATAGTTTTGTTTTCTTTGTATTTGATTTGTTCAAATTGATTTGTAATAGGCTTGTATTTGTAATAGGCTTGTGTTAGACTACTATTAGTGTAGTTTTGTTTTGTAAAAGGCCTTTTAAAAAAGTCCAAGTGCTTTGGAAGAATCCTTGGTGCTCTTTCAACTCTTGGCAACTTTTTTTTTATTACTTGAATTTTTAAATTGTGTTCACGGTTAGCGGTGAATAGGCTAAAAGAGATTAAACTCTAAGCCTTGTCACATTAGGGTCTGATAGTCTTCGATTGTTTGTGTTTGAGTCTTGTCCTTTGATTTTAAAGGTAATTATAGTTTAAGGGGTAAATAGTTAGCTACTCTTCCATCAGTCGGTATTAGTCGCTTCGAGAAGTGACCGAAGGCGCGATGCAACTCCTACGAAGCTTCCTCCGACAAGTAAAGATGTAGTGGAATATGACGATCTTGAGAGAGAACGAGAAACAGAGAGCGAATAAACCAATTTTATAAACCGATTGAAGAAAACCTTAAGATCTATGGTTTCTTCGGTGGAAAAACCCTAAAATCAGAGAAGAACACGAAGAATCCTAATCGGGACCGTTGGAACCCTAGGAATGGGGAGAAACTTAAAACGAACTGATTAATCTGTGAGAAATAGTGTTTAAATGGTGGAAAAGGTAAATCAATCGTGGAAATCGAAGGAACAATGAAAATGAAGGAGGAAGTGAGACGAAACCCTAGCAGAGAAGATGATATTCGGTGGAAAACCTGGATCTAGGGTTGTAATGACAGAAGCAAGGTAGAATAGAGGTTGAACATGGAATCTGTGATGAAACCATAGCAAAACAGTGAAGAGGATGTGGTTGATGGCCGAGGAGCTCTTGAGAGAGTGAAATGCAAATGACGTTGTGGCTGAGGCGTGATGGAATGAAGAATGTGGTTTCTGATGCGCGAGATGCAGAAACCAAATGATGTGGAAGGAAGGTGACGCGTGCTCAAGGCTGAGCACGTGGCTAAGGAGCGCTGATGCAGGGAAGCTGGAGAATGGTTCAACGTGACGTCATGGAGGAGATAGAAGCACCATGGATAAAAAATGAAAGAATGAAATTGAAGGTAGTGTGCTAGAAGGTGGCTAAAGGGAGTCCTTGGACTCTCTAGCCTTGACTCTCAAGAGAGAATTGTTTCTGGTTTCAGAAAACTCAATTCTCATTAATCTCAAAAGTGTCAAATACAAGAGAGGAGTTGGGTATTTATAGTAACCCGTGCTTCTTGCAAGCTAATACACATATACAATAAAATGTAAAATTACAAAAGGAAAACATTGAGAAAGGTACATTAGGCAGGACTGCATCAATACAACATCAAGAGGAGGTTACTCTGAAGCACCAACCTTCTTCTTCCACCATTATTGCTGACGACACCATCGAGCGCTTGACATAGCTACTACAACAACATGACCAGGAAAATCATGATTTGAGAGAAAATTACAATGACTTGAGAACCGAGTTTACAAACTTCAAGTCCCTGGTCATGAGAGCGTTGCCTGATGCTTCAGACATTTATTCCACTATCCCTCTGACCCAGCCACAACCCTCCTCGTCACCCGTCGTTCCTCAGCAACCCACACCAGTCCAGCCATCTATAGAGCAGCAGGATGATGAAGATCATTCTGATGATGACTATGTAGATTATTAGTTTTATTTTGTTATTGAACATAGTTGTTAGAACATTTGGATGTTAGAACATTATTGTTGAAAATAGAATGGCTTGATTTCTCACACCAAGAAGGGGGTGGGGGGAGTGAATTGGTGAAATGTAAAAACAAAGTTTTCTTTAAATCTTTTTCACAAAGTGGATACCTTTAAAAGCTTTCTTAAAACGCAAGGAAAAATATTTGTTTATGCAGCGGAAATGTAATCAACTTAATGCAGTATGCAGTCGACTAAATAAAAGTGCAGGGATAGAAAGATCAAACACTTGGTTTTTATACTAGTTCGACCAAGCCTACATCCAGTGTCCTTCCAACCACAGGAAGCCAATGCACTATAATGATCAAGGTTTTTAAAACTAGGTATTTATAGCGACCTCACGTCAAAAATATAAAACACCTCTCTAACCCTCTAATCAAAATATAGGCATATACAAAACAGATTAGTAGCAAGAATCCCCTCTCCTGCAGTCCAACCCTTTGAGCCACCCTCAAAGTCAAGAACGCAATACGCTCTTCTTCCTATAATCACAATAGGGAAACAACAAACCACTCTTTACAAGATTGAAGCTTCTAATCTTTTAGTAACACCCAAATGTGCAGATATGATAAGCCTTTGTAAATGCAGTTAACTTGCTCTTCAAGAATCCACAAGTGGATGAACACCACGGTCACTTCTTGTTTCTTGGAGTTTTTCCTTTTCTCTGTAAGAATGCACTTTTTGCAAAATATCACAAAACTGTTAGAATCACAAAAGTACTTTCAAAGATCAAGTTTGAGTCAACTTATAGATTTTCACAATTCAGACGCATTTTAATCGACTTAGCTACTAATGCAGTCGAATGTAACAATTCAATCAAAGCAGTTAGCAGCAATTAATGCAATTAATTGAACGTGCAACTAATCCAATCGATCCATAATATATGCTTGGTCAACATATATAAAAATATAACCGCCGTAACATTTAACACAAGCATTAACAGAATTTCAAAACTGTAACAGACTTAGTCGAATGCAAGTTGCATATAATCGACTATGTAACACAGTTAAACATAGTTTTGAAAAACTTCTTCTTTGAAAAACCTCACATTGCACTTTTAACAAGTTTGTGCAAAGCCACGAGTTTTAATCGATTCACCCCATAATAAAGTTGACTTAAAACTGTTTTTTTGCCACACAATAAAAAGTTCAATATAAGTGCTTGTGGTTTTCATTCTATAAAACACCAGACATGCATTCACCAATAAAATCAATTATATAGCACAGTGAAATGCAATGTAACAACACAATCATGTTCTCCATGCTTTAAACAGATTTATACATTGATTAAAACATGTAACATGTAAGCAATAGAACATGTAATACATAAACATCACATGTGTTATTAATTATGTTGTCATCATAAAAAACCAGAAGCTCTGAGATTGTAGGTTCAACTAAAAGTGCTCTTCCTATCAACAATCTCCCCCTTTTTTTTATGATACACAACCATGATTAATAAACAACCATGTTGTACAAATCCAATCATATCATGTCAAAATGTATTAGTGCAAATGATTATCAAATATATCAGATCATGTATCAGAGCAAAAGATTGCTAACATTTTGATATATTCTCATTTGAATCAGCTCAAAAAAAATCAATTCATATCAAAGCACAAACGATTCATATCAGAGCACAAACAGAATATCATCATAATATGAATATCAGAGACACTATCAAAGCATTCTCCCACCATTATCAGAAAGTTTAACACAGAAAACTCTTTTTCCAGCATTCTCCCCCTTTGTGCATTAGCAAAAAAGGTATGCCATATGATAATTAGCAAAAAAATCATACGCATAACATTGAATATATCATGATTACCCTTAAATGTCTGACGATTACCATTCCAAGAAAACCATCTTACACCTCACACTCAATCGATAGCCCAAGATTTGATGATTGCTACTGTGATAGTTGTGATGAGTTTTACACTGCCAAAGGAACAATTGAACGCACCCTTGCTAGTGTGATTTTCGAGGGCGAAAAGTTTTGTTGTTGGGGAGATTATAAGACTCTTGAAAATAGTTGTAATTAAGATACTAGATTTTTTTGAAATAAAAAAACAGTTTTTTGTATAATGCTACAGTACAATACGTATAGTGCTAGAATTTTAGTTGTAGAGAAGGTAAAAGGAGCTTCTGAAGAGGTGCTCTGATGTAATCCTGCCCGACGTAGTCCTTCTTTAGTATTTTTACCTTTTATAGGTTAGCTTGTAAGGAGCATAGGTTACTATAAATAGCCGTCTCCACCATTGTATCATTCACTTTTGAGATTAATGAGAATTGAGTTTTCTGAATCAGAAACTATTCTCTCTTGAAAGTCATAGGCTAGAGAGTCCAAAGACTCCCTCTAGCCACCTTCCAAGCACACTCTCTCACTTCCATTTTCCCTTTCCATGGTGCTTACATTTTCTCTGATCCTCCACTAAACATTACTTTGCTGCCACATCTTCATCTTCTCGTGCGCACCTCAGCCACGTCTCCACAGCGCACGCGTCAGCTTCTCACATGTTCACCTCTCTGCATCAGAAACATAATCTTCATTCCATCACGCCTTAGCCACAAAGTCATTTGCATTTCACTCTCTCAAGAGCTCCTCGGCCATCAACCACATCCTCTTCACCGTTTTGCTTTGGTTTCGTCATAGATTCCACGTTCAACCTTTGCTTCTGTCATTGCAACCCTAGATCCAGGTTTTCCACCGAATCTCATCTTCTCCGCTAGGGTTTCGTCTCACTTCCTCCTTTATTTTCATCCAGGAAGGAGCGAGAATCATGTAAGAGGAGCTAACCTTGAGTCTTTTGTTTTTTTTTTTGCATGATCTGAAATCTTAAATATGTTTAAAATTTTGATTCTTTTTATAGATTTCGAATGATATTTTGCTTCTGTTGCATTTTTTGGAAGGATAAGAAGTTGTCGAACCGACTATGTCAAATTCAACTTCTTGTTTCCCCAGGACTTTTATTATGTTTCTTTTTCTCTTACATTTTTTTTGGAAGTTTAAGAAGTTGTCTAACCGGCTATGCCAAATTCAACTTGTTGTTTCCCCGTGACTTTTATTGTGTTTCTTTTTCTCTTGAATTTTTCAAGAAGGATAAGAAGTTATCGAACCGGCTATGCCAGATTCAACTTCTTCTTTCCTTAGGACTTTTATTGTGTTTCTTTTTTTTATTGCCTTTTTCTGGACGGATAAGAAGTTGTCTAACCGGCTATGCCAGATTCAACTTCTTAGTTCCCTAGAATGCTTATATTATGATATTTTATTATTGTTAATTTATTTTGTGATATATTCATTTTGTATGGAATCTGTGATGAATACATTTTATTATGTTGAATAAGTAAACTATAAAATTGTGGGAGTAAATACTCAATCAATTTGTGAAATTTAAAATTTTGATCATGTTTTTTTTTTATTTTTCGAAGTTATCTTAGTACAACTCTAATTGCTACTTAATCTATCGTTAGATGAATTTGGAAATGTAATACATAGTTTATAAGACATAGAAATTAACTTTGACCAACAGGATCTTTAATTTGAGAATTGTACTTAGAGAAAATAATATTATAATTTTGGGTAGAATGACCATCACTTTATTTCTATCTCTAACTTATATCGAAAAAATCTAAATTCCCCCTTCTTTTGCCTATAGATTAAGTTGAAAATTTTGATAAATGATTCCAGAAATATATTACTATATTTTGACCACTCGGTTGTAATTGAATGTCTGTACTTGGAGGAATTAACTCTGCAATTTTTATAGAGTCGACAACCCAATTGAATAATGTTTTCGACTTGTATAAATCTCAATCTCTACCTAGTTAACCATTAGATTAACCGAAAATTTAGATATGTAATTCCTAAGACATGTTGATGTATTTTGACTATTCCAATTTTTTAAAAAACTAAGTGGTGCTTATGCTATGATCATATAACTCATGTTATACGTGAGCAGATAATGTTGCAGATGCAGTTGAAAAAGCTTAGAGATGATGAGAGACATCCTGGAAAAAACTTTCAAGGATTTTTGTAAAAAGAATAAATTTGTATTGAAAAAATAATATGTTGTGTAAGACTTGTAAGTTTAATTTCGAACTTATGTTAAGTGGTGAGGACTATATTGTTTAAAGTTTGTAACTTTGGAATCGTACTTTGGTTGAATTGAAATAAAGTTTGGTTGTTTATATCAGATATCGAATTAATTTAGTTTTTTTACTACTAGTAATACCCTTAAATTATTTGGATGTTACATTAGGCACATACCTGAAACTTGATCAATGCACAAAACTAAATGAAGCACAAAAGGAACATCCATATATATATATATATATATATATATATATATATATATATATATATATATATATATATATATATATATATATATATATATATATATATATATATATATATATATACACACACACACACGGAATAATTCTTTTTCGTAAACCCTGTTGTCTTAGTCTTCCTTAAACGAGTGAAACGCTCTAAAGAGTAGCCTACGGGAGATAGCTATCTCTTTTCTTTCTATCTTCTTAATAACAAGCACATAAGCAGGAAAGCTAGCCACCCCGATTCCTTCTTACTTCACTTTCGGCAGTGTCCATACGTTCCGGCGTGGTGCAAGAGAAAGAAAGTCTTGTTTAAATAAAAGTATTCCCTTTCATGAGATCAGTAGTTGGTGGAATTCTGAAAAGTCTTTCCGCTGTTTTGGGAGAGCACAAAAGCTGATTGATTAGGAAAGAGCTGCTAAGAGGGATGACTCGCCCTTAGCCCTTGTCTAAAAAAAACCTAGCAAACAGACCGTTGTAAACCAGGTGAACTAGAGCGAACAGGAGAAGCAAGCAAATAGCATTTGGCCTCTTAACCAATCCACCTCTAGCAGTTAAAGGCTGGTATTCCGATCTTTGATCCGCCGATTCAGGAGCGATTGAAGCGAATACAATAATAGAATGCAAGGAAGGGTTCCCCCAGGAAAGGCAGGCATCTCGACTGCTTCCAAAATAAGGTCATCGACCAGTAATGCGACTTGTAGAAGACTCCCTACCTATACCTAGCGGAGTTGGTTGGCACTAATAAGGAGAGCAGAAAGCAGCTACCGGCCATCAGGAGATCCACGACTTTCAGATCCGCATGCAAGGGAAGATCCGCTTATTCTTTGAGATGACAAAGCTCCCCACTAGACGCAAATTGCCGAATCAACACCAGGCAGTATAGGAGTGCTTTCTTTGATCGGCGTTCCCCAGACCAGAACTGAAAGGACATACCAGCCCCCGATTATCGGGCATTCCTTCATGTCGGGAGGAGGTACCGGTTGGAGGAGAAGATAAGGACAGCTTTCTTCCATTCCACTCTTGCTCCAATCCCAATAGTCTGAGATTGAAGATGATGTCAACAGTTAGCCAAGAAGGTTTATGGCAAACTGGAAGGAGTTTTTAGAGATAAATGATCTACCTTAGGTAATGCTTTTGCTTTTAGTGGGAACCGGTGGAGATTGAGGTGAAGGTCTTGTAGTATTTGAATTGGTTAGAGTGGAGCTAGTAGATTGATTACCTTCGCCAATTTCAGAAGAATGCTCACATGAAATGAGAGTCATTACAACAGAGCGATTTAAGCATCATTGCTCGGTGTCACGGATTCCCCATGGTTGGCTTCCGGCTCTGCAATCAGAGGTCCTTCTATCCCATCCCGGTTAGGATTCATTTCCTCGGGTTGATGCTCTATTTCTTCTTGGTGCTCAGCCCTTGGAACTTGAACAAAAATTTGTTCAGTTGTTGGAATTGGATCTGCTTCCTCGATTGGTCCCATCCCATCTGGCTTTCCTCCAAACAAAGGTGGTTGGGGTGCTGCAAGATTCGGTCAAACTTCTGTCCCTGATGTATTAGGTGCCTGTGTTAAAGTAGAAAGGTTTAAGACAGCAGACAGAAAAGGAAAATGGAAGAAAGTAGGTAGTACCTCTCTGTTCTCTGCTGAGGAAGGCTTTTTTCAAGGTTATTCAAATGGTGAAATAACGACTATTCCTCCGGCTGGACGATAAATGCTTGCTTCAAGATCGAACAACGAATCTCATAACCAGAGAAGGTAGAACAACTTCTTCTATTGAATGGGCATCGGGTTCTTGGGCTAAAGCCCTAACAGCCTATTGATTGATCGGGAAAGGGGAAGTTTTAACTAAAGAAAGCAATTCCTGTAAAGCTATCGTCATTACCATCGTTGCTATTTGAGCTGTTAGCGCAATTGAAGGAGAAGATGCTCTTACTTTTGTTTTCAGGGAGCTAGGGAGTCTTTGGTACTTCCAACCAATGAGAGTCATTTCACCTATAACCTATTTAAGAATACCCCAACACCTCTATCGATTGACTATCTTGATGCGGAGGGGCCGCTTCTTCATGAACCAAAAGTGATAGTTTTCCTAAACCAACAGATCCTCTTTCTCACAGCATTTTCGGAGCAGGCTCAGTGCTTTCTTTAGCCTTGGGAGAAATCGATTCGGTAGTGAGAATCGATTGAGACTGAATCATACCTGAGCCTTCTCTGACCTTCTTTGTCTGGGCAGTTAGCTATAAAAAGCAAGAAATGAGAGCTAGAACTAATGCCACGCCACGGTCTATGTCTTTTGACAAAAAGTTTTTAGGCTTAGTAGCACTAATGGTCTTATTTTCGTCGGATTTGTTCGAAATGGTCTTAGTTGTTTTTATGTTCAATGTTGTCCTAAAGAATGTAATTTATGTTCAATTTAGTCCTTTTTGCAAACGACATTTAAATCATTAACGACCGACAGTCCAGGTGTGCAAAAGAGGAATGAGATGGAATTTAACTACAAACGTGGATTCCCTTCAGACATAGTAAGGTGGATTTAAAAAGAAATGCCCTTTATTTAATGAAACCCAATTTTTGATGAGGGCGGATTCTAAAATTAGGGTTTTGTTACTTTACTTCAGTGAAAGCCATAGTAAGGTTCGAAGTTTCGAGGTTAACCAATCTTCTTCCCAATCTTAGTGGTTGGTGAGCCATGTCTGCTTTCCAATCTTCTTCTTCTTGTTGCAATAGTGTAAGCCACCGAAGTTGTCATTCCTCACATGGTGGTGGTTCAATGGGGGTAAGGATAATCCCTATTTACAATTGTTGTGAGATGGCAGTAGTAAAAATGGCTAGAACTTCAAAGACTTCAAAGACTTCAAAGAATGCTAGAAGATATTTTTGGGGTTGTCATAACTACAAGGTTATGTGAATAAAAGCATTTCTAATTAAAGTCTATTTTCTTTATGTGTTGGTAATTAACATTGTGTTTGATGAATAACAGAGTGGACTTGCTAATGTGATGTGCTATAACTATTTGAAGTGGTGCAATGAAGAAAATGTTGATGAAAGGGATGTTATCATTGCTAGGCAAAGGAGGAGATTTGTGATATGGAGAACATAGTGAAAGCTTTGAAGAGAAGGATCCAATTATTAGAAGCAGTGGTGTGTGTTCTTAGTGTACTGATCATAGTTATGTTGTGTGTGTTTTTAGGTTGATGTGTTGTAAGTGTGTTTTTAGGTTGATGTGTTCTAAGTGTGTTTTTAGGTGGTCCCAATCTGCTTTACTTTAGTGTTTTGAAGGTTGAGGTTGTTAGGTGGCCACATTGTTAAGGTTAGGCGACTGTTTTTTGTAATAAATCAATGAATGAAATGTGTATTAGTGTTGAATTGTTCAAATTAGTCCTCATTTCAGTTAATTATGTGCGAATGTGGTCCCCATGATGATGAGTGATGTGTGCATAAAATGGAAGTGCTCAAAATCAATATCAAAACATGGGTACGTGAAAACATTAAAACAATATCTTTTCATAATCAGAAGTCAGTTCATGGGTACATAAAAATATCAAGTTACTATATAGCACATCATAACAGATCTAGTGCTAAATATATCAAAACATTATAAAGCACATCAGGTCTTAATTAGTAAAGTATTTCAAAACATATTCAGTGCCAAATTTTTAACATCATAAAATAGAAGGTCTCCTAATTTGTAACTTGTCCCTTCTGATTGACTGAGTTGGTTGTTCTGTGGATTCTTGTGTTGGTTAGGATGGTGCATCACATGGTTGTGTCATTTCTTGAGTTGGTGGTTGGGGTGTTGCTTCAGATGACTGTGGTAGGTCTGGTTGATCTTGAGGATGTAAGGGGCATTGATTTTTGTTATGCCCAACAATACGACAAATGCTACATTTTTTGCAGTGGCCACCTTTGGTCATTTGAGTTTCATCCCTCCTTAACTCCCAACTCTCCAACCTTCTCTTTTTCTTTGGTCTGCCAGGTAATTTTCTCTTAAATGGTGAGAAGACGTTTGGGAAGGCTGTTCTTTCCCATAAAAGGTGCCCATTCATTGGGAATATGATGGAGGCATATGTTTCATCATACGTGGACCTTACGAACCAAATGAGAACATACTCTTCTGGATCTAAATTTAAGAATCTCATAGCTGCAATTGCATGGCAGCAAGGGATGCCACTAATGACCCATTTCCTGCAGGTAAACTTGTTTGTCATCACTGCAAAATGCCTAACTTCAAACATTTTTTCTCTAGACCAACTGCCATGAAGTAATACATGATTAAAAGTTAAATATGAAGTGATGAATATAAAATTTTTTATCACAGACCAAGTGACATGAATTAATTGTAGGAAAGGAAATGTTTACCTAGGGATCCAATTTTTGGATAAATTTGATTCTTTTGTAAGTCTCTTTCTAATCTTGGGGCAGATGTGAAAGTTCATATTACACATCTTGATTATGTTGGTTGCCCATTTTTTCATGAGGTAAACTTTAATTTCCTCTAGCGTGGTTATAATGGGATTTCCTCTAGCATCAACAATAACACTATTAAAAGCTTCACTCATGTTATTTACTAGTGTATCACATAGTGCTCGACCTGTAAATTTAGATCTAGACCAATACCTGTTACAAAGAATAAGAAATTGTTTGGAAACTAAAAGTATATAACAGGAGGAACGATAGAGAGTTAAGGTAGGACGAATACCTTGGGGGAATAGCAATTAGGTATTTGTAAGCTTCTACATTGACATCCTTTATATTTAACATTTCTCTTTCCCAAGCTTGGGAGTATGTACTAGTAGCAGCCTTCCACATCCTTTATTTAATTTTTATTTTTTTCACAGACTGGACATGAAGGTGGTTGCAATTTCTTCAAATGGTGTTGTGAAGACGGTGATGACAAAAGCTATACGAATGTGAAGTGGGAAGAAAAACATGAGTCTTTGTCAAAGACAAGAGAAATGGGAGGTGGATCGAAGATGATGAGTGATTTGATTAAATCTGTCAACGTTGTGGAGAAATGGATGAAGGTGTTGACAGGATTGGTTATTTTGATTTTTTTACTTAATATTATTGTAATTTCAATATGGATCATAAATCCATAATGTAGTAGTGTTGATCGTATTCTTAGGAAGAAATTACCGGGTTTTTCGGTTTGTTAGGATGGAACTGTTTATGTATCTGACTAGATGTAGTAGTGTTTATGTATATGACTAGATGTGAAGGAATGAAGTTGTGTTACTGAAGTGATAAACATAATAAATTGAGGTTTTGGTTTAATGTAGCAGGTTTTAAGCCGTTTGAAAATTGTTTAATGTTTATTTTATTCACAACAATGTTACATAATAATTAACGCTAGGTCCGGTCGTCCTACCGTGTGTATCGCTCGTCAAACGAGGTCCCTGTTCCCTAGCGTTCGGTTTAGTCGTCCTCCCTCGTGTACCGCTCGTCCACCTACGTCCGTGCTCAAGACCTTTCGGTGTGGTCGTCCTCCCTTGTCTAGCGCTCGTCCAACTACGTGCGTGCTGAAGAGCGTTCGGTCTGGTCGTCCTCCCTTGTCTAGTGCTTGTCCAACTACGTCCGTGCTGAAGAGCGTTCGGTCTGGTGGTCCTCCCTTGTCTAGCGCTTGTCCAACTACGTCCGTGCTGAAGAGCGTTCGGTCTGGTGGTCCTCCCTTGTCTAGCGCTTGTCCAACTACGTCCGTGCTGAAGAGCGTTCGGTCTGGTCGTCTTCCGTTGTCTACCGCTCGTCCAACTACGTCCGTGCTGAAGAGCGTTCGGTCTGGTGGTCCTCCCTTGTCTAGCGCTCGTCCAACTACGTCCGTGTTCAAGACCGTTCGGTCTGGTCGTCCACCCTCGTGCATCGCTCTTCCAACAACCTCCGTGCTGCAGACCATTCGGTCTGGTTGTCCTGTATCGTTGTATATAAGACGTCCAAAACATTGTAATACATCCAAAACCATACATAGTTGGCATCATTGTAATACATCCAAAACCATACATAGTTGGCATCATTGTCATTCATTAAATTACATAGCAGTAAAACAATTAACCTTGTTCCTTAGACTATTACATAACCAAAGTTCCTTAAACTTGGCATCATTGTCATTTATACACACATCTATAGTTCAACTTCCTCATCATTCATACAGACTTCAGATAATTGCGATGATGGCATGATTGGTTCTTGGGTTGCTTTCGGGCAACGACTCCTGTTGTGCCCAACCTCCCTACATATCCCGCATCTCTTCCGCAAACCACCCTTGCTCACTCATGAATCATCCTTTCTAATCTCCCACTGCTCCAGTCTTCTTTTCCTTTTAGGTCTTCCAGGCATAACCTTTTTCCTAGGAGGCATGACATCCGGATATGGTGTTAGGTCCCACATGTTGTTGCCGTTGATGGGATATACGATTGATGCATAGGTTTCTTCATAGGTGGACTTTAGAAAGCAAGCCCGGAATGAACTGCTGGCCATCAATATTAAGAAACTTCATTGCGGCAAGGGAGTGACAACATGGAATTCCTGTGATGCTCCATCTCCTGCACGAGCATGAGAACTCGTCTATGTTTACAACAAATTTTTCTCCACTTTGGGAGACGTGTCTTACTTCAAACAGTTTGTGTGCTGACCAGCTATAAAGAAATAAAAAATTTAAACAACACATTTAAGTGTCTGACATAAAGTTTACCAAGGAATGAATAAACATTTATCAAGTTATGAAGAAAGTTACCTAGGTATCCAATTCTTGGTTGCTTGGGATTCCTTTGTAAATCTGGCCTGGATCTTTGGACAAATTGGTCCTGAAAATGATTGTATCTTAGACCTGTTTTTTGCCCATCTTTGCATTATGTATACCCTAATTTCTTCCAGCATTGTTATGATTGGTTTAGTCTTGGTGTGAACCAAGACACTGTTGAAAGCCTCACTGATATTGTTGACCAATGTGTCACATTTTGGTGTTGGACTGAATCTGGACCTTGACCAATATCTACAACAGATGATATATGTTAAAACTGCAACTAATATGGACAAACATAAAATAATATACAAAGGGCAAAAATAATTAATACAAATTGTCAACCTTGGAGGGATGGCAATCAAATGCTTGAATGCGTCTTCATTTATATCTTTAATGTTTCTCATCTCCCTTTCCCAGTTTTGTGGATGAGTGGCAGTAGCTGCCCTCCACATCAGCTGTTTCAGATTTTTACCAGGAAACTTTTTCCTAAAGTTTGAATATAAGTGTCTGACACAAAATCTCTGGTCAACACCTGGGAGTAACTGTTGTATGGCTGGTAGTAGACCCTGTGGTGTTAACATAAATTATTTATCACCATATCAAATTAATGAACCAATATACGAAAGAAGCAATTTAAATATGATTATTACCTTTTGTTGGTCGGAGACAAAAGTAATTGAAGAACACACTTCTCCACCACCAAGATCATCAATCAAAAGTTCCAAAAACCACATCCATGAATCTTTGTTTTCGACTTCTACCACCGCATATGCAATGGGCAACATTTGATCATTTCCATCCCTCCCAACAGCCGTCAATAGCTCACCACCATACTTCCCTTTCAAAAAGGCTCCATCTAATCCAATTATTGGCCTACAATAGACAAAACTGTCTTTGCATGCCTTCAGACAACAGTAAAATCTCTTGAAAATTAACTCACCCTCATTATTCTCAACATGGACCTTAACTGTAGATCCTGGATTTCTTTCCAACAACTCATGCGCATAATCATATATCCTCTTATATTGCTCACTAAAGGACCCATCAATTTCATTAGAAGCAATAGCTTTGGCTCTATAAGCCATAGACCTTGATATACCTATGTTCCACTTCCTTTGAACTTTTTCACGAATATCAACACCCTTCATCTTAGGATTTTCCTGAACTGTTTTCACCAACTTTTTGCTCAACCACTTGGCGTCAACTAACTTCAGGTTGAACTCCCTGCTGCATGTATGAATGTCTTTTTTAGTTCTCAGCTGCCATGATTTTACAGCCTCCATATAACCAAAGTATATGGTCCATGGGCATTCTCCTTTTGCACCAAAGCACTTCATCCTCAATCTTCTCTTGTCATTTTTTACAAACTTTATATTCCTCCCATTTTCCAAGGCATACCCTTTTACAGCATCTAAAATATCTTGCTTTTCTGCAAAAAAAGTCCCAACTTCCCATGTAAAGTCTACCATACTTTTTGGCATACAAAAAATACCAAACCTCCCATAACCTTCACTGTCATTAACCTCTTCATCACTATCTGTTGCACTAAGAAATTCCTCAGATTTCCACTCAAAATCTGACAATCCTCTATCGTCATGATCATCACATTCAACACTGACATTATCACGGTCATCATCACTATCATAAAGACTTTCTACTTCTACTTCTACTTCGACATTACAATCTACATCACCATCTATATCACATTCAACACTCACATCTACTAGGTCCTCTAAGCACTCATTAATTCCATGTACATCACCTTCTTCAGTAGATGTACTCCAACTACAAAGATAAACTTCATCCTCCACGACTCCTTCACACACATTCAACTCTTGCTCTTCTTCAACCTCATGCAACTCTTGTACGTGACCATGACCTTCAACCTCTACTTGAACAGCACCACCATCTTCTTCACCCTCGTTCACCTCTTCTAAGTCACCATCAACTACATCATTTACTTCAACACCGTCACCATCTTCTTCACAAACATTCACCTCTTGTAAGTCACCATCAACTACATCATTTACTTCAACACCGTCACCATCTTCTTCACAAACATTGACCTCTTGTAAGTCACCATCGACTACACCATTTACTTCAACACCCTCACCATCTTCTTCACAAACATTCACCTCTTGTAAGTCACCATCACCTTCACCATTTACTTTAACAGAATCACCATCTTCTTCAACCTCTTTTTGTACTGTACCATTACCTTCAACTTCTCCTTCATCATTAGTAATGTCTTCAAGCATATGAATGACTTCGGGATCAGAAACTACATGGACAACGTATAAGTGAACTTCACCATTAAGCCTAGCTAAGTTAGCCATATGCATGGCACCTCTGTCATCAATCAATTGTTCCAACCTATTTTCCAACACTAAACCCCCTCCTAAACAGTACCATAAATCTTTAAAATTCTCATATCCTAAACTTTTGACTACACTGACAACCACAAAAAAACTCCACGTGTCAGGGTCAAAGGACAAAGTTGTTGTCTCCCCTTCATACTTTACGGTACTATCATTAATGAACTTTCCTCCATGGTGAAACACACACACAATAGCGTCCTCCATTACGCACAACACAACATAAATATATCTACAGACCTATTATGAAAACATATCACGACAAAAAAAATATATATTAAAACAGGCACAGAGATCAAATAACTTTAAACATACGCACTCAGACAAAGTCAAATAACTTTAAACATACATGGGGGACCACCAAAATGCAATCAAAACCAGAGACCAAACCATACATCAATGGGGGACCACCACCGAATATTGTAGTTTCGATTGAATAAAAACGAATACAATAAAGCACAAACACTTACCTTCCTTTAGATGAACCTCCACTGACCACGTGCTTCAGCTTCTTGCTTCCAACAACAATAGGACCCACAGACACCGCCCACTGCATGCACTCTACCGCTTCAGCTCGAACTTACGATCGCGATTTTTGGCCTCTCACGCGAACCCTAATAATAAAAACCCTCAAATTCTTTCCCCAATCTCAGTTGCCCTTTAATTTTTTCAAATTTCCTACTTTGCCCTTACCCAAAACTGAATAAACATACGTGCATACCAATTATTTAATACAATAATCGTTTTAAATGCCACGTCTGCACTCAACCATGCCACCTAACCAATACCGTAACGGGCGTTTGTCCAAATTAACGGCAGGCCTGTAATTGATTCAATTTTACAAAAACAAGGACTCAATTGAGACGCCGAAAATGAAGAGGACCTATTTGAAATTCATGACCAAAATAGGGACCTACGGAGACATTAAACCTTTCGTAATTTATGTTTAATTTTGTCATTTTTCATAACACCATCTAAATCATTAATGGTAGAAGAGTGTGTGCCACATATCAGTTCGTGTTTTCTTTTAATTTTTATTAATTTTTTAGATTTGTTCTTAATTTTAAAAAAAAGTTGTCCACGTGTCAAGTCAATATTGTTCCAGGTTGCAATGTTAGTGTCACGTGTCAAGACAATGTCAATGCCACATGTTAAGTCAGTATTAAGACGTCTCAAGTCACTATTAGTTGTACAAAGTGTCTTATATTTAATTCAATCCTAATTTTTATTATTTTTGTTCAATTTAGTCCCAAGTTTTATTAATTATGTTCAATTCGGTCCTAATTTTTTCCCTCTCTAAATTGAAATTAAATTAAATTTTTATTAAAATTTATATTTTTATTAAATATTTTCATTATTTTTAAACGAACCCTAACTATATTATTAGAATATAATTATTATATTTATGTTTGATTTTTGCTACATGCAAAAAATAGGGTTAGAGTTGGTTTAAAAATAATGAAGAATTTTTCTTCTAATTTTAAAAATAATAAAGAATTTTAATTCTAATTTAAAAATAAACTAAATAAAAAAATTCTTTTAATTTTAAAAATAATGAAGAATTTTTCATCTAATTTTAAAAATAATGAAGATTATTTATTATAAAATTTAAAATTAGGACTGAATGGAATAAAATTAACGAAAAATGGAGACTAAATTGAACAAAAATAATGAAAATTGGGACTGAATTGAATTTAAGATACTGACACGTGACATTAATACTAATTTAACATGTCACATTGACATTGTCGTGACATTAAAATTGTCCCTTGACATAATATTAACTTGACACATAAACAATTTTTTTAAATTAAAAACAAATGTAAAAAAATTAAAAAATTAAAAAATTAATAAAAATAAAATAAAAATTAAAAATTAAAAAAATCACAAAATGATACATGACATATGATGTTTATATGTTGTAAACAATTTAAACAATGTTACGAAAAAGACCAAATTAAACTTAAAATACAAAAATTAAAATCATATTAAACATTAAAAACATTGAATAAAATCAACAAAAATATAATCAAAATCATATTAAACCTAAAATTAACTAATTAAAAACACTAATCACAACCATCACAGTAAACACGTAACAAGGATCAGAAATAAAATACTCCAATTTTTGGGGACGAGTATGTTATTTATCTCATTAAGATTTGAAACGCACGAATGGCGGTGTAGAAGCTAGAGAAAACGACGTCGCCTAAGATGTGGTGAAATAAGGGGGGAGAGATTTTGCCCTAAGCGCAAATTTAAAACCCTGATTTTGTTGCGGCTGCAGTGAGAAAGGCGGAGCAAGGAGGATGGGAAGGTCACGAAGAAAATACAAGCAATCAAGAACGAAGGTCCGAGTGGGTCTCCCGAAGAAGAACCCTAGGCTTTTCAAACCTTCTTTTTCTGTTCCACCGAAGCTCTTGCAATCCCTCGCCGACGAGCCCCAATGGGACGACAAAGGCACCGTTAACCACAACTACCATTCATTCGGCGTTCTCTCCGACCCCAACTCCATCTCTCATCCCTCTCCCGCTTCCGAATCCATCGATTCCGGCAGCGATCTCGAAGAAGACGGTCTCTTATTACTCCCTCACTCCTTTCATCCTCTTATATGCATTCAATCAAACAATTAATTATTGATTTGACTTTTTTACACTTGCTAGTGTCACTGTTTTTGTTGTTATTTTGATATTGGAATGATGATTTAGCGTTCTGTTTGGTTGGTGTAGACTTGAAATCAGCCCTAGGAAAGAAGCGAAGAGACGGGAAAAGTGCGCTTCCTCAGCCTCTCACTGCAATGCAACGGATTCATATTGGACGCCTCGTCGATAAATACGGAGATGATTATCAGGTTTGATATTATATTGTAATTATTCAATAGTTTTGCGTTTATTGTTATCGTTTCAGGTCTTGACGTAGGTTTTTGATGTTGTTGTTCTGTTTGTAGAGGATGATGATGGATATAAAGCTGAATCCGATGCAACATTCGATTGGAACTTTGCAGAAGCTATGCATTAGATATCACATGTATCAAAACAAGAACCCGCTCCTTTTGGCCAAATGAAATGGATGGATTGGACCCTTTTGCCCAAATTTTGCACCTCTGAGGTGTGTGGTCTTTGAGAAATTTTGTTAGTGTTTTCGAATTTATAAATTATGTGGTTTTATGTTGTGCTAACCTGCCACCACCGAGATTAATTATGATTGAGAAATGTGTTTAAATTAATTTAGTCTCAATACAGAAGAGTGCATAATTTGGATAAATTTCTAACAATATTTGCATGAATCCAAAAGTGTGCAATGACCAGTTCAGTAACACAAATGTAGCCATGATGCCTGTAGCACGAAAACGAGGAGCAGAGTATATGAGCTCTATTATTACATAATAGTGGGTGGATAAAGTGCAGTAGCATGCCGATCATTGCCAAATCTATTATAATTGGATTTCAAGTATACTTCAGTTCGTATAACTTTCTAAAATGAATTTGGAGTCTTCATAATTTCTTAAGTTTCCGTTTTTATATTTTTGTGAATTTCATTTTCAGTATGTGCATTTGAACGTTGTGTTCTACTATAATTGTTGCACATTTAGAATCTGGGTAAGATATTTTTCGTGTATTGACCAGCAGTATCATAAAAACTGACAACATTGCAAAAGAATGACTCAAATCCAGCGGCCGTTGTTGTAGTGTTTCCTAAACTAGAGCGGCCGTTGTTTACATTGAACAGAGTTTGGTACGAACAGAAAAAAAGGATATATGTAATTGGTGATACAAGGTAGGAAGAAATGAGATGAATAAGGAAATGAAGAGAAAGTGAAGAATTGTTTGTATTTACTTTTAGATGCCCACGAACACCCTACACTGCGTTTCCCAGTGCTCCTTCACTTGCTTAACCCTCTCTTTTCTCTCCATCCGAAGCCTTTGCTCCCAGTACTCTTTGCACCTGTTAAAATATTGAATTTTGTTTAGATTAAGACAAATGAAAAATAAAAATGGAACACAATCGATACAGATTTTTTCTAGTAGAATAGCTGCTAAAATAATAACTCTGGATTGATATCCACCAATAATTCTAATATCGTCTTTTCACTCAATTATCTAAAATATTTAAATAAATTGTGAGATTATAATAAAATTAATATTATGATGGGTTGGTCAATTATAAGAAACTAATGTATTCAGAGGTCCTTACTTATTAAGAGATTATAAATTTGTTGTTTCACTTGATTAATTCTACTTTCGCAAAGGGATTTTCTGGGAAATGGACAGAGTACTCTTAGAAGAAAATGAGTTCTATCAACGTAAGCCGTCCCCCATTGGCAAAAGCAAATTCAGGTTAACGCCTAAACTTTTTAATTATGGTTAAACATGCTTTGTGTGTGTGTGTGTATACGTATGCAAGTCAATATGATTAAATTCAACGTGAGTCCAAAAATAATACTTTAACGGTAAAAGGGTGCTAATCAATTTAATTTGAAAGGGAAGAAGACAGGAAAAGTTGGCACAAATTGTGCAGTCCCTGAAGTAATTTTTTAAGGATAATTTTGTATGTATTTTGCAAGCATTGCCACAAGGATTGGAATTCAATGGATGAACCAATTGCTGCAATCACTCATGAGAGGAGTCAATGAAAAAAATTCACGACTTCGCATCTAGCTTCTACTTTTGGTAGTAAAGGTGCCAAGAAATTTAATTTCCAAGAGAGGAAGGCAGAGAAGGTGACACATTGAGACGCCCTAAAGAAATTCTTTAAGGATGGCTGTAAGTACTTTACAAAAAGTATGATATATTCTTAAGAAAAACAATCTTCCATTGCCTGGTCATACTTCTTGCAATACTTGCAATTACCCTAAATATTTCTTCTTTGGCTTCATATGTTGATACAAGGTGAGAAATATTTCACTTTGTTGGGTGTTGAGCTCCCTTCCTATATAGAGAAAAGGTCTAAAATTTTGGTTAACCCACTTTGACTCACTCCTCATAAGTGAAGGGGCTGCTAAGTCAGATTAGTGAGGGGGCAAAGGGTTTGCACACAGAGAGCAAAAAAACGCAGCTTGGGAGAGAAAATGCTGCAGAATTTTTCACCGTAAAACGGTGATTCCGGATTCACCCTTAGATTAGGCTGAAACTTTGACAAAAAGGTTCGCACCACATGGTTTTCATTTTGACAGTTCGGATTATTAATTGGAGGTATGAAGTTAGAGATATTGGTCTCACACAATAGCTCTATTTTTATGTTTTCTTCTCTTTGTTCTTCAATTTTGAGAGTTTTATTGCTTTGGTGCTTTGGCTGGTTGTAGACACTTGTTTATCCTTTTAATTAGACTCTCTTGTACTTATAATTGATCATAGTGGAGCTTGATCGAATGGCTTGTGGACGTAGGTTTTTACTTCTCACATTTGAGAGGGTTTTCCCACGCTAAAATTGATGGTGTTCTATATTGTGATTATTGTTACCATTTTTATTATTGTTATTCCTCGTACATTCTTGCAAGTTAGGGAATTATATTTGCTGCATTATCTGGTATTTTGGTTGCATTATGTTGGTTTAGGGTTATATTTACTTGCTTGAATAATGGAGTCAAATACAAATATGGTTGCTTTAAATGGTACAAATTATCATTTGTGGAAGGGCAAGATGAAAGACTTGTTATTTGTGAAGAAATTGCATATTCCTGTTTTTGCTTCACAAAACCTAGATTGTCTAATGACGAATGGGATTTTGAGCACCAACAAGTGTCTGGTTTTATTAGACAATATTTATAATCATATTGTTAATGAGACACATCTAGAACTTTGTGGGAGAAGATGAAATTTTTGTATGCTTCTAAGTCAGACAATAATAAATTGTATTTGTTGAATAGCTTGATGAATTTGACGTACAGGGAGAATTCTTCCCTTTTAGATAATTTAAATGAATTTCAAGGGTTCCTAGATCAATTGCCAGGAATGAGTATGAACTTTGATGATGAAATTTTGGGACTATTGCTACTTAATACTCTACCAGAGTCTTGGACGATATTTATGTTTTCAATTACAAAATCGACTCTGAATGGCAGTGTTTCTTTGAGCGATGCTCTTAGTGAAGAGATGAGAAGAAAGGTACATGGTTCTTCTTCTCAGATTAAGATGCTTGTCATAGAAATTAGAAGAAAAATTCAGAAAAAGGAACTGAAAGGTTGTAGAGAAAAGAGTAGGAGCAAGTTCAAGTCCAAGTCAAGATACAATAATATAGAGTGTCATTATTATAATAAAACTGAGCACATTCATAAATATTATTTTAAGTGGAAAAAGAACAACAAAGGCAAGAAGCCCAAGTAGAAAGAGAATGACCAAGATGATGACCTAACCCTTCAAAATACCAATTGTATCATAATTCGATAATTTGTTTCAACAAATTAATTGAATATTTAATTGTCAGATAATTAATAGATGATATTATAATTGCTGATTAATAGCAAATAACAATAACTATTGGAACAATCTCCTGTGGATAGTATTAATCAACAATAAAAATATGAATCATTAATACTAAAACTAGAATGAACAATAAATATACGTCTCTAACACTACAAGATAATATCCGGTTTTAAGAATAACCTCGTACCTTCGACCTAGCAGAATATTCAATTCTTCCAAATGCATAGCATCTTCGTAAACTCCATGCTGCACTCAGCAATATAAAAAGTGTAAGTTGCAAGCCATCTAACAGTTTTAAAAATTGGTCAGCATTTAATATCCTACAATAAGTGAACAGATAATCTTCTAAGCTGCAAAAAGAAGTTGAGAAATTACAGAAGAGCTACTTAGAATATTCTGGATCTAAAGTTTCCATCGTAGAAGTCAATTATAAAGCTAGGAGTCCAAGTGTAATTTTGAATCTCACATTGAGTACAACTTAGAAAATTGAATTATATAATGAAAGACACTTATAAATTTTTTATCTTAAAATTTTGGTTTATAAGTGGTGTAATAATCTCTTATATGAGTTTGTTCATAATTCATTTGAACTGAATCTTATTGGTGTATCCCCTTCAAAGTATCCAAAAAACTGAGTAGTGGTAGTTAGAGTCTTTCCGCTTGAGAAAGAGTATACTAAAGTGAAAACAACTCGTGCACAGTAGATATGGTTATTAAAAAAAGCTAATTTGGTTGTCATTTTATTGGTCGTTGAGTCATATAATTAAATAAAACCTCAGTCACAAAAGGGTGAATTTACAAGTTATTAAGGTGTGTATCATATGTATCAATTAACAGAAAAGTAATAGAAGTAAATCAGATCAATCATCTCTTTAGTGGATTGCTAAAGCAAGTTGTGGGAAATCTTAATGCTTATCAATCCGGTTGCATACCTGTCGGCATAGAGCACATTTTGCTTTGGACTTTGCTGCCTTAAGTCCATCGACAATGGTAACTGACGCAGCTAAGCAAGCGCAGGTGTAGCAGAAAATGTGGCCGCACGCCAGAGAAACTGGATCAAACACTGTATCCTGTCAATCAAGAGTAATGAAAATTATAAAGAGAAATAGTGAAGGACTATAACCAAACAAGAGTCTTTCGTGCAGAGAGCATATTGATGTGAAGAAACTAAGGTGATGTTGTCAAAGCGATCCTAAACCAGATTCAAGTGCATTAGGGCAATTTGCTAGGAAAATATAGAGCAAAATATGGAGGTGTGTGTTGGTCATGTGACATTGCAGCAGAAAAGCAAAGATAATATTATGAAGGAAGAGAAAAATTAGTTTCTGCAGAAAGTGATAGAGATATACGGACGCGAGAGATATTAATGGCCAATAAAATAAGAGATATTAATTGATTCAAAATGTTATAAAGGAAATACAATAATTGGCCACTAACAGCAAATTTTCTAACGAGGCAACAGTTAAACAGACTTAAAAGAACAAAACTGAAACCTATCCAACTCCTCAAAATTAGCAAACTGACTTTGACTTGTTCAAAACATAAAGAAATTGATTATTGTAAAGCAGTGGCAGAGTAGTAGCAGTCCTAAAATAACACTAACACACTACACCTTGCTTTAGAGACTGTAAACACTAAGTTTCATTTTCAGAATTTCAAACTTGTTTGCTGGTAGAGATTTAGAAAGATATAAGCTATTTGCTCTTTTGCTTTGCAATACACAAGAGTTATAATACCATCCCTTTGCACTTTTCAAAAGAAAAAACTCTAGTTTCTCATGGAATCCTAGATTGTGAGAAATAGTTATTACAACTTGATTGCCAACAATGATCATAGCAATCTTCGTTCTACTAGGATTAAGATCACTCAATTTCTTCCTCAACCATAAGGCTCTATTAATAGCAGTAGTTGAAACAATAAACTCTGCTTCATCACTAGATTGAGCTACTATTTCTTGTTTCTTTGAACTCCATATCCAAGACTAAAGCAATAAAGTGCTTTTCATGTCTCTTGTGACATGCATCTTACCATTTCCATATTGTATTTGTTTATTCTCTCACTAGCTCCATTTTATTGTGGAGTGTATGGAGCAATGACCTTGTTTACTATGCTAGCATCCTCACATAATGAATTGAATTCTCTCGAGGTGTACTCTTTTTCATTATCTGATTGTAAAACTTGAATGGTGCAACCTTATTTTCCACCATTTTCTTGAACTTTTTAAAGACTCTAGCCACTTCTTGAATTTTAAGAAAACAATGAAGCAAAATCTTGCAAAATCATCAATGGAGACAATAAAGACTACCTTTGAAAGATGGTGTTCTTTGTGGTCCACATAAATCAGTATGGATCAATTGAAGCTTCCATGTTGCCCTTTATGTTGTTTTTAGAAAAGGTTTCCTGTGCTACTTTCCAAATTGACATGCTTGCAACAAGGAAGATGATCTCCAAAATTAGGTAGACCCTTAACGAATTGTTTTGTTTGATGCAATAACAATCCTTGATGATGATAGTGACCGAGCTCTTTGTGCCATATCTCCATGACACTTACCTAGAAAGGAAAAACAACATGTTCTTCCTCTAAGAGAGTAAAGGTAAATCTCTTTACTCTCATCTTGACCTTAAATATTTCTTGACGATGCATATTTTATCAAAGAGTTTTATCTTCGAAATAAACTTTGTAATCCTTCTCCATCAGTTGACCAACACTCAATAGATTTTTGTCAATTTTTGGAACATAAAGAACTTCAAAGATAAATTTTGTTTGAAGACAACTTGACAACTTTCAATTACAATCATATATTTTCCTTTGACTGCTTTATGTTTCCCATTTCCAATTTTAACTCTTGAAGTTTTTGCTTTTTAATTCCTTGAACAACTCCTTCTCACGAGTCATGTGATTAATGCAACAACTATCAATTAACTAACTTCAATTGAATCACTACTCGAAAAACACATACCAACAAAGAGTTGATCCTCCTCTCTTGATTAGCAACTTAAGCATATGCTTCTTGTTGTTGAAGTTTTGCTCTGCATATCATCACTTCCTAGTCATTTACCCTTGCTGCATTTTGCATCAGGCATTTGTCAGCATACGAATAGAGGGTGACCCATTCTACCATACAATGCTAACATGGTGAGTAGGTTTTCGTTTAACCCTTTCCTTGGTTGCAGTATTTTCAACTTATTGTTATCTAAAAACTTATTCTTGTAGTTTTTCTTTTCACTTAGTCCATCTTATTGGCACTAGGCTTGTAAAGCACCTTCAATTGTACGATCTTACCTCAAGTCATGTATGACTTTTGCCAAAGTGATCTTGGACAAATCCCTTATACCGTGACAAAAAAGTTTTAAACTACTATGGAATCAAAAAATTTCTTGCAAGCAATCTAACCTTGTTAGCAACGTTTAGTAGTTTGTTTGAGTAACCCTTAATCGTCTCAAATTCAGATCTTGCATGTCTCAAATCAGCTCGTCCCTTGCATGCTCTTCCTTCAAGTAATCCAAGATTGACTTTGGCATCTTGTGGGTCATGATCCTAGTAAATATGGTATGAGAAACACCAGCAAATAGGCATGACTTTTCCTTCTTAGTTTTTTTTTTCTATGGTTCTTTATTTGGGCCATGGTTAGATTTTTAGATAGCGGATGTATTTCATAATTCTCTTCCTAGTCTTCCAACAAATCCATAGCTTCTAGATATGACTCCATACTTACTTTCCAAAGGTTATTGTTCTCTCCATCAAAGATAGGAGGAATAACTTATGAGAAACTCGATTCAACATCCATTTCACAAATCCCTCAAGAAGATAGCACATACACCAATTTGATGGTTATGTGAAGTTGGAAGGAGAAAAGCAAAGATAATACAATGGCAAGGAAAAATAATTCAGCATATATAAAGATATGTAGAAGTGAGAGATATTCTTTTAATTGATTCATAAAGTACATATGTAGCCAACAAAATAGCTGACCGCTAACAACAAATTTTCTGAAGAGACCACAATTAAACAAACTTCAAAGACAAAAAACTGAAACCTATCAAACTCCTAAAAATTAGGAAACTGATTTTGAGTTCTTCAAAATATAAACCAAAGGATTATTGTAAAGAGCCGGCAGTCCGAAACACAACAACTAACAGTCTGGATTCTGTAAACCATTAGCATACCTAAAATCATTTGAATCGTTGTAAAAAAAAGAAAGATTGCTAGGAAGCATCATGTATGGGGGAAACAAAAAGGCTATGTTCTGTTCAGATTTTCATGAACATCCTTTAAATTGATTAGATCCTACTTGCATCTGAGCAGCGGTAATCTTCAAACATACAACCTGAGTATATGTGTGCAATCCAAGTGAAAACGTACAATATGGGTGTAATGCACATACCATGAGAAATTCATCCAATAAATGAAAACAAGTAACTTACCAAGCATATGGAGCATGTTAGGTTAATGTCAATTTTGAAGGAATCAAAGAGCTCACAAGTAAGTGATGGTTTTCCATCCTTGAATGTGAGATAACATCCATGAAACAGTGCAGATGCCTCCCTGGACTTGGCTTTTGTTTCCCTCAAGTTAATGTGTAAGGCAATAAGCTCAGAAAGCCAAGGACTCTGAAGAATTTCCTTGTGCATGGTCTGGACTTTCGACTTGAATAATTGGCCTTGCTTGGAATAATGAATCTGCACTCATAGTAGTTGTGACAATATAAATTAAACACACGGCTTAGCATGGATTGTCAAAACTAAAAACTTAAACTAACACGGGAAAGAAACAGGGAAAAACTTGATATCTAGACACACCTTGTCATATTTCTTTAATATTTTTCGAATTGCAATGGAATTTATGAGTGCATATATGACTAGATCTTTGCCTTCTTGGATTAGAGCTGTATGATTCCTATGCAATTTTCCTTTCAACATGAGAAAGTACTTTCTGAAGCCAGAAGCAAGATGCACTTCCAGCAATTTCTGCGCTCGCTGGTTAAAGCACCCTACTATGTCTGACATCTCTTTGAGAAGGGAAGGGAAAAAGGTCCCATCACACACTGAACAATTAGATTAATCAAGTTAGCATACCGGTTGCTGAAGATATTGAAAGGTTTAAACCCTCACCAAAGAGATATCCTTCCTTAAAAATATTGCTATCATCTTATAACGCACAAGAACTATACATGACCATCTAACTACACAACTACAGCTCTTGAATCCAAATTAAGAACATACATTTTCGACGGTACTCAAAACAAAATCATAAATTATAAACTATGCAAATCATCCTCATAAATATCACTTCAAACAAAATTGTAAAATTAACCGTCATGAATTATTCGCCATTCCCTATAAATAACTATTTTTTGTTGAGATAATCAATGTTGACATATAAGTAATAGATTTCCATGTAATGGAGTGGTTGAATATGATATAAAATATGACCTGGGCAATGATCGGGGCAAGTGGGTGTGGAGGCTCTCCTGCACCTTTTCATGGTCTTTTTGAGCTTCTTGAAGCCAACAGCAGGGAGCTTGTGGCCATGCCCTTGAATGTAACGCTGGTAGGTCTTGCAGAATTTCATGCTTTCTTAGAAATATCTATGGATTGATCAATCAATCTAATCTCTGATTATAATTTTATTATTCTAATTAATCAATTAATCATTACAAAACAAACAAAGAAACAGAGAAAGCGTAATAATTTAAAGAAGAAACAAGGCCAAGGTTGAATCGCAACTAACGAGTGGCCGCTTCTTGTTTCCGTAATCATCTGCCCGCCATTTCTTAACGATTTGACCGCGTACCAGACGAAGCTTTTACCGTAACGGACCAGTTCTATTATTCACATTTTATTATATTAAAAAATATATATAATTTATAATTTTATTATTTCTATAAGTAATTTTTAAATAGAAAATTAATACAATTTAAACAATTATGTAATTATTTTTTTAGAAAGAAACATTATTTAATTATTTTAAAATAAAAAATTATTCAATTATTTATTTTATTAAATAAATAAAATAAATCAATTATTTTATTTAATGAATAAATAAAAAATAAATTTATTTTTTATTAATAATTTTTTATTATAACAAAAATAAAATATGCATTTATTATTCAGTATGGTAATAAGAAATACTTATTTTTAACTTGTTTAAATAATGTAATTAATTATGTTTACAATTACAATGAGCTACTATTTTTTAATATTTCTTCCCAGTTTTATGAAGAAAGTTTTTATTATCTCTCGTCTCCTCCTTTGTTTTCTTTTATTTACGTATATGATGGTCAAACTACCAAGTATCTTTCATTGCATATTTATGTTCCCTTTCTTCAAACCCTAATCTTAATTTGGTTTCAAAATTTGATTCCATTTATTTTTGCTAACTTTTCAATCTATGACAGAAAATTTAATAATGTTTAAAATAGAATTAACTTTTCTTCACTGATTAAAACATAATTAAGCTAAACTAACTCTTAATATAAAATATGAATTTGGCATTATATATGATTATTTGGTATATAAGAACAATATATAACTACGCATAAGGCATATTTTATAATATATTTTTAAATAAATGATTCAATATAAATAAATATAAATATTTTTAGATAAAGTTATTCATTAAATAAAATTACTATATTAATATGAATTATTTAAAAGATATAACAAATGACCTAAAATATAAAACAAAAAGAAATCCAATAAATTTTTTTAATTTTAACCCTAAACCTGTTTATGAACAGCCATCAAAGTATTCATGTCCCACATCTTATTATTTAGAAAACGTCAAAGGGAAACTAGAGTATGTAAGAGTCGAGTGATTTAAAGAAGTTTGGAGTATATAGGTGTAAACAAAGGATATGACCGAACAATTTAGATTAAAATAAGAGTGATATATAAATGAAAGTTTCAAAAGTCTTAGATTTTCTTGAGGATCAACCAATGTCCTGAAGGTGTTAAAAGCTTTTTGTTCGGTTAAGAGGTAAGAGAAGCTAGTTAATTTAATTGATTGGTTGATGATGAATGAAAATGTTGTTTGATGGTTTTGCATGTGTGTGAAATTGAATGTTTGTGTGTACGACATTGTTTGTGTGGGATGATAAATGTTGTGGTTATTGAGTTGTGGATTATGCAGAATTTGGAATGAATTCTTCTGGTTTGGAATTCTTTGAAATGATGTTAGAAAGGTTTAGGTAATCTTGGATAGGTGTAAATTGGTATATGAATCATGCATGTTAGAAGTTGGGAAAAATGTTTAGTTTTGGTAAATTCTAGTGTGTTCTTAATTCTGCAGATGTTCTGCAAAATTATGCAGAAAGTTGAGCGTTCGCTGTTGACCGCTCGGCTAGGTTCAGGTACTTGGTCATTAACTAGGTTCGGTCTCTTTAGAATCTTCCCAGTTCATGATCGTTCGATATTAGTAGTGCTCGATTTTGTACTAGCGTTCGATATTAATAGTGCTCGGTTTTGTACTAGTGTTCGATCTTAGTAGTGCTCGGTTTTGTACTAGCATTTGGTTTTAGTAGTGCTCAGTTTTGTACTAGTGTTCGGTCTTAATAGTGCTTGGTTTTGTACTAACGTTCGGTCTTAGTAATGCTCAGTTTTGTACTAGCGTTCGGTCTTAGTAGTGCTCAATTTTGTACTAGCGTTCGGTCTTAGTAGTACTCGGTTTGTATTGATGTTCGGTCTTAACTACGTTTGGCCTCTTATGGGCCTTACCTGTTAATGACCATTCGGTCATGCTTTAGTGATCAGTCTTACCTGAGTATTCGGTCTAAGTTCTTAGTTTTCGGCCTAAGTTATAAGTATTCGGTTTCGCTCTGGTGATTCGGTTATTCTAGTGTTCGGTCTCACCATAATATTCAATATTACATTAGTATTTAACTGTATTCGACCTTACGTTAGAGTTAGATCCTTAATAGTGTTCGGTCACTTCTTCAGCCTTACCTATTATGGACCATTCAGTCCTGTTCTTTGGGGTAGTGAGAAATCGTTCGGTTTCCAAAGTACGCAACGTGTTCGGTCTTGCATGTGGTTTCCATTGTTGTTTGATAACTTGTTTAAATTCAGTTATATGAACATGTATGAATAATGGAGTGGATGTTGTTATAAAGAATTATGTTGCAACTGGTATGAAAGAGAATTCCAAGGAGGAATGTCTCCGTAATTGGTTATTAAGGTGGTGGTAAAGTATGAATATGGACACCGAAATCCACGACGTTCATCCTGACATTCTAATGATTACCAATTCTCAAGTAGAGATGGGTAAGTCATGTCGTGAGAATAGCAGGAGGCCCTAACCTCGGGAGGATGTACAGTGAGTGATAACAGGCTAACCTCGTGTGGCAGCTGATGGGTTTCCAGTTACTACACCCACGAGTGCACGAACGACCAAAGCTACATATTCATACTAGTATGGACGATCAAGTTAAAGTGGTCGGTCAATATGCGTTTATATGTTTTATACATTTGTATGATTATCTGATCTGTTTGTTTGAATTGTATGCTCACATGACTATTACATTACACTAGCTTACCCTTCTTTTTTGTCTTGTATATGTTGTCCATTCGGTATTTCTTCTTTGCAATGATCATCTTGTGGGTGTGAGCAGAGGATGGCGAGTGTTCTCTATAGTAGGCGCTGGATGGAGAGGACCCAGCTGCTTAGACTAGGGCCAATCGGTTGTGTGTATAGTTTGGTAGGGACCGTTTGGTCATGTATATAGTTTTGTATTAGGATAGAATTTTGTAAAGTTTTAAATTTATGGTTATTTTCGGATAACTGTAAGTAAACTTTATTCCGAAAAAAAAATTGTTTTACGTTATTATTATGTGATGACTCTTATATATATAGTGTTCAACTATATTTTTGGGATGTTACATTAGTGGTATCAGAGCAATTCTTTCCTTGGAAATCCTGTAGGTTATGAGTATATTATGCTTGTGTTGTGTACTCAGTGTTCGGTTTAGATAGTATCTTTGTCTCTTTTAGTTGGATTGATAGTTCTTTCTCTCTGAACAATCATAAGATGGCACCTAGGGATGGGGATAGGAGGATTGGTCGTCTTAAGCTCCTAATCGTAATGCACAATTAATTATTAGGGATGCAAGGGATTGTGGTCTAGTAATTAAGGATAGGCTTTCTTCGTCGAGGGATCGAGTTTTAAGTAATTTAGAGAGTGACGAGTGACGTTAACAATTTAATGAAGAAGAAGAATTCATATATGAATGAGAGTGATTAGGTGAAATCTAAACCCCAACAACATTATCGTCTCATATTATCAACTTCATCCATTCATTCTAGTGTTTAGCCTCAATTGATCAAATTGCATTCATGTTTATTTTTATTGCATTTGCATTCAAAACCCCAAAAATTGGTCTTAAGTCTTAATTAGTTAAGTAATTACACAACTGTTTAGTGTCGTGAGTCCTCTCGGATACGATACTTGGTCTTACCATTTTATATTACTTGATACAATTCGGTACACTTACCGACATCTTAACATGTTTTTGGCGCCGTTGCCGGGGACTCGTGGTTTAAACTATACTTTTGTGTGATTCTTAACTAAATAGACTTTATCTTTAATTTTATTTTTTTTATCTTTAACTTTTCTTTTATCTTTAATTGTATCTTTTTATCTGTTTGTGCTAATTTGGTGCTCTAGTGTAGTGTTCTTGAGTCTCTGCAGGATTAAATCTGAAAGTCTGTACTAGGAGCACATGATCATCAAAAAGAGAAGAAGGTTGAACAAGGTCGTAGGACGCCTAGTTGCCCCTTTAAGGGCCCTCAACGCAGGATGTCACGCATCACCGCTTGGGCGCCCCATTGAGCGCACTGAGCGCCAGACTTCAAGTGCCATCAGAATCTTTCTTTTTAGGTATGGAAGTAGAGAAGACTGCCAATAGTAGATGAAGAAGGCAGATAATGAAGAGAAACTAGTTCACCAAGACTCTGTGCATGAAATTAATGAACCCTACCTTGGCAAACCAATGAAATTCAAGAACAGGTTATGGGTGATTAAAGATATTAAAGATAATGGAGTTATTGAGATTGAGGCTCCTTATTCAAGGAGAGTAAAGATGGTGACTAAAAAGTTGTTGAAGTTATGTTGGTGTGATGAAAGAGAGAAAAACACCAATATCAAAAATCTGGATTGTGCTTAATAGTGTCAGGCTCGTGACGTTAAACAAGCGCTTATTGGGAGGCAACATAATTTCTGACTTTTTCTTTTTAATTGATTATTTGTGTGGTTTGGATTTGATTTTGCTTTGTAGTAATGACAACATCTACTGATGGATACTGGACAACATCTACTGAGGGATGCTAGGAGGACTCAGATGATAGCATCTATTGATGGATGCTAGGATGATTTAGATGAGAGCATCTACTGATGGATGCTGCTATGAAGAGGAACATCTATTGATTGATGCTACTACATTAAAGCATCTACTGATGGATGCTATGATGATGAAGATTCAGATGAGAGCATCTACTGATGGATGCTACTAGATTAAGCATCTACTGATGGATGCTATGTGATTAAGCGTCTACTTATGGATGCTACTGAAGGCATCTACTGATGGATGCCGATGAAGATGAGAAAGATCAACATCTACTGATGGATGTTGATGAGAAGGATTCACATCTACTGATGGATGCTGGAAGATTCAAAGGAAAGCATCTACTGATGGATGCTGTTAGATCAGGATTTTTATATTTTTGCTTTATTTTATGCTTATTTGAATTTTGTTTATTTTGTTATTGTTTTAGTGTTTGTGTACTTGGTTTAATGAATTGTGTTGCAATGGTTTGGTACGATGTGATAAACTGTTGTTTGTGATGAGTAATATTCTTGTGTTTGCTCTATTGTCTATGATGCATGTTGAGTTAATGATTGATGAGGCTTTTAAGCATAGATGGTGGTTGCTCATAGTTTTGTTAAAAACAGATGCATGATTTCAATTGTGATTAATATGCTAGGCATGATGTTTATCAAATTGTAGAACGTGAATTAACCGATGAGAGGTTGGACTCCAAAGCTTTTGATTGATTGAATGCTATTGCTTTGGAAGCATGATTGATTTTGCCTAATTTTCTATGATTGAACCACTTGCTTGCTTGTTACACATGATCAAGGCCATGTTTTCTTCTCCCTTATAAGCCAATGCCAATATGTGAACCCAACAAAGAATAATGTTTTTCTTTAACCTTTGAACCTTGAGCCTAAATGTGAAATTTTGAATATCCTTTTTGAAATCCTTACCTTGAGTTGAGTAGAGTATGTTTATATGGTAATGGAGAATGGTTCAAGTTTGGGGTTGTGAGAAACCGGAAAGAACTTTGTGAAATTCCTTAAAGAGCATTGAGGAAAAGCAAAAAGAAAAAGAAAAGAGAAGAGAAGAAAATGTTAAGCTCAATGAAAGGAAAGTTGGGAATGAATTGAAGATTGGTTTCTCACATAAAAAAAGAAAAAGAGTTGATTGTTAATGTGAATAAATGAATTGTGCACTCTCTTAACTCAAGGAACTTTGTTGTCTAGAAAAACCAATTTTCTTCTTAGCCCGACCTCAATACAAGCCTCAAAAAGTCCTTGTGATGATAACTTGCTTGTGAATGTGTTTGATATGTGATTAAATGAAAGGCAAAGTTGATTCATGTGACATTGTAATGGTAGAGTGTAAGAGTGTCACCTCACTATACACCTTTGAGTTTGAGTGAAACATTTTTGAGTGCTTGAGTGAAACACTGTCTTTGGTGAGGAATAGTTCCATGCACATAGGGTAGCATTCTATCTGCTTGGTGATCACTCATAAGGTTGTTGCATCTGATGTGTCTGTCTTGATTATGTGAGCACCATAGTTGAAGCTTGATTGGCTAAAACATCATTATATCTTGACTAATCTTTCTATGATGAGCAAACATGAGTTATTTACTTGTCCTAGAGGAAAATGCTTTTTGGTGTGCTAGACCATTGTAGTATGATTATTTTGTTTAAGCCAAGTTACATTTTGCTTGAGGACAAGCAAAGTTCAAGTTTGGGGTTGTGATAACAATTGAAAATACTGTTATTTGTTATTCAATTTTAACATTAAATCAACCCCTTTTGACTAAGAAGCTTGCTTGAACTCATGTTTTTAGTATAGTTTTGTGAATAAGTGAGCAGAGGGTATACTTGATGATTTTATCACTAAATTCCCTTTATTTTGTAGCTAATAATGTGCCTGGAAGAATCTTCAACAATGTATAGAACTGAATCAGCCATAAAAGCAAGCAAAACAACAAAAAGAAAAAGAGTTATGGAATGCTATTGCCAGAGCTGAGCGCCCCTAAGGGGGCCTGAGCGTAGAATCCAGTCCCGCACCATGCTTGGGTGCCCTTCCAAGGGCGCTGAGCACCAGTTTTCTCGCAGTTTCGCCCGGCCGCCACAAATGAGGGCGCTGAGCGCTAGTGTGTTGGGCTTGGATCCGTTTTCTGTTATATTTTTTATCTATTTAAGGACTTGGACGTCCTAGGGATTGTATCTCTTGATTGTAACCTTTAAACTCTCATGTATTTGAATTTGTTCTGAGTTATAATATGCTTCATTCATTAATTGTTAGGGATTTTGTCCTTTGCTCTATGCTTGTTATGTTTTGATCATTCATAGCATGATTTTATGATTTGTCTGAGTATCGGGAGATATCTTAGGAATCACAATCTGAAGATAGGAGGATTGATCGTCTTAAGCTCCTAATCGTAATGCAGAATTAATTATTAGGGATGCAAGCGATTGTGGTCTAGTAATTAAGGATAGGTTTTCTTCGCCGAGGGATCGGGTTTTAAGTAATTTAGAAGTGACGTTAACAATTTAATGAAGAAGAAGAATTCATATATGCATGAGAGTGATTAGGTGAAATCTAAACCTCAACAACATTATCATCTCATATTATCAAGTTCATCCATTCATTCTAGTGTTTAGCCTCAATTGATCAAATTGCATTCATGTTTATTTTTATTGCATTTGCATTCAAAACCCCAAAAATTGTTCTTAAGTCTTAATTAGTTAATCAATTACACAAGTGTCGTGAGTCTTCTGGGATATGATACTTGGTCTTACCATTTCATATTACTTGATACGATTCGGTACACTTGCCGACATCTTAACACCTAGTGTGACAGCTGATGGGTTTCCAGTTACTACACCCACGAGTGCACGAACGACCAAAGCTACATATTCATACTAGTCTGGACGGTCAACTTAAAGTTGTCGGTCAATATGCGTTTATATGTTTTATACATGTGTATGATTATCTGATCTGTTTGTTTGAATCGTATGCTCACATGAGTATTAAATTACACTAGCTTACCCTTCTTTTCTATCTTGTATATGTTGTCCGTTCGATATTTCTTCTTTGCAATGATTATCCTATGGGTGTGAGCTGAGGATGGCAAGTTTTCTCTAGAGCACGCGCTGGATAGAGAGGACTAAACTGCTTAGACTAGGACTGATCGATTGTGTGTATAGTTTTGTAGGGAATGTTCGGTCATGTATATAGTTTTGTATTAGGATAGAATTTTGTAAAGTTTTAAATTTAGGATAACTGTAAGTCAACTTTATTCCCAAAAAGAATTGTTCTACGTTATTATTATGTGATGACTCTTATATATATAGTGTTCCGCCATATTTTTGGGATGTTATAGAGTATCATTTAAAACTGTTGTAAAAGCTGACAATGAAGAACAAAGATCATGAACAAAGGATTTCTGAGGCGTGTAGATCACTGTCCTTAAGGACTTATCTACGGTTGATGAATCAATATTTTATTGATTTCACTTAGTTTATTGTACTGGATTTAATCAAGGAATTGTGCTTGAATGTACAGTATTATCCTATTTTTCCTAATTGTGCTAAATTTGATCGGAAATTCTTATTTTAACTAATTTGAATTATCTGAGCTAATTATTTTACAAGGAAAATTTGGAGATACAATTTGGGACATTTGAAGGTTAAATGAGAAATGGCAATTGAGCCCAATGCATCTCAGTCATTTCAATTTTCGCACAGTGCTGCGTGAATGTTGTGTCAACTTGTGTGTCCTCGTTTGAGTTCAATTCTTATCCGTTTTCCATGCAATTTTTTTTCATAGTTTCGTATGGATGTCTATTTTCACGTATAGTTTTTATTTTGTTTAAATTCGTTCTGTGCTATTCCCAGTATTTTTTTTACTCCCCTATGTCAGTCCAATGCTTACTGTTTGAGTGATTTCTAATCTGTTTGCATTTGCTTGCTGTTGGGTACTTGTGGTGGCTAGGAATTGATAATTGGACAGTGCTAAAACCTCCCAACACTCTTAAACAAGGAATACAACAGCTTGGCTTTATTGAATAGCAAAGAAAAAAGCAGCCACGTCCGCATCCAGCAGCTTGGTTGCAGGTCCAGCACGTCTAGGAGAGAAGCTGCCCAGTAGGGGTGACGAACAGTAAAGCAGGTCCAGCAGCTTGGAAGTGGTGTGAGTATTGGAGCATAGGGTGACGGGCAGCAAATGGAGGTACACGGTCCAGCAGAAGCAGGTGTGTGCTTGGAGAGAATGGGAGGTGCACAAGCAAGAGGCTTTCACGTCCAGTAGGTTGGATGGATTAGGGAGAGTCGCCACGTTGGAAAAAGGGTGGGTCATTCACCCTTATTTTGAGAGCTGAAGGATAGCGTTTTTTTTTTGGGGGGGGAAGCAGCAGAGGGGCACGCGAAGGAGAGGACTTCATTTATTTTTGGGTAGCACATGCACATGGAGGGTGTCTCGGCTTGGAGCTGGAGCAGCCGCCACACTCATTCCGATTTTGCTCTTGAAAGCTGTTCTCAATGGGATGAATGAGGAGCTTACGTTTATTCCTTTTGTTGATTTTTCATTGCCTTTTTATTTTGGTGCTGTCACGTTCCTTTATATATGCCATAAATTGGAATTTTGCTTTGCTTGTGCACGCTGTTACATTGTTGTTCTCGCTGCTTTGAATTTATTTAACATCTTGCATTGTTTTTCTTTATTCCAACACATGAGGGGTTAGCTCCAAGGGTTTTACTTAGCTTTATTAGATTCAAGCAGCAAGTTGGAAGGCACACGTTGGCAATAATTTTTTTCTCGAAAGCACAAAAAGCTAATTCATTTCCTTTCCTATAAACCAAGCACACGTTGTTTCATTTCTTTTATTTGATTCAATTTCTTTTATTCACGCAGGAAGAAAAACTTTATATATATATATATATATATATATATATATATATATATATATATATATATATATATATATATATATATATATATATATATTGAAAGCATTTTCATTTTTTTTCGGAGAGGTGCTTCAATTGTCACGGGCTGCATCAATTGCATTTTTAATGTTCATCATAATGGAAGATGAATTTTATTACTTTACAACTTCATTTAACTTATGCGTTAGTGATTTATGTGCTGCTTTCAATTGCCTTCTAGTTTTTTGCATTGAATATTTTAATTTACGTAGATGAGTTTTAGATTTCTTTATTGCATTTTCAATTTCCCCACTTGTTTTAGAAACCGTTCGGTCTCAATGTAGAACCGTTCAGTAATTTGTAGGACCGTTCGGTTTTCACGCGTTGTTCATTTATTTCAGTGTTTTCAATTATGTTTGGTTGTATTTAATTTCCATTTTTATTTAAGTTCATCCGCATTCACAAACTCTTCACCAACCCCCCTACTACGTGTTCGACCTATTGACTGAACCACATTTGGTCCTTGAGAGACGACCTAGGAGTCACTTCCTAGCACTGTACTGCATTCTTTTATGCACAACTTTTGTGGGAGGTGCGACCCTCTCATCAGCGGTGTATTGCGCCAGCCCCCAAGATACAACAGGAACTTAGAATTTCTGAGGATCTCAGAACTAGCAAGGATCTCTGTCGGAACAATCGGTACCGTTATAGAGTCGCGCAGCGGAATAAAATACTCGGAAAGCGTGTTACGGTCACAAATCAAGTTTTGATAGTCCGTTTTAGAAAAACAATTTTCTTAGAGAAAATTTATCAAACAGTTGATATGCGTAAAATGTAAAGAGTATAGAGAGCAAGAAAATTCAACACAGAATTTTTATCCTGGTTCGATTCAAAAGAATCTACGTCCAGTTGTTAATCACTATAAAAAGTGATTAACGTTTTCACTAAAAACAGTTTTACAAATTACAATAAGAGTGAATAAAAACAAATAAAAAACCTTCCTTCGACGAACGAACCGGAAGATGACCACCTTGCCAACTCGAAGAGAACCGCTCCGACTATCGACACACGAAACGCGAGCTTCTCCTATTCACGAGACCAGGCAAAGCACTTGAACTAGCTTTTTAGAACTTCCTCAGATAACACTGTATTCTCAAAAGCTCAGAGTGTTTTCTAAGAGTTCTGGAACTCATCTATATAGCCCACTGGTCTAAAGTTTGCAAAGATGAATTATAACTGCCGCAGATAATCGATTATTGTTAGTGATAATCGATTATTCGAGTCCGTTACAGGGTTTTCAAAAAGTGATAATCGATTATCCTGAGGAATAATCGATTATTCCAGAGACTTTTGGCAGTTCTCATCAGAACTGTGATAATCGATTATTCGGAGTAATAATCGATTATTCCAGAGCAACGAGGTTTTTCAGAAGGGCTCAGGATAATCGATTATAGCTTCTAATAATCGATTAAATGCGTAGCAGTTCTAAAAATACGAATTTTTCTAAGTATTACATGTTGAAGACTTTTCCTAATACATTTATAATCTACAAATTGCTTTTAAAACAACAATAACAATGTATCATCTTTCAGCATCATCAAAATTGTTTATCTTCAAATTTACCAATGCTCTTCATTGGTAACAATCTCCCCCTTTTTGATGATGATCAAAAATCACTTTTTAAAAGCAATGTTGGGTTATCTGCAAAAGATACAAACTGAGAGACAACAGTAGGAGTTAGTAGTAACTGCACATATTTCTCCCCCTTTTTGATCATAAGCAAAAAGAGTGATAATGCTCCCCCTTAATATGAGCTCCCCTCAATTAAACAGTGTAAGTACTAAAACAGTAGATCATTTTATTCAGGAAAACATTAAAGAGTACAAGGGCACATAAAGCAAGACATGAAGATGATAAAACATTCTAGGAATTCAAAACAAACAAACATGAAAGCACACTAATCAGAAAATCCTAAATCTAAAATTCAGGACTTGGTGGTCTCTCTGGAGGTTGGAGATTAAAATGATTTTCAATGTTTCCAATGCGAGTGTCAAGGTCATTGAACTGGTCGATCACAAATTCTTCATGATTTTGTTGCCACTCATATATTTGGTCAAAGTGAGATTGTTGAAAGAGACGCATATCCTCCAGTTGTTTAGACAGGTTTGCAAAATGCTCCTCCATAGTCAGGGATGAATTTGAAGGCATGTGAGAAGGACCATCATCAGCAGAGGTAGCAGCTGGGACAGGATCAACCATATGGGCCTCCATATCGTCATTGACATTTTCGTGGTGATCATCATCCTTGTGAATGATCACACGGCCACGAGCAACAAAACCCATTTGGCGAAATGTTGTCTCACCAATTTCAGTGCCAATTGCTTGAATGGAGGTAGTGAGTTCGCCGTCCACACTTACACCTTTGTATTCTAAAATTCGAGAGATGAGAAGTGCATATGGAAAATGATAAGAAGAATATTTCTTGGCCTTTACCATGGTGTCGGAGATGAGGGCTGGCCAATCAATGTGGATGTGATTTAAAATCCCATATAGTAGTAGAAGATCTTGCTCCGAGCATTGAGCATGGTTAGTGGCACGAGGACATAGGATCCATACAATTAAGTAATGAATCATCCTTTCTTCAACCTTGAATCCACCCACAAGCAATTGTCGACGATTGATTTGGTGTTCAGGATGACGCAAAAAAGATTGAAAGGCGAGGAGACGATTGAAGTCCGGAACTCCAAGATGGACTTTGACAGCATCATCCCATAGTGTGAGTTGTGCAACATTTGTCCATATGTCATCATCCAGAATTATAGGGACACCTTTTACCTTTGTTGTGATGATGCCGTCACGATAACGCATATTGAAGTAGAAGACACGGATAAGATCAGGGTATATGCACCCCTTTTGCTCCACTAGATGAGTAAGTCCTTGAGCACGAAACAAATCTGGAAATTGAAAGCCATAATAACGATAAAAGTCGAGATGGATGAACTTTACCGCCATGATTCGGCGTTCTTGCCAGAAATGAACATAGTCACTATGTTGCTCCTCATCTGAAATCCAACCTTCGATGGAAGCAGGACGAACATTGCGGGAGCGAGAGGAAGAAGCACCAGCAGTCCTCCTTCGGGTTCTTCTTGAATCAGCCATGAGAGAAGTGGGTACAACAGGTTTCTGGGTGCAAAGAAGTGAGTAATAATCGATTATAGGGGGCTATTTAAAAGAAAAAATGGAGAATCTAGCCGTTTATGACCGTTTCCAGCCGTTAGGATTCACTGTAACGGCTATATTTTTGAAACAGATCGCGTAATAATCGATTATTCTAAGTGATAATCGATTATATGCTCATAAGTCACTTTCCAGAAATTGTGTAATAATCGATTATTCATGAAGATAATCGATTATCTTCGCATACAAGTCCAGTTTTGGTTTTGAATATGGATAATCGATTATTTGTAAGTGATAATCGATTATCTGCGAATAGGGGTTTTGGCCAAAGCTAAAAATAATCGATTATTATAAGTGATAATCGATTATCTGCAAATAGGGGTTTTTCCAAAGCTAAGAAATAATCGATTATTATCTTTTGATAATCGATTAAAAGCGCTGATCGTACCAGAATTGAGAAAATTTTATAAAGTTTGAATTTAGGACATATCTAACACTCCTAACTCTCTTCTAAGCTCATAGAATCTATCTTTAGGTAGTGCTTTAGTGAAGATATCAGCCAATTGATGTAAAGTGTCAATGTATTCAATTTGGCAATCTCCCTTTTGAATGTGGTCTCTCAAGAAATGATGTCTAATTTCAATGTGCTTAGTTCTGGAGTGCATTATGGGGTTCTTAGTGAGGTTGATAGCACTAGTATTATCACATTTCAGAGGAATGTGATCAAGGAAGATATCAAAATCCTCCAGTTGTTGTTTCATCCATAAAATTTGGGCACAACAATTTCCAGCAGCAATGTATTCAGCTTCAGTGGTAGACAAGGCTACACAAGCTTGTTTCTTTGAATGCCAAGACACTAAAGAACAGCCCAGAAAATGACATGTTCCACTAGTACTTTTCCTATCAATCTTACAGCCACCATAATCTGCATCAGAATAACCTATCAAACTAGGTAAAGCATCAGAAGGATACCAAAGTCCAAAAGATGGGGTGCCTTTAAGGTATTTCAAAATCCGTTTGACAGCAATGAGATGAGATTCTTTAGGATTAGCTTGGTACCTAGCACACACACACACACTTTGCATAATGTCTGGTCTACTAGCAGTTAGATAAAGTAAGGATCCTATCATTCCTCTAAACATGGTTTCATTTACTCCTTCACCAGATTCATCCTTATCTAAATAGCAGGACGTTGCCATAGGTGTGTTGGCCTCTTTACAAGTATCCATACCAAACTTCTTAAGCACTTCTCTACAATATTTAGTTTGGGAGACAAAAGTTCCCCCATCTATTTGCTTTATTTGCAGTCCTAAGAAGAAGTTAAGCTCACCCATCATAGACATTTCAAATTCACCTTGCATGATTTGTGCAAATCCCTCACACAATGAATCATTTGTAGACCCAAAAATGATATCATCTACGTATACTTGAACAATCAAGATATGTTTTTCTACTTTTTTAATAAACAAGGTTGAATCAACCTTTCCTCTAGAGAAGTCATTTTCAATCAAGAAAGTACTAAGTCTTTCATACCAAGATCTAGGTGCCTGTTTTAGACCATACAAGGCCTTTTTCAACTTATAAACATGATTAGGATATTTAAAATCCTCAAAACCAGGAGGTTGACTAACGTATACCTCTTCTTTAATGAAACCATTTAAAAATGCACTTTTCACATCCATTTGATACAATTTAAACTTCATCAAGGATGCATACGCAAGTAACAATCTAATTGCTTCTAACCTGGCTACTGGGGCGTAAGTTTCATCATAGTCGATACCTTCCTCTTGGCAGTAGCCTTTTGCAACTAACCTGGCTTTGTTCTTGGTGATGTTGCCATCTTCATCAAGCTTGTTTCTAAACACCCACTTTGTTCCAATGATTTGATAATCATCTTGTCTAGGAATGAGTTCCCAAACATCATTCCTTTCAAATTGATTGAGTTCTTCTTGCATAGCAACACACCATTTATCATCTTGAAGAGCTTCCTTTATGTTCTTAGGTTCTACCTGAGACACAAAAGCTACTGTTAAGCAGAAATTATTAAGATTGTGTCTAGTAGTTACCCCTTTTAACATATCTCCGATGATGTTGTCCAGAGAAAGTCCTCTTGGTTGTTGATAGCTTTTAGGATCAACTACTTGATGTTCATTTTGAGTTTCTGGAGGATAGTTTTCATTTAGATACATCTCTTCAAGAGCTTCCCTCAAATAATCCTCATCACCTGCAATTGGTTTATTTGACTCAAGAGGGTTCACCTCAAGGTCCACAATTTCATCAAAGACAACATGCATTGATTCTTCAATTTTCAGGGTTCTTCTATTAAACACCCTATATGCTTTGCTAGTTAAAGAGTATCCTAAGAAGATTGCCTCATCAGATTTAGCATCAAATTTGCCTAGATTATCTTTACCATTATTCAAAACAAAACATTTGCATCCAAAGATTTTCAAATGAGATACATTTGGTTTTCTACCATTAAACAGTTCATAGGGAGTTAGCTTAAGAATAGGCCTAATTATCATTCTGTTCAACACGTAACAAGCAGTACTAACTGCATCAGCCCAAAAGTATTTTGGCACATTAGATTCATTTAAAAGAGTCCTAGCTAGTTCTTCTAATGACCTATTTTTCCTTTCAACAACACCATTTTGTTGGGGAGTTCTTGGAGCAGAAAAATTATGAGCAATTCCATCTTTTTCACAAAACTTTTCAAAAGATTCGTTTTCAAACTCACCACCGTGATCACTTCTCAAGGTTTTGATTTTCAAATCCTTTTCATTTTGAACACGTTTTGCAAATGATTTGAATGCTTTAAAAGCTTCACTTTTCAAGGTTAAGAACAATGTCCAAGTAAATCTAGTGTAGTCATCAACAATCACAAGAGCATAGTAGTTTCCACCAAAACTTTTAATTCTAGATGGACCAAACAAGTCCATATGCAAAAGTTCTAAAGGTTTTGATGTTGAAATCATGTTTTTAGACGAAAAAGAGGATTTGGTTTGCTTTCCCTTTTGACATGCAGAACATATTTTGTCTTTCTCAAATTTTAATTTAGGCAAACCAATCACAAGATCTTTTGAACTCAATTTATTTAAATGTTGCATATGAATATGCGCAGCTCTTTTATGCCATAACCAAGGATTTTCCTCTTTGGCAACTAAACATGTTATACTATGACTAGATGCATGTTCAATATCAATCAAGTAAATGTTATTATGCCTAACACCTTGCAAAGCAATTTCAGTAGAATTTTTAAAATATACGGTACATCTATCACTTTCAAAGGTTACCTTGAGACCCTTGTCACATAATTGACTTATGCTTAGGAGATTGTGTTTGAGACCTTCAACGCATAATACGTCCTTTATAGTCAATGTGTTTCCTCCTCCAATGTCTCCAGTGCCAATGATTCTACCTTTGTTATTATCTCCATAGGTCACAAATCCTTGCTTCTTCTTCTCAAAAGAAATAAACATTTTCTTGTCACCGGTCATGTGTCTTGAACAACCACTGTCAAGATACCACAGTGACTTCTTTGACTTAGTAAGTTCCTACAAAACAAATTTTAGCAAGACTTTAGGTCCCCAATCTTATTATGGGTCCTTTGGGTTAGTTTATGCATAATATACATCATTTTACAATTTTAACCCATGCATATTTACCATTTGGAACACCAAAATGTTTGATGTTGCATTTGTTTGAGGTGTGACCAAATTTCATGCAGTAAAAACAACAAGCCTCATTCACTTTATTTTTCACAAGAGTTCCTTTTTCTACCCAAACTCTACGAGTTCTTATCACTTTATATTTTTTGTGTAGATGCATGTTTCCACTTCTAGCATTGCTTCTCTCAAAGATTGTTTTGGCATGTGACTTAGACTTATTTGCCTTTGCAAGTAAATTCTCAAGAATGTCAATATCAAACATATGACTTTTACATGATAGACATTCAGCAGGTTGTATAACAGTATCACATTCAGATAATTTAGTTTCCAAATTACTAACTTTGTTTCTCAAAACAACTTCATCATCTAGTGCTTTTTCATACCTCAAATTCAATTCATCATGCTCTTTCTTTAGCTTTTTATGAGCAACATCAAGTTTTTCAGATTCATTTAACAAATCAAGAAATGTCCTTTTGTAAGTCAAACTCATCACTTGACTCTAAGCTAGAATTACTTACTTGGCTTCCTGCATCTTCTAAGTCTGCCATTAAGCACAAGTTTGCTTCTTCATTTGAATCGCTTGAACTTGAAGAACTAGAAGCATTGTCTTCCCAAGCTATGTAAGCTTTCTTCTTCTTTGGAAACTTTCTTTCTTTCTTTTCTTCACTTTTCCTATTCTTAGGACAGTCAGTCTTCACATGACCCCTTTCTCCACATCCATAACATTTAATGCTTGATGGAGATCCTCGATTTTCTTTCCTTTCTCCATGGTATTTGTCTTTTCCCTTTGCTTTCATAAATTTAGCAAACTTCTTAATCATAAGACTCATGTTTTCCTCATCGTTATCGGAATCATCATCCTCAATTCTCTTAGAACTTTTTCCTTTTGAGATTTCAGACTTGAGGGCAAGCGTCTTTCTTTTGCCTTGATCCTCTTCTGTAGTTAATCTTCTTAGCTCAAGCTCATGCTCACGAAGCTTTCCAAAGAGAATCGCCGTTGACATTTGAGTGAGGTTTTGAGACTCCGAAATGGCAGTCACCTTTGGTTGCCAAGACCTGTCTAATGATTTCAATATTTTCACATTCAATTCATCAGTGTCAAAAGTCTTACCCAAACCTGTCAGGTGGTTCACAATGTGAGTGAAACGCTTCTGGACATCAGATATTGTTTCTCCAGGCTGCATTCTGAACATCTCATACTCCTGAATGAGCGTGTTCTTCCTTGCACGTTTCACGTCGTCTGTACCCTCATGTGTGACTCTGAGGACCTCCCACATCTCCTGTGCTGTCTTACACACTGAAATTCTATAAAATTCATCAAGTACTACAGCAGATGAAATAATATTACGAGCCTTAATATCAAATTGGGCTCTTCTACTTTCCTCAGGAGTCCAATTAAAGTATGGTTTTTCTACTTCTACACCATCAACAGTTCTTTTAGGAATATAGGGACCATTTAGCACAGCTTCCCAGATGCCTCTGTCAACAGACCCCATAAAAATTTCCATTATGACTTTCCAGAATGCATAGTTATCACCCGTAAAAAGAGGTGGTCTGTTGATGGATGCACCCTCAGCATATACTTGATTTTGATGACCGGCCATTTTCGCAAAAGTTTGAAAGAATATCAAAGCAAGCTCTGATACCAATTGTCGGAACAATCGGTACCGTTATAGAGTCGCGCAGCGGAATAAAATACTCGGAAAGCGTGTTACGGTCACAAATCAAGTTTTGATAGTCCGTTTTAGAAAAACAATTTTCTTAGAGAAAATTTATCAAACAGTTGATATGCGTAAAATGTAAAGAGTATAGAGAGCAAGAAAATTCAACACAGAATTTTTATCCTGGTTCGATTCAAAAGAATCTACGTCCAGTTGTTAATCACTATAAAAAGTGATTAACGTTTTCACTAAAAACAGTTTTACAAATTACAATAAGAGTGAATAAAAACAAATAAAAAACTTTCCTTCGACGAACGAACCGGAAGATGACCACCTTGCCAACTCGAAGAGAACCGCTCCGACTATCGACACACGAAACGCGAGCTTCTCCTATTCACGAGACCAGGCAAAGCACTTGAACTAGCTTTTTAGAACTTCCTCAGATAACACTGTATTCTCAAAAGCTCAGAGTGTTTTCTAAGAGTTCTGGAACTCATCTATATAGCCCACTGGTCTAAAGTTCGCAAAGATGAATTATAACTGCCGCAGATAATCGATTATTGTTAGTGATAATCGATTATTCGAGTCCGTTACAGGGTTTTCAAAAAGTGATAATCGATTATCCTGAGGAATAATCGATTATTCCAGAGACTTTTGGCAGTTCTCATCAGAACTGTGATAATCGATTATTCGGAGTAATAATCGATTATTCCAGAGCAACGAGGTTTTTCAGAAGGGCTCAGGATAATCGATTATAGCTTCTAATAATCGATTAAATGCGTAGCAGTTCTAAAAATACGAATTTTTCTAAGTATTACATGTTGAAGACTTTTCCTAATACATTTATAATCTACAAATTGCTTTTAAAACAACAATAACAATGTATCATCTTTCAGCATCATCAAAATTGTTTATCTTCAAATTTACCAATGCTCTTCATTGGTAACAATCTCTATAAAGAGAATAAAATAAACCCATAATATTTTTAGGGAAAGAAGAAAAGAGAAAGAATGAAACTAAGAGAAGAGAGAAGAAGGATTTATGATGATCATTTTGTAGTGATGGAGTGCTCTATTGATAGAGTTTATGGATCAGGCCCAAAACCTAAAATATCTACAAGAGAAAACCTTTTTTTGTATTAATAAAAGGAACGTGCAAACAAATATGAACATTGGGAGCGTTCCTTTAGGGAAAATATCGCCAAAGCAAACATTGGAGTCAAGAGGTTTGTTGTCCAAGCTCAGAAAAATTATTCCTCATTTGATGGCTTTCGCAGCTCCCATCCAAAACTTTTGCAATATTATATTAAAATAATAACAATCCCTCACATATTGAAAAAGATAAGAAACAATGATTGGAAGAAAGAAAGGAAGAAAAATCTTGGATTTTATAAGATGTAATGCATCAGAGCTGGTATAGCAAGCTATATGAACCAGTCTTAGATCGAGAAACTTAACAAACAATATAGTTGGTATAGCAAGGTATATGAACCAAAGATACTTGAGTGTGTTAGAGGTTTATCAATCACAATACACCCTCACAATCCTTGCTGTTATCGTTGTGTTGCGCTAACTAGGCCATGCGCGTGCCAGATATTCATGAGTGCTCTAGAGATCATGCCAAGATCTCATGCAAGCGGCCCCACTTGATACTCATATAGGTGATTTCATCAAGTGTATGGTGCAAATCATACACCACCCATAAGGGATATGAAGATCATTAAAAAACTTTGTTTAATTACAAAGTTTAACCTCTCAATAATGCAGTCTCTAGCACTTTCACACACACCATAAAAATAGACATATTTGATTTAAAATCAAATTAGTGCTATCAGAACTAACAAGTGACTTGTTTTTACCCATATGAACCTTATTCATGGGATCTCCAATCACAAAGGTTGGGTTACCACCACTTGTTTGTTTGTTAGTGGCTTAAATCTCATTCCCCTCGATGTTTCTAAAATCATATTTCTTCCTGAGGGTTTTGTCAGAGGATCTACTAGATTCCGTTATGACTTCACATAGTTAATGGAAATAGTCCCACTCTTTAGCAATTGCTTCACCAAATTGTGTCTCAATTGGATATGTCTATTCTTTTCATTGTAATTCTTGTTTTTAGCTATAACTATTGTCGATTGACAATCATAGTGTACTAACACCGATGGGGTTGGTTTCATTCCTAGTGGAATGTTTGCTAAGAAGTTTTTCAACCACTCAGCCTCACTACCATCCATCTCAAGAGCGACAAACTCCGATTCCATTATTGATCTTGCAATAATTGTTTGTCTGGCTGATCTCCATGTAATCGCACCACCCCTGAGTGTGAATACGTAACCACTAGTGGATTTTGTCTCATCTGAATCAAAGATCTAGTTAGCATCACTGTACCCTTCTAGTACAGTGGGAAATCCACTATATTCAACGACATAATCCATTGAATCTCTTAAGTATCTCATAAGCCTGGAAAGTGCATTCTAATGTTCTTGATTTGGACATTGAGTGTACCTACTCAGTCTACCTACTACATAAGCAATATCAGATCTAGAAAAGCTCATCAAGTGTAGTAAGCTCCCAATATTTTTCATTAATTTAGAATTATCATCATAAGGGGTACTCACGGGTTTGAAATCATAATACCCAAATTTCTTAAGAAGTTTCTCAATGTATTGTTCTTGGGATAGTAATATACTATCTCCCTGCCTTATGATTCTAACACCTAAAATTACATTGGCTTCACCCATGTCTTTCATTTCAAAGTTCGATCCTAGAAACAATTTAGTTCTAACAACAATCTCATTGCATGTAGCAAAAATTAACATGTCATCCACATACAAACATATAATGACATAATCACCATTTTTAAATTTAGAGTACACATATTTATCAGCATCATTAGGTGAAAAGCCAAACTTATTTCTTCAATTAATTAAGTAAAATTACCTATACCCCCACACTTTTAAAATATTTAAGATTGGTAAACAAAAAAAATACCTGGTTGTACTTCTCTCATTTGTAGGTAAAGTATACGAAAAATTACTCAAGTACCTCATCTTTTTATTTCTTTTTCTTTCTCTGGAGAGAAAATATTCTCCACCTTTCTTCAAACATTACAAAGGCATAACACATGAAAATTAGGGTGTATCATCCTAACTCCAACGAACTCTAAGTTGTTGCCTTGTCTCCCTCTTCTTCATCTTCATCCGCGGTCCCTACAAATGTGATCAGAAGCCACCATTACTGCAAGCACCTTGCCAGCCTCGGAAATTTTGACTAGAAAAGATCTCGACTTTTGACACGTCCAGAAGTGATTTTGCGAAAGGACCGTTTGAGTTCCGGAAATAATATTTTGATTCTCCGAGATTGAGTTGTTCTTGTTGTTGTCAGCCATAAGTCCTTAAGATTGTTGTAAAAGATGACAATAAAGAACAAAGATCACGAACAAAGGATTTCCTAAGGCGTGTAGATCACTATCCTTAAGGCGTGTAGTCCCAGGATACATCGGGACCTTCTTAGAATTTCTAAGGATCTCAGAACTAGCAAGGATCTCTATAAAGAGAATAAAATAAACTCATAATATTTTTAGGGAAAGAAGAAAAGAGAAATAATGAAACTAAGAGAAGAGAGAAGAATGATTTCTGATGATCATTTTGGAGTGATGGAGTGCTCTATTTATAGAGTTTATGGATCAAGCCCAAAACCTAAAATATCTACAAGAAAAAACCTTTTTTTTTAATTAATAAAAGGAACGTGCAAATAAATATGAACGTTGAGAAGGTGCCTTTAGGAAAAATATCTCCAAAGTAAACGTTGGAGTCAAGAGGCTTGCGGTCCAAGCTCAAAAAAAATCTTCCAATGGCTTCGACAAATGCCCATCCAAAACTTTTGTAATATTATATTAAAATAATAACAAAAACAACTATTAACAATTTTGTACGTGTAATGTAATTTACATAAATAAACCTTTTAAAAAGATCCCAAAAATAATCTTTTAATGGTTTTTATAGTCATAATTTGGTTGTGAATTCTGAAGTGCATTTGTAATTACCGTTACCAAAATGGGAGAAGTAACAAGAAATAAATTTTGGTTGATTAAAAAAAGACTTGACAAAGTTTAACTAATGGAGCAACATAGAGATGATGATACAATAAATAATGTTAGGTTGTACATTGTTGGAATCTGGTGTGTTGATAATACTAGATTAGTGTTTTTGGTAGTACATTATTCAATGATTTAAGTAAAGATTCAGAAATATGACAGTGAAAAATGGTGGTGAATCTAATAGGTTGATGAGGGCATATATGATCGAAGTCGGTTTTTTGTGGCATGGTGATGAAGGGTCTTGGTCAAGGTTCAGGAATCTCATGATGAAAAGTAGTGGTGTTCAATGTCTCGTATAATTTATTCATTAGGCAAAATTTGATATAGGCCATTATTTTTTGTGGCACACTGATAAATCATTTAGGTCATGGGTTGAGTGGCGCACACTCATGACTACATTAAAAGTAGTCTTTGGTCTGTCACATATAAATGATAGTTGTATGAAGATTTTTTATTCTCTTGTCAATCACATATAAATGATAGTTGTATGAAGGTTTGGAGCAATTTACCCTTTTGTGTCACATGCACGTATGGATCAGTGGGGATTGTTGATTTGTGCTTCCACTGCACTGCAAATTAGCTGAAACAAATGTTTCCCGCACTCAGTTTTCTCATATTCAAAAACAGTAAATACATCAAAACAAACACAAACAAAGTGAGCAACCTACCCAAGTTTATGTACTATCCCAATAAAAAATAATAGATTTAATTATATATATGGTCCCTTGTGACTTTTCTCAAATAGATTCTTCACTTTTTTTTTTCAATTGAATTTTTATTTTTAAAAATTGAAACAATTAGACTTTTATAGCTAGTTATGTACTAACACTATTAAAGAGGGTGTCACTTATCATGTTCTTTTTTAATATTTAAAATATATTTTTAATTTATTTATTTATTTTTTAAATTAAAAAAAGTATCATTTGTGAAACTAATTTTGTGTCATGTGGTAATGATAGTGTGACATGACATTGACAATACCATGTGTCACTATCAGGCCATGTGTCATTGCATTAGTATTAATTTGGTCACTCACTTCTTATTTTGTCTCAATTTAGTCATAATTTTTTTAAAATTAAACAATTTTTCACCCTTCAAATTCAAACAAAATTTAATTTGTACATAAATATTATACAAATATTTTTATTAAGCATTTTTAACAAGATTAAGTTTATTAATATCTATATTTAGTTAATTATATAAATGTTAATTATGTTATTTAAATATACCTATAAGAGTTAAAAAAATAGTTAACAAATTAATGACGTGGAATTTTATTTTTTTAAATAAAAAATTAGAGAAAATTGTGAAAATACTAATTAATGTAGAAGAAAATATCTTTAATTACTATTTTTACAATTTTTTTTCAATTTTTTATTTAAAAAAAGTGAAATTTCAGGTTAATAATTTGTTCACTAAGTCACGTCATTTGAAAAATTTACACTAATGTGTCACGTCACTATTTTTTTTTAAACTCTTATAGATAGGTATATTTAAATAACATAATATTTACATAATTAACTAAATCTAAATATAAATAAATTTAATCTTGTTAAAAATATTTAATCAAAATATCAATTTTAATAAAAATATTTGTAAAGATTTATTTATAAATGAAATTTTGTTTGAATTTGGGGAGGAACAAATTGTATAATTTTTTTAAAAAATTAAGACTAAATTGAGACAAAACAAAAAAGTGATGACCAAATTAAAACTAATACAATGATACGTGGTTTGACAATGATACATGACATTTATTGTCATGTCACACTATTATTGATTCGGTACTATGGACATGTTGTTCTACTCTAGGAAATAGCCAGATATGGACAACCAAGGATTCCAAGCGACATTTTACTACTCACAGCTTGAACTTGATGAAAGCAAGCATGTGAAATGTAAATGTACTCTGGTAAGTAACTAGGGGCAGAGAAAGTAAACATACTTTCCCAACTAAGGAACTAAGTAAACATACCGTTAGCCACGTCAGATTAAATTTAACGGTGTTAGTTTTGGAGGACCAAAAATTATGATTTCTTTAAGGAGAGGGATCAAAGCATACAAAGTTTGAAATAGGGACGAAAAACAAAATCGCTTGATAGTTGAGGGACTAAAAACATATTTAACCCTTTTTTTAAAATTAAGACTAAATTGAGACAAAACAAAAAGTGATGACCAAATTAAAACTAATACAATGACACGTGGTTTGACAATGATACATGACATTTATTGTCATGTCACACTATCATTGTCACGTGACACAATGTTAACTTGATATGTAACAATTTGTTTTTTAACTTTTCTAAAAGATATTTTAAAACAATAAAAATTAAAAATTAAAAAAATGAAAACAAATATTTAAAAGATTTAAAAAATTTTTACTAAGTGACACATTACACTTTCTTTACCGGTGTTAGTATGGAGCTAACTGCAATGACATAATTGTTTTAATTTTAAAAAAATAAAGACTCAATTAGAAAAAAAAAAGTAAAAACCAATTTAAGAAAAAAGTCATTAGAAATATTTATGATGTGAATGATTAAACCAAAATCGTAAACCATTTAAGAAAAATCTCTCACGTCTAAGTATTAATTAATAATTCATGCAATTAAACTTAAATATTTAACCCCATTAACTAAAGTAATCAAACTTTCACTCTCATAATTAATGTTAATAAATTAAAATTGATCTTAATAATAAAAAATAAGTGTTTAATAGTTAAATATAGTTTTTGATTAATGTATTTTCAAATTGATAAATTCAAATTTTAATTTTAAAAACATACGAATATAAATTTTCACGTTCGAATTTAACCCAGAATGACGTTTCTTTTATTGATATTGAAATAAAGAATGAATTAAATTCACACATCTTTAAATAAAAAGTAAATTTGTTAATTTAACAAAAAATGAAATAAATAAAACACAAAGTTTTAAATTAAATATTATTAATTTATCAAATAATGTTACCATTGATATAATCATATCAATGGTTAAATTAAAAAGTGTGTCGCCGAAATATGCTTCCCAGTTCCTACATTAAGGACTGCTCCTTCTTCACGCCAGGTAGGCACTGAGGGAGGCTAAGAGACAGACAAACGACTCTCACTCTTATCATATTTGACACTTTTAGTATTCAAAATCCAATTAATCTATATAAAAAAGAAAAAACTTCTAAACATTCAAAGTGATCAAAAAGTGTTTATTTATTTTTGTTTTTTCTCACTAAAATCACATGTTAGTTCAGATTTTAGGTTAAGACTAGAAAAAAAAGATGATTTTTTGTCATCATATCACATATTTAGAAGAATTAGTAAATAATGGAATGTTTTTTGAAAAGTTATTTTAAAATTTGATTGTAATTTAGTGACAATATCTTACTATTTATATAAGGAATTTATATTATAATTTTAAAAATTAAATTGCGACTGTATTTAATTTAGGTAATCATTAAATAAAAAAAAGTTAAAATTACGTGTATACCACAATGCTCGTTACCACTGGATCACGTTTTGAAGTTGCCGCACACAGATTTGCTTTCTCTTCTCTCACAACTATCCCATGACATGACATGACATCATATGACCCACACCACATGCTTTACCAAATAAACCATTGCTCCTGTCATTTTAATTTTTTATTTATTTTTATATTTATTTTAGTCCTAATACACTCTCCATCTTGATATTTATTAACTAGTAATTATTATAAAAAATTGTAATTACTAAAAAAAAATACTAAGATTTTAAGTACTCTGGTGTGATAAGAAGTAAGTATTGGACATTTAGAAAAATGTTACGCCACATACCAAAAGAAGAAGAAAAAGTATCTTATACGCTATCCGAAATAATTTAGATTTTATAAACACTATGTAGGAAATCAGATTCGATGAATGGATGTTGTATGATTATCTTTTGAGTTTTGACAACAACGAAGAGGAGTATTTACTGGCTACGAAATGTATTGATATTTAAAATTTGAAATATAAAAAAAAAGAAGGCTAATAAATAAATACATAAATAAAGAAAAAAACTTTACTGAATTGTATTGGTGGCCCCTGTTTTATCCTACAGTATCCGCAAGGGACGAGCACGTCGTTTTCAGACAAGGGTTTCACGAGTAAGCAACGATTGAATAATTGACAAGTGGGTTTGGATGTGTCTATAAATAATTGGAGTTGTCAAGGGAAGTGAGTATAATTGTTGTGGTTTTGGTTTTTGAGATGGCAGGATCGTCAGAGAAGCAAGTGGTGGTGATCGGAATAGATGACAGTGAACAGAGCACGTACGCTCTCAAATGGACCCTTGATCACTTCTTTCCGAGTCCAATCTTCAAGCTGGTTCTCGTTCACTCCAGACCCACCGCCACTTCCACCGTGGGTCTCGCCGGACCTGGTACGTCCCTTCTGTTACTTTCTTAACTCTCCTACTTTCTTCTTTAATTCAATTCAGAACCCTTCCTTAGTGTATGTAGGTGCCGCTGAGATATTGCCTATTGTAGATTCTGATTTGAGAAAGATTGCCGCCAGAGTCGTTGATTCCGCTAGACAACTTTGCATCGACAAATCTGTAATTTCATTCTTAACCTTCTTCTGTCACTGTTTTTGATTCATTCTTTATCAGTTAATATAATTGGTAATAAGATCTGATTATTTCTCAGGTAGATGATGTCACAGCGGAGGTTGTGGAAGGCGATCCCAGAAATGTTCTTTGTGATGCTGTGGAAAAGTATCATGCAGCAGTATTGGTTGTGGGTAGTCACGGTTATGGAGCTATAAAAAGGTACTTGCTTTGCAGTTTTGGGTGATTATATTTAGTTGCCAAGTGATGGGTTGGAGAATGAGATTTGAGTTCATATGAAATTTCTTAAAGTGCTTTTAAATTGCTCAAATTTCTTAAATTCTCAATACCAATAACATAAGTTCTGACAAGTAAGAGAACTTGTTCATATCACCGTGCTCTTAATCAGTTTTTAGATGACACTTTGTTAATTTTTTCTTGTAAATTGGAAAACGTGATTATGTGTGATGTAAAGATTTTTTAGGCCCAAAACGGGTCCTTGTGTATATTCTTCCTGTAGAAGCTAGTCGTCGATTAATGTTTTCTTTGTTATATTTTGCAGGGCTGTTTTAGGGAGTGTAAGTGATTATTGTGCTCATCATGCTCACTGCACGGTAATGATAGTGAAGAAGCCAAAAATCAAACATTGATCTGCATTGTCTGTGTTCGTGATACAACAATAAACATAGTCCTTACATTAATACTCATCAAATTCGGAGCTATGCTTCTTCGACTATGTCATACTTGTTCTTATGATGTAACAGACTTTACTTCTAAAGATTGAAATCATAAAATACTTCCGCTTTGTTTGTACACAATAAGTTATTGAAGTAAATATGTTTGATTAGTTCTTTCCTGCGCAACTAGCTTGAACAGTTTCTATGAGCAATTTCGTTTTGTTTACTTTTTGATCAGTGGAAGGATCCCGATCGGAGATGTGAGGATTTTGGGACAGTAGATGTACTTGTGAATTGTGATATATGCAAATGGAGATAGCAAAACTGGTTCAATTTATTGGGTTGGTTCCTTTAATCTGTTAAAAGTAAGGCTTTTTTATTTTTTATTTTCTACTGAAAGCGTTTGGTTTGTTCATGCACGGGAGATAATGCATTAAAATATTTAAGTTTACAATTTTGGTCTCTTGTCATTTATAAGTATATATGATGTTTTAACTATTTACATGTTTCCAAACATTTATTATTAAATATTATGGATAAGTTTGAATTGATTCTAATTATCAAAATATTATATATATATATATATATATATATATATATATATATATATATATATATAAATTTAAATTATTATTAAATGTTATTTTTATAAAGGTTAGATGTATGTATTAAGTTTGAAATAATAGATTAAACAAATAAATGATTTTCCTGTGGAAAAAAGTCATTATATATTATTTATAATTGTTCTTGCTGAAATGAGACGAGGATAATTCGTATGTGTAGATTTTCTTGTATGCCGACTATGTGCTTTAGTAACCGATGGATATAGGGGGCTGATATGCAGAATACGCTTCGATGCTCATGCAAAATACGCTTCTATGTAGGTCTTTTATAATTTAATAGTGAGTAAAAAAGTGAGTTTCAAAATTAAGCCCATTTATAGAGTTTAGAAGAACCTGACTAATTAATTTACCTCTTAATGACCATTAATACAAACCTTAATCACTCATTAGTAGTCGTTGTAATATTAACTGCACATTAATTCTGCTTAATTGTTGTCGGAATTGAGCAGTCATGAGATGCTTTCTGGCACGTCAACGCTAATTCCACTATAGGAGTCTGAGTGGGTGCCGCCGACTGCTGATTCAGCGCGACCCTCTGTCCCGCATCGCGGTCCCTCTGCCCCGCATTGCGGTCCCTCTGCCCCGCATCGCGCTCGATGCTCAAAGTCACCATCTCCGCCTGCATGGCTTCCATCCTCCTTTGCATCTCCCGCATCATCGCTATTGGGTCTTGTGCTGCCATCCTTATGGTCTCGTTAGGGTGTCTTCAAAAAATCTTCGGCCCCACGGTAAGCGACAAAATGTTTCTGCTGAAATAGGACGAGGATAATTCGCCTATGTAGATCTTCTTGTATGTCAAACGTTTCTCCGCTCTGTGCTTTGGTAACCGATCAGTATACGGGGTGACCTGCAGAATACACTCTGACGCTCAAGTCAGAATCTTTCTCTTTAGGTCTTTTATAATTTAATAATGAGTAAAAAAACCCTTATTTATAGAGTTTAGAAGAATCTCACCAATTAATTTACCTCTTAATGGTCATTAATACAAACTTTAATCACTCATTAGTATCCGTTGTAATATTAACTACATATTAATTCTACTTAACTACTATAGGGACCGAGCGATTATGAGATGCTTTTTGGCACGTCAACCGCTTGGTCCTTTCCATCTAGTTTGTCACCATACCCGATCGGCTAGCTATAAGCCCATAGTAACGATAATAAATAATTCAATTTTTTCTTATAATAAATAATTTAATTTTTCAAATTAATTCAATAATAAGAAATAACGTATACAATCATGTATAAAAATTATTGTAATAAATAGTAATTTAAAATATTTTATTTGAATATGTTATATGTCCTTGTTTTCAAAGAACGTTAAATATTTATTTGTACACTGGGTTTCTATGTTGCATTGGTTATTATATTTTCATTTCATCAAAGTAAATATTTTCATTCATTTTCTTGTTTTTACTTCGATTCAATAACATATATAGTTGATAATATATGAAAGCGGGATCTTAACACTAGTACAAAAACAACGTATAACATCATGCGTTAACGTCCAACCACTAAATAACCAATGTTAAAAATGAGGGGTGACATTTTTGTAAATAAATGCAATTATTAAACGTCGTTTAGAATTGTAATTCGTTTTTGTTTTGAAGAACTTATTTGTTGAACCTGTTTGTTGTTTTTTTTGTTGAACTTGTTTGTTGTTGTTGTTTAGTTGAACTTGTTTGTTGTTGTTGTTTAGTTGAACTTGTTTGTTGTTGTTTGATTGAACTTGTTTGTTGTTAGTTATTATTGTTTGTTGTTGGTACAACCCTACACGTTCATACTTCATGCTTTATAAAATACCAAAAACTGAAATTTGTTGTTTTTTTTCTTTTCAGGTCTCGTAGAGTTGTAAAAAAGATCACAATTAATTAAAAAAAACAAAAGCAATTGATTAACGTCGAATATTGACAAAATTCGATGCCAAGTTAACGTCGTATATTACCAAAATTCGACATTAATTTAACGTCGAATTTTTTAAATTTGACGTAAACCAATGGGACTGTAAAGCAGGCACTAATTTGAAGGATTCATGCATTTCGGTTAAAAGACCCGAAGTAGCAAAGCCTTGGGTAAAAAGAATACTTGGTGTTATTATGGTATTGAAATAGTAATTTTTTTGTTTTTTTAAGCAAAGAACCATATAAAAGATAGAAAAAGTCCATGAAAGAAATATTAATGATTCATATAAATTACTAAATGGTAAATGGCCTGAAAAAATCCAACGAGTAACTAACAATCCTGTGATACAAAAAAAGGTTATTATCATGCCTTTTTTCAACAAATTGTATAATCCTATGATTTCATTGCCTAATAATAAGGTTATAAAATGAATTTTAACGTCTCCTTATATAACGTTGTTTGCGAATTCGCCGTTAAAAACCTAAAATATTCGATATTATACGCGATTTTTGTACTAGTGTAAAGTAATTGAGATTAGATCTTATAGGTTACGGTTTTACATAGAATCTAGCCTATACTCCTATGAGAATAAGGTTAATTTAATTTTTTTTACTATGCGTACCTTTTTGTTGCCTCTCGCTAATGTGTTTTTGTTTCTAGGTTTTCTCTCTTATTTTCTCTTTCTCTCTTGTTTACAAGTTTGTCATGTTAATATTTAAAGATCTTTCTTATTCTTTAAAATTTGTTTAAAGAGATCGTTGTCCTCATTCACCATCTTTTCTTTGTTGTCTTTGTTCACCATTTGTTGTGTTTTCATAGTGACTACTATTGTTGAACTGAGTTCTTGTTAAAAAACCTATGTTCTAAGATTTGCATTCCTTTTTTCACCATAAATCCTAAAAATTATATGATGATATATTGATTTATTTTTTGTTGGATGCATCATGATAATTTTAAAGGATGATGAACTCCAAACCCTAAATGTATATATGAAAATATGACAAACATAAAGTGTAAAAACATGAAAAAAATTCTGTTTATTGTTAAAAAACACAAAAAAAAAATTTCTGAATAGTATCGGTTAGCATAATAAGTCTATGAAATATAGAAAAAAAAAGTGGGAGAACAAGTAGTAAATGGAAGTTCCAAGTATCGATTTCTCAAGGAATTTGTGCCTATTTGTCTAATTAAGTTAATTATCAATTACAACTTTGATACAGAAAATGATTGAGTTCATCATCATGAAACAAATTGTAACAACAAGATTATATGAAATTGTGATTAAGATAAAGATAAAGATAAAGATAAAGCTTCATTGGAATTGGAATTCATACATCAAATGATGAAAACACCCTTATACAATTTATCTCAGTTTCATTTAAACATTCACATCAAAGACATATTAGTCCTAATCCCTTAGCAACAAGTTCTAAATCTATATATCAAATTGTTAATCTCTTAGTCAAATTAACATACAATTCACATTAAGTCAGATGTTTACAATGATCAAGTTATTGAGTCTATCCCTAGATCCCAAATCACTTGGTTGTACTATCTATATCCAAGTTCCAATTCATTTTCCAATTATTAGACACTTTTAGATATTATGATATTCCATCATAAACAATAATAATGTAGATAAGACATAAAAATGAACAAAGATTCAATTGCATAGGAGGATTACATCAATTTGAGTACATGATATCCAATCCCAATGAAAATGGAGTTTAACTACTCCTAGCCATCTAGAACATACAAATTTGACGAAAGCACAACGACTTGATGAACTTAGAGTAATCTTTGGCGAATTATTGGGTTTCTTCTTTTTCCCACACTTCAAGATTGTCTTATTTCTTTCTTTCTCAACCAATAAACCACTTACACAATTTGACTTTTCATTGGGCCATCAAACATGTATTCGCTAAGTGAAAAGTCAACTGTCTCCCTATTAACTGCACATGCTCGCAGAGAGAGACAATCCACTCATTGAACGAGTATTTCTATTCTTGGTTGAGCGAACATGTTGTGGTTGACCGAGAAAATCATGGCAGTAACTCTCAAAATCAAAGATGTTTCATTTTCTTGTACTAAACTCTCAAATGGACTCACTAACCTAAAACCTAAACAAAATAAGAAAATCTCACATATTTGCATGAGGAGAAAACACAAAACATGAATAAATACAAATTAAAGTGTAAAATAAGCGTGAATAATAAGTAATTATCACACTTATGAGTGACTTGTTCCATGATTTGTATAAAATTATGATTATCATTAACGTATATTCTGCAATAAGTCTCATGTATTGTTCTTGGAACCTATGCCAGCAATAGCCAAAATCTTTTCCAATGTTGTTCAGCAAGAGTGACAACTTGCGATTGGTCACATCGCTATTAATGTTCGTGGTAAGAATCAAATTTCCTTTAATAATAACACTTTCGTTGGTAACAATAACAATTTTCTTGCTAGTTCTTCTAATATTTCTACTCATTTCAATAAGATAGGTCATATTGAAGCTACTTGTTATTGGAAAAGTGACTTCCAAGTCACGTAATAAAAACTTTAAGTGTCAAAATGCTAGGTGTATAGTATGGTTGTCCGATCAATTGAAGATTGGACGGTTTTGCCAGTCTAGAACACCTAGATAATTGAGTGGTTGAACTTAAACGAGGGTTAATGCTAAGTATGATAATTACTAGTTAGGTCGTAATTAGGCTGGTGTTAATTTGAAGCCCATTCTAAAGTTTATAAATACATGTTTGAGGTATTGCGATGGGTTGGTTACATTTAATACGTATTTATTGCTAGTATTGCCGAATCCTTACTGACTTTGGCATTAGAGTGCCTTCTGCAGGTAACTCCCTAGTTCAACCGAACGGTAGCAAGTGTGAAGTAAAAGAAGAACTTTGACCTGAGCTTGGAGTTAAAAGAACGGATCAAGGAAAGGAGTTGATCTTAACCCCACAAACTGAAACATTTTGGCACCCACCGTGGGACCTGAGGACATACAAAGAAACCCGATGGTGACCACAAGAAACATGGGCGATCGACAGGATCCTATGGAGTTAATTAGAGAGATGCAACGACATATACAAGAGATGCAACAGAGACACAAAGTTGAAATAGTAGTGTTAGGGTCGAGCATGGTGCAGGTTGTCAAGAGCAGACTGCACAACACTCGGTGCTAGTCATCCCTACCCCTCAAATGTGAACAATCAAGTCGAGGGACCTACTAGGACAGTTGAAGAGTTAAGCATCGGGGCAAGCAAGGGAACCCAAACGGTGCATACGATACAGACCGAGTGTCTACTACCTTTTACGGCTGTTGTCATAGAGGCGCCTCTGGCTGAGCGATCGACGCCCCTAATTTTCGAGAAGTATGATGGATTAATTGACCCAGATGAGCATCTGTGCTCGTTCGTTAACACCATGGCGTTTTACTCGTCGAGTGACCTGGTTTGGTGGAGGGCTTTTTCCCTTGAAGGAAGAAGCGTTGGCATGGTTCAACACCTTGCCACCCATTACATTAGACTGCTTTGCCACTGTCCGCACCCTTTTCGATCGGTAGTATGCGTCCACCAAGGTCCAAACACTAGTGTAGATGTCTATGTGTTTGACAGGTAGATGAAAAGTTTTTTTTTCCACCATATAGACGTCCAATCCCGCCACCCCGACGTCTATATACGATTATATACGTCGGTGCCCCTCCTAACAGACGTGTATATGTCTGACAGGTAGATGAAAAGTTATTTTTTTCCGTCCATATAGACGTTTAATCTCGCCATTCGACGTCTAAATGGCCTAACAGGATAGGTGAAAAATTGTTTTCGACTGTCATATCAGTGAGGGCTCCGACGTCTAGGCGAGAATAGATGTCGGTACCCTCTATGTCTGACGTCTTGTTTGCTGTTAAATCAAAAATCGAACCCGTGGTTCCGTGCACTTCATCGTCTTTCTTCTCGCATTTTCTCTCCGCGACATTGCATTTCGAAGTGCGTTTTTGTCTCTTTTGAACCTGTTTAAACTTACTTTTACTCCGATTAAATTAGTCTTTGATGGATTATCTTCCATTTGAACCGATTAAAATGACTTTTCGTTGTGTTTTGATGCAGTTTTTCTCGTGTCTTTTGGTAGCGTAGTAGCACATTCTCCCTTTGCTAGTTTCCTCGTAAGAAAAACTTGCGTCTTTTGGATGTCTTATAGCGTTTCAACCCAAAACCGAACCTGGGTCCTTGCCTAGTTCTAATGTCACCATATTCGTTTTCATTTCCGGTTGGAATGGAACTAGGCAAGGACCCAGATTCGGTTTTCGGTTGAAATGCCATAAGAGATCCAAAAGACGCAACCTTTTCTATGACGAAACTAGCAAAGGAAGAAGGTGCTACTACGCTACCCAAAGACATGAGTTGCAGTAGACGTCGCTTAATGCCATGTCCGACGTCTATAGTGCCCTTAGACGTTGGTTAATGCATGTCCGATGTCTATAAAGACGTCGGACATGTGGAATCCGACGTCCCATTAACGTCACCCATAAAGACGTCGGATCGGGATCCGACAACAGAAGTCCAAAATAATAGACGTCTAAAGCCCTTTCTACACTAGTGAAAGCTTAACACACATTGCGTTGGTAAACACCAAGCAAGGGAAAGATGAATCCCTCAAAACCTTCATGGACTGTTATAACAAGATTGCTCGACAGGTTAAAGACATGAGTAATGAGTTAATCCTTAATAACCTATCAACAACTTTAATGGCAAAACCACTTGCAGATAGCTTGTGTTCTAGGATACCTAAGACCGTGGATGAGATGCAGGAGAAAGCAACTAAGTTTATGTGCATCGAGAATGTACATTCTTTTCGGAAGAAATAACAAGCTGAGGTTGTCGCAACGAGCGACATTAAGAAGTATGTGAAGAAGTTGGTCGACGGTGGAGATAGAGAATGTGGCTCTAGGCCGAAGGACCTCCCCTAGTGGCCTAAGTTTCACCAGTATACCCCTTTGAACGCATTGAGGGCAAGGATCTTAGAGGAAGCGCTAAATACAGACATCCTTCCCTCGATCAAGAAGAAGATGACTTCGAGGAATGTAGTTGGTAAGAAGCATTGTCGATACCACCAAAACCTGGTACACATAACAAAGGAGTGTTCTACACTTCGTGACAAGATCGAAGAGTTGATTTAGGCAAGTCATCTCCAACGATATGTTAAAACTAATTGGGCAAAGAGGAGTCCCCCTCGAAGGTGGAGTCCTGATCAAGGTCCTCATCACGATGATCGCGATGCGACAACATGCGCCGTAATAGGAGCAGGAGAATGAGTTGTGATTGCCCCTTGTGCGGTCTCATCAACACCATCTCTAGGGGATTCGTAAGAGGCGAATCCTCCTCGTCCTCTCAGAATAGGCATCTTAGAAGCCTAAAGACCGTCCATGTAGTGGATAGGAAGCGGAAGTCCATGTCTCATATTACCTTAACAGATGAAGATTTCCATGTCCCTAACCGCGATTAGGATGACACGATGGTCATCACAACCGAGATCGCTCGGTGCGGTGTGAGCAAAGTCCTTAATGATCAAGGAAGCTCAATGAACATCCTGTACTTGAAGAAATTCCAGAAGATGGATATGTCAAAAGACTTGATTTTCTCCTACAATGAGCATATTAAAGACACACAAAACTATGTTAACCTAAGAATGAGGATGGGGACTAGGTATGATTCGAAGGAGCTTAAGGTGAGGTATTTGTTGGTCGAAGTAAACACCTCTTATAATGTTTTGATTGGGAGGTCATGCTTGAACGTGTTTAGGATGATTGTTTCTATACCACATATAGTGATAAAGTTCTTCTCCAAAGTGTGCTATGTTGAAAGGCTAAAGGTGGAGCCTTATGTCCTACCTAGGAAAGTTAGAAGGTCAAAAGTGGTCATGGCAGACTTGGATCCCAAGACTAATATGAAAGACCGGATGAAACCATATGAGGGAGTGAAACCCTTCGACCTAGGATGGAGGGAAGGGCAAACGATGTCCATCGGAAGCTGTTTGGGCCATGAGCAGAATAAAGCTTTGGGCGAAACACTAAGATCCAATCACGATCTTTTTGCATGGACAGTCGTTGACATGCTGGACATTGTCTAAAAAATTGGCTCTCTTTAAGGAGACACGTCTCGTGGCAGAAGAAAAGAAGAATGTGGGAGGAGAAGAGATGTGCGATAGATGCATAGGTCAAGAAGCTCTTAGAGGCTGGTTTCGTTCTAGAAGTCACATATACCACCTGGATGGCTAACGTGGTCATGGTGAAAAAAACAAATAGTCAGTGGAAGATGTGCACGGACTTCACTGACCTAAACAAAGCATGCCCGAAAGATGCTTACCCCTTTCCTAGCATAGACAACCTAGTAGGCGGAGCTTCAGACCACCAAATCCTAAGCTTTCTAGATGCATACTTTGAGTACAATCAAATACCCATGTATCCAACCGATCGAAAGAAGACTGCCTTCATCACAAAGCTAACAAATTACTACTATCAAGTAATGTTGTTCGGATTAAAGAACACTAGAGCCATCTATCAGCGCTTGATGGACAAGGTTTTTCGTCATCATATCGACCAGTGCATACAGGTGTATGTAGACAACATAGTGGTTCGTAGTCAGTTGATGGAGGAGCATGTAAGAGATCTGGAGGAGGTTTGCGGACAAGTTTGACTTTATGGAATGCACATCAATCATGTAAAGTGCATGTTCAGAATGGAGGCGAAAAAATTATTGGGGTTCATGTTGACAACAAAGGGGATTTAAGACAATCTACACAAGTATGTGACTATGTTGGAAATGAGGAACCCATAGAATCTGAAAGAAGTGTAGCGGCTCGTAGGCTGATAGACATCTTTGTCCCATTTCATTCCTAGACTGGTTGAGCGGATCATGCAAATCTTAAAGATGATGAAGAAGAGCTCGATAGTCAAGTGGGATGAGCACTCTGAAACTTTCTTTGTAGAAGTGAAGCAAATTCTTACTAACCCATTTGTCATGGTCCGACTGGTTCAAAGAAATGAACTACAACTCTACTTGGTTGTTTCGAATGTGACTATCTGTGCGACCCTCTTCCCCTAGGTTCAAAGTAATATACTTTATCATTTTGTAGTAATATTATTATTTTTTTTGATTTTAAAAAATAAATTTGAAATTTGTTACTATTCAAATTATTAGTTTTATAATTTTACTCAATCTTTGTTTTACTTTTGACATCCCAAAGTTGATAGCAACAATTAATATTTTTAATAAATTAAAATTGATAAGGCTACTACTTTTATGTGTTTCTATTTTGTTTTCTTAAATTATTTAGAAATGAAATTATCTCAACATTAGGGAGAAATCTTGCATACTAATTTGTTACTATCAACTTTTTAAAGATAATTTTGTTGTCGTTTTTATGAACTTTTAATTGGATATGGATGTCTTTCCAAACACTTTGTGCCTGTATCACCAAATACATCTGTATGGATAGGTAACGATGAAAATATTTTATCTGTCGAAATTTTAAGACGTATAAGTATAAATAACTTTTTTTCTTGTGGACGGTGTTTCTGGATATGATGATATGTTGTCTCTTGGAGTTCCAATTGGACAAAAACAGGTGGTTGTATATTCTTTCCTGCTTGCAAAAAGAAACAAAAGGAGTATTTTCAACTTTTACCGTTTCTTTTTGTTGGATAGACTTCTACAATTTTTTGCCTTGTATTGGCAATTTGTAAAAAAAAATTAAAATTATTGTAAAATTATCTTACAAATAATAAATATTAATTCATAAGCATAGTACTTTCGTATTTAATCCTTCATTATCTCGATAATATATCAATTTTATTTTTTATTATTTTTAAAAAAAGGTCAACCGTTTTAACTTTATAATATCAAAATTTTCGATTTTAGTTTTTGTCATGAGAATGTTTTACTCATTAGATCTTTCACTCCTTTTACAATCTGAATTGAAATATGCCCAGGTATCTTATACTTATGTATTTAAGGGAAAGTAAGCATACTAATAACACCTCTGTGCAATGACTTATTCGTAATAACAAACAAAGAACCTACTCAAATAAATGCCCAATTGAAACTAGTGAGGGATCCTTCTCAAGTTCAACAATTCCAACTATAGAAGTGCTTCTGTTCTTCAAAAATCGACTATACCATTTTGCAGAGAGCTTTGGGTGTCTCTTCAACTCTGGATCATCCCTATCAACATAGTATAGGCCATAGGTAGCTTCGTATCCTTCCAACAACTCGTACAAATCCATGAAAGACCAGGAAAAATACCCCTTTATGTTTACTCCATCTCTGAAAAATTTTGGGGTGACGCAGAATATCAGAGAACGCATCAGAGGTGTTTATGGGAACACTTACAGAAAAAATAAACCACTGTATTACAATCTATTGATGACTACTTTGCTTCTTCTAGTTCAAGTATTTGTGGCCTTTTGCTTGTCGGTGGGTGGGTGTTCTGGGTATGTTTGATAATTTCTATACATTAATCACTTCTCAAGGTTAGTTATAAACAATGTAGTCCAATAGATCAGTTATCCATAATTTAGATTCCGCACTCGTAAACAACCAACTTAAGGAATTCATGTTGAAGTGATTAAAAAAAGTGATATATTTATTACATGAATTAGAGCAGTGGTAACATACCTCAAGGCATCAAGCACTCCACCAATATATTCATGCAAGTATTTCACCCTTGACACGTCTTGTAGTGACGAATTGCTTGGTGTCCGTTGACCTAACAACCCAAAATTTAATCAGTAACTCGTTCAATCGTTTGAACTTATCATGTTCCACAGGAGCAACCTAGATTTCATTAACAGGATTTCCTAGTTTATCATCGATACATACGTAATAAAATTGTTGAGGAAAGTTCCATACAACTAAGTCTAAAGGTGGTTTGTGTAGGAAAATACAAGTTAAGCGCACTATGCCATTAATCAATGGCATTGTTAGTCGCATGTATATGGGTAAACAGTATAAACAGGAATGAGCATGATCAAAACAAAATTGCCTAATGTAATCAATTTGCTTTGTTTACAACAACAGAACTATCACCCCGTGCTTAATATTCAATCCGTATAACATCAAGGGTTGATTTTACTAAAAAATATTCAATGCAATTATACGTAATGTTAGAGAGACAGACCATTTTCATGAATGAATATACGAGGGTTGCCATAAAGGAGCTTGAATTTATTCAATTCTTCCCGCATAACCCACGGTGCGATAGGGTACTGAATCATGTAAAGCGAAAAGTCAGTTATTAGCAGAATGGAATGGATAATCTAAAACATACAACCATTTTATGTTACATTTTATTTTATTGATACCTCTTCATTTGAAAACATATGCGATCCTACTGCAAAACCAGAAAGACGACAAGTCATTATAATGTAACGTTGTCCAACTTTTTATTATTTTTTTTATAATATCAAACAGATGCATTACAATAGAGTGAAATGGTAAATGATGTGAAAGTTCACAAGTTGAACAAACCCATATGTAATGATACCGCTCATGATAAAAAAATTAAGATTAAGTGCTATAAGTATTTTTTTCATAATATACCGTACAAATTTATGACTTCTACTCAACTAACTCATTTGAATTTTTACCTCTTTAATCTATTACTAAATTCACTATCCGTAAAGCCTAATGATGTACTTACTAGTATTTGCAGCCATGTCTTCGCCGAAATCTCTCAGTTGGTTCTTCAGGACGTCAGAATTGTCGGTGATATTGACATTGGTGTAGTGAATGAGTCCTATAAAGTCAAATGAACCCTTGAGTTGTTCAGATTCACGAGTTGTGAAGGCCGGAATTCTTTCACCAGCATTTTTCTTCATGGAAATTGGATAGTCTCCATACTGCAAGGGTTCCATAACCCTGCAATATCAAAGCATACTTCTAAAAATGCCAAGTTTATTATTCTTGGACATATGTATTGGTATGTCGGATTAAAGAATGCAGTCTTTAAGAAGATAGAATAGCATGCGACAGAACTTCAGTCAAATGAAGTAAGTGGAAGAAAGAAGTAAAACAAACCAATTTTAAGGTTTGTTGCTTACCAACCAACCAAAAAGTCACGAACTCGTTGAGTTGCTGCCCTGTCTTTCTCTGTATTTGTTTGAGGTAAAAGTCCAAACAAGAAGATAGAGATACCAACAAATCCATGTTGTTTGTTCTGCAATGTTACATGAGTTTCTCAGAAAAAGAACATTCTCTGCCAACAAAGTTTGGATGTGAGATGAAACAAAGTCAATATATAGAGATTGAAAATCAGATAAGGATTTTAAGTTTAAGAATTTAAGTTGAAATGGTCAATTAATCCAAAACCACATTAGGTATAACCAGATAATAAAACTGTGAAGAGATAATAATTACAAACTCTTCGTACTGATAGTGATTACAAAATGGGCAAAATTTGTGATGAATTACACTTTAGACAGATCCCTTTAGTTTAGTTCGAAGTATATTTGTTGAAGATTTTTCCATTTAAACATGTATATGTAAGATTAGGTATATACCGAGTATTTTCTCCGGTACAATCTGACAACTGAAGAGTGAGCTAACAAAATATGATGAATTGCCAAGTAGGGTTCATATGTCGAGTTGCCCCTATTGCTCTTTATAAAACAAAATGGGGGAGAACATCGTTGAGGTGGGCAGGTTCCCTGATCATACCCACCAACAGAAAAAACGTTGGGTTCGCTGACAGTCGTCCAATACAAGACTCTGTCGCCAAACTCTCTAAAACATACATCAGCATAGTCTGTGAAGTCTCTTCTGTATTTACATCCAAGTAACTTATTTGTTAGTATTTATCGATGGAAAAAATTAATTTGACATCTGACATTTCTCTTACTTCCATTTAACAATTTGACAATTTTACATAATAATAAAATATAAATTAAATTGTTAAATAAAAAATTAATAAAAGTCCATGTGGAGGTACAAATTTGTAAAGGTGTCAACCTACCGAAACCCTTTATCGATTCTGTTCATGATTTAATACAACGAACGAACACACCCATTGTTAGAGTAGTTAGAATTTCCGAATAAGTATAAAGAGATCAGAAGCATACATGATGTCACGACTAACCCATCCGCCATATTCATCTTCAAGAACCTGTGGAAGATCGTAGTGGTGTAACGAGACATGTGGTTGGATTCCTGTTCCAGGGAAATAGGGTAACTATACCAGTTGTAGAATTTGAAGAGAATTCAAATCTTTTTATTTATTTCGAGAGAATTCAATGCATGGCTAATTTTGCAAACTAATTAAGAGACCAAAATTTAAGTCTAACCATTGCTGATGAGCTGATTGATGAGATTGTTGTAGTACTGCAATCCTTTGGGATTAACGGGTCCTCTACCATCTGAGGAGAAACATAAGCTTTTTGAAAGTGTTGAGAAGGGTTTTACCCTGCAAAGATATATAGATATATAAAATAAAATTCAAGGGTTTGTGTTGAGTATCATACTTGGTAACAGTCTGGACCAAGAAATGGAAAATCAATAGGCTTCAAGTCCTGTATCCACCATTAGCCTCACATCTTCCTGCATTACATATATTTTAGGCAAAACAATTAAAATCAAACGGTGCTACAGTCACGCTTCAACAGTTCGAATAAAACAGTGGCTAAACTTGTATTTTTAGATAAGCTTATGCATCAATCTTCTCTAATCTTCCACAAATGGGAGAATCACAAGACGATGAATGCAATAACAGACAAATAAGAAAATTATTGAGGCCAAGCGTATTCACGTTATACTTGTGGTACCCATCACAGGCTACATCTCCATTTCCTCCATGCCCATGTCCTGTTCATTAAAAATTATTGCATAGAGTGAAGTTTTAAGTGAATAATGATCGGTATGTTATTGAAAATACAAAACATTATTAGTAAAATTATATTCCCTGGTCTTTCATCACTGATTCACGTTTCAGTAGAATTGTCAGTCGATATTTCATTATCTGAATTTTGCTTCTTCGCTGTTGTAGATAGGTGCAGCTCATGGTCTTTTATAGGCAAATTCAAGTAATAAAATATTACAAACTTCATGCCTTTGAGAAGATATAACAGTGGCAACAAATCCTTATTTAATGTCTTCAATGTTGCATATGGTTTAGGAAATGAAATAATTCTAGATACCATGCATTACATCGAATGTTGAAGTAAAATGATGCAGGTTGATTCATTAGTTTAAAAATTTTAGTTATTATGAACACCTCACTTCTTCCTCGTCCTTCTTTTCCTATTTGTTTCTTTGTATTCTTTCTCCTCGTCAACACATTCCTTTCTTTTTATATATATTAGGTTGAGTTTTACGTATTGTTAAACTCTTATTACATCAATCAATTCTCATAAACTCCAAATTATAGATTCGTGAGATTGCATTAATTCAGAGAAAGTTTGGAATCTAGAAATGATGGTTTGACGTTTCCCAAAATGGAATGCATTTGCTGCATTGTATTAGTCTTGCTACGTAAAATACTTAAAAACGTGAAAGTTACCATTTAAATCATTTTCTTATTACATAATACTTCCATCACCTATGTTGCCAAAAGGTGTCTCTAATGGCACTAAGCAGAAACATATCATTTTCAAAATTTTGATAAATTTACGTTGTTAATTTCAATTTTCTGAGAGTTTTAGACAACTTTGAGTCCATAGAGTCACATAACACAAACATTAAAAATTTGGCTTAATAATTTGGGTTTCACTTTAGCCTTGTATACTTTTCTTAATCAATTAAGTCTTAATATCTTTTAAAACATTACAATAATAAAAACTAAGCTTAATGGCTTAATTGATCCCCAAATTCAGGACCAATTAAACAATTAAGCCTAAAAGTAATTATACTGTATTATTCTCTTAATTTTGATTTATTGTACGAAATTTCCAAAAATATGAAAAATCTAAATTTATATAAAATTGGTAAGAAGGATGGAAAGAAGAAAGAAGAAAGAATTTATATAAAATTGGTAAGAAGGATGGAAAGAAGAAAGAAGAAAGAATGAAGAGTGAAGGAAAGGAACCAGCGTGGGCAAATGCTATCCCAAATATGTTTACAAGAACATATTTACAGATTAATTTGGATTCTCTTTTATGGTGTTATCTTTTCGTTGTAATGCAAAATACACTTAGTTTCTGTAACTGCAATAAAATAGTGATAAAAGAAAAACGATGAAATGAGATGAATAAATTTAGAGGAATTCAGCCTGAACCTGGTAAGCAGAGGTGCCTGAACCGAAAACAAAATCAGCCGGGAAATCGTCTCTGTTATAGGTATCGGCCCCGACAACTGTTCCCAAAGTCAAATTGAGAAGCAAGAAAGTGAGCATGATAGCGTTGCTGAAGCATGTGTGAGGTGTTTCCATCGATTCACGCCACATTTGGTCTCAATCGGTAAGGACAACATTTATTCCAATCGGAAACGAAAATGAGTGATCCATGTGCTTCGTCGTTCAATTTATTGAGCTGTTGATGTTAAAATTTAGATTGGTGCTGTTCACACACACCTTCAATCCTTTTTTCTTTTGTTTGAAACTTTTCCCTTTATATTCCTAAAACAAATTATTCAGTAAAATAAACTTATCTAATCATTTATGGCGAATCCTTTTTCATTGTTGTTAAAATGTTTACTATAAAAACTATATAATATTTTTAAAAGGGTAATAATTTTAGTAAAGTAATTTTAATTCACAAAACAATTCATCTTATTGTTTGCGAACAATTTTCTCAAATAACTTGTTATTGCGTATTAAAATTACTATATATTATTAAAAAGTTGTAAAAAAGTTTTATTTTTCTGATATAGAGAATAAAGTAACAATTGTTATAAATATATAATAGATATTAATTACTCAAGCGTGGAATCCAAAACCCTTAAGGGTAATTTTTAAGATTATCATAGAAAGATTTATTATCTAACTTGTTTAAATTTTAAATTCAAAATCTTGTAACTATTTAGAGAAGGTTAGAAAATATAAATAGGTTAATTTTGTTTTATAAGATGACAAATTGTAAAACAATACATGCATCCTAATAAACATGACAAAACAAGAAAAATAATTAATCTCATGTTAATTGTTGCAATTTGGATCATCATTTTTATTGATTTATGTTACAACTTTTTTTACTTTCTTTAGTTATTTATATTTTGTGTTCTTTTCCTTTCATTGCAACTTGTGAAGTCCTTGTATTGCAACTTGTGAAGTCCTTGTATGACCACATGGGTCAATTCGAATTTTATTATATTGAAACTATACTTCATCCATTGTCATTGTGCTATTATTTTCATTGTTATTGAAAAAACAAAAAGAAAGAAAAAACAAATAGTATAACAGAACATGCATAAAATTCTAGTTGACATTAAAGTAAGAAAGAGGAATTCATTAAGTGTTTGGTTCAGATTAATTTATGATATTATTATGAATTATTTGAACTGTACTCACCTTTCTTGCTTTTAAACAGTCATGTCTAATACTTCTGCCAATGAGTCACAAAACGTACTCGAGGCCTTAAAAGATCCTCAATCGATAAAAAAAGTAATGCACGATTAGTTTAATGCTTTTGGATTGTTATTAATTTACCTCCTAGCAAAATTGTCATTAGTTATTGATAGGTATACAAAATACAAAATAAAATACAACTCTGATGACTCAGGAATTTAAAGGCAGGTTGATTATACATAACTCAAAGGGCTTGATTTTATGGACACCTTTGCCCTTTTTTTTGCCAAATGCATTACCCTTAGGCTCAGCTCTTGCTTCGTGGTGATCTTTATGAAGAAGTCTACGTGAAGTTGTCTCCTGGGTTTCCTTCTCTGAAATCTACTCAAGTTTGCAAGCTCCAATGTCCGTACCGTTGTATGGTCTCAATAGGCTAGACTTCAATGGTATGCTAAACTCTCCCAATAAGTTGTTTATTGATGAGTACATATTTATATCCATATTAATATTTTAAAATTTAAAATTTTGTTGAAATTTTTGTGTTTAAATGATTGATTTAAAGTGAATTTGTGATGATTGAATTTATTGGGTTTAGGAATTAAAGAGACGAAAAAAGTGATTTTTAGTTACATAAAATTTATTTTTGGATTTTCTAATATTTATTTGTGCAACTTAAATTAAAGTTTTACCATTTAAAGTGTGAAATTAAAAGTCCAAGATGCAAAATAGGTCCAAAAATCAGATTTGGTTAGAAAAGAATATTCAAATGGGCCAAACAGACAATCTTTACTACTGTACTCCCTAAATGTTCCTACACACACCCTTTTTTTTCTAAACCAGACCCAACAGTCAGATTTTATCCTTACATCTCCTAAATTTTCCTACACACACCCCTCTTAACTAGACTCCATCAAATTACACCATGTGGCAATCCATCACACACAATATCATCCAACCATAACTTGCCACATTATCAACTTTGACACATCACCTTAACAAGTCATCATTATCTACTTAATAGCCTATTTCGTCCCTAGTTTTGCTGAATAATGTAAATTCAGTCTTTCGTTTAAAAAGTGTTTGAAATTGGTCCTCACTTATTAAATTTTGCTTCAATGTCATTCTTTCGTTAAATAGAAATAAACGTTAATGGATTGACGATCTGGCAAAAACTAGTAGTAATGTGACAGTTTTAAGTTGTATGCGTGGTGACTTTATTATTTTTTTTTTATAAATTTTGGTTTATGCAAATGTAATTGAGTCCTACTTCCAACTTTGACTATTATTTGCGTCCGTAAGTAATGTTACGAAATGAAATGTTAAATGGCTTCTTCTTCCCCTTTCTCACACCATAGCTGATAACAGTTGAAAAACTACTATTTTCATGCTTAAAATTGATACTAAAAGCAACCTTTAACACTTAGAAACTAGCTTGAAATCATGCTTTTGGTCATATTTTTAGAAATAAGAGAGCTGGACAGGTTTATGCTTGATTTCAGTGTTTTTATGCAGGTTTTAACGTGAATTTGGTGAAAGAAGTGAAGAAGGATAGAGATGGAATCAGAAAAGACATCAAAAAGTGCAAAAGGAGAAGCCACAACTGCCGCTCAGCTGATGGGTGAAAAGGCTGCTGAGGGGAGAAAACAACTCACGTACTTACCGCTGAGCGGTAGTTTACCGCTGAGCGGCACTATTTTTGGGCTTGGGCCTAATTTTCTGTAATTTTACAATAGTATATAAGCTTTAGGACGTCCTAGGGTTTGTATCTTTGGCAGAGACGAAGCAAACACTCTCTTTTCCACCCCTTGAAGGAAGATCTTGGATGCTCAGGCTACCTCCTCCTCTATCTAGGGTTTTATCTTTCATTCTTTCATTATTGTTCATCTAGTTTCACCATGAATATGGTGAACTAAACTTTGTATTGTTGTTGGGGAATCAATGTAGTCTTGTGAAACTCTCATATATGGAATTTGATTTAATGTCTTATATTAAGATATATGCTTTCTTTCATCTTTAGCTAGGGTTTTTCCTCTTTGCTTAATGCTTGCTTTGTTTAACTCATTCATTGCCATGATTATTGATTTTGTCGATACGGGAACGTACAGGGAAGTCTAGATCCGGGGAATTTCTCCCAATAGCATATTGGTTGCCTTTAAGCTCCTGCACTTTAAGAACTAATTACTAGGAATGCTAGGAATTGTATGAACTCGTAATTAAGGATAGGTCTTCTTGCAAGGTGATTTAGAGAGTGGCATTAACATTGATTTTAAGAATGATGAATTCCTAAAAATATATGAGAGTGGATAAGATGAAATTGATAAACCCCAACAACATACTCATCCATCTAATTCATTGAAGTGTTTGTATTCTGTTTTTCTCCATTGATCAAATTCATGCATACATATTTAATTACTGTCTTTTTCATTTAAACCTACAATCAATTTGTTCTTAAGTCTTAAATAATCAACAAATCATATAGTTAAACTAGGCCGTGAGTCCTTTGGGAGAACGATACTTGGTCTTACCGAGTTTATTACTTGATACGATTCGGTCACACTTGCCGATTGTTAAACAAGTTTGTGGCGCCGTTTTTCGGTGTTCATAAATTTGTCATCAAGTTTTTGGCGCCGTTGCCGAAGATTCGTGGTTTAACTAGTTTATTTGTGTGATTATTGATTATCTTTGACTTGAATTTTGAATTTTGAATTTTGAATTTCTGTTTTTATTTTTTCTGTTTTTATTTTATTTTATTTTATTTTATTTTTTTTTATTTTTATTTTTATTTTTATTTTATTTTATTTTATTTTATTTTTCTGTTTTTATTTTTATTTTTTGTTTTCTGTTTTTATTTTCTGTTTTTATTTTTTCTGTTTTTATCTTTTTATCTTTGATCTTATATCTTCTTTTATATCTTTTTGTGCTAACAATTGTTTTTAGGGTTTTGTGCCTAATGTCTGCAGGATGCAATTTGGTCAAGAATTTAACTATATGGGCACTCAATTCTACTAAGGGAATTTCAACCATTGGTGGGAACCTCACTCAAGCATGAATAACAGTCAATTTTGGCAAGCTGTCGAACAATTTAAGAATCAACCACCACCACAATGGCAGCAAAAACCCTCTCTATCGGGAAGAAGGATAACGTTGGAGGACGCACTTCAACAGTACATACCGATATCTAATTGTCATCACAAAAGCACTCAAGCTGTCGAAGAATTTGATAGGCCACCACCACAACAATGGCAACAACAACCCTCTCTATCGGCAAGAATGCCAGCATTGGAGGACGCACTTCAACAGTTTTTGCAGGTGTCCAGCTCCACTCAGAAAAACATTGAAGCATCATTCAAAAGGATGGAGATGCACTTTCGTTACATTAGTCAGAGATTGAACGTTAAGGTTAATACTGAAGTTAACCCTAAGGAGGAAGGTCAAGCCATTATCACTGAAAGTGACAAGATTTTTGATGAGAAAAAAATAGGGAGAGATGAGGAAAAGATAGAGAGAAAAGAAAAAGAAGAGTTGAGTGAGAAAGAAAAAGAAAAAGAAGAGTTGAGTGAGAAAGATAAAGATGAAGATAAAGAAAGAGAAGTGGTTTTGAGATAAGAGAGAAAGATAATTTGTGTGAAAATAAAGAAGTTGAGAAGAAGAAGAGAAGGGAAGAAAAAAATAAGAGAAAAGAAAAAGAGCAAAAAGAAAGTGAGAGAAAAGAAAAAGAGGACGAGAGAAAAAAAGAGAGAATCATATGAAAGACCTCTTCCTCATCCAAAGATGTATCATAGGAAGAAGAAATTTGATCGCTTTATGGAAATCTTCAAGAAATTGGAGATTAAAGTTCCTATGATTGAGACACTGCAACAGGTTCCTGGGTTTATCAAATTTCTGAAGAAGTTCAGTAGAAAGAAGAAAAAGAAGATGGAACGTGAGCTTTATTGGGTCAAGCTAGTGACGTTAAAAGAGCGCTTGCTGGGAGACAACCCAGTGATTTAAGAACTTTTAATTTTTGGTTTGGTGATGTAATTTTGAACTTTTGGGTATTTTTGTTTTTGTTATAAGTCTGTTACAGGGTTTACATCTACTGATGGATGTTAGGCGGAAGAGTATCTACTGAAGGATACTATGTTTGTATACACCTACTGATGGGTGTTGGTAAGAAAGATTTGCATCTACTGAAGGGTGCTGGAGGATTTTGGGTCAGGCTCGTGACGTTAAACAAGCGCTACCTGGGAGGCAACCCAGTTGATTGATTTTATCTGTATTGTTTGTTTTTATTCTGCTTTAGTTCCATGATAGGGATTGAATGTTTGAGTGATCTGAGAACTTAATTACAGGGAGCAAGTGAGGGGCATGAGTAGGAGGCACCTAGGTTAAGCTAGGAAGAAGAAAAGCACAACACGAAAGTGCCGCTGAGCGGCAAATTGCCACTGAGCGGTAGTGTCGTAAAATGGGTTTAGGTTGCCCCTTAGCGGAACCCGAGCCCATTAGGGTATTTTTACACCCTAAGTCACGCTTTGGCCTTTATTTCCAGATTCTTCTCTGCACACACACTCCTAAACACTTTTACAAAGGTTCTCTACATTTTTCCTTTCATTCCTCTTTAGAAAATCTCCCTTCCACTCACTTTCTCACTAGTTTTTCATCTAAGTTTGGGGTTGGGAGAGAGCATCATTGATGGGGCTGAGTTTTTCAAAGCACTAGAGTAGGATTTGTTTTATCAATCACTTACGTTTTTAGAATAGGATTTGATGTACTCAATTGGAAATTTTGTCTGTTGTGATGGTTTGCTTATGATTGTTGTTTGATAAGTAATGCTTGATGATGCTTTAATATTGATTGATGTTGAGATGTGCACATTATATGCTTATACAGGTGGTTCACAAGCATTGTGAACAAATGCAAGATATTGTGATTTTGATTATGATTCTAAGCAGGATGTTATATGTGGAATGTGAATGAGCTTATATGTGAGGTTTTGAGCTCCAGAGTTGTTATTGTTGAATACTATTACTGTGGAAGCATGAATGACTTTGCCCAGGTTTTCTATGATTGAATTACTTGCTTGTTTGCATCATATGATCAAGGCCATTTGTTGGTAACCCTTTTATTAGCCAAATTCATAAAATTAGCCACTAAAAGAGAACACTTTGTGTTCTATCCTTTGAACCCTTAACCTTGAACATGATTTGGAAACCCTTGTTGAAAAGCTTTACCTTGAGTTAAGTAGAAAATATTTTGTGGTATTGACAAATGTTTAAGTTTGGGGTTGTTGGAAAATAGAAAGGGAAATTGAAAGCATTGAGCTAAGAGCTAAGAAATAAGAATATGAAAAGAAAAGGAAAAAGAGAAAGAAAAGAAAAGAAAAAGCAAAGCTCAATGCAAAGGAAAGTTGGGAAAAGTAAGAATGATTGTGTTGATATGATTCTCTTAACTCAAGGGTTTTGTGATCCAGAAAAACCAATTTTCTTGTTAGCCCAGCCACATTATAAGCCATTGAAAAAGTCCTTGTGATGATGCATGCTTGTGAATTTATTTGATTGTGGTTAAATGAAAGGCAAAGACAATTCATGTGACATTGTGATAGTAGAGTGAATGAGTGATTACCTCTTATACACTTGTGTTTGAGTGAAACACTTTACCTAGTGAGGAAATATTCATTGAGCACATGAACATCCATGTTTAGTTGATTGATCATTCATGAAAAATAGCATTTGTTGGATATTAAGTAACTTTGTGAACACTAAGGCATGTGCACGTCTTAATTGAAATCTTTGTCATGAGTTTGATTGAAGTCTTTACTTATCTTGAAAAGAAGATTTTTGAATGAGTGAACCATTATAAGGATTGGTAGAAGATTGAGTTACATCTTGTTTGCTTGAGGACAAGCAAAGTTCTAAGTTTAGGATTGTGATAATAGTTGAAAAACTGTTATTTTCATGCTTAAAATTGACACTAAAAGCAACCTTTAACATTTAGAAACTATCTTGAAATCATGCTTTTGGTCATATTTTTAGAAATAAGAGAGCTGGACAGGTTTATGCTTGATTTCAGTGTTTTTATGCAGGTTTTAAGGTGAATTTGGTGAATGAAGTGAAGAAGGATAGAGATGGTGATAACAGTTGAAAAACTGTTATTTTCATGCTTGAAATTGATACTAAAAGCAACCTTTAACACTTAGAAACTAGCTTGAAATCATGCTTTTATTCATATTTTCATAAATAAGAGAGCTGGACAGGTTTATGCTTGATTTCAGTGTTTTTGTGCAGGTTTTAAGGTGAATTTGGTGAAAGAAGTGAAGAAGGAGAGAGATGAAATCAGAAAAGACATCAAAAAGTGCAAAAGGAGAGGCCGCAACTGACACTCAGCGGCAGTTTACCGCTGAGCGGCACTCAAAAGCTCACGGGGGATCCGCTGAGGGGCAAAATGGCCGCTGAGGGGAAGAAACCAACTCACACACTTACCGCTGAGCGGTACTTTACCGTTGAGCAGTACTTTACCGTTGAGCGGTACTTTACCGTTGAGCGGTACTTTACCGCTGAGCGACACACGTATTGGCTTGGGCCTACATTTTCTGTAATTTTAGAATGGTATATAAGCTTTAGGACGTCCTAGGGTTTGTATCTTTGGCAGAAACGAAGCAAACACTCTCTCTTCCACCCCTTTGAAGGAGGATCTTGGATGCTCAGGCTACCTCTTCACCTTTCTAGGGTTTTATCTTTCATTCTTTTATTATTGTTCATCTAGTTTCACCATGAATATGGTGAACTAAACCTTTTATTGTTGTTGGGGAATCAATGTAGTCTTGTGAAACTCTCATATATGGAATTAGTGTTTAAACATCTTATTTGAGATACATGCTTTCTTTCATCATTAGTTAGGGTTTTTCTTCTTTGCTCAATGCTTGCTTTGTTTAACTCATTCAATGCATGATTATTGATTTTGTCGATACGGGAACGTACGGGGAAGTCTAGATCCGGGGAATTTCTCCCAATAGTATATTGGTTCTCGTTAAGCTCCTGTGCTAAAAGAACTAATTATTAGGAATGCTGGGAATCGTATGAACTCGTAATTAGGGATAGACCTTCTTGCAAGGTAATTTAGAGAGTGGCATTAACAATGATGAAAAGAATGTTGAATTCCTAAAGTATATGAGAGTGGATAAGATGAAATTGATAAACCCCAACAACATACTCATCCATATATTCCATTGAAGTGTTTGTATTTTGTTTTAGCCATTGGTCAAATTCATGCATACATGTTTATTTTCTGTTTTGCATATTAAACTTCACTTATTTCGTTCTTAAGTCTTAAATAATCAACGAATCACATAACTAAACTAGGCCGTGAGTCCTTTGGGAGAACGATACTTGGTCTTACCGAGTTTATTACTTGAAACGATTCGGTCATACTTGCCGATTGTTCAACAAGTTTGTGGCGCCGTTTTTCGGTGTTCATAAATTTGTCATCAAGTTTTTGGCGCCGTTGCCGGGGACTCGTGGTTTAACTGGTTAATTTGTGTGATTATTGATTATCTTTGACTTTAATTTTGAATTTCTGTTTTTATTTTTCTGTTTTTATTTTTTCAGTTTTTATTTTATTTTATTTTATTTTATTTTATTCTCTGAATCTTATATCTTCTCCTATATCTTTTTGTGCTAACCAAATATTCTAGGGTTTTGTGTTCTTGTGTATGCAGGAGACAATTCGAACTAGGAGCAAGATAACTGCAGAACCTCTTCTTGAAGGTTTAGACGAGAGTAGACGGAGGAGAAGAATCCGAACATCTAGAGAACTTTTCCCTCCTCCGAAAACTCTGTTGCAACCATCACCACAAGGTTCTGACCATAGCACAGAAAATATGGAGAACAATAATATCAGAAGAACTCTTGCTGATTACACCAATACAGCTGGACCTCAGCACTTTAACAGTATAGCTAGACCTAGAGTCAATGCAACTAACATGGAGGTCAAACCAGCATTGATCCAACTGGTGAAGAGCAATCAATTTAATGGGTTATCTCATGAAAGCCCATATGAGCACCTCACTACATTTAATGAGATCTGCAACACAATGAAAATCAATGGGGTGCCAGATGAAGCGATCAAACTTAGCTTGTTTCCTTTCTCATTAGTAGGCAATGCTAAGCTTTGGTTAAATTCTTTTCCAGAGGGCAGTTTCATAGAGTGGGAAGCAGTGGTAACCAAGTTTCTAAGTAAATACTTCCTACAATCAAAGGTGAACAAAGGCAAGCAAGAGATTTCTTCATTCAGGCAGGGCATGGAAGAATCACTGGGTCATGCATGGGATAGATACAAAAGCTTGTTACGAAAAACACTCACGCATGGATTCAAAGAAGAGGAAGTAGTCCTAACCTTCCTTGGAGGTCTTGGTTCACAAATTAAGATGATGCTTGATGCCTCAGCAGGAGGAAACATTAAATGAAAAACTCCAGAGGAAGCAACAGAAATTATTGAAAATATGGCTACTAGTGAACGAACTTAATATTGAAAGAGGATATCTTAGTCAGAAGGAGTTGTTACAATCAAATGATGCTTTGCTTATTCAAAATAGAATTATCTCTCAACAGTTGGAAGAAGTAATTATGAAGCTTTCTCAAATACCACAAGAAATACAACAGGTCTCAATGATTCAAGGGCAACAGCAAAAATGGCAAATGCAATCTACTCCATCTGAGAAGACAACAAAAATTGACGAGACTTTCCAAAGATTCTTGAAGACGAATGCATTTTATTGTCAGAATGCGGATGCTGCATTTAAAAATATTGAGATCTATGTTGAGCGAATAGTTAACAAGATGAAACATGATAATCTCAGAAAGGAGTGTAAAACTGTTGTGACCAAGAAGTGGTAAAGTGTTAGGGGAGAGAAAAAAAGAAAAAGAGGAGAAAGAAAATGAGAGTGAGAGTGAAAAAGAAACATGTGAGTGGAAAGAAAGGGTTGAAAGAGAGAAAAAGAAAAAAGAAGAAGATGAGAGGAGAGAAAAAAAAAGAGAGAGAAGAGAGAGAGGAGAGACAAAAAGAAAAAGAGGGTGAAAAGCCACTTCCTTATCCAAAGAGTTATTCAAGGAAGGAGAAAGAAAAGCAGTTGGAAAGATTCATGGCGTTGTTTAAGAAGCTGGAGATCACTATACCATTTTCTGAAGCATTGCAACAGATGCCAGCTTATGCAAAGTTTTTGAAGGAACTTCTTACAAAGAAAAACAAGTACATTGAAAAGGAAACTATCAATGTACAGGGTAACTGCAGTGCAATCATACAGAAACTACCTCCTAAACTTAAAGATCCAGGAAGCTTCACTATTCCATGCACCATAGGAGATTTGAAAGTTGGAAGAGCATTGATTGATTTAGGAGCTAGCATTAATTTAATGTCGCTATCCATGTGCAGAACAATTCAGGGTTTGGAAATCAAACCGACCAAAATGGCTCTTCAACTGGCGGACAGGTCTCTTAAATATCCATATGGAGTGGTTGAAGATGTTCTAGTGAAGGTTGATAAATTTGTATTCCTAGTGGATTTTATTGTGATGGAGATGGAAGGAAATAGTGATGTTCCTCTTATTCTTGGGAGACCTTTTATGAAGACTGCTAGAGTTTTAATTGATGTAGAAAATGGTAAGCTTAAATTGAGAGTTGATGATGAAGAAGTCACTTTTGACGTATCCAAGGCCATGACATATCCAAACAATGACAAAGCATGTTTTCAATTTGATGAACTTGATGAAGTTTGTATGGTGCAAGAAAGGATGGTGCAAAATATTTCTCCATTAGAGAAAACTCTCATTGATGCTTGTGAAGATTTAGATGAAGAAGAGAAATTAAGTGATGAATGTCTTATGGACTTGGAAACATTGAAAAAGAGTCCAGTGGAAGATCCAATCTTTGAAATAATTGATAAGGAAGAAGAAGTCAAAGCAAAGACGCCAGAATTAAAAAGATTGCCATCACATCTGAAATATGTTTTTCTAGAAGAAGATGGAACAAAGCCAGTCATCATCAATAACTCTTTATCTCTACAAGAAGAAGAGCAGTTGATAGAAATTTTGAAAGCCAACAAAGAAGCAATTGGGTGGTCAATATCAGATCTTAAAGGTATTAGCCCAACTTATTGCATGCACAAGATTTTTATGGAAGAAGATTATAAACCAAGTGCTCAACCACAGAGAAGGTTAAATCCTGTTATGAAGGAAGTGGTTAGAAAAGAAGTGTTGAAACTGCTAGAAGCTGGTATCATTTATCCAATCTCTGATAGTGAATGGGTGAGTCCAGTACAGGTGGTTCCAAAGAAAGGTGGGATGACAGTAATTCATAATGATAAAAATGAACTTATTCCTACTCGTACAGTTACTGGCTGGCGTATGTGCATTGATTACAAGAAGCTGAATAAAGCTACTAGAAAGGATCATTTTCCTCTTCCTTTCATGGACCAGATGTTAGAAAGATTATCAGGTCAAGCTTTCTATTGTTTTCTAGATGGATATTCTGGATACAATCAAATTGTGGTAGATCCAAAAGACCAAGAGAAGACGGCTTTTACTTGTCCTTTTGGTATCTTTGCATATAGAAAGATGCCATTTGGATTATGTAATGCTCCAGCCACATTTCAAAGGTGTATGCAGGCAATTTTTGCAGATCTCTTAGAAAAATGTATTGAAGTGTTCATGGATGATTTCTCAGTTTTTGGAAATTCTTTCCAAAGATGTTTGGCTAATTTGAACACTGTTCTCAAAAGATGTGTTCAGACAAATCTTGTTCTTAATTGGGAGAAATGTCATTTCATGGTAACTGAAGGAATTGTGCTGGGGCATAAAATCTCTGCTAAAGGAATTGAGGTAGATAAAGCTAAAGTAGAAGTCATTGAGAAACTGCCTCCACCAACAAATGTAAGGGGGATTAGGAGTTTTCTCGGTCATGCTGGGCTTTATAGAAGATTCATCAAAGATTTCTCAAAAATTGCTAAACCATTGAGTAATCTTTTGATGAAGGATGCTCCTTTTGTGATGAATGAAGACTGTTTGAAAGCTTTTGACACATTGAAGAATAAATTAGTGTCAGCTCCAGTAATTGTAGCGCTAGATTGGAATCAAAATTTTGAATTAATGTGTGATGCAAGTGATTATGCAATAGGAGTTGTTCTTGGCCAGCGAAAAGAACAAAAGTTTCATCCAATTTATTATGCTAGCAAGGTTTTGAATGATGCTCAACTGAATTATGCTACCACAGAAAAAGAATTCCTGGCTATTGTGTATGCTTTAGAGAAATTTCGAGCTTATCTTATTGGATCTAAGGTGACTGTCTATACAGATCATGCAGCTATCAAATATTTGTTGACAAAGCCAGATTCTAAGCCACGTCTGATTAGATGGGTACTACTGTTACAAGAATTTGATGTAGAAATTCGTGATAAGAAAGGAAGTGAGAACTTGATTGCTGATCATTTGTCACGGTTAGTTAACAATGAGGTCACTAGCAAGGAATCCGAAATCTGGGAATCTTTTTCAGATGAAACACTCATGTATATTCAGCAGAGGCCCTGATTTGCTGATATGGCTAATTTCAAAGCTGCAAGGGTCATGCCAGAAGACTTAACTTGGCAACAAAGAAAAAAAATTTTGCATGATGCCAAGCAGTTTGTTTGGGATGATCCTTATTTGTTCAAGATTGGAGCAGATAATCTTCTGAGGAGATGTGTGACAAATGAAGAAGCAGAAGGAATTCTCTGGCATTGTCATGATTCACCTTATGGAGGACATTTTAATGGAGAAAGAACAGCAACAAAAGTCCTTCAATCAGGATTTTATTGGCCAACTTTATTTAAAGATGCCCATAATCATGCCAGAAATTGTGATACATGTCAAAGAGCAGGGACGATCACTAAACGTCATGAGATGCCATTACAGGGCATTTTAGAGGTTGAGGTTTTGATTGCTGGGGTATTGACTTTGTTGGACCCTTTCCTCCATCTTTCAACAATGAATATATTCTGGTAGCAGTGGATTATGTGAGTAAATGGGTGGAAGCATTAGCTTGTCCTAAAAATGATGCTAGCACGGTAATTAAATTCTTGAAGAAGCAGATATTCTCACGTTTTGGCACTCCAAGAGTGTTGATTAGTGATGGAGGATCTCATTTTTGCAATTATCAGCTAGAAAAAGTACTCAAACACTATGGAGTGAAACATAAGGTAGCTGCACCTTATCATCCACAAACCAATGGACAAGCTGAGGTGTCTAACAGGGAGATAAAAAGGATCCTGGAAAAAACAGTGACTTCATCAAGAAAGGATTGGTCTCTCAAATTGGATGATGCTCTTTGGGCTTATAGGACGACAATGAAGACGTCTATGGGATTATCACCATTTCAATTAGTCTATGGGAAAGCATGTCATTTGCCAGTAGAATTGGAGCATAGAGCTTTATGGGCTTTGAAATTCTTGAATTTTGATCCTTATGAAACTCAATGCACACGCAGAAGGTAGATTTTGGAGCTTGAAGAAATGCGATTACATGCATATGATTCATCCAAGGCTTACAAAGACAAGATCAAATTTTATCATGATAGGAAGTTGGTGAATAGAGTTTTCAATCCAGGACAACAGGTACTATTGTTCAATTCAAGATTGAAGATATTTCCTGGGAAGCTAAAGTCAAAATGGTCAGGACCATTTGTGATAAAAGAAGTGCATCCGCATGGAGCAATTGAAATATTTAATCCAGCTGCTGATGATCCACAGAAAAGTTGGGTGGTGAATGGTCAACGTCTCAAGCCCTATCTAGGGGGAGAGGTGCAACAATTGTCCACAATGATGCTGTTGGTTGATCCTTGAAAGTTTGTGATGGAAGAAGGATCCAGCTGATTCTGGTGCAAGATGGAATCAACGGAACTTCTTCTAGGAGCTTCTGGAATTTGAACTGGAAAGAAGGACGAGCATCATTTGGTTGCAGCGGAAAGAGATGAAATATGATGATGATGACCAGAGGAAGAATGGATGATTCGGTGATGAGAAACTGATGAAGCTGTGATGGAGAAAATGGAATGAAGGCAGAGATTTGGGTGCTGAATGGGATGCAGATTGGTGGAGATTTGCTAGTAATGGAGCCTAGCTAGGGAGAGAGGCTAGAGGAAACTCTCAAGCTCTCTCTTGGTGACCTTCAACAAGAAGAAAGTTCTGGACAGCATCAACAGAAAACAATTCTTCATTTAAATCAAAGGTGGGTTACAACCAATGGAGCAATGTATTTAAAGGAGAAACCAAGCTCCTGGTTCACGTCTACAACGTTAACTATGATGCAAGGGCCAGCTGTGCAAGTGGAAAGAAAACGTGAGTGGCTACGTGGCCTATCAAACAAGAAGCTGGTGAAGAAACGTGAGTGGCAACTGGTGCATTTGTTGACGCTGGGCGCAAACCCTCATCTGCTGAGCACTAGGCTTTCTTCAACTTCAACCAAGCTGCTGGTTGGAATGTGACTCATGTGGGCTTCCAAAGCAGCTTACTATGGATCCAAGTGAAGATTCCAACATTCCTCTAAGTGAAGATTTGGCTTGCTTCTTCATTCTTGATGTTTCCTTGTTTCTTGATTTATCAAGTTTCTTGGCTAGTTGATCCATGATCTCCTAGCTTTATTAGACCCTACAAAACACATATAAACATATTAAAGAGAATCCTACTAAGACTTAGAGAAAGAAAATTAAGAATGAGTCTTTAACAATCCATCTTCACTTCCCTTTCTTAGCCTTAGCTTAAGTTGATACTCCTTTGAATGGAATGCCCTAAATGGGTTTCCATCATACCCTCCCTCTTGAAAAACGATTTGTCCTCAAATCGGGAAGATAAAGAAGCACAACTTTGGTTTGTTACTTTCCTCCTGGATCAAAAATATATCTACAATAAGCATCAAATATATCTCCAATTAGTATCAATCCAAGAAAGAATTTTTTTATGGAAGTAACTTTAGAATAAGGACTTTGTTTTATAGTTTTAAAGAAATCTGACAGTCCTATTTCACAAGTCACTTTTCTTTTATCTTGAGTTTCTTGTATCCCTAAGGGTAACAATAACTCAAGATTTAAATTGCCATATTTTGAAGAGGGTAGTGTAATGATAATTTGTGTGGCAATTGGTTTAAAAGAGCAGTTATCATGTAAAGACTTAAAGATAATTGAAGAAGAATTAAAGGATTGGAAACCTTCCCTTTTTGGTTCCCTTTGAATTGTAGGAGTAGAATTTGCCATCAGTAGCAAATGCTCCTTTTCTCTCTTTTCTTTTTCTCTTCTCTCATCTTCTGCTCTCTTCTCTTCTTCTCTCTTTCTCTTTTCTTCTTCTATCTTTTCTCTCAATTCCTCTTCTCTCCTTCTAGTCTCTCTCTTTCTTCTCTTATCCAAGAGTTTCTCAAGTTTTTCTTTAAATTCAATTTCCCTTCTAGAGAAATCATCTAGACCTTTCATAAATGTTTTTCCCTCTTGAATGAGGTGTCCCATTAATTCTAGGTCTCTCTTGGCTGAAGGAGGAACAAAGTTTCTTCTCATGCAAGCTCTTAGCTCATACCAATCATGAATGGAGGATTTTCTACCTTTCTTGACACTATATTGCCTATGACTCCACCACTCACTTGCATGTTCTTCTAATCTAGAAAGATATATGTTAAGAGCAAAGGATTCACTATCTCTAGCAAGAAAAGGATGTATTTTATCAATTTTTCTTTCCCAAGCTAAGTATGTTAAAGCACTAATGTCTTTACCAAAAAATGGAATATCTATCCTAGCTTGACTGTACCTTTCATCCTTCCTTCTTTCTTTTTGTTCACACTCATTTTGATTGTTCATGTATTGGGCAAACAAGTTCCTAAGCTCACTCATTTCTATTCCTCTCTTGGTGATCATGATTTCCTCATACATCTTTTTAATTTCAAAAGTGGATTCTTAGTTTGAAAAGGTTTAAGATTTTACCTAGAGACAATTCCCAGGTAAGAGAGGTGAGCCAAAGGCCGCTTAAATACCAAGTCTTACCTAGCCAGAATGTCTAAGGTTACTTACTTTACCATTTTCAAAGTAAGATTCACTATTGAATTTAAAATGGACTCAAACAATCTAAATGAAAGATAAAACACCTATACTTCTAATGGAACAAAATCTTAGAGCATGAAAATAAAAACAAAAGAAATCCTAGGTGAGGCTTGTAGCTTTGGCTAACAAGACACACTCACCGTCTACTATCAAAGCAAGCAAAGAAAATTGCCAAGATTGGAGAGAGCACCAAGGACTCTTCCAAATACTTGGTCTTAATGGCCTTTTACAAAATGAAAGCTAAAATGGAAACAGATTACAAATTTAGAATTCCAAGAGAATCAAGATACACTACTCTGCTGCTCCATATGTGTACTGCTTGAACTTGTCCAGCTGCCTCCTTGCTTGTTTTGATCATTCAACTCTTATACATTGGTGTTTCAATCTTGTAGACCAAAACTAGCTACTGCAGAACATGTTTTCTGCACTGGAACAGGTTGTATTCAGCCCTTGAGATGCAATCAGATGTATGCTTGATGATTGGCACAGTGCTTAATCAATGTTTACGTGAACTGCTGCAGTTAGCTACAGGATACATTCCAAAACAATTTTGCACAGAGAAATCTGGGGTTTGCACTCATCCAATTACTTTCTCGTCAAATCAGTAGCAGTTCAGCTTAGATAGATCCATTTGCATCTCCTTGAAGATCACCATTCAGTTTCAGACCTGCACTATTATATCAAAGAAAAGCTAATGCTCCAATTGAGCAAATTAATTCTTTAATTGCAAAAACCAATTCAAATAGGTGTTTCAAAAATCTTTTTGATCATTGGCATTGCCTTGCAAAAGAAAAACTGCATAGACATATTGAATAGCACAAATCAGATTTAAGAAATTGGACTTTTCAGCATTGGAAGCTAAAACAGGATTTTCCTCTCGGCCAAGTATTTTGGCTTCATGTGCATCCACTCAAATCTCACTTTCTGAACAGTTTCAGGGTATTTTCACTCCACTGACAAATTTCTTTTGGATGATATACACTCAATCTCACCAACACTCAACTGTTTGGCTTGTGTCTCAAAATTTGGCTAGTGGAGTTGCCAAATTTTCACTCTTTTTCTCACTGCAGAATGGTGTTTCAGGAAGCTATTTTTCCTTGTTGTGGAGGCACTTGGATCAAGAGCTATATGAGTTTCCACCCCTCAAGATGCTACCACTAGCATGAGCAATCACCCTAGCACAAAATCTGCACCAATAAGCATCTAAACAGCACCACAAATCAGATTAAAAGTGACCAAATGACCAGGATTTTAAACTGAAATAGATTTACTTTGATGAACAAAATCAGAATTCCAAGAATGACCAATCAATGAGTTTAAAGCTTTAAAAACAGGTTGGAACGTCAAAAGGAACTTATGAATGGTTCTAGAACTGATTAATAAAGCAAGAAAACCCAAAATGCAGGTTGAAAGACAGTTAGCACGAAACTGTTTGATAAAAACAGAAGGTGTTCGATGAAATGCCTCAAAGAAACCCAGATTTTGTGTTTTTGGGTTTTGACTGGGCTGCACGGTTCAGAATCCCTTTTAACACTTTTCTTTTCTTCTTTTAACCATTTAATTCTATTTTAAATCACTGAACCAGGTATTGCTGCAAGCCAAATTGGATTTCAAAGCACATTCATCAAAACAGATTCAGTTTTCAACTCTACACCAGAAAAATTGGATTGATTTTGTGGTTTTAAACCCAAAACTGTGTGGAAGTGATTCAACAGCTGAATTTCTTCTTCAAACAACTTTGTATAATGAATTTAAGCATGTCCAAACTGTTAAACCAATCAGAAACATACTTCAATGCAAAATCACTGGTTCACTTCCATTTAAAACACAATTTGAAGGTTTAAAAGGCAAATCTGCATATAGGCTGGAAAATGACCAAATGAACAGTGCAAACAACTTTCAAATGACAATTTAAACTTGCTCAAGCGTTGTAAATGCACAGAAATAGCAAGATTCAACAATTCACCCTTGCTATAACCTATTTATGAAGCAAAAATGCACCAAAAATACCATCAGAAATCAGATTTCAAGGAATCAAGAATGGACAGCAAAGAAATTGACTCAAGATGATGTTACTCTATGGAACTAAGCTAGAATTGAGATGCTTAGCATGACCAAACTCAGATTGGACAATTCAAAGAAACTTAGCACGGTGAAAAGCTTGGATTAAAAGCTGAAACAGTGGAATGCTATTAATTGTGAGCAACCAAGCTATGCAAATTGCATTTCATTGCTTGTAATGGTCTGCTACACTTTTAGCATCATTCAATATCATCAACCAAATTTGTATAAAGCACTAGAATCAAAAGAAATCAACTGGAAAACAGATTCATGATTTAAAAACAGAATTGAAATTCTGCAGCAGAGTTCAACACAGATTTGAAATCAAAATGGATTTCTAGTGCTTTAACTTGTATCACCAAGGCTAGAACAAATTCTCATTGCCTTTATTGGTTGATATATAGTTTATCTAGCACTTGAACTCAAGCAAAACGAATTAAACCAACAGAAAAGAATACCAAAGCAGTGACAGAATTTAAAACTGCAATATTCACTTGCACATGACCAAGACAACACTGAAATTGAAAATTAAAGCTGGAAATGACTCAAACAAATAAAATTCACCGTTTAAAATGAAAGATGGACATAAGACACTGTAAGAACACAGAATTAAAGGCTGGAACAGAATTACAGAAGCAGAATTAAAAGAACAAAAACTGAAACAGAAACAGAAAACAGAAACAGAAAACAGAAACAGAGATGGAATTCAGCAGAATTAAATTGCAGAATGAGAAGAAATGCTTAGCTCCTTGGTGCGTGGAGAACCTAAGCTCTGGATACCACTTGATGGAAGAAGGATCCAGCTGATTCTGGTGCAAGATGGAATCAACGGAACTTCTTCTAGGAGCTTCTGGAATTTGAACTGGAAAGAAGGACGAGCATCATTTGGTTGCAGCGGAAAGAGATGAAATATGATGATGATGACCAGAGGAAGAATGGATGATTCGGTGATGAGAAACTGATGAAGCTGTGATGGAGAAAATGGAATGAAGGCAGAGATTTGGGTGCTGAATGGGATGCAGATTGGTGGAGATTTGCTAGTAATGGAGCCTAGCTAGGGAGAGAGGCTAGAGGAAACTCTCAAGCTCTCTCTTGGTGACCTTCAACAAGAAGAAAGTTCTGGACAGCATCAACAGAAAACAATTCTTCATTTAAATCAAAGGTGGGTTACAACCAATGGAGCAATGTATTTAAAGGAGAAACCAAGCTCCTGGTTCACGTCTACAACGTTAACTATGATGCAAGGGCCAGCTGTGCAAGTGGAAAGAAAACGTGAGTGGCTACGTGGCCTATCAAACAAGAAGCTGGTGAAGAAACGTGAGTGGCAACTGGTGCATTTGTTGACGCTGGGCGCAAACCCTCATCTGCTGAGCACTAGGCTTTCTTCAACTTCAACCAAGCTGCTGGTTGGAATGTGACTCATGTGGGCTTCCAAAGCAGCTTACTATGGATCCAAGTGAAGATTCCAACATTCCTCTAAGTGAAGATTTGGCTTGCTTCTTCATTCTTGATGTTTCCTTGTTTCTTGATTTATCAAGTTTCTTGGCTAGTTGATCCATGATCTCCTAGCTTTATTAGACCCTACAAAACACATATAAACATATTAAAGAGAATCCTACTAAGACTTAGAGAAAGAAAATTAAGAATGAGTCTTTAACAATCCATCTTCACTTCCCTTTCTTAGCCTTAGCTTAAGTTGATACTCCTTTGAATGGAATGCCCTAAATGGGTTTCCATCAGTTTGGGTCAGGCTCATGACGTTAAACAAGCGCTTACTGGGAGGCAACCCAGTGTTCTGTACGTATTTATTTTTGTTTTAGACTAGGGTTGATGTACTCTATTAGAAACTTGGTTTGTTATGATGGTTTGCTATTGACTGTGATTGTGTGATAAGTAATGCTTGATGATGATTATTGATTGATTGATGTTGAGATAGATGTGCACATTAAATGCTTATACAGGTGATTCACAAGCTTTGTGAACAAATGTAGGATATTATGATTGTGATTGTGAGATTAAGCAGGATGTGTATGTCAAATGTGAATGAGCCTATTTGTGAGGTTTTGAGCTCCAGAGTTTTTATTGATTGAATGCTATTACTTTGAAAGCATGAATGATTTTGCCCAGGTTTTCTATGATTGAATCAATTGCTTGTTTTGCATCATATGGTCAAGGCCGTTTGTTGGAACCCTTTTTATTGGCCAAATTCATGAAGTTAGCCCACTAAAAGAGAACACTTTGTGTTCTATCCTTTGAACCCTTAGCCTTGAACATAAATTGAAAACCCTTGTTGAAAAGCTTTACCTTGAGTTAAGTAGAAAATCTTTTGTGGTATTGTTAAATGTTCAAGTTTGGGGTTGTTGGGAAAGCATGAAAAAGAAAAAGGAAAAGCATTGAGCTAAAAGTTAAGAATAAGAATGTGAAAAGAAAAGAAAAAGAGAAAGAAAAGAAAAGAAAAAGCAAAGCTCAATGTAAAGACAAGTTGGGAAAAATAAGAATAATTGTGTTGTTATGATTCTCTTAACTCAAGGATTTTGTGATCCAGGAAAATCAATTTTCTTGATTAGCCCAGCCACGTTATAAGCCATTGAAAAGTCCTTGTGATGATGCCTGCTTGTAAATGTTTTGATTGTGGTTAAATGAAAGGCAAAGTTGATTCATGTGACATTGTGGTAGTGGAGTGAATGAGTGATTACCTCTTATACACTTGTGTGTGAGTGAATCACTTTACCTGGTGAGGAAGTATTCCATGAGCACATGAACATCCATGCTTAATCGATTGATCATTCATGAAAATAGCATTTGTTTGATATTAACTGACTTTGTGAACACTAAAGCATGTGCACATCTTGATTGAAATCTTGGTCAAAAGTTTGATTGAAGTCTTTGCTTATCTTGAAAAGAAATTTTTGAATGAGTGAACCATCATATGAATTGGTAGAAGATTGAGTTAGATCTTGTTTGCTTGAGGACAAGCAAAGTTCTAAGTTTGGGGTTGTGATAACAGTTGAAAAACTGTTATTTTCATGCTTGAAATTGATACTAAAAGCAACCTTTAACACTTAGAAACTAGCTTGAAATCATGCTTTTATTCATATTTTCAGAAATAAGAGAGCTGGACAGGTTTATGCTTGATTTCAGTGTTTTTGTGCAGGTTTTAAGGTGAATTTGGTGAAAGAAGTGAAGAAGGAGAGAGATGAAATCAGAAAAGACATCAAAAAGTGCAAAAGGAGAAGCCGCAACTGTCGCTCAGCGGCAATTTACCGTTGAGCGGCACTCAGAAGCTCACGGGGGATCCGCTGAGGGGCAAAATAGCCGCTGAGGGGAAGAAACCAACTCACGCACTTACCGCTGAGCGGCACACTTATGGGCTTGGGCCTAAATTTTCTGTAATTTTAGAATAGTATATAAGCTTTAGGACGTCCTAGGGTTTGTATCTTTGGCAGAAACGAAGCAAACACTCTCTCTTCCACCCTTTGAAGGACGATCTTGGATGCTCAGGCTACCTCTTCACCTTTCTAGGGTTTTATCTTTCATTCTTTCATTATTGTTCATCTAGTTTCACCATGAATATGGTGAACTAAACCTTTTATTGTTGTTGGGGAATCAATGTAGTCTTGTGAAACTCTCATATATGGAATTAGTGTTTAAACATCTTATTTGAGATACATGCTTTCTTTCATCATTAGTTAGGGTTTTTCTTCTTTGCTCAATGCTTGCTTTGTTTAACTCATTCAATGCATGATTATTGATTTTGTCGATACGGGAACGTACGGGGAAGTCTAGATCCGGGGAATTTCTCCCAATAGTATATTGGTTCTCGTTAAGCTCCTGTGCTAAAAGAACTAATTATTAGGAATGCTGGGAATCGTATGAACTCGTAATTAGGGATAGGCCTTCTTGCAAGGTAATTTAGAGAGTGGCATTAACAATGATGAAAAGAATGTTGAATTCCTAAAGTATATGAGAGTGGATAAGATGAAATTGATAAACCCCAACAACATACTCATCCATATATTCCATTGAAGTGTTTATATTTTGTTTTAGCCATTGATCAAATTCATGCATACATGTTTATTTTCTGTTTTGCATATTAAACTTCACTTATTTCGTTCTTAAGTCTTAAATAATCAACGAATCACATAACTAAACTAGGTCGTGAGTCCTTTGGGAGAACGATACTTGGTCTTACCGAGTTTATTACTTGAAACGATTCGGTCATACTTGCCGATTGTTCCACAAGTTTGTGGCGCCGTTTTTCGGTGTTCATAAATTTGTCATCAAGTTTTTGGCGCCGTTTTTCGGTGTTCATAAATTTGTCATCAGATGGAATCAGAAAAGACATCAAAAAGTGCAAAAGGAGAAGCCGCAACTGCCGCTGAGCGGCACTCAGGCAGTCACGTTGGCTCCGCTGAGGGGTGAAAAGGCCGCTGAGGGGAGAAAACAACTCACGCACTTACCGCTGAGCGACACTATTTTTGGGCTTGGGCCTAATTTTCTGTAATTTTAGAATAATATATAAGCTTTAGGACATCCTAGGGTTTGTATCTTTGGCAGAGACGAAGCAAACACTCTCTTTTCCACCCCTTGAAGGAAGATCTTGGATGCTCAGGCTACCTCCTCCTCTTTCTAGGGTTTTATCTTTCATTCTTTCATTATTGTTCATCTAGTTTCACCATGCATATGGTGAACTAAACTTTGTATTGTTGTTGGGGAATCAATGTAGTCTTGTGAAACTCTCATATATGGAATTTGATTTAATGTCTTATATTAAGATATATTCTTTCTTTCATCTTTAGCTAGGGTTTTTCCTCTTTGCTTAATGCTTGCTTTGTTTAACTCATTCATTGCCATAATTATTGATTTTGTCGATACGGGAATGTATGGGGAAGTCTAGATCCGGGGAATTTCTCCCAATAGCATATTGGTTGCCTTTAAGCTCCTGCACTTTAAGAACTAATTACTAGGAATGCTAGGAATTGTATGAACTCGTAATTAAGGATAGGCCTTCTTGGAAGGTGATTTAGAGAAAGAATGATGAATTCCTAAAAATATATGAGAGTGGATAAGATGAAATTGATAAACCCCAACAACATACTCATCCATTTAATTCATTGAAGTGTTTGTATTCTGTTTTTCTCCATTGATCAAATTCATGCATACATATTTAATTACTGTCTTTTGCATTTAAACCTACAATCAATTTGTTCTTAAGTCTTAAATAATCAACAAATCATATAGTTAAACTAGGCCGTGAGTCCTTTGGGAGAACGATACTTGGTCTTACCGAGTTTATTACTTGATACGATTTGGTCACACTTGCCGATTGTTAAACAAGTTTGTGGCGCCGTTTTTCGGTGTTCATAAATTTGTCATCAAGCCAAACAAATTTCTATCTTCATCTTCTTCGTCTTCTTCTTCCAACACGATGCCTCAACATCCTTACCCACCTTCCTCCTCTGTCATGAACAACACTCCTCTTTCCAACAACATTCTCCAACTCTCATAACCACCCCATCTTCACCTTCCATTTTTTTCGACCACCATCTCTTCTCCCAACACGACCACCTTCTATCTCTACTCTCCAAAGAGGTCGCAATGCATTTCACTCTCTCCCCTTCCCACCACGTCCTACGCTAGATTTATACACTTTCCCCATTTCCACGGTTTCGCTCCTCTTACCACCGTTCTCGCTGTTAACTACTTCAACAAGTTTGTTAACAGAAGGAGCTTTCAGATTGAAGATAAATCATGGAAGAGAAACCCAAACTCACAACAGCCACTAAGTCTATCCGCGTAAAAGCCCTCTGCACATCAAACGAACCAAGAATTCCAAGAATAACCAAGAGCCCAATCGAACCCTAAACTGCACAGAAGAACAAAATCTCCACCCATTCGCAAGAATAGGGAAGAACCAAAGATTCCCAAATCAACACTCTCATCCCAAATCGCGCAACCTACATAGAAGATTCAAGAAACCCAATTCGCAGACCCAAATACCCATGGAAACCCCCGATCGTAAGAACTAGATTCCAAAATCTCGAAATTCCAGATTTCATAAACCCTAGTCGGGAATAGAGCACATGGAAAGAACAAAGGTTCTCTACAAAGTCGAATCAGAGAAGGAGAAAAGGAAAATCCAAAAAGGAACCCCAAGATCCCCCAAACGAAACCCCAAGCCAACGCTATGCACTGCCACGAAAACACATATTAACTAAGACCCTCGCCATTGTAGAGATGTCGGCGAACGAACCCACATGTTGTGGAGATGAGTCGCGTTTGAGCCACTAGAACTAGCCTCCCTGCCTGCGAAATGAACCAGAATGGGAAGAAGAAGAGGACTACTTTACAAGATCGAAACAACACCGGAGATGAGGGACAAGAAAGGTGTCTCCCTTCTCTGCCACAAACATTAATTATAACTAAAAGTCATTAAAAGGAAAATATTAATCCAAATTAATTATAATTAAAGGAAATACTAAACATGTCACCACGCATACAACTTAAAAATGACATATTACCACAATTTTCTGCCAGATCATCAATTCATTAACACCTTTTGTTTCTATTTAACGGAATGGACGACGTTGACGCAAAATTTAATAAGTGAGGACCAATTTCAAACACTTTTAAAACGTGGGACTGAATTGACATTATTAAGCAAAACTAGGGACAAAATAGGCTATTAAGCCTAAACCTTAATTCCCCTCTAAACAGAAACCCCAACCGTAGTTACTGCCCAACCAACCTCACCGCTGCCTAACCTTAATCTGCGTCGCAAAGCCGCCACAACGCCATCCCGCAACCTCCCTCCATTGGTCCGGCACCGAAACTGCCATGAATACCATCGGGATAATCTTTTACACTATCCACAACCATCATCGTCGCCATTCCTCATCCACCTCGCCGTCAACCGCGAATGCTCAATAACCCAAGGTCGTCGTCAACCTTCAGGTCGCCGCCAACTCCATTCTCACCATCAATCTTCCACCATCAACCATAGTAGCCACTGCAAAAGCTACCGCCTTCAACCTAAAACCCATTGGCGCTTGCATCAAACTCGCGAGCTCCGCCACACAAAGCCTCTTTCTAGCGTCGTAGCAGCAATCTTAACCACCACTCTTAACCACCACCGCGAGAGCAAATCGTTCTCCATCATCTCGCGAGTCTTCCTCCTCCATGCCCAAATTCCATAGATGCCAATCAAACATAGAAACAACAGCCAATAGCGCCAGTAGAAGCCTTTCGTGCACCGTCTTCACACCAGCACGCCACTATCCATGGCAACCTGCAGGAAATAGAAACCAAGCCAGAGAACCAGGAACCTCGCGTGAGCAAAATCACACCTCCATCAGTGAGCGTCGTTGCCCTCTCGCACTATCGTCACCGCAAGGGGCAAAACCTGTTCGTAGAGCACTTTCTCTTCCCTTTTGCAATTCGGAAACCCAAAGTGGGAAGGAGACACCACATGATAGACCCCAATTGGTCACATCATTTCTTAAGTCAAAACTGGTCAACAAGTCAGCTCTAATCAAAACTCATCAAACAAAACCGATCAGGAGCTTTTGTGCATTTTTTAAAGAAAAGGAAGGTAGGGTTAAAGTGTAAATAGAGAAAACTTTCAGGGGCTTTTCTTCAAATTAATACTACTTTTCAAGGTCACCTCAATATTGTCAAGTAGTATTTAGGATTAAAGTAATCTTGAATCTCCTCTCAATGAATACAGAATTACCTTTCATATATGATCCTTATGGATGCTATGCAATGTTCAAGAATAAAATTGAAAAACTATACTAATGAAGTTAATGTTTAGAGAATATTTGAAAAATAAATATGAAACTTAGAATTCTTTGAGGATACAAAAGGAAGTGGCCTTTTCTTTAACAACAACACGATTCTTCAGTTAAAAGCCTATAATGATTCTGATTCGGTCACTTTTCCCAAAACGTGAAAGTCCATTACTGTCAGATTTTTTATCTATCTCGGTGACTTTCTTATTTTCTAGAAATTCAAGAAGCAGTAAATTGCCTCTCCAAATATCATGGTTTTGCTTTTACTACATGTGAAATACAATGCCTCACGTATCTTTTCCAAGAATTCCAACCACCTTTAATCATGCCAACTCTCCTATATTGTGGTAATCAATCAACCATCCAAATTGCTTTTAACCAAGTCTATCATGAGTGCACCAAACCCATGGATGTCAATGTTGGAAGTCCTACATCGACAAGAGATAAGGCCAATTTATAATATATAAGTGTGTTCAAACCTCACCTTTCAAGCCGGTTCGTGCGGTTGAGTTAGGCTTAAACCCCACTTCTTAATATGGTATCAGAGCCATGGTTAAAGCCTATCCTAGCGAGATCTATGTGAGCATTTCTGTTTCCACCCATTTTCGGGCTGCTATCGGACCCCCCATTAATTCTACTATCACACTCAAGATGTCTATACCTTGGTATGAAGGAAGAGTATCGAAAGTACCACATTGACTAGAGATAAGGCCAAATTATAAAATATAAGTGGGGTGCAAACATCTCCTTACAAGCCAGTTTTGTGGGGTTGAGTTAGGCTTAAAGTCCACTTCTTACTATGGTATCAGAGCAAGGTTTAGAGGTTATCCTAACGAGATTTATGTGGACATTCTGTTACACTAGTTGTCGGGCCACTATCGGACCACCCATTAATTCTACTCTCACGCTCGAGATGTTTATACCTCAGCGTGAAGGGGGTGTGTTGGAAGTCCCACATCAACTAAAGATAAGGCTAAATTATAATATATAAGTAGGGTGCAAACCTCATCATACAAGCCGATTTTGAGGGGTTGAGTTAGGCTTGAAAACCACTTTCTAATATAGTATCAGAGCCATAATTAAAGCCTATACTAGTAAGATCTATGTGGGCATTCTGTTTCCACCCGTTGTCGGGTCGCTATCGGACCACCCATTAATTTCCACTCTCAGGCTCGAGATGTCTATACCTCGGTGTGAATGGGGTGTGTTGGAAGTCCTATATCGACTATAGATAAGGCCAAATTATAATATATAAGTGGGGTGCAAACCTCACCTTACAAGCCGATTTTTGGAGTTGAGTTAGGCTTAAAAACCACGTTCTAATAGTCAATTATTATTTTGTTCATGACAAACTCAATTGTGGTTTGATCAAGCTTCTTCTTATCTCTTCAACTCTCCATGCTGCTAAGATCTTCACCAAATCCTTGCCTCCTCGGACTTTCTAGCAACATCATTCAAGCTGCAAATGAAAAGTATTTATTTACAACTTGAGTGGAGATCATAAACATAATGTTTCCTTACGCATCGCTTAAGTGCGCCTTCTGACCTTAATGTTTTTTAAGTGTTTGATCAGGATCTCTTAAAGTTTTGTTTTCTCTGTTTTTGTTGTGTGCTAAGTCAGTCTTAGCCTATTTATTTTTCCCTTTGCCTTTATATTAAACACGAATCAATTTATGTTTTCTACCAATAATATTTTCCTCTTTTTCTCTTCTGCTATCTTTGTGCACGAAGACCACACGAGATAGTTTCCTTATGCACCACTTAAGTAGGACATAACAAAATTATTTACGTCTATGGTACATCAATAAACAAAATTATTTATGATAAAGGAAACAAATAATATTCACTGAAATTCGATGGTTTGCTTGTTCTATGACTGTCATGCTTGTCATTATCTATATGATAATGATACTTTAACAACATAGTTTGATAACATTTTGACACAGGCCATGTGTCAAAATGTGAGTGTTCCACATGGAATTGAAATAGAAAAATTAGACTGACGTGAAAACAGAATTGGGGAAGGGTTTGAAGTTGTAGGCTTCATTTTCTCATTTCAAAATTAATCTGAGGCAAACTTAGAAAGAGAACATGAACCTTAGAGAGAGTGTTGCTTCCTCCCACCCACCAATTTTCGTGCGTCTTCCGAAAAGTGTCGCCAGAGTGCCGGAGTGCCGCCGTTCAACCACAAGCACTTATTTTCAACTTATTATTGTGTGGCAAAACAATAGTTTTAAGTCGCCGTTCACCCATCAATTTCTGATCTGATACAATATTGCCACATGTTTATATTTGCTATGAAATGTTCTGTGAAAACTGCATTGTGCATTCAGATTTTGATTATAAAACATGCATAATGGTAGGGGAGCATTGCATAGGATCTTTGATAATTTCACATGCCTACACTTTAGGGGGAGATTATATCTTTATCATGTGATTATCTGTGACAGGGGGAGCATCATTGATTGATCATTACGATTTTCTGATGCATTTCTCCATAAATGTCTCTGTCAGCATGTCATTATCATATGGCATACCTTTTTTGCTAATGCACAAAGGGGGAGAATGTTGGGGAAAAAGAGTTTTCTGTGTTAATCTTTCTTATAATGCTAGGAGAATGCTTTGATAGTGTCTCTGATATTCATATTATGATGATATTCTGTTTATTCTCTGATATGATCGCTTATGCTCTAATATGAATTGTTTTTTTGAGCTGAATCAAATGAGAATATCTCAAAATGTTTGCAATGTTTTTCTCTGATACATGATCTGATATATTTGATCATCATTTGCACTGATACATTTTGACATGATATGATTGGATTTGTACAACATGGTTGTTTATTAATCATACTTGTGCATCATAAAAAAAGGGGAGATTGTTCAGAATGTTGATAGGAAGAACACTGGTTTAGCTGAACCTACAATCTTAGAACTTCTGGTTTTTGATGATGACAACATAATTAATAACAAATGTGATGATTATGTGTTACATGTTCTATTGCTTACATGCTACTTGTTTTAATCAATGTGTAAATCTGTTTAAAGCATGGAGAACATGATTGTGTTGATACATTGCATTTCACTATGCTATATAATTGATTTTATTGGTGAATGCATGTCTGATGTTTTACAGAATGAAAATCATAAGAACTTATTTTGAACTATTTATTGTGTGGCAAAACAATAGTTTTAAGTCGACTTCATCATGGGGTGAATCAATTAAAACTCATGGCTTTGCACAAACTTGTTAAAAGTGTGCTATGAGGATTTTCAAAGAAGAAGTTTTTCAAAACTATGTTTAACTATGTTACATAGTAGATTATATGCAACTTGCATTCGACTGAGTCTGTTACAATTTTTAAATTCTGTTAATGCTTGTGTTAAATGTTACAACGGTTATATTTTTATATATGTTGACCAAGCATTTTTTATGGATCGATTGCATTAATTGCACATTCAATTAATTGCATTAATTGCTGCTAACTACTTTGACTGAACTATTACATTCGACTGCCTCAGTAGCTAAGTCGATTAAAATGCGTCTGAACTATGAATATCTATAAATTGACGCAAACTTGATCTTTGTAAGAACTTTTGTTATTCTAACAATTTTGTGATGTTTTGCAGAAAGTGCATTCTTACAGAGAAAGGGAAAAGCTCCAAGAAATAAGAAGTGACCGTGGTTCTCATCTACTTGTGTATTCTTGAAGAGCAAGTTAACTACATTTACAAAGGCTGATCATATCTGCAGATTTGGGTGTTACTGAAAGATCAGAGGCTTCAATCTTGTAAAGATTGGTTTGTTGTTTCCCTGTTGTGATAACAAGAAGAAGAACGTGTTGCGTTCTTGACTTTAAGGGTGGCTCAAAGAGTTGGACTGCAAGAGAGGGGATTCTTGCTGCTAGCCTGTTTTGTATATGGCTATATTTTGATTAGAGGGTTAGAGAGGTTTTATATTTTTGACGTGAGGTCGCTATAAAAACCTTGATGTAAAAACCTTGATCATCATAGTGCATTGGCTTCCTATGGTTGGAAGGACACTGGATGTAGGCTTGGCCGAACCAGTATAAGGCCAAGTGTTTGATCTTTCTATCCCTGCACTTTTATTTAGTTGACTGCATACTGCTTTAAATCGATTACATTTTCGCTGCATAAACAAATCTTTTTCCTTGCGTTTTAAGAAAGCTTTTAAAAGCATCCACTTTGCACAAAAGATTTAAAGAAAACTTTGTTTTTACATTTCACCAATTCACCCCCCTCTTGGTGTGAGAAATCAAGCCATTCTATTTTCAACAATTGGCACCAAAGCTGGTTTTCATAAGATATTTGAAAAATAAGTCGATTATCTTTTTCCTGAAATCGACTGATTCTGAGAAATGACTTTAAATTTTCAAACTTTTGGTGAAGGCGCATCCACAAATATACCACCACTATTTTATGGAGAAAATTATGCTATCTGGAATCCGTGGATAAAGGAGTTTGGGATGCAACTCTAAACGGTCCATTTGAGCCAACTCATGTTATTAATGGAAAAACTGTTTTGAAAAACTCTTCTGAGTGGACTTAAGATGAGAACCGAAGAGCTCAATATGATGTTAAGGCTAGAAATGTTATTGCTTTTGCACTAACCATGGATGAATTTTTCAGGATATCAGAATGCAAGACTACCAAAGAAATGTGGGAGGTACTTGAAGTGACACATGAAGGAACGGATGAAGTAAAAAGGGCCAGAAAGAATTCTCTTATTCAAGAATATGAGTTATTCAGAATGAAGGTTGGTGAGACGATCTATGAGGTACAGAAACGATTCACACACATAGTCAATCACCTCGTGGCTCTCGGGAAAGTGTTTGATAAAGAAGAGATCAACATAAAGATATTCAAAAGCCTCAACAGAAGCTGGCAACCAAAAGTCACTACTATATCTGAATCAAGAGACCTCACAAGCATGAACATGGCAACCCTGTTTTGCAAACTGAGAGAACATGAATTGGAGCGTGGAAGGCTAAAGGAGGAAGAAGAAATTGAAGAAAAGAAATCTATTGCTCTAAAAGCCACAAGCAAGAAAGCTGCAAAAGTTCATGAGCCTGAATCAGATGTTGATATATCTGAAAAAAAGAAATGATGAATATGATGGTAAGAAAATTTGGCAGATTCATGAAAAGTAATAATTATGCAACTAACAATGCAGGTTTCTCTAGAGGAGGAAAGAAGAATTCAAGAAACAATGTTGTTCAGTGTTATGAATGTGGAAAGGATGGTCATATCAAGCTTGGCTATCCAGACTTGAAGAACAAGCAGAAAAAATCCTCCAAGTATCCTCAAGATAAGAACAGGAAACAAAGGAAAGCCTATATTGCATGGGAAGACAATGATGAATATTCTTCAAGTGATGAAGATTGTGATCGCGAAGAAGAGTCAAATTTGTGCTTCATGGCTGGCTCGGTACAATCTGATGATGACAGTGATGATGACTTTGAAAATGAACCAACAGAAGTCAAGTATCATATGCTACTTGACGCATTTCAGGAAGTTCATGCAGAGGCCATGCGACTTCAGTACAAGGTCAATCGATTATTATCCGAGAGAAGAGATTATGAATACAAGAATAATAATCTTGTGAAGGACAATGAAAAGCTTGAGAAAGAACTTGAAGAAGCTCTCAAATCTACAAAGACAGTAGAGACTGAAGTATAAATTATTCAGAAAGAGTGTGATAGTTGTTCTCAACATGTTGAGAAAATTCAGTGCTTAACCAACACATTGGCAAAATTCACTCAAGGAAAAGAAAATCTTGATGCTGTGCTGAGATCTTCTGGAAGAGGTATCTACAGACAAGGTATTGGTTACAAAGCCAAAAGTAATAGGATAAACTCAAAGAAATTTATTGATTTGAGTAAGCCTAATACTAATGCATGCTTTTATTGCAATACACTTGGTCATACAGTTAGAAACTGCTATATTAAAAATGTTGGTATTCCAAAGGGAATGTACAAATGGGTTCCCAAGGAACACCTTCCTGCTACTAACAAGACAGGAACCAAATTCAAATGGGTACCAACGTCAAAAACTTTTAACTGTTGTACAGGAAAGGAGCAGTAGTTGCTGTAGTAGTACAGAACTCAAGGATGAGCTGAATTGATGATATAAAACTTCTTGAGTATCTGCAAGTGCCAACAATCATTTTTACATTGCATCATGCATGTTGTCTGCTTGAATGATTGTGTAATGATTGATTGTTTTCTAGTTGATTGTTTGAGATTGTTTGCTTTAAACACTAGTGCAGCGAGGGGCTTTTACCGCGGTTCATTTTCACTATACGTCGCGGTTCCTGAACCGCGGCATATTCAGCCGCGGTAGTAAGTCAGACACTTTAGGCCGCGGTTCTAACCGCGGTATATAGGTTGCGGAATATGCCGCAGTTGTCGAGGGAACCGCGGCCTGAAGCCATTTTTAAAAAAAAAAAAAAAACACTATATGCCGCGGTTGAACCGCGACAAAAGAGTGTAGAATATGCCGCGGTTAGTGTCAAAACCGCGGCCATATGTCTCGTTTTTTAAAAAAACGAATCACTATATGCCGCGGTTGTGGTTAGAACCGCGGCATATTCCCCTGCAGTTTTTTAAAATTGCAGGTCTGTTTTTGTGATATCCACTACCACAAAAACAGACCTGCATATAAAAACATGTACAGAAATTCAATTTCAACATAACAAACACATGTTCAAATGTATTTCAACATCAAATAAAGTACAAAGTCTAAGAAAATTCTATCTAATCAAATGCATTGTTTAAATCTAAATCTAAGAGCTATTGTATATTCTAACTATATACTTCGCAGCAGCGTTCCTAATGAATAATAGTAACTTCTCAGGAACTGGTGTAGTAGTCTTGAATCTCTGCAAAAGACAATTCATTTTAATTAGTGTATATGAATTCAACATTTGTTAAAAAATCAAAATTTGTTAAAGTTAAATATTACCGTTTCCCAGCGACTTGTGATGTGAGAACGATTAATATGGGTCATCCAATACATTACATAGTATCCACACTCATATGACCCATTTTGTCTGTTACACTACAATATATCATCACAGTTGATAATAGTTAGTGAATAACATTTGTTATAAAACAATTATAACAAAGTATGACTTTAGCATATGTCAAACCTTGAGAGAAATCCAAGCAATCTTTCTACTATTAACAATTGATCTCCCGTCCATCATCATACTTGCTGGAATAGAACTGTATATAAAAAAAGGTTTTAGCATTCAGTTATATAACAAAGAAAGTCCAAACATTGAGGTTCTTACCAATCAATTGCTTGTTTGAGTTGTGTGGGAGGAGGCCTGTGCAATGAGCAGAACCACAAAGCATAGTTGTCTTGCATAGACATAACAAGAAGTTGCCAATGGCGCCTGAAATTCATAATAACGTAACTATTAAATATTAAAATCACATATGGAACATTATTACGTTAACAAAGTTCACTTACCCGGATATATAAGGCAAAAAGTATATTTTCTTGCCCCTTCGAAAACTGCTTATCAGACTCATGTTGATATGCTCAAAATCATTTGATTGATGAATTGATTGGGGATCAATGAATCCATAATCATCAGAACGCCCCAACTTATTAGTGACCCCAGACATATACCTGAAATCAAAAATTAACTTTGATATAAGGATACTTGATATATAAATCAATTTTATATATAAATAATTGGTCATAGACTTACATCGTCCATAGTTGAATAATTGAAATATTCAACTCTTGTGTTCCAGACGCAAGCTCACGGACATCTTGGCTATTAAGGTATATTGGGACCTCAGAGCCATGCCCAAATACATTAGCATCATACTCAACCTCCAAAGGCTTATCATCAAGGATGTCAGCAAGTAGATGCAATGAAGAAAGAGGGTCATCCTCAGATAGAGGAATCTTCTGTTGCGCCTGCGTCTGTTGTTACATGAAAAGATAAGATAAGTTTTGACATCAAAAACCTTTAAAATTGAGAAGTGTAAAGAAGAATTTCATACCGAGGGGTCAGAAACTGGTTTAACCAAAAATTTAGGCCAAGTGATAAACGACTTATATGCTTGTTCCACAGTGAAAATCTCTTCTGTGGACAGTGGAACCGAGGCATCTGGCATGATCATTTCATCCACTGAGACCTTCACCTCATCCTCTAATAGTTGCATACCATGACATACAGTCGCTGACCTAAACTCTGTTCCACGAGCTACCAGCACCATCTCAGTATCTTCTAAAATGTATAGCAGACATGGACTACCATCGTCCATGTCATCCTCTGGGATGGCTGATGCGGAACAACTTCCTTTGCCGCTTCTCCCTGTCAGAGTAAATGTTAGATTATACAAGAGATAGAAATAATTGCACATTAATGTTTATTAAGTTTACCTGTGGGAGGGGGAGGGATAACATGTTCCTCTATAGGAGACTGCACCGGGCGCATGCTCTGAAACTGCTCCTGGTATAGCATCTGGAATTCAGCCCTCACCTCGGCCCTGATCTCCTGCATAAGGTCTTGTCGGACCTTTTTTGTGATCTCTTCTGTCATCCTTTGTGTATCGCTGTATGAATATGAAGGCTGACGAGAAGAGCTCCCAAAATAATCTGTAATTCCTACTCCAGGACCTGCAGCACGTACACGTCCAGGGTGCTCAGGTCGTCCAATTGCAGCAGCAAGAATATCCTGGCGACCCTCTGGAGTGAATTGGCCTTGGGAGCTCTGCTCAACCAAGGCGTCCTGAAAACACCATTATTCTTTAAATAGTTTAATGTAGTATGTATAATGACAATATTTATTATTTTAGGAACAGTGATAACTTACAATTTTTTCAGAAATCTCTCGTGCAGTGTCGGAAGAGTAGGTGCCCGATGGTCGCATACGGGCCAACTTCCATTTCTCATGTCTAGACGGTGGAGAAGGAGGCTGAGGAGGGCTACCACTCTGAGATGGTGGTATTTCTGAAATTTTCTGCTTTTAAAGTTTCTTTTAAAGTTTCCCAACGTGTCCAAAGATGTACCTTGATGTCAACTTGCTTTTAAAGTTTCTGAAATTTTCTGCAACAGTTGACAAACACTTATTTCTAAGTGTTGGGACATTTGGAATGTCAAATGTCATCTGAAAAAAACATAATAAAGTTGTATAAGTACAAAATTATCAATATAAACAAATTTTAATTCAAATGCTATTAACTAACTTACCAATATATCTTGCCAAATAATGTTCCGATCACCCTCGGACACATGATCAAAAGATGGAATGAGAATGCTAATCCTATCACGTGCCACTACTCCAAGGTATGATCGGAAGTCATCTGCATGGGGGCCAGTTGCCACACCCGTGGTGACATTCACATTCACCGGAGTTCTTTCACCACTATTTTTCCTCATTAATAGTTGTTTCATCCTAGTGGGTCCTCTAGTGGATCTGGTTGGGGGAGCCTCATCCCCTGAAGAATGTGGATGATCAGCCATATATCTGTCAAAATAAATAACAACATTAAATTTTCTTTCAAGACTTATGTAATATCATATAAATTAACAAAACATGTAATAGTACAGAAATTGAAAATTCATACATAAAGATATGGATTCATCATATGTATATTCCCTCATCATGATCTGACCGAATTGCATGTACATCATCGTCAACTACAGATTGGTCATCCAAATTTGTTGTAGTTTGAAATGAATGGTTGTCAGCAATATCAATATTAATCAGATTGTCTTCGTTAACTTCAATTTGTTTTTTGCCTTGAAGAGCAACATACCAATGGTCAGACGCAGGATCTTTGACATAAAAAACTTGAGATGCTTGATGTACCATGATAAACGGTTCGTCTCGATAACCCACCTTGCGAAAATCAACCAGTGTCATACCCGAGTCATCTATTTTCACACCACTCTTATTGTCAAACCACTTACACTTGAACAATGGAACGAAAAACTTGGTGTAATCAACCTCCCATATCTCTTCTATTATACCATAATATCTCATTGATCCAAGTATAGGAGATTGATCTTTTGATGTGGAAAATTGAAGTGACTCAGCTTCTAAACTGACTCCACTATTTTGTACTGTGCTTTTATCATCCAAAGTCTTCGTATAGAATGTGCAATTATTGACTTCATAACCTGTACAACACATGACATCAAACTTCAAACCATTTGCAAGCCACAATAAAGTTTCAGAAGAATGTGGCTCTTTGTCAATTTCAGATTTGAACCAAGACATAAATGTTTTGTTATGCTCCATCAATTGCCATTTCTCTGATTGTCTTGGATTTTTATTCTTAACAATGGCTTTGTGTGCTTCCAAAAAAGGGATCACCTCATCTGTGTTGTTCAATATATAAAGATGCGCTTGCAACAATTCTTCGCGATCTTTTGTCACCACATTGACACCTCGGATGCTTTTACTTGTAGAAAATTTATTCAACCATGCTGTGCGAGGAACTCCTATTGGATTCGTTGATGTCATGTAATCTGAACAAAACTCGATACTTTCTTCAGCAATATACCTTTCAATCATCGAACCTTCAGGACGATATGGATTTTTAACGTACCCTTTCAAAATCTTCATATAACGCTCAATAGGATACATCCATCTTAAGTATACCGGTCCGCACAACTTGATTTCTCTAACCAAATGAACAAGTAAATGTACCATGATGTCAAAAAAAGATGGAGGGAAAAACATCTCTAGTTGACACAAGATGATAACAATCTCGCCTTGAAGTTCATCTAACTTTGTAGGATCGATGGCTTTACTACATATTGACGAGAAAAATGAACACAACCTGTTTATGGTGTGCCTAACATTTTTGGGCAAAATTCCACGAATAGCCACCGGTAACAACTGTTGCATTAAGACGTGACAATCGTGAGACTTCATGCCAACAAGCTTTAAGTCCTGCATTGACACTAAACTCTTCATATTTGAAGAGTATCCTTGTGGTACTTTGATACTCTTTAAACATACACAAAAACTTATCTTCTCTTGTCTAGACATTGTGTAACATGCAGGGGGCAAATAAGTACGTTTACCAATCTCCTTGGGTGCCAACTCTTCTCGGATATTCATGTCAACCAAATCCAAACGAGCATTCACTCCATCTTTTGTCTTTCCCTGAATGTTGAGTAATGTACCAATCAAGCTATCACACACATTCTTTTCTACATGCATCACATCTATGCAATGTCGAACATCTAACTTTGACCAATATGGAAGATCAAAGAATATTGATTTCTTCTTCCAAGGGGTCGTTACAGATGACTTCTTCGATGTTTTCCCAAATACATGATGTATTTTATTAACTTTTTCAAGAACTTCAAGGCCAGTAAGTGGATTTGGTGCTTCGTCCCTCTCTTGATCTCCATTGAATGCTTTTTTTAACCTTCGATATGGATGATTACGTTTTAGAAATCTCCGATGATGCAGATACACCGTCTTTCTTCCATGTTTCAATTGATGAGCTGCAGTGTTTTCTTCACATATAGGACACGCTTTATGACCCTTGACACTGTATCCTGACAAATTACCATAAGCAGGAAAGTCATTAATGGTGCAAAATAACATTGCACGCATCATAAAAGTCTCTGAAGCGAATGCATCAAATATTTCAACCCCATCAACCCACAAAACCTTCAAGTCTTCAACTAGTGGGCTTAGATAAACATCTATGTCATTTCCAGGCTGCTTTGGACCAGATATCATCATAGACAACATCATGTACTTCCTCTTCATGCACAATGCAGGAGATAAGTTGTAAATTATCAATATAACTGGCCAACAACTGTGATTGGTACTTAGATTACCAAATGGGTTCATTCCATCAGTGGCTAAACCAAGCCTAAGATTTCTACACTCTTTACCAAATTCGGGGAATTGTCGATCAATATTTTTCCATTGCTTTGAATCAGCTGGATGACGAAGCAGCCCGTCAATTTTTCTCTCATCTGCATGCCATCTAAGATTTTTAGCATCTTTGGGATTCGCAAACAAACGCTTAAGTCTGGGCACTATTGGAAGGTACCAAACTACTTTCAAAGCAGATCCATTTTTTTCTATCTGACCATTATCTTCACTATTGTTTATTGACTTGTATCGTGATAAGCCACATTTTGGACACTTTGTCAAAAATTCAAACTCTTTCCTATACAAAATGCAGTCATTGAGACAAGCATGTATCCTTTTATACTCCATACCCATTGGACAAAGAATTTTCTTCGCATCATAATTACGAGTGGGCAGTGTATTTCCATCTGGCAACATTTCATTCAACAACGTCAACAGTTCTGTAAAACTCTTATCAGTCCATCCATTGCTCGCCTTCAAATTCATGAGCCTTAACACCGCTGATAAACGTGTGAACTTAGTTGAACCGACATACAAAGGTGTTTCCGCATCAGTCGACATCGTCTCATACACATGAGCTTTGACAAAATTTTCTGCTCCAACATCGCGGATCATGTCCTCCAATTTGTCTTCATCCGGTCGATCTTCTTCCATGGTGGAATCAGTAACATTTACACTTTGAGAGTCAGTGGGAAAATCCATTTCTTCGCCGTGCCAGATCCATGTTGTATAGCATCTTAGAAAACCATCACATATAAGATGTTCTCTAATTTGAGTTGCGTTCAACTTTCTCCCATTCAAACAGTTCACACAAGGACATCTAAACTTCACTTCATCATCACTTCTCCCCTCATTACGTTGCACAAATTGTATAAATTCCTCTACACCTCTCTCGTACTCAGCACTAATACGTGGTAAATTAATCCAATTTCGATCCATATTCCTAAATATTACATAAAAAGATAAGCTACTAAAAATCAAACTTGCAATTTCATACATATCATTGAAACTTAGTGAATAATATTTTAAGGTTTATAAATAATACAAGAACTACAACACACATTACCAAAACTATAGCAAAAATCATACCATACATTACCAAAACTATAGCAATTTCATGCATTACCAAAATTAAAGCAAAAATTATACCATACATTACCAAAACTATAGCATTATAGCAACTTCATACATTACCAAAACTATAGCATTATGCAAAAACTAATGAAGAAATCATGTTAAGAATGCAAAAGGACATAAATACCTGGAAGAGGAACGACGAAGAAGACGCAACGAAATCGTAGCGAAGAGGGTGAAAAACGCAACGAAATCCAAGGTATGATCGGCTAAAACTGGTTTTTATCGTCAAAAATGAATAATGACCGAACAATTTTGAGTTTAAACGGTGAAAAACGCAATATCTGAGATGATTGGTGGTTCGGAGAAGAAGAAAACGCGAGAAAACAGTGAGGCACGCGAAGAAGACGACACTGTTCCAAGTTTTAATTTTTAACTCTGAACGGGGGAATCTACCGCGGTTCACTACTTAACCGCGGTATAATAGGGGTATATGCCGCGGTTTCACTCCCAACCGCGGCATATACTGCTTAAAAAAATAATACTAAATGGCATTTTTGAAATTATTTTCAAACTATATGCCGCGGTTCAGCGGGCAACCGCGGTATATACCTCGAAATATTTCAAATATATATTAAATTAATTTCAGATAGGAGAATATGCCGCGGTTCTACGAGCAACCGCGGCATATACCCCTGTAACGTGCTGAACACAACTGTCTCCCCAACTGCCTTTTGGGGAATTTCAGTAAATGAGAAGGGTATATGCCGCGGTTCTCTGGACAACCGCGGCATATACCCCCTGTAACTTCTGAAATTCTCTGACTGGCAGAGAAGTTGAGAAGTTACAGGGTGTATATGCCGCGGTTGTCCAGAGAACCGCGGCATATACCCTTGTAACTTTTCAAATTCTCTGACCCAGTCAGCACCAGCAGTAAATTGGCAGGGGTATATGCCGCGGTTGTCCAGAGAACCGCGGCATATCCTCTGTTATTTAATTTTTTATTCATACGTGGCGTCAAAGGCAATGGTTGACTGGAGTATATGCCGCGGTTTGGAGCAGAACCGCGGCATATATGTTCGATTTATTTACAAAACTGCCACCGCGCACCATTATGCTGCGGTTTTCGTTGAACCGTGGCATAATGTGCGCTGTAAAAACCCAATTTTTTACTAGTGAAAAATCAATTTGACGACTTTTAATCGATTGAATTAAATGTATAGTTGACTATGTTACTGTATGATTGTTTTTGTTTTGTGAAAATTTGTCTTACAGTAGTCAACTTTGCAAATAATATAGTCGATTAAATATCTTTGTTACTAGGCCTTCTGTATTTGAAATTTTAAATGTGGATTCATTTTGATGATTATGATTCGCGCCCTTATATTATGTTATCTCTGTGGATCTATGATAGCATTTAGTGAGGTTGGTAAGAATCTTTCCTATAACCCTAAACTGAAGAAGTGTTTCCAAAGCACTCTGCACAAAATGGCTACTTCATCTCAACACTCCAGAGGGAGGAAAGGAAAAGAAATGGCAATACCAAGAGGTATTGATCCTGAAGGATGAATCAGTGACGATGCTACTAGAGAAAGATTTCTCAAAGAACGAGTCAAGGTTGTGGTTCCTCCCAAGAATCTGAACTTGAACATGTTTGAGAGAGAGGGTTTTCAGTTTCCGGAATGGTTCGAAACACAGGGACTTTCCATATTTGTACAAATGAAAGGCGACTGGTATCGGACCTTGTAAGAGTATTTTATCACAACCTGAATATTGTTAATGGTGATATTCATTCAAGAGTAAAAGGCATAAACATTCACATTGACAACTTCATCTGGATGCTACTTACTGGACTAGAAGAAGAAGGTGCATCTTCTCATTTGCCATATTCCGAAATTAATCAATCTTTAAGGAAAAGAGACCTTTATAAAAGTTGGCTGAGATTTCCTGGAAGATATCCAATTGAGAGGCTCTTTGTACATGAAGGGTTAAAGATAGAGGAGAAGATTATTGCTTATCTTCTTGCATTGGTGATCTTGCCTGGAAGAATTTAGGGACTTCCCATCCAAAGAAGTATCAACTTTACTCTAAGACCAAGAAAGGAAAGCTGAATAAAGGACTTAATCTTTTCTTTCTAAGTCTTAGCATGTTCTCTTTAACTAATTCCATTTACATTGTTTGTAGGACAATAAAGGTTGGAAAGTTCCTAGGAGAGTTGCCAAGCAAAGAAGAAACAAAGGAAGCAAGAAGGAATGTATGTTGCAACCAGCCATGAAGCATGTTTTCCACACTTTCCATGTGCAACACATTCACCCATGGCTCTTCTTTACTTTAAAGCACACTTTACTTGTTTTTCACGTGGAACACAAGCCACACCGTGAGCCATCTTCATTTGTAGCACATTCTCCATGCTTCCCACGTGAAAAATGCAACTCAAGTTCATTAGTTTTCAGCACATGTAATTAGCATAATTCATTAGCTTTCCTTGCACGCTTCCAAGCTCATCTTCTCCTATAAAAGAGAGCTTCACCATTTGTAAACTTAACTTGAGTTTGATAATGAAATGCTGCTGAAATCCAGCCATTCTCTTAAGTTCATTGCTTAAAGCTATTTTAGCTTGTCTTCCTCTAGCTCCCTTCCCCGTTGGAAGGCCATCTGAGTTAGAACTCTACCTCACACACACATCCAAACACTGTCACGCATTCTGACAAACACCTTGCATGCGCCGAACTCCTTTAAATCATTCCTCATTCCGCTGCGTCATTCTGTCCAAGGAGCCGCTCCAGTCTTGAACATGGAGGCTGCTTCCATCAGAATGTCTACTAAAGATGTATACCTGTTGCATGCCATCAAGAGCAATATTCCAACAAATTGGGTAGAGGCGATCAAAAATCATATGATGACTGTTGTATTTAAGAAATCTCACTATCTACCATATGCAGTCTTTATAAGCAAAGTTCTTGAAATTCAAGGAGTAAATGTAAATGGTGAGCAAAGATGCTCTTGCAGTGGCATAAATGTGATAAACCGAAACACAATTGCTTATCTTGGTTTAGTGAAGACCGTTAAAGGCTGGCGTTTCAAAAGTGAAGAAAACTTGTCCTACAGTTCAGGAAGTACTTTAGCAACTAAGGCAGAACGTACAAAATTTACTCCTGAGACAAATTTTGAGAGGTTTGCTGCTGAATAATTCAGAATTTTGAATGAGAAATTATATAACTTTGAAAGAAGATTTAATGAGGCTCAACAACGAAAAGAAGACAATAATTCTGATAAGGATACTATGAAAACATCTGACTCAGAATAGGGTTACAAGGATTGTATGTCTTAGTTGTTTAAGCTTGTTTGATAGTTTGTTTGTTTTAGTACTTGTTTTGTAAATGGCTTTGTATGCCATTTCGTTTTGATATCATCTGATTGTAATCATATTTCACATCAATGAAATCATAGTTTGTTTTAAGTTGAGTAATTGTTTATATCTGATTGAAATCGATTATGTGATGTATGAAGTTGATTAATTGACTGTTTATCATTACACTCATACATTTATTCACACAGATTATATCTGTAATATTTCTTGCATTACAATAATTCTAAAATGCTTGATCTAGAAAGATCTTGAAAGGTTTTGTAGGAACATTGCTTCTGGAATAGTACTGGAGATACAATTCAAATGGAAAGCAATGAAATCGATTACAATAGTGGATCAATCAATTACCATTTTAACAGGGGTTATAAATTCCATGATTTGGAATTTGGTTATTCTATTAATTGATCATATACTATTGTTTGTTTCATTTTCAATATATCTCTTAACTTTTATTTGATTGAAATTACTTGAGATAATAATGAGATTGTTGATTGATATTGTATGCATGGTACATGGATATGGTTGCAAAATTTCTGATCTGATATAATATTGTCACATGTTTATATTTGCTATGAAATGTTCTATGAAAACTGCATTGTGCATTCAAATTTTGATTATAAAACATGCATAACGGTAGGGGGAGCATTGCATAGGATCTTAGATAATTTCACATGCCTACACTTTAAGGGGAGATTATATCTTTATCATGTGATTATCTGTGACAGAGGGATCATCATTGATTGTCATTATGATTTACTGATGCATTTCTTCATAAATGTCTCTGTCAGCATATGATTATCATATGGCATACCTTTTTTGCTAATGCACAAAGGGGGAGAATGCTGGGGAAAAAGAGTTTTTTGTGTTAATCTTTCTGATAATGTTGGGAGAATGCTTTGATAGTGTCTCTGATATTCATTTTATGATGATATTCTGTTTATGCTCTGATATGATCGCTTGTGCTCTAATATGAATTGTTTTTTTGAGTTGAATCAAATGAGAATATCTTAAAATGTTTGCAATGTTTTGCTCTGGTACATGATCTGATATATTTGATAATCATTTGCACTGATACATTTTGACATGATATGATTGGATTTGTACAACATGGTTGTTTATTAATCATGGTTGTGCATCATAAAAAAAGGGGGAGATTGTTGATAGGAAGAGCACTGGTTTAGCTGAACCTACAATCTCAGAGCTTCTGGTTTTTGATGATGAAAACATAATTAATAACACATGTGATGATTATGTGTTACATGTTCTATTTCTTACATGCTACTTGTTTTAATCAATGTGTAAATCTATTTAAAGCATGGAGAACATGATTGTGTTGATACATTGCATTTCACTATGCTATATAATTAATTTTATTGGTGAATGCATTTCTGATGTTTTACAGAATGAAAATCACAAGCACTTATTTTGAACTTTTTATTGTGTGGCAAAACAACAGTTTTAAGTCGACTTCATCATGGGGTGAATCGATTAAAACTCGTGGCTTTGCACAAACTTGTTAAAAGTGTGCTGTGAGGATTTTCAAAGAAGAAATTTTTCAAAACTATGTTTAATTGTGTTACATAGTAGATTATATGCAACTTGCATTCGACTGAGTCTGTTACAGTTTTGAAATTCTGTTAATGCTTGTGTTAAATGGTACAACGACTATATTTTTATATATGTTGACCAAGCATTTATTATGGATCGATTGCATTAATTGCACATTCAATTAATTGCATTAATTACTGCTAACTGCTTTGACTGAACTGTTACATTCGACTGCATTAGTAGCTAAGTCGATTAAAATGCGTCTGAATTGTGAATATCTATAAATTGACGCAAACTTGATCTTTGTAAGAACTTTTGTGATTCTAACAGTTTTGTGCTATTTTGCAGAAAGTGCATTCTTATAGAGAAAGGGAAAAGCTCCAAGAAACAAGAAGTGATCGTGATGTTCATCTACGTGTGGGTTCTGGAAGAGCAAGTTAACTGCATTTATAAAGGTTGATCATATCTTCACATTTGGGTGTTATTGAAATATCAGAGGCTTCAATCTTGTAAAGATTGGTTTGTTGTTTCCCTGTTGTGATTACAGGAAGAAGAGCGTGCTGCGTTCTTGACTTTGAGGGTGACTCAAAGGGTTGGACTACAGGAGAGGGGATTCTTGCTGCTAGTCTATTTTGTATATGCCTATATTTTGATTACAGGGTTAGAGAGGTGTTTTATATTTTTGATGTGAGGTTTCTATAAAAACATTGTTGTAAAAACCTTGATCATTATAGTGCATTGGCTTCTTGTGGTTGGAAGGACACTAGATGTAGGCTTGGTCGAACCAGTATAAAAACCAAGTGTTTGATCTTTCTATCCCTGCAATTTTATTTAGTCGACTGCATACTGCTTTAAATCGATTACATTTCCACTGCATAAAAAAATCTTTTTCCTTGCGTTTTAAGAAAGCTTTTAAAAGCATCCACTTTGCGAAAAAGATTTAAAGAAAACTTTGTTTTTACATTTCACCAATTCACCCTCTTGGTGTGAGAAATCAAGCCATTCTATTTTCAACAATGAAAGTATTGTCTGTTCACCGGTGTCGTTCACCGGGTGAAGATCGTTCGGTGTTGAAGCTTTGATTGCAACGACCACCGAAAAAGGGAGCATTTTCGCCATTCCGCAGTCGTTTCACCTTTCGTTTGGGAACACTTTTGGTGTTGTTCGGTGTGTGTTATTTCTTTTCTATATTTTTCCATGATTTATTGGTTTTATTATTTTATGGGTCTTATTGTTATTTATATAGAGTTGCATGGCCAAGGAACAATATTTATTAAAACTCATGGTGCAAGAAACAACAATGGTAGCAAAGGCAAAATAAGTGGGTACTTCAAGCAAAGATTTTGCACAGGGAGGTGAACTACGAAGATGACACTCATTTTGGAGTGCCTAATTTATTTCTAATCATTTTTTCAACTTAAAACTGATGTAGAACCAATTACTATGCCATTTATATAGAGTTTCATGGCTAAGGACCAATATTTATTAAAACTCATGGTGCAGAAACAACAATGGTAGCAAAGACAAAATAAGTGGGTACTGGCAAAAATTTTGCACAGGGAGGTGAACTACGAAGATGACACTCATTTTGGAGTGTCTAATTTATTTCTAATAATTTATTCAACTTAAAATTGATGTGAAACCAATTACCATGCCATTTATATAGAGTTTCATGGCCAAGGAACAATATTTATTAAAACTCATGGTGTAGAAACAATAATGATAGCAAAGGCAGAATAAGTGGGTACTTTAGGCAAATATTTTGCACAGGGAGGTGAACTACAAAGATGACACTCATTTTGGAATGCCTAATTTATTTCAAATCATTTTTTCAACTTAAAACTGAAGTGGAACCAATTATTATTTCAGACAAAGGTTTATTCTTCAAACTTAACGGACATCCAACTCATGTTAATGCATTCATTGACACTTAACCTAATTTATTTTCATCATTTTTTCTACATAGAACCTTGTACATAAAAGATTTCATAAATATTCACATCCAAATTTAGTGGGGACTGTAGTACAAACATTTAAAACATTGATCATTTTGATCTTCAAATTTCATTAACAATAAATGTAACCACTACTTTTCTTTAAACATTTTTAACAACAAATATGTACATTCAATCCTCATCAATACATATTGAAAAAGGTCTAAACAAAGCATTAATAAAGTTGCAAAAATCTCTATTCAACAATATCTACTCAATGCCTAAATCCTGCAACACTTCATCCCTCCGCACATTGTCCACATCGAAAATCCAATCACAAACATACTTCTCCCTAACCTGTTGTAGTTCCTCCTACAAAGACAAAAATGCACAACATATCAATAAAATGCACCATTTCTATCAAAGCTCCTAAACATTACCATTTTTAAAATTCAACCCACTACTGTCAAACCAAACATAATACAAAACCATAGTAAAATTAACCCAACAACAACTCAAAAAACCAAACATAATACAAAACCATAGTCTAAATAACCCAATATCAACCACAAACCCAATAAATTCATACTTTCCAACCAAAAACCACATCAACCATTAAATGTTCTACACACCTTCATGCCACAGTAAACCATACGAGGAAAAACACTCAAATAACACAACAACCCATAAATGCCCAAAATAATTTAAACAAATTAAACCAACCGAACACAAAAACTACATTACCCAAAAGAACGAAGTAAACCTTCAAAAAGCACCTCCAATGGCGGTTTCCAACTTCGATGGTTCCTTGATGCATAAAGGCGACACCTACAACGTTGCCTTCACCGGCATAGTCCGACCAACTTCAACGATGACAGTCTGACCACGCTTCAATGAAGACGAACGCGTCTCGGTGGCCGGGACGGAGGACGCTATAATGTACACGTGAACGGCGACACTCCGGTGAATAAAGGACCGCAACGCTTCTAGGAAGAGACTGGATGGGTGGATTTCGTGAACGGCGACACTCTGGCACTCCAACGATGCTTTTGGGAAGACGCACGAAAATAGGTGGGTGGGAGGAAGCGACACTCTCTCTAGGGTTCGGGTTCTCTCTCTAAGTTTGCCTCAGATTAATTTGAAATGAGAAAATGAAGCCCACAACTTCAAACCCTACCCCAATTCTGTTTCCACGTCATTCTAATTTTTCTAATTTCATTTTCATGTGGACCAGTCACATTTTGACACGTAGCCCGTGTCAAAATGTTGTCAAACTATATTGTTAAAGTATCATTATCCTTGTCTATAATACTTAAAGATACAATTTACTTCTAAAGATTGAAGTGAGGGAACCCTTCCGCTTTATTTTGTACACGAAAGTTCTTATGATATATGCAAATGGAGATGGCAAAATTGGTCAATTTATTGGCAAAAAAGCTTCAGCCTAACATATTACATTGGTTTTGGTTTTTCAATTCATTCTCAAAACAATTACAATCTAACTTGCTTTTTAACAAATTAAAACTAAGTTTAGGTACATAGTTTCGATCCTTATTTGTTGACCTTATATATGTCGTTAGCTTTTACAATTGGCATTAACCTATTTTAGCAAGAATATTTATTGTTTAAATCTAGTAAAGAAAATAAATAGCAAGAATATGTATTGTTTAAATCTAGTAAAGAAAATATGAACGAGTGATAATTATAATAATTATTTTGAAATTCTGGTTGTCTTCACAATTTGATGAAAAGTAAATAATCAAATTATACTCTCTTTTTTTGTATTATTTAAACTGCAGTGTTGTCTTTTTATTTTGAAAATAAACTCTTTGATTTTAAGAGATTAAGTTTGACATTTTCATGGAAAAAATGCAATTACAGATTAGTGTTTGGAATATTCCCCCACGAGACCACAATTAGGTAATTTTGATAGTAGTATTATATTTTTTTTTCGATTTTAACAAATAAATTTGAAATTTGTTACAATTCAAATTCTTAGTTTTAGAATTTTACTCAAAATCTTTATTTTACTTTTGACATCCCAAAGTTGATAGCAACAATTATTATTTTTAATAACTTAAAATTGATAAGACTATTACTTTTATGTGTTTCTATTATTTTTTTTCTTAAATTATTTAGAAATGAAATTATCTGAACAGTAAGGAGAAATCTTGCATACTAATTTGTTACTATCAATTTTTTAAAGATAATTTTGTTGTCGTTTTTATGTACTTTTAATTCGATATGGATTTATCTTTGCAAACTCTTTGTGCCTGTATCACCAAATACATCTGTGATGGATAAGTAATGATGAAAATATTTTATGTCGAAATTTTAAGACGTATAAGTATAAATAATTTTTTTTCTTGTGGACGGTGTTTCCGAATATGATGATATGTTGTCTCTTGGAATTCCAATCGGACAAAAAAACAGGTGGTTGTATATTCTTTCCTGCTTGCAAAAAGAAACAAAAAGAGTATTTTCAACTTTTACCGTTTCTTTTGCTGTATAGACTCTTACAAATTTTTGCCTTGTATTGGCAATTTGAAAAAAAAAATTAAAATTATTGTAAAACAATCTGACAAATAATAAATATTAATTCACAAGCATAGTGTGAGGCCTTGGAAAATTAACCGTAATCCATCTGTCTAATCCAATTAAATGCACTGCTGAGTCACCTGACTGCTCTTATTAATGCACCGCGACACACATTCAGTCTCATTAAAAACGCACTCACACATCTGACGCATGCCTGCCAAGTGTCACTTCGGAACCTTCTGAATCTGTAGTGGAAAACAGGTGTCCGTATGAGAGTGCACGTCCGTTTGACCTTGGGAAGAAAACTAATTTTTCTGAAAACACTTCTCCCACTCTCTGCATGCATCTTCTTCTCCACCAAGACTCTAACCTTTCTTCTTCTCCAACTTCTCTCTAGAACCTCTCATCTTCTCTCTACTATAATTCACCATTCTCTACTCCGATCCCATTTCAGAGACCGTAGAAGAGATTCCGGAGTCCTAAGCTTTCCAGTAAACCGAACAAGTTCACGTTTGAAACTGGTAAGTTCCTCTTCTTCGTCGAACGTTTTTCTGTCTCATGCAAAGCCAAATTCTGGTAGCATGAAGGGTTAAGTTCTTAGTAGTTCTTGGTTTTATGATTAGATCTGGTTGAAGAATTAAGTGATCCTTTGAGGGTAGAAAACTGTTAGCGGACGAACCAAACACCGTGAGTTAGGACGTTCACTTCTGATCCAGGTAAGGGGAGCTTATTGATTTAATTTATACTTGGATGTTTGTATGTAAGCATGATATTAAATGAATGTAGGAAACGTATGTTGGTTGAGCATGCCTGAACGATCGCTGTTAAGTATGAGATGAATATGATATCTGTTGGTTGAACTGCATGATGATTTTGATACGTATGGTTTGAACGTTGGATGATTTTTGTATAGTTGATTTGTTAATATGATGAAATTCTATAAAGTATGTAAAATTAATGGTGTATATGAAAGTATAAGATTATGAATCGTATGAGAAATGTGAGTTGATATAGTTGAAATAAATCTGGATATAATGATTTTCTCTATGATAAGTTACGCTCGTCATCGTACGGTCTTATACCGTTCGGTTTTCCTGAAATTTGACTTAGAATGGGATTCTTTCATTCAGAAAGAATTTTGAATCTAGAACGAGCGTCCCCATTCGAATTACTATGTTTGAGCGTTCGGCTCAGCATAAAGATGTCGCCTACCTTAAATTAAATAATATTAAAATGAGTAACGGTTGGTCTTATACCAAGCGTTCGTCCTAAGTAGCGCTCGGTCTTACACTGAGCGTTCGTCCTCTTTAGTACTCGGTCTTATACCAAGCGTTTGTTCTAATTGATTATCTGTCTTATAACTAGCGTTCGTCCTAAGAAGTGTTCGGTCTTATACCGAACGCTCGTCCTTACTGTTGATTTTCTAAATGAGCGTAAATAGCGTTCGTCCAAATTATTAGTAACAGTATATTGTAGCGTTCAGTCATTGACTGGCAGTCTATCCCTTTAAAACGATTGTTCTCAGTGTAATTAAATAATTGTCTTGTTGTATCTTTATCCATTTGGATTGATCAAGAATCTTTGTACGTAAATTATTCTGAACATCCATTTTGTATCTCTAAGAGTCGGTTCGTTCAACTGATTCGGGTAGCCTTGACGTTCGTCGTATAAGTAGGTGTTAGGTTATTCTGATTGACAACAAAACTCCTAAATCTAATTCTTAGCGTTCGTCTTCGTTCTTCAGAAGTATGAACGTTCGTTATTTTATACTTTTAAAACTGAAGCTAAAGATGATGATAAATTGTAAGATGTTGACGTGTGAACACTATTTTGAATGATTATACGATTATGGAATTTGAACGAGCGTTCCAGGGAGGAACGACTCTTACATATATTGAATATTAAATTTGGTAAAGTATGACTGTGGATAAGTTAAGACTCGCTGTCCATCCTGATGTTCCGTGAGTACTCATCCTCATGTAGAGGGAGTATGTCATGTGTGGGAACGGCAGGAGGTCCTTAGTCCATAAGTTAACATGGGCGACGTAAGAACGGACTAACCTCGAGTGGCAGCTGTTTGGTGTATCCCAGTTACTACATCACTCGGGTGCAAGGACGCTTGTAACTACATAGATTCATACAGTCCGGACGGTCGGTCTAGTATATATGTATATATATTTTGGATGATGTTATATGTTAAGTTATGTGCTTATGTGAATTGAAATGTTAGAGTATATGTTGATGTATAAATTAAATTACTTAAGCTTACCCTTTTGTTCTTTCCTTGTGTTGTCTACTGTCTATTTACGTTCGTCCTGTCTTGCAATGATCATCCGTGTGGATGTGAGCAGAAGGCGAGGCCACTCTGGAAGACGTCATTGAAGAAGAAAATCTGGTCAAGGTGGAAGTCAAAGCCGAGCCTTAGAACGCTCGTTTATGTTAGGAATGTAAATGTTAGTTTCCATTTTGACGTTCGGTTAAATATTTTGTAAAACTGTTCGTTCTAGACTTTCCCTGTTTCCGCTTAGTGCACGTTTAATTCTGTATTAAAGCCGTTCGGCTTTGGAACCTCGTTTTATTAATGTAAAGACTGAAATGTTTACTGTTAATTGTAATTAATTCTAATTATGGTAATTACTGTATTTTGGGATGTTACACATAGTACTTTCGTATTTAATCCTGCATTATCTCCATAATATGTCAATTTTATTTTTTATTATTTTAAAAAAAGGTAAACCGTTTTAACTTTATAATATCAAAATTTTCGATTTTCATTTTTGTCATGAGAATGCTTTATTTGTTAGCTCTCTCTATCCTTCTTTTACAATCTGAATTGAAATATGCCCAGGTATCTTATTCTTATGTATTTAAGGGAAAGTACGCATACTAATAACACCTCTGTGCAATGACTTATTCGTGATAACAAACAAAGAACCTACTCAAATAAATGCCCAATTGAAACGAGTGAGGGATCCTTCTCAAGTTCAACAATTCCAACTATAGAAGTGCTTCTGTTCTTCAAAAATCGGCTATACCATTTTGCAGAGAGCTTTGGGTGTCTCTTCAACTCTGGATCATCCCTATCAACATAGTATAGGCCAAAGCTAGCTTCGTATCCATCCAACAACTCGTACAAATCCAGGAAAGACCAGGAAAAATACCCCTTTATGTTTACTCCATCTCTGACAAATATTTTGAGGTGATGCAGAATATTAGAGAACGCATAAGAGGTGTTTATGTGAACACTTACAGAAAATATAAACCATTGTATTACAATCTATTGATAACTACTTTGTTTCTTCTAGTTGAAATATTTGTGGTCTTTTGCTTGTCGGTGGGTGGCTGTTCTGGGTATGTTTGATAAATTTTATACATTAGTCACTTCTCAAGATTAGTTATAAACAATGTAGTCCAATAGATCAGTTATCCATAATTTAGATTCCGCACTCGTAAACAAAAAGCTACTCCACCAACTTAAGGAATTCATGTGGAAGTGAATAAAAAAAGTGTGATATATTATGAATTAGAGCAGTGGTAACATACCTCAAGGCATCAAGCACTCCACCAATATATTCATGCAAGTATTTCACCCTTGACACGTCTTGTAGTGACGAATTGCTTGCTGTCCGTTGACCTAACAACCCAAAATTTAATCAGTAACTTGTTCAATCGTTTGAACTTATCATGTTCCACAGGAGCAACCTAGATTTCATTAACAGGATTTCCTAGTTTACAATTGATACATACGTAATAAAATTGTTGAGGAAAGTTCCATACAACTAAGTCTAAAGGTAGGAAAATACAAGTTAAGCGCACTATGCCATTAATCAATGGCATTGTTAGTCGCATGTATATGGGTAAACAGTATAAACAGGAATGAGCATGATCGAAATAAAAATGCCTAATGTAATCAAGTTGCTTTGTTTACAACAACAGAACTATGACCCCGAGCTTAATATTCAATCCGTATAACATCAAGGGTTGATTTTACTAAAAAGTATTCATTGCAATTATACGTAATGTTAGAGAGACAGACCATTTTCATGAATGAATATAGGAGGGTTGCCATAAAGGAGCTTGAATTTATTCAATTCTTCTCGCATAACCCACGGTGTGATAGGATACTGAATCATGTAAAGCGAAAAGTCAGTTATTTGCACAATGGATAATCTAAAAAATACAACCATTTTGTTACATTTTATTTTATTGTTACCTCTTCATTTGAAAACAGATGCGTTCCTACTGCAAAACCAGAAAGACAAGTCATTATAATGTAACGTTGTCCAACTTTTTATTATTTTTTTTCATAATATCAAATAGATCATTAGGCTATGTAAGGGGTATTACATTAGAGTGAAATGGTAAATGATGGGGAAAGTTCACAAGTTGAACAAACCCATATGTAATGATATCGCTCATGATCTAAATAATTAAGATTAAGTGCTATAAGTATTTTTTGTCATAATATACCGTACAAATTTATTACTCCTACTCAACTAAATCATATTTGGATTTTTATCTCTTTAATCTCTTACTAAAATTACTATCCGTAAGCCTAACGAATTACTTACAAATCTTCGCAGCCATGTCTGCGGCGTAATCTCTCAGTTGGTTCTTAAGGACGTCAGAATTGTCTGTGATGTTGATATTGGTGTAGTGAATGAGTCCTATAAAATCAAATGAACCCTTGAGTTGTTCAGATTCACGAGTTGTGAAGGCCGGAATTCTTACACCAGCATTTTTCTTCATGGAAATTGGATAGTCTCCATACTGCAAGGGTTCCATAACCCTGCAATATCAAAGCATACTTCTAAAAATGCCAAGTTTATTATTCTTGGACATATGAATTGGTATGTCCAATTAAAGAAAGCAGTTTTTAAGAAGATAGAATAGCATGCGACAGAACTTCAGTCAAATGAAGTAAGTGGAAGAAAGAAGTAAAACAAACCAATTTTAAGGTTTGTTGCTTACCAACCAACCATAAAGTCACGAACTCGTTGAGTTGCTGCCCTGTCTTTCTCTGTATTTGTTTGAGATAAAAGTCCAAACAAGAAGATAGAGATACCAACAAATCCATGTTGTTTGTTCTGCAATGTTACATGAGTTTCTCAGAAAAAGAACATTCTTTGCCAACAAAGTTTGGATGTGAGATGAAACAAAGTCAATATATATAGAGATTGAAAATCAGATAAGGATTATAAGTTTAAGAATTTAAGTTGAAATGGTCAATTAATCCAAAATCACATTAGGTATAACCAGATAATAACAATGTCAGAGATAATAATTAAAAACTCTTCGCACTGATAGTGATTACAAAATGGACAGATCCTTTAAGTTTAGTGCGAAGTATATTTGTTGAAGATTTTGCCATTTAAACATGTATATGTAAGATTAGGTATGTACCGAGTATTTTCTCCGGTACAATCTGGCAGCTGAAGAGTGAGCTAACAAAATATGATGAACTGCCAAGTAGGGTTCATATGTCGAGTTGCCCCTATTGTTCTTTATAGCACAAAATGGGGGAGAACATCGTAGAGGTGGGCAGGTTCCCTGATCATACCCACCCATGGCAAAAATGTTGGGTTCGTTGACAGTCGTCCAATACAAGACTCTGTCGCCAAACTCTCTAAAACACACATCAGCATAGTATGTGAAGTCTCTTCTGCATTTACATCCAAGTAAATTATCTGTTAGTATTTATCGATAGAAAAAGTTAATTTGACATCTGACCTTTTCTCTTACTTCCATTTAACAATTTAACAATTCTACATAATAATAAAAATATAAATTAAATTGTTAAATAAAAAAATAATAAAAGTATATGTGGAATAAAAGTACAAATTTGTAAAGGTCTCAACCTACCGAAACCCATTATCGATTCTGTTCATGATTTAATATAACGAACTTTTATGCAAGACAAAAGCGAACGCGCACACCCATTGTTAGAGTAGTTAGAATTTCCCTATAAGTATCAAGAGATCAGAAGCATACATGATGTCACGACTAACCCATCCTCCATATTCATCTTCCAGAACCTGTGGAAGATCGTAGTTGTGTAACGAGACATGTGGTTGGATTCCTGCTCCAGGGAAATAGGGTAACTATATCAGTTGTAGAATTTGAAGAGAACACAAATTTTTATTTATTTGCAGTGAATTCAATGCATGGCTAATTTTGCAAACTAATTAAGAGACCAAAATTCAAGTCTAACCATTGCTGATGAGCTGATTGATTAGATTGTTGTAGTACTGCAATCCTTTGGGATTAACGGGTCCTCTACCATCTGAGGACAAACATAAGCTTTTTGAAAGTGTTGAGAATGGTTTTACCCTGCAAAGATATATAGATATATAAAATAAAATTCAAGGGTTTGTGTTGAGTATCATACTTGGTAACAGTCTGGACCAAGAAATGGAAAATCTATAGGCTTCAAGTCCTGTTTCCACCATTAGCATCACATCTTCCTGCATTACATATATTTTAGGGAAAACAATTAAAATCAAACGGTGCTACAGTGACGCTTCAACATTTCGAACAAAACAGTGGTTAAACTTGTATTTTTAGATCAGCTTATGCCTCAATCTTCTCTAATCTTCCACAAATGGGAGAATCACAACACGATGAATGCAATAACGGGCAAATAAAAAAAATACTGAGGCCAAGCGTATTCACTTTATACTTGTGGTACCCATCACAGGCTACATCTCCATTTCCTCCATGTCCATATCCTGTTCATTAAAAATATCCTGTTCATTAAAAATTATTGCATAGACTGAAGTTTTAAGTGAATAAGGTCGGTATGTAATTGAAAATACAAAATAGATTAGTAAAATTATATTCTCTGGTGTTTCATCACTGATTCACGTTTCAGTAGATCTATGAATGATACGATAGATGGTTTTTCTTAAGAGGATGTAATATGCTATTAAAGTTACAAAATAAAACCACACACGGAAAAAGGAGGAGGGGAGGAGAGAATTGTCAGTCGATATTTCATTATCTGAATTTTGATTCTTCGCTGTTGTAGATATGTGCAGCTCATAGTCTTTTATAGGCAAATTCAAGTAATAAAATATTACAAACTTTATGCCTTTGAAAAGATATAACAGTGGCAACAAATCCTTATTCAATGTCTTCAATATTGCATATGGTTTAAAAAATGAAATAATTCTAGATACCATGCATTACATTGGATGTTGAAGTAAAATGATGCAGGTTTATTCATTATTTTTAAAGTTTTAGTTCTTATTTGTTTCTTTGTATTCTTTCCCGTCCTCCTTTTCCTATTTGTTTCTTTGTATTCTTTCTCCTGTCAACACATTCCTTTTCTTATATATATATATATATATATATATATATATATATATATATATATATATATATATATATATATATATATATATATATATATTAGGTTAAGTTTTACGTATTTTTAAACTCTTATTACATCAATTAATTCTCATAAACTCCAAATTATAGGTTCGTGAGATTGCATTAATTCAGAGAAAGTTTGGAATCTAGAAAAGATAGTTTGACGTTTCCCAAAATGGAATGCACTTGCTACGTAAAATACTTAAAAAAATACCTAAAAACGTAAAAGTTACAATTTAAATCATTTTCTTACTACATAATACTTCCATCACCTATGTTGCCAAAAGGTGTCTTTAATGGCACTAAGCAGAAACATTTCATTTTCAAAATTTTGATAAATTTACATTGTTAATTTCAATTTTGTGAGAGTATTAAAAATTTGGCATAATAATTTGGGTTTCACTTCGGCCTTGTATTTTTTTTAATCAATTAAGTCTTAATATTTTTTTTAACTTTACAATAATAAAACAATTATACGATATTATTCTCTTGATTTTGATTTATTGTACGAAATTTCCAAAAATATGAAAAATCTATATTTATATAAAATTGGTAAGAAGGATGGGAAGAAGAAAGAATGAAGAGTGAAGGAAAGGAACCAGCGTGGGCAAAGGTATCCCAAATGCTATCACTTCTTCCTTCTTCATTAGCAGCTCCTTCCACCTGTTTACAATAATAGCAAGAACATATTTACAGATTAATTTGGATTCTCTTTTATGGTGTTATCTTTTCGTTGTAATGCAAAATACACTTAATTTCTATAACTGGAATTAAAAAAAAAAAACGATGAAACGAGATAAATAAATTTATACGAATTAAGCCTGAACCTGGTAAGCAGAGGTGCCTGAACCGAAAACAAAATCGGCCGGGAAATCGTCTCTGTTATAAGTATCGGCCCCGACAACTCTTCCCAAAGCCAAATTCAGAAGCAAGAAAGTGAGCATGATAGCGTTGCTGAAGAATGTGTGAGGTGTTTCCATCGATTCACGCCACATTTGGTCTCAACGTCGTCAAGGACAACATTTATTCGAATTGGAAACGAATATGAGTGGTCCATGTGCTTCGTCTTTCAATTTATTGAGCTGTTGATGTTGAAATTACACACCTTCAATCCTTTTACTCTTTTGTTTGAAATAAATTTATCTAAATCATTTATGGCCAATCCTTTCAATGTTGTTAAAATGTTTACTATAAAAACTATATAATATTTTTAAAAGGGTAATAATTTTAGTAAAGCAATTTTAATTCACAAAACAATTCATCTTATTGTTTTGCGAACAATTTTTTCAAATAACTTGTTATTGCGTATTAAAATTACAATATATTATTAAAAAGTTGTAAAAATGTTTTATTTTTATTATATAGAGAATAATGTGATATTAATGTGGACTCCAAAACTCTTAAGGGTAATTTTCTAAGATGATTATAGGAATATTTATTATGAACTTGTTAAAATTTCAAATTTAAAATCTTGTAACTATTTAGGGAAGGTTAGAAAAAATAAATAGGTTAATTTTGTATTTTAAAGGGTGACAAATTTTAAAGCAATACATACATTTATAAAAAAACACCGTGAACAAGAAAAATAATTAATTCTGTGTTGGTTGTTGCAATTTAGATCAATGTTCTCATTGATTTATTTACAAGTTTCTTTACTTTCTTTAGTTATTTATTTCTTGTAATTTACTTTTTTACTCTTTACACTATTTCATTGTAAATTGTGAAGTCCTTGTATCACCACATGCATCAATTCAGATTTTACCATATTGAAATTACACTTCATCCATTGTCATTGTGCTATTATTTCCATTGTTATTGAAAAATAAAAAGAAACAAAAAAACAAATTGTGTAATGGAACCATGCATAAAATTTTAATTGAAATTAAAGTAAAAAAGTTGCTGAATTCGTTAAGTGTTTGGTTGAGATTAGTTCATGAAATAAGTGATTTTTACGTTAAATTGATCTTATTATTAAAAGCCTAAGAGCAAAACATATTAGTCAAATTGAAAAACAAAGTATCTTGTGAAAAAGAACAAACATTGTATCTATTTAGTTTGAAATGATAACAAGACAATGATCGAACTAAATCCTTAGAAAACACTAGGAAATAGAATTACCAAGATAAGCACAAAAGTCAATGGTTAATTTTCTTGTATCTAAACAAATGTCCTAACTAAATTCAATAGTCATTGAAAGATGAAATTTGTTGTTGAGTTAAAAAAGGAGACCTTGATCTAAAGTGGACTTTAAGTAATGTAATTGATGATGAATCACACCTAAATATGTGATTAATGAATTTTGAATATATCATTAAGTTTGTGAACTATAAAAGTAATGTTTGGTTTTGCAAATGGTCAAATACATAAGTCTTTCAATTAATCGTCTTTACCGAGAGAGATCCTCGATATGGTCACCATCATTATGACTAAGTTTTAAATTAGGATCTACAGATAATGTGGCTAGTTTGTTACCTAAATAAGTAATATCATCAAGAAAAAAAAGAGTATTTCTCTAACTCAAAGAGACACCTTATTGGGTTTGACAATTTCTAAGCCGAAGACGTAGTGGACGTAAGAATTTTTAGTTTGAACAAAAAATTCAATGCTAATTGTACCTTATCAACATAATAAGAATCAATGTCTGTTAAGATGATGTTGTTTAAATAGACCAACAAAATGAACAATGAAGAAGTAGAACCATGAGTAAATAAAGAGTAATCATTTTTAAATTGTGTAAAACCTTGTTGCAATAAGGTGGAAAAAAACTCGTAAAACCTTTGTTTAGAAGTCTATCTCAATCCATATATAAATTTATTCAACTTGAAAACTAATCCTTTTATTATTTTTTTTGTTATATTGGGAAATAGCCATGTTAGTTATTCAAAACACTCAACATTTAAAAATGCATTATTGATATCTAACTATTGTATGTGCTTCAACTTTTTGCAGCATTAGTGGCTAAAATAAGCCCCTTATGTGGCGGTAAATTTAGCCATAATAATTGACATTATCATGTTTTTATTATGTTTATTTCTTATCTTTTATTTGTATTTTTATAACTAGAGATTAAAGAATATATTAACAACATCAGTTATCAATAGAGTTGGTTACTTCAAGTACAAAATCAAGTATAAATTCTAGGCCTAGTCCAATTCAATCTAGTTCGCCCAATGAGCCAACCAGTACGTCCAACAAGTAGTGTTTAACTTACCCAACGACTTAATTCACCTAGCGAGCTGCACGTTTATGAAAATTTATACATAGAAGGTCTACAAAGTTGAAAATTATTCTAGGGTGGAAACTCATTTTGGAGGCTGGATGCATTCATCGTTATTCTTTTCTAGTATTTAGAATGTATAGGAGTAACTAGCTCTTTTATTCACGGGGTTGGACATAAATGTATCTTAACTCTTTGTGATTTATGCTATTCAATATATTTATTTTCCATTACTTTTGTGTTCTATTATCGTTCTTAACTGCATGATGTTTGTAAGTGTTTGATTATTGGACATGATATTATAACCTAGACTAGAATCGAACAACTAATAGATTCAACTTTGGACATAGAGATTTAATCATTGGTCATTCTAAACATCCAACGTTAATGCTTAATGTGAATCTTTGGTAAAAATATCTAAGAGATTAGAATATTTATTATTAAGGTTTAGACTTGTTTCTAAGATATTAAGGCTTTTTAAATAGTGGTGTGAATGTTAGAGTAGGTACTAGAGGTATATTATTTAGTGCTTTTACATTGAATTAGATGGGAAACTCAACCCCGATGAAGTTTTTATCATACATTTCATTTAATTAGTTTCGTTGTTTACTAGAAAATAAATTTATTTTATTCACAAATCAATAGTTTTCATTCCTTCAAAGTTTTTCACCTAAATTAGTATATAATCATAAATTTTCTAAACAACACAAGTCTCTTAGAAAAACGATATATTCATTTTCTTACTTGTGTGATTTGGTACACTTGCCAATATCCATAAAAAGTCATTAGTGAGAAAGTATATGAGAAATTAGTTCTAGCTTATTGTCTGTAGCCTTTCATTACCAACTAAGCTTTGTATTTGACAATTGATTCATAAAAATTGTATTTCAATTGCACGCTTTGCAATGTTTGTTTGCTTTCTGGTAAAAGGAGTAGAGACCATGTGTTATTATCTTCTAAAAGCCTTATTTTCTTGAATCATTATATTTCTTCATTTAGGATAATGAATTGCTTGATGATAAAATTGAGTCTTTGACAAAAAGTTGATTGATCAAAATTTTGTACTTTAGGTTAAGTTTCTTCAAAGAATAAGTTTTTTTAATAGTGTTGGTAGGGGGAACAATGTGATAGTTGAACCCAATCCCTATTATGTTGTTTTTTATGATGACAACACATTAATAGCAATAACACATGATGGTTGTTATGTCACAACAGAAAAATGTTTTTGTGTTGTGTTAAACATATGTGGAATATGTACATTCTTCTATGTTATATGCACATACTGTGATAAATGCATATATTGTGACAAATGCATATATTGGACATACTATGTTGTTTATGCATACTATTGTGATTATGATTTGATTATATCTGTGTATGCACATTGTATGTTTCTGTGTAATGAAAACCACAAGCACAAAAGCATATCTACATGACATAATCGATTACAATGTTGTAGTAATCAATTAAGGTCATCAAACAACTTATGTTTTGAACTATGGCAAAACAACTAGTTTGAATCGATTACATTAGTTGTTAAATCGATTAAAACTCGTGCGTTTGCATATATCTTTTTCAAATGTGCTATGATGAGTTTTTGAGAAGAAAAGTTTTCAAAATCTGTTTAAGTGTTAAGTTTAATCGATTACATATGTTGTGTATTTAATTAAGTTTGCTATGTGTTGAGAGGGTCGCACCTCACACGAAAGTTGATTGCAAAATTAATGCAGTATAAACTAGGAAGTGACTCCTAGGTCGTCTCTCAAGGACCAATTGTGGTTCAGGTAATAGGTCGAACACATTAGGGGGGGTTTGAAAAGGTTTTGCAAAAATTAAAGAACTTAATAAAGACACAAATGCAAACAAACTAATTTAAGCTAGCATGGTTATTAAACTAGCACTATTAAAAGCTTTAGACAACATTCAAACATCAAACACTGTTACAAACTGATTAACAAACACAGTTAAAAATAATTAAATGCAACACTAACTCAAACACATAAACTCAACCTATTAATTAAATTAATTAAAAACCAAAGAAACCAACAAGCCTAATTTAATCCTATCAAATTACTTGTCATAATGGCAATTAACAAATGAATTTAAAAGTCCAATTGGCCAAAGAAAGAACACATGGTCGTGAGTCATCATGCACCCAAGTCAAACTTCAATTTCACCTTAAATTAGCCACAAAATGTGTTGACTTCTTCTCCCATGTGCACCATTTTTCAAGAAATTAAGCATGTGTCTTCCATACTCTCCAAGACCGTCCCCTCTCTCCTTCCATGCAGCAGAGAAATGATTTTATACACCAAAGCACACAATTTACGTGAACCACCAAGTGGAAATGCCAAACACTACAAGAAAAATCACAGTTACATACGGTTAAAATCCGTATATAACCTCCAAAATCCGTATATAAAATGATATTACATACGGATTATATACGGACAAAAATCCATATATAAAAGAAGCGTAGCTAAGTTATATACGGATATATCCGTATATAATTTATATACGGAAAAATCCGTATATAATTTACATACGGAAAATCCGTATATAAAATCCGTATATAATTATATACGGAAATTCCGTATATAAAATCCGTATATAATTATATACGGAAAAATCCTATATAATTTATGATTTTATAAAAAAAAAAATAGGTGATTCTGCATCTGCATTTAATAGTTATGAGTTTCAATAGCTGATAAAAGTCAACATAACTAACAAATTGCCAAAAATCATCTAATATAGATAAACATTTACAACTATTTAATAAAAGATATAATTCACTGAAAACTTTCAACATTTATCAAAAATAAGACATAGGTTTCGAAAACTTATCTTAGCTTATATAACGTAATAAATGTAATATATATAACAATATATCAATCAAGACTAACATCCCATACAATAAATATATATGCCCTGCATCCACACTATACAAATATATATTAAACAAGATTTTAACCAACTAATACAATAAAACACTAGTGGAAAAATGACTTTTTATAACGTACAAAAATGACATTTTATATCGTAGTTACTGGGGATATAGTTCTGGGCGATATAGTAAGTCTGCACATTTTATAACGTAGCAAAAATTTACGTTATAATATGTTCAACATATTATAACGTAGTTTCTGATGTACGTTATAATATGTGCAGTTTATTATAACAAATTCTGCATATTGTCCGTTATAATAGGTGGAAGATATTATAACGTAGAAAATTTTGTACGTTATAATATGTTATATATTATTACGTATATATTATTGTACGTTATAATATGTGATCAACATACCATATCATACATTGCTTAGTACGTTATAATAAATGTTTTTAAAAAAAAAATTGATTATTAAATTTGACATCCAATGAAATTATAATAATATTCCTGTATTATCATCTCATCCAATCCATTTATAATAAATATAGCTTTAAATAAACAAATTTATTGAAACTAACAAAATAGAATTCATTTCAAATATTAAATAGTTTAATATTTAATACATCATTTATACATGAAACTATATATTAAATCCAAAATATTACATTAATGTACATACACTATTTAAGTGTAGCCAAGTTTCTACTAACACTTAAAATAAAAGAAGCCCAGTTCCTTCGAATTTCTTCCATGTCTGCAGCTTCCATGGGAGATGAATCATTAAAGATCTACAAATAAAATAATAGAGTTAAAACAATATTGTAATGAATAGTTGGATAAGATGCATATCTTTCTGTACTGAAGGTACGAAAAATTTGCCAGTGATCTTTGCAATATCTGCAAAATGTGCTCATATAAAGGCCAACTAACTCTTAAATTAAAGTATAAATTTTGTCCTTTTCAACCCGTACACTAGATTTTATTAGAGTTCAATCACTGTTTTATCAATTTTGGTCCTGATTCTGTTATCTGTAGCATAGATGCACTCATACCACTTGTGATGACTAATCTGCAGTAATGTAATCAGCAATGGGTGTCTATATCACCCTACGATTCTGATGCATGGAAACCTGGATTTGGTATACTAAGGCAAAGCAACAGAACCTTAAGAAAATAAGGAAAAGTAAGCTTGTTGTGGACTGGGTTCTAAAACATAGTCTATCACAGCGACGTTTCCCTTCTATTATTTACACATCTAATAGAACTTAAAAATCATCTTTCGTTTTTTATACTAAACCAGCAACAGGAAAATTTACTTAGCATTTCTAATTCATTCCCTTCTCCACACAAAGTAGCTTGCCCTCGAAAGTAACTTCACAGTATTGGTCTCTCACATACCCAATTAGTTATTTATTGCATTCTTAGTTACTTCATTGACAGAAGATCCAGCAGAAGATATCATGTTCCAGAGTAGAATTTGAATATAGATCAATGGCTTTAGACACTTGTAAACTTGTATGAATTAAACAACTCCTTCAAGAATTATAAATTTGTGATTTAAGAAGGTGAAATTGTACTATAGGCAGCCCTTAATATCACCTCCAATCCAGTATGTATATATAAAACACTTTCAAAAGAGGAAGATTTTTCAAATAATCTTGGCTTCACAACCAAATTAATCCCCCTTTTGAGTTGTTGAAGCCATTTAGTTAACATTAGCACTCCATCTAGGATCTCAAACAACAAAAGAAACAAACAAACATAGTGAAGTAAGAAAAGTAGACAAACAACCTAAAGTCCAGATTATTGACTAGATGAGCACAGATTAATAGACAAGCATCAACCCTCTTACTTTCTCTCTTTTGCAAATAATATTATCAAGTAAATAATGGTGAGTTTCGTTCCCAATCTGAAAGTGAAAGACCAGAAATGTGTCCTATATTATATGAGCAGTGAAGTTGTAGAAGTTGTAGAAAAACGTTGACAAAAGAGCATTGAACTCACCTATTAAAAACTGGTGTTAAATTTCAAAAAGGTCACAGATTTCTTGCAACAACAATGGCAGCATCAACAAGGTACACGTTTCTTCAAGTCTCGTAATGGCAGCATCAACAATGGCAGCATCTCAAATAGTAAGACCTGGATTTGTGAGAGAAGATGTGAAAGGTTCAATCCTTTACTAGGTGACCTGGATTTGTGAATAAAGTTGAATATATTGAAGCACAAATAGAAATTCTGATTTTATCTATATTGAAATATATAAAAAATCAAATAAATAAAAAAGAATTATGTGGGTAAAAGTATATTTTTACATAATAAAGAAGCTTATCATAACCAAGTTTCTGCTCAAAGCAAAATCCAAGACTACCATACTTGAAGCCGACTTTTCATATAATAAATATTAGTTATAAGTAAATAATATGCAATCACTTTAGCTATCTTCATGAAAATAAAAGTATTCTTGGCGTATAAAAAATCATTCTACATGTGAAGGTTCTCCTGCTCCTGTAAAAGGAACTCTTCCATACACAATCTTATGCCACATTTATATATTAATAAGCAAAGGCATATGACTTAGTATTATGCTTTGATGTAAACGCAGCAAGAAAAATATACTTGAAGACTACTACTACTACTCAGTGTGCCCTGCAATAACACTCCCAACAGACTTTACTTCAAAGTATCATCACACAACCTATATATATATAGACTCCTCTGTTTTCCCATTCTTCTTCAAAGGAACAAATTCAAAGGAAAGCTCTGTGCAATTTGTTCCATTACTTTTGTGTATATTATAGGCACCATTGGTGTTAAACTAAACCACTGTCACATCTCACCTAACTTATCAAACACATTAGTTATTAAATTAATCACAGAGAATTTTGTGAAAGCACACACATACGAAAAGAAGTTTTCCTGATAAATTTAATCTAAAGGGAGCAAAAGAAATCTCTAGAGTCATATATGAATAAAAAAAGGCTAAAATAAACTGAAATAAAAATCTTACATTAACCAAGTTGAAGCAATAATAATGGCAAAGGTGTGGAAATCACTGAACAACTTGATTGTCTTCCTGTAGAGAACAAAGCATAAAATTTAAATTAGAACTGAAATATCATCTCACATTATAAGTCACAACAAATACAAACTGAAAAAATCAGCTTCCCATGGGATTGAGGATGCTATAGTAATATCGTGCATATGTATCTAAGCAGTCTACTATACAACCCTTTTTGTCTGAAATAGTTATTTGAAAGGAACCATCAATTATTTTGATAACAAAAATCTTAGTTACTATATCAACTTAGAAACTAACTTACTATAGTATTTTTTATTTTATCAACTAGCTTAAAAAGAAGAAGAATTGTTTGATAATACAGTAATGATATATACCTTATCTATTGGAATCTTAAACATCTTACCTAACTCTTCTTTTAATCTTGCTTTAATATATTATTAAGCTTAAACACAATTATTACTCTTAAATTAATATTACACACTTACGTTAGTGGATGAAACACAGGTACAATGTATATATTTGACGAATATTCGTAAGGTGTGGAGGGATATGGACATGATAACATCATGTTGAAGAGCTAATTGACCCAAATCTGATTTAATTGGAGAGTGTTGTAGGAAAGGGGATGAAAGTAAAGGTGGAGAGACAACAGCTTAATATATCCAAGCATATGCCAATGCAGTGGTTGTAAGTTCAGATTTGTGAAAGCTACACATTGAGTTGCTTTGCTGTGTTTCCTACATTGTACATAGCTTCGTCTCAACTTTAATGTCCCCTCAACTATGAAGAATAAATAGCTAAGTAGGAAAAGAAAGAAAGAACTTATACTCCAACAACAGTAGAAAACCTTTTTTATTTTTATTTCAAAGTAATATTTCCCACTTCCTTTCATTTCTTCATAAAAGTAGAAATCTCTTTATTTATTTCTCAAACTTTTCTTTTATTAATTTTTTTTTGTATCTTGGTTTTTTTCAATAATTATATTTTCTTCGATTTTTCTTGATACAAACTGCTCACATCCTTCTCCAGAGACAACCTTTCTTGAACAAATTATTATGTCAAATTGTTCTAAGGTTTAAGAAAATCGTGAAGACAAAGCTCATCAAATAAAAATACGTACAAATTATTATAACAGTAAATGGAGAGTGTATAAAATTTAATACAAATCAATATGGAGTGAGCAAATTGATTTAAGCATGGGCAGTTGAGAGAAAGAGTAGCAGAGATAATGGAAGAATACAGTTCAACATTACTATGCCCAATACACACGAGACTTAAAACACGATTTTTTGTTCTTCAAGAATCAATGAAAACTAAATTAACAGGATAAAAAGAGGGGAAAAGTGTTACAGAGAAGAATGTGAACTATAATTACCTTCAAAATTCTCCAATCCCCGCTGTGGATAAGGCTCCCTCCTCCACCTCTCTCTCGTGTTAACGCCGCTAATTTCTCCACCAAACGAAACACAATCCCCACCAATCTAAGAAATTAGTGAAATTAATAGAAGAAAAACATAACAAATTAGGGAAAAACATAAAACCTACTTGGTTAGACTTCAGAGAATTAGAGAATTCGAGGAAGAGGCAGCGGAGCTACGTGAGCGGAAAGAGGCAGCGGAGCTGCGTGAGCGGAAAGAGGCAGCGGAGCTGCGTGAGCGGAAAGAGGCAGCGGAGCGTGAGAGGAATGAGAGTGAGAGGGAACGTGAAGAGAGGAATGAGACGAACGCAATGAGACTGAGAGAAAACGTAAAGAGAGAAATGAGGGAACGTGAAAAGAGGAATGAGAGTGAGAGGGAGCGTGAAAAGAGGAACGAGACTGAGAGGGATCCTGAGATATTATAACTGATTTCTAAAAGTCCGTTATAATACATCAATAATAGGTTTTCAACTTATTTACAAGTTTGCCACCGTTTTTCATATTATAACTGATTTTTAGAACTACGTTATAATATGTCTTAAACTTATTTACAAATTTGCCACCGCGTCTCATATTATAACTGATTTAAAAAACTACGTTATAATATCTCCCTATTATGATGGATAATTTTTGTCCGTTATAATAGGTTTGTTATAAAATGTCATTTTTCTACTAGTGAAATATTTATGTAGCATTTGAATCAACACAACAAACAATTTTCTGCAGCATTTTTATATCCAAACATCAAATAATTTCCTGCAACATTTTTATCAAAACAGCAAAGAATTTTCAGCAGATTTTTTCTTATTTTCTTTTCTTAAGAGTTTTTATCTAAAATATTATGAAAAAGAAGTCAACTAATTAATAATAATTGAATCCAAATTTGCAACAAGATTATACTAAAATCACAAGGTATGGTGCATAATATTTGTTCAAACCTCTTGGTACATTCACACGTTCATACATCCAAATAAAATTAATTTTGCAGCAATCCAGTTAATACTTTTAATATAATATACTAATAATCCCAAAGGAAAAAGTTTATTACAAACCATCTAATATATATATATATATATATATATATATATATATATTATAATATTTTACACCCAAAATCTGAAACGAAAACTTATCTTAGCTTGCTATATAATATATAACGTAATAAATGTAATATATATAACAATATATCAATCATGACTAACATCCCATACAATAAATATATATGCCCTGCATCCACACTATAAAAATATATATTAAACAAGATTTTAACCAACTAATACAATAAAATATTTATGTAGCATTTGAATCATACACGTCTCTGTAGTAATAACACTTTGGACTTCAATACTAATTTAGCAACTTGTAATCACAACCAGAACAATTATGTTTGAGCTTTATCATCTTTTGTTATAGCTTTTCCAACCTGCAATGACAAAGAAAAGTTTAATGAAGTTTTGAAACACTCAAGGTAACATTGCATAACATATGATTGGCTATTCATTAACTATTCAGATGAGATGAAGTTATTTGCAAAAGAAGTTGTTGCCTACCTCTAATTGCCCGAGAGTGGATGATACATTCACAATTCTTGGAGAGTCAGATAATTGCAAGAGGGGCATAAGGGATTCTATAGTTATTTTAGCGCCATAGTAATTTATTTGCAAGCATTCTTCTGCTAATTCATATGTTTGAGTCACTGCCCTTGTTGCTTCCTCATCTGGTATCACCTGAAAACAGTGGCAGCTCAATGACACTCTGAAAATCCTACAATTACACAGAACTATTTAAGTCTCTTGCACATTCAAGAAATCTATTGAGTTGTAGTAACAATATGCAGGATAATCTAATCATTAACACTGCAAAAGAAGAGCCAATTCCAAAATCCTTAACTGTTGTTAAAATGCTTTCATAATTCCTTGACTTTGTGTTGGGCTTAACGACAAATGCAAGTTCATGAGATGAGAATTTTCCAAGCCTTTATAAGCTCTACTTCTACCATTTCAATAGTTGACATGGGATGGGATCTAGATTTTCAAATGGTCTAGAAAAGTTGAAGACTTTAGGTCTCTTTTAGACACTGCAACTTTCCATGTCTATTAATTAGATTTCAGAACACGCTTATATTCTTACCTCACGATTCACGATGACTGTAGTGATTAAGTCTCTGTCTTCAATTACAACTCCATTGATTCCCGCATTGTTAACCTGCATAGAACAACATTTCATATTGAAACATGCTAAAACAAAAGGTTACCATTTGTAAAGAATTGATTCCCTTCAAGCCATTACAAAAATTTATCCTAATCAAATGATGACTAGATGTAAAAGGAATCTGTCAAATTGATTCAATGAAATCTCTTTTTAACCTCTAGTGCCTCTACTGTCTTAAAAGTATCATTAAAAGTAATGGTTAATGCACACACCAACAGGTTTGAACAATTTTTATACAAACCCAATGAATTCGTTTAACAAATGAGCAAAAAACAGATGAATTCGTTTAACAAATGAGCAAAAAACAGAAGACTTTGGTTGGAGATGAGATTTTCATGAAAAGTTAGAAAGAGAAATAATAAGAAATATTCAAACGTCTTAATGAAACAAACTTGGAAAAATTTGATTTGTTTCCATTTATATATAATAAATTTATTTTATCTCTAATAAATATAAGATCTCAAGCATACTTCTTGATATTAGTGAGTAATATGATAGCAGAAGATAAGAGAGGCACGACAAAACAAGTTTTAGATTATATTGATACCATCTTAAAAACTATAATAAAATAATTTTGTCTTTAAAGTTTTCATTCAGTGAAGCTTAAGCACGGAAGATTTATGAGACAAACTTGAACTTAGAACAAACAAAAGAGAGAAGCATGAAAGTCTGATTTTACCAGAATATCAAGTTTACCAAATTTGGATTTGATAAAAGCTGCAAAAGCAGCTACACTTGCAGCATGAGCCACATCTAGCTGATGAAACAACAGTAGATGAGAAAGACCAGAGGCTTTGAGTGTCTCCAATGCTTGAAGACCCCTATCTTCATTCGTTGCAGTGAGTACCACCTTTATTCCTTCTGAAGCTAACTGCCTTACTATCTCTAATCCAATCCCTTTATTTGCTCCTGTCACCACTGCATACCTGATCAACTCAACCACATCCCAAAGGTCAAAGGGACTCAGAAAATGTATATTTTGAATACAACAATATAATTGGTATCTCAAACTTGTGAGAGAAAAAGCAAGAATACCTCTCTGTAGCTTCCCCCATCTTCAGTTTCAACTATGAACTGATATGCAGCTTATTACAAACCTGTTATGGTTACCAAGTTGTTATTTATGCATATCTTTGAGCTCTGAATATGAATTCCACAAATTATGGTTTCCTATTCATTACTAAGAATACCAATGCTCAAGCCGGCATGTCTGTAACTACAATCTTCTACAGTGCCTGTCGATTATGTCTTGCTTCTTTCTGTGCCAAATGAAAAGGACAAAAAACTTGAAAATAGATTTCATAGAAAAAGAATAAAATATTTACTATTCTTTCTGTTACCGTTCTTTTTCTTATTAGTCAGTTTCAATCACCACAAGTGTTATTTAAATAATTATTAATAAGTTTCTTTTTAATTTCTCAACCAGTAACAGCAGTATCATTCAAAGCCGGAATTATCCAAACAAAAAACAAAAACAAATTAAAAAGCCGAGAGACGACTATGAAGAAGATGAACACGCAAACTAACCTTTTGCAGTTTGGCTCTACTCTCGTGACCAATCCTCGATCTAGGAGCTTTGGAGGCCATTGCGAAAATCAAAACGCAAGCACGAAAAGTATCTGTTTTTTAGTGCAACAAAAGCTTTAAATCTTGGGTGATTAACAAGAGGAAATAAATGTAGAAAAAAGAAATTCGTGCAAAATAGCTTTGCGGGGAAGAAATAGAACCTTATCACGCGAGGAATTGCATAAATCGAAAATGGATGAGAGAAAAAGAGGATTAGGGTTTTTGCAATTCAAAAATTTAGCTCAATGAGAATTAAACATTACTTACCAATTAACCATGGTACCAAGGCCGCACAATGATGGTTCGAATGAGGGAAAATTAGGGTTTCAATGCGCGACCTACGAAAGCTCAACGAAAGAGAACCGAGGCTCCACAGAAGGGGAAGGAGGGCTCGACGAGAGAGAACCACGACCAGAACACTGATTTAGGAAGGGTTGAAGTGAAAGAGAAAGAAGAATAGGTTTGGTGGTGGGAGTGCCTCGACCCTTTTTCCAAACAACAAATGGTTGCAGCGCGAGTGAGAAAAAAAAGAAAGGGTTGACGACTTAAAATAAGTTAATTTTATTTATTTATTAATTAATTATAAATCCGTATAACGAATCCGTATATAATATCCGTATGTAACATTTTTATTATATACGGATTCAAATCCGTATATAATAATCAGTATATAAAATGCAATTTTCTTGTAGTGAAAGAATGCTTCAAAGACCAATGTGCAAATGGAAGATACCATGGGTGCTCCTACCAATGTGCCAAGTAAGCTAAATCAAATGAAAACAAACTCTTAAAACCTCCATTTCTCATTGCAATTCACGGCTGAAACAAACAAAGGCCAAATCTCAAAGTGGAAACATTCCTTGGGTCAAAACAAGCATCTTTTGTGTTGGTCCAAAAGTGGTAAAAATTAAATGAAGCAATTTCCTCTCTCGTACAAACTCCAAACGGTTTTTCTTCAAGAATTATGCATCCAAAAGCTTTCTTCCACTCTTCAATATAGAGAACAACTTCAAGAAACCAAAGTTAAAGTTGCAAATGAACACAAGAACAATAAACCCAAACTTCTACTCATCAACCCATCTTTAACACTACCATTTCTTCAAGTTTCTTTGCAAAAACGAAAATAATACTTAGACCATTAATTCCAGTTCTGTCCAGCCTCCATAACATCACCAAGATCTGATCCCAACCTTGTCTCAAGCTTCAAAACCGAAAAATGCAAGAAAAGAGTTAAACCCACAACACCCACACATCATCTTAAGCTCTCTTCAACCTAAAACTACATAGAACTTCATTTTTATCATCCAACCATATAGAATGAGATAAAAACCGAGAGGAACAGCAGCAAAGGGAGAGGAAAACGAAATATAAAGTTACTCAAACCCAACATCCACCATGGAAATGCAAAGACAAGCTCCAAAACTCAAACTCCAAGCACCAAGAACAAGCAAATGGAAGTGGAAATGAATAGTTTTTCACCACCAATAAGCTAAGACAACCAAGAGTAAATTAAGAGAAGAAGAAAATCTGCATCTTGCTCATTGAAATGGCCAAAAAAAGACACCCAAGTCAAGCTCTCCATAAGAGTGTTCATACAAGAAACCCTAAGAGAGAAAAGCTCAAAAACGTCCAAAAAAATGAAGTGTGTAAGAGTCTTTTTGTGTGGTTGGCTAAGGCTCTCTAAAATGCCGAGAGTTTCTCCTCCAAATGGGGTCCACAATCAATTAAAAACCCTAATCAAAAAGGCACATGTCCTACAAATGGGTCTTTTTACAAAATTGCCCCTAAAAGGGTCCAAAACACCTAATTCTAATTAAGGGCTTCTAGAAAACGAAATTACAATTTTAATTAGAATCTAAATGACTAAATGTTGAGCCTTTGAGTGTGTCACGTCATATTCCAATGCTCCAGATGATGTTTCCACAACTTTCCTGCAACCAGAAATGCACTTAATCAACTCAGAAAACCCAAATTAGCACAATTACAAATTTCCGACCAAATTAAGCAGAATTCAGAAAACGGGGAAATAATAGACAATTAGACACAATTCCTTGGTTTATTTAAGTGCAATAAACTAAATATAATTCAAGAAATAACGACTCATCAAAATAGACCACACTTAGTCTTTTGCACTCCTGGGCAAAACCAAGACGAAAACCAGGGAACTACTCAAACATGAGGGAGGTGACACAGACTCGACAGACAAACAACAAAGACTCCAAAATAGGAACACAGTTGCACAATTCTCACAAAATCTGGACAAAGAAAAGAAGTAGACAATATCCAACACAGAATCAATCAGAGAAAGCAGATACTCATGAAATCATCCAAGCAATTCAAGACATGGCAAAATGATCAATCAGCTCAAGAGGTGAATCAGAAACAACAGAACCTCACAGATGCACTATCACTGTATCTCTCAAGTGTCTAAGGTAAGAAATGTCAACTCAATGCACTCAAGAAAGCAAGCAACAACAGACTTGGCAAATCTCTAATATCAACATCAAAACATATGCATGTTCAAATCAAAAGGTCTTTTATGGATGTAATGGGGCCAAGGACATGGGAGGATAACATATGGATGAGAAGCTATAAACCAAAAGAAATAGAGGAGCAATGGGGAACAAGTGTAAACACAGTCAAATCATACCCAAAACCTCTAATTCAATCCTCTTTTTGACCTCATTATTCACAATTTTTTTTTTCATTTCATTTTTTTTTTTCTATTGTTTTTTTCATCCTGTCTCTTTTCTTTTCTCTCTTTTCAAAACAAAACTGTAAAAGACAAGATTTACAAAAACAAAACAATAAGAGGAACCAATTAGCCAACTCATAAGAATCCCTAAGGAGACCACACTTGTTTCCAAAACACTTCCAAAGCTCCAAAATTCCCTAAGGTTAAGGTAATCATGGTTTTTCACTTAGGGCTAGTGTATGAGCTTCAAAACAAAGAAATGGGGGAAAGTATAGGCTCAAAAGGGGTTATCAAAGGATCAAAACAAGGTAAGCTTATTTGGCTAGAGAGGCTCAAGAACAAAATTGCCTTTATCACTTCCAAACATGCATATCAATCAAGAGTTATCAACAAGAGTCAAGCCAAGGCATATGCGCAAGCAATCAAGAGGCATATCAAACACAAGAAAGAACATAAAGTGGCTCAAATCTCACACAGGGTAATTGTCACAATCAATTCAACCTCTCAAACATCATAATCATCTTCCCAAGCAAAGAAAAGCAAGGGATTTCAAACCAATAAGTATCAATCAAGTGAAGTGAAAGACGAGTCTACAACTTTAACACAGTCCAGAAATGAAGAGAAACATGTAAAACTGTACACAAGACACGACAAAAATAACCTAGAAAAGAAAAAAATTTAACCAAGAAAACAAAAACTAACGAAGAAAAATAAAAATCTCCCCCAATAGACCACACTTAAACTACACAGTGTCCTCAATGTGTCATAAGCATAAGATCGAAAATCAAAACAGTGAACATATCATGGACAAGTGCAATAAAAGTAGGGAAAGGGGAAGAAGAGAGAAAGAAAACTCCCCTGATCATGGTGGCAGTTGCCAAATTTGGACTATCAGGGAGATGTCTTCCACCACAGGATTCAACAAACAAGTTTTTAGGAGGAACAACTTCATCAGTACTGTCATATAATCCAGAACGAGATGTTTCTTCTTTCTTCTCCCAGCAAACTGTTCCATCAGTAGCTTTCCTTCCACTGGCAGTTGTTCAGTGTGTGACACCGGAATGGAGATCTCTGGCTCAGTCGAAGAAGTAGCAGTACACTCTCCTTCATTAATCATGATTTCCTTAATGTCAGCACCTGTATTCTCATTTAACTCTGCAGCATGATCATTAAACTCACAATTAATAGCATCTGTTATACGCTTAGAATATGTCTGTAACACATAATCAATTTCAATACAAATCGGGCAAGAACCAGATTCACAATCACATTCAAAGTTCTCAGAGAACTGTGTCAGATCAAAGTTCAGTCCTAACTCTATAGAGTTATCAGATTGCATAGTTTCCACCTCAAAATCAATATTGATATATGCATCATCAACAGAATCAAAGGTCAGTTCAAGGCTATTATCATTCAAAATTTCATCACGGCAATCATGTCCATTCAAAACAACCCTTAGACCAATGGGTTCAATGGCTGATACTGAATCAAAAATTTTAGAATGGTCAATCAGATCTGTATCAGTATCAGTCATGAATCCTATAGAATCAGTGTGCATCAAATCACAGGCATTTGAATGCATAAGCAAATCAGGTAAAGTGTCTGGAATCTCAAGTTCAGAATAAACCTGTTTTTGCTCATTGAAAATTTTCTTACCAATCTCCAAGTCATCAGCTGCATCCTCAAGGCTATCATTTAAATCAAGGTCAGTGCAAGGATAGTGAACCTCAGGTATGTCAATGTGCTCTACAGGGAATAATGAATCCACAACATGAGTGTGCACATGTCTATCAATATCAGAATCCAGAACAGGCTTAAATGGTTCAAGTTTTACCAATTCAAAAGCATTAAAATTTGCTTGAACCTCAGATACATGAGTAGGGATTTCAAGTTTACAATAAACCTGCTCGGGTTTTTCCTTTACTACCTCACTTGGATTTTGACCCGCCAGCTTGCAGAGCAACTTCTTTGCCTCTGTTGGAGTTCTGTCCATCAAAGATCCACCAGCAGCTACATCCACTAATATCCTTTCATTGTCCAGGAGCCCTTCATAAAAGTAAATCAAGAGCAAATGCTCTGAAATTTGGTGGTTTGGACAGGCTGTGCAGAGCCTGTTAAACCTCTCCCAATAATCTGCCAGGCTTTCTTCTTGAAATTGCTCAATGGTAGTGATCTCCCTCCTAATGCTGATTACCTTTGCTGCTGGAAAGAACTTGTTGAGGAATCTCTGTTGTGTTTCCTGCCAACTATCAAAAGGATACTGGTATAGGAACCAGTCTCTTGCTGCACCTTGAAGGGACATTGGAAACACTTTCATCAACACTGTCTCCTTTGAAACACCAGGAGGCCTCATCGACAAACACACCAAACAAAACTCCTTGAGGTGCCTATATGGATCTTCATGTGCCAACCCATGGAATTTGGGAAGACTCTTGATTAGCTCATATATCCAGTCTTGAGAATCTGTCATCTCCTCTATTGTAGTGCAAAACCTGTCTCAGACCTGGACTTCCACTTCAAACAAAGATTAAACCAAACATATAGAAACATAACATGGGGGAAAACCATTATTTACATAATTTGAAACTTCCAGAAACAACAACTAAATGCACAAAATACAAAAAAAATAATAAAAATCTAAAAACACAAAAATCGATAAAAAAAGTAAACCCAAACAAGACTAACTAAACATCCTAAAAGACATCACACAACACAATTGAACATGCGACACGCACACACACTAACACAACAAAAACCTAAGACCGAACCGTTGGTCCCCGACAATGGCGCCATTTTGATAAGAGGGTCGCACCTCACACAAAAGTTGATTGCAAAATTAATGCAGTATAAACTAGGAAGTGACTCCTAGGTCGTCTCTCAAGGACCAATTGTGGTTCAGGTAATAGGTCGAACACATTAGGGGGGGGGGGGTTTGAAAAGGTTTTGCAAAAATTAAAGAACTTAATAAAGACACATATGCAAACAAACTAATTTAAGCTAGCATGGTTATTAAACTAGCACTATTAAAAGCTTTAGACAACATTCAAACATCAAACACTGTTACAAACTGATTAACAAACACTGTTAAAAATAATTAAATGCAACACTAACTCAAACACATAAACTCAACCTATTAATTAAATTAATTAAAAACCAAAGAAACCAACAAGCCTAATTTAATCCTATCAAATTACTTGTCATAATGGCAATTAACAAATGAATTTAAAAGTCCAATTGGCCAAAGAAAGAACACATGGTCGTGAGTCATCATGCACCCAAGTCAAACTTCAATTTCACCTTAAATAAGCCACAAAATGTGTTGACTTCTTCTCCCATGTGCACCATTTTTCAAGAAATTAAGCATGTGCCTTCCATACTCTCCAAGACCGTCCCCTCTCTCCTTCCATGCAGCAAAGAAATGATTTTATACACCAAAGCACACAATTTACGTGAACCACCAAGTGGAAATGCCAAAGAATGCTTCAAAGACCAATGTGCAAATGGAAGATACCGTGGGTGCTCCTACCAATGTGCCAAGTAAGCTAAATCAAATGAAAACAAACTCTTAAAACCTCCATTTCTCATTGCAATTTACGGCTGGAACAAACAAAGGCCAAATCTCAAAGTGGAAACATTCCTTGGGTCAAAACAAGCATCTGTTGTGTTGGTCCAAAAGTGGTAAAAATTAAATGAAGCAATTTCCTCTCTCCTACAAACTCCAAACGGTTTTTCTTCAAGAATTATGCATCCAAAAGCTTTCTTCCACTCTTCAATATAGAGAACAACTTCAAGAAACCAAAGTTAAAGTTGCAAATGAACACAAGAACCATAAACCCAAACTTCTACTCATCAACCCATCTTTAACACTACCATTTCTTCAAGTTTCTTTGCAAAAACGAAAATAATACTTAGACCATTAATTCCAGTTCTGTCCAGCCTCCATAACATCACCAAGATCTGATCCCAACCTTGTCTCAAGCTTCAAAACCGAAAAATGCAAGAAAAGAGTTAAACCCACAACACCCACACATCATCTTAAGCTCTCTTCAACCTAAAACTACATAGAACTTCATTTTTATCATCCAACCATATAGAATGAGATAAAAACCGAGAGGAACAGCAGCAAAGGGAGAGGAAAACGAAATATAAAGTTACTCAAACCCAACATCCACCATGGAAATGCAAAGACAAGCTCCAAAACTCAAACTCCAAGCACCAAGAACAAGCAAATGGAAGTGGAAATGAATAGTTTTTCACCACCAATAAGCTAAGACAACCAAGAGTAAATTAAGAGAAGAAGAAAATCTGCATCTTGCTCATTGAAATGGCCAAAAAAAGACACCCAAGTCAAGCTCTCCATAAGAGTGTTCATACAAGAAACCCTAAGAGAGAAAAGCTCAAAAACGTCCAAAAAAATGAAGTGTGTAAGAGTCTTTTTGTGTGGTTGGCTAAGGCTCTCTAAAATGCCGAGAGTTTCTCCTCCAAATGGGGTCCACAATCAATTAAAAACCCTAATCAAAAAGGCACATGTCCTACAAATGGGTCTTTTTACAAAATTGCCCCTAAAAGGGTCCAAAACACCTAATTCTAATTAAGGGCTTCTAGAAAACGAAATTACAATTTTAATTAGAATCTAAATGACTAAATGTTGAGCCTTTGAGTGTGTCACGCCATATCCCAATGCTCCAGATGATGTTTCCACAACTTTCCTGCAACCAGAAATGCACTTAATCAACTCAGAAAACCCAAATTAGCACAATTACGAATTTCCGACCAAATTATGCAGAATTCAGAAAACGGGGAAATAATAGACAATTAGACACAATTCCTTGGTTTATTTAAGTGCAATAAACTAAATATAATTCAAGAAATAACGACTCATCACTATGTTTTGAAAATTGATTTCATGCTAGTAATAACTACTTTAACGGTCATTTATTTTTAATATGTTTGACTAACATTAAATGCAAATCGATTACATTAATTGAGTATTCAATTAAGAGCTGAGTTAGTTGTAATACTGTTACACTATTTTATGTAACCGATTACATTACTAACATAATCGATTACTTGTGTTTGATATGACAAAAACTTTAAATTGACACAATTTTTGTAATTTTGTAGACATTTGATCATTCTAAAAATTTCATATCTTACAGTTTTGATCTTAGAAAGATTTATAGATTGCACATACGCTTGATAAGTGTGAAAAATACTTGCTTTAATACTTATAAATGAGCTTAAAGTTGTAATTATTCATGTGTTTCCTCATTGAAAAGTTGTAATTAGAAGTAGGAAAGCTATGTAATAATTTGTATAGGAAATTCTACATTATTTGGAGTGTTGACTGCATTGTCTCGCTAAGCGCACGCCATTAGTCGCTCAGCCAAAATGAAGATTTTCGCCTAGTGCACCAGCACTATGCATAGTTGTGTGCTAAGCGAATTAATTAAATGATGTTGGTTTTAAAAGACGAGACAAAAGCAAAGAAAATTACTTCTGACAAACATATCACGAAAAATACTGGAGAATTTCAGAAGACGATCAGGAGACTACTTCAAGGCATCCAAAAAACATTGTATGCAAGGGATTGCAAAACTGTGTACGTTTTAGATGACTAGGAGTAACTAATTCTTTCTTTCGTTGGAATTGAATGTAATGACTGAAATTTGATGTAATTTTCCTGTTCAATATACATCTATGTTCATATGCTTTTCTTGTTTTACTTGTCATTATATGGGAGTATGATAGATTTTATATATTCAAGTTGTACTGGGAAGTAAATTTGAGTATGAACGTAAGAAAAACAACCTAAAGGAATGATGCTAGGAATAGTCTTAATTCTTTTGGTCATTTATAAAAATCAGATTTGAATGCAAGGGTTATGTTTAATTACTTAAGGAATTAATAATTGAACATATATCTTTATAACTTGTTTTAAGGGATTAAACCAAGATATGGTGATGTTAATGTTTGAATGCAAATTTTATTGTTCATAAAGTTACTGTAATGTTAGTCATGAACTCAATTCCAACGAAGTTTACTTTCCACTTTAAATTCAAATTTTAATATTTTGTTAATTTCATTACTTTAAGTTTACATGAATCAAATTTCCATTGTTATTAAATTGAGTTTGGTAAATAATCTCAATTAGATAACATAACTCAATTCCCTTGGGAGAACGATACTCTAAACTTACTCTTTATTACTTGGAACGATTTGGTATACTTGCCAAAGAACTACCAAGTTTTTGAGAGCTCCAAGAATTAAGAAGCAAAGATTGTAAAGAGCCTTGACCGATTCTTGAGAGAAGATTGAAAAACCTTGACAGACTGATCAAATCTACATTGCTGAAGCTGTATTTACTGTGATCATAAAGGAAATCTACACTTGTTGATTGTGTTGTTCCCTGTTCTTGTGCAACAGGAAGAAGAGTGAGGAGCTCTTGGACTTTGAGAGGGGATTCTCAAAGGGATACTACAACAAGACTGTGTGGTGTTGTGTGTGCAGGTGTATTCTATATTTGATTATTTGAGTGGGAAAGGTGTTTACATTATGAGAGTGTGTTCACTGTAAAACCTTTGGTGTAATTCTCCAATCATTATAGTGAAATATCCTTCAATCCTTGGTTGATTGGAAGAGTGACTGGATGTAGGCATTAAGGCCGAACCAAGATCAAAACTGTGTTTGGTCTTCTCTCCTTATCTCTTTACATTTTCATTGCATACATATTTTGCTTACTACGCAAGAAAGATTTCAAGATCATTCTATTTCTGCAAAAAGATTTTGAAAGTCAACATTTTTATAAATCACCAATTCACCCCCTCTCTTGGTGTTGAGAAACAAGCCTCATCATTTCTAACAATTGACACCAGAGTTGGTTTTCAAAAGTTATTTTGAAAAACAAATCGATTACCCTTCTTGTTTTCAAAAGCTTATGTTTCTCAAACCGTCGGTGAAGGTTCATCTACAAACAGACCATATCTGTTTGCTGTTGAAAATTACCCTTTTTTGAAAATTAGAATGAGGATCTTTCTTGAGTTAGTGGACAAAGGTTTATGGGATGTTGTTCTTAATGGTCCCTTTGAACCCACCAAATTGATTGATGGAAAACCTGTTTTGAAATTTTTTTCTGAGAAGAGTCAACAAGAAAATAGAAGAGCACAATATGATATTAAGGCTATAAATGTTATATCCTCTACTCTTACTATTGACGAGTTTTTCATGGTATCTACTTGCAAGAGTGCCAAAGAGATGTGGGAAGTACTTGAAGTAACACATGATGGCACGAATGAGGTAACGAGAGAAAGAAAGAATTTCTTGGTGCAAGAATACGATATGTTCCGAATGAAAACAGGAGAGACAATCTATGATGTGCAGAAGAGGTTCACACACATTTTCAATCACTTGATAGCTCTTGGTAAGGTCTTTGAGAAGGAGGAGATCAATATCAAGATTTTAAAGACTCTCAACAAGAGTTGGCAGCCAAAGGTAACAACCATTTTTGAGTCCAGAGATTTAACTACTATGAATATGGCTACACTGTTTGTTAAGCTTAGGAAACACGAGCTGGAGCTAGGGAGATTGAAGGAAGAAGAGGAGACTGAGTAGAAACAATCTATGGCCCTCAAAGCTACTGTTAACTCATTGACAAGTGTACCAAATCGTATCAAGTATTATAAAATGGTAAGACCAAGTATCGTTTCCCAAGAGACTCGTGTTCCTAAACAATCGTGTAATACCTTAACCAATTAAGACTAAAGAACGATTCTAATGGTTAAAGTTAAAATGCAATAAGAGTAAAATTTGATCAATTGAGGCGAAACACAAGAGTGAATGGATGATGCTGATAATATGAGATGATAATGTTGTTAGGGTTTAGATTTCATCATCCTTACTTTCATGCATATAAGAATTCATCTTCTTCATTAAATTGTTAATGTCACTCTCAAAATTACTTAGAACCCAATGTCTCGGCGTAAAATGCCTATCCTTAATTATTAGACCATAATGTCTTGCATCCCTAATAATCAATTCTGCATTATGAAAATAAGGTTAAGACAACCAAACATTTTATCCCTATGTTAAGGCAATAGTCCCTTTGGGTGAAATTCTCCAGATCCTGGTTCCTAGGTAGTTCCCAATAACAAAGAAAGTCATACATCATGCTATGAGTGATCAAAACATAACAAGCATTGAGTAAAGGAGAAAATCACTATCAATTAATGAAAGAAGCATAAAATATTTCAAAACATATCCAAATATATGAAAGTTTAGAGGTTACATCTTCCCCAACAACAAAATGAGTTTAGGTCTCCATTGTCATGGAGAAACTTAGTGTACAATGATGGAAGAATGAGATAAAAACCCTAGAAAGAGAAGGGGATAGCTTCCGCATGCCAACTCTGCCTCTAAAGGGTTGAAAAGTGTGTTTGTGAGCTTCATCCGTCAAAAGATATGAACCCTATGGCGTGCAAGTCCTTAAATAGATCAAAATTGGATCATGGGCCAACATCGCTGGCGCTCAGCGCCCTAACTAGGGGCAACCAGGTGCAACTGCGAAGAGACTGGCCCTTAGATCCCTGGCTGAGGGCAACTAGGCATCCTGTGGTGTAGCTGGCTGGCGTTCAATGCCCTAGGATGGGGTGCCCAGGCGTGCTTATGAGATGAGTAGCACTCAACGCCTCAAATGGGGGCAAGCAGGCGCACTTCCGAGACTTCCCACGCTAAGGGGCCCCTAAAAAGGGCAACCAGGCGCCCTATACCTTCTTTAGCCTTCTTTCCCAGTGCTTTTGTTGTCCCTCCTAGGTTCCAACTCCTTGATACTTTTGCTCCTCTTCCAAAACATAATAATAACCTACAAAATTGAGGGAATTAATGATAAAAATCATTAAGTATAACCTCTATTCACTTATTCATCAAATTCAACTAAAACAAGAGTTTAAGCAAGTTTCAAAGTCAAAAAGGGTTGATTTAGTATAAAAATTACATCACAGATACGGTAAATTCAACCGTTATCAGCTACTAGCAAGAAGACCTCTAAAAGGATTGAATTAAATGCAGATTCTGATGCAGACGTTTCAGATTATGAACATGATGGTAAAGAAATTTACTAAGTTTATGAAAGATAGAAATGTTGCAACTGACTTTGCAGGAAACTCTAAAGGAGGCAAAAGGAATGCAAAGATCACTACTGTCACTTGCCGTGAGTGTGGGAAAGAAGGACACATCAAGCCGGGTTGTCCAGACTTGAAGATCAAGCAAAAGGCTGATGTAAAATACACTCAAGACAGGAGGAGGAGCAAGCAGAGAAAAACTTATATTGCTTGGGAGAATAATGAAGAGGAGTCATCCAATGATGATGATCAGAGTCTAGAGGAAGAGACAAATCTGTGTCTCATGGCTGAATCTGTATGTTTTAAAAGCAACAACAATAATTTTGAGAATGAGTCAATCGAGGTCAAATATGATCTTTTGTTAGACGCATTTCAGGAGCTGCATGGAGAGGCAATGAAGCTACAGTACAAGGTTAATCGATTAAACTTTGAAAGAAAGGTCTTTGAATATCAAATCAATAACCTTGAGGATGATAATGATAAGCTTAAAAATGAACTTGATCTTACTTTGCAGTCTGCTAATAATGTTAAAACTGAAATTAAAATTGTAGAAAAAGATTGTAAAAAATGCAATGCTCATGCCGAAAAAATACAATACCTTACCAGCACATTAGCTAAGTTTACACTTGGTAGAGATAATTTAGAAGATGTGTTGAGGTCACAAGGTAGAGCTATAAATAGGCAAGGAATTGGTTATAAGGCTAAGAGTGAAAGAATTAACTCTAAGAAATTCATTGATTTAAGAAAACCTATAACCAATGCCTGTTTTTATCACAATACAATTGGCCATACTGTAAGGAATTGTTATTATAGGAAGTTTGGTGTTCCTAAAGGAAAATACAAATGGGTTCCTAAAGAACAAATTCCTATAACTAACAAACAAGGCCCCAAATTCATCTAGGTACCTACAACAAAACCATTTGAAAGTTTTGTAGGGAAGTGAGTTGATCAAGCAGTAGACAAGTGCTTAAGGATGAATATAATGGAACATATCAAAACTTCTTGAGTAACATTGTGTGGTAACAACTACTGTCAATTCATGCATTCATGCATCATTTTTTCTGTTTGTGAATGTATATTGATGTGTATGAGTGTTGCTTACATGTCTGTTAGGCAAATTTGAATGGAAAACATTTTTCTCGAATTTTAACCGATTATGTTATTAGTGAAATCGATTAGATTTTTGTATGTTTCTCTTTTTTGTGTGAAACTATGATACAAAACTAAATCGATTACAAGATTAAGAAAATCGATTAAAATGTTTTATCTGGGCTTTCTATTTTTGAAAATTTAATTGGGCTTGAAACTAAAGTGATGTGATGCACAACTTTATAAATTCTGGATTTGAAAATCCCTTGTGAAATCAGTGCTCTGACTCTTAACCCTATCTGAGCTAAAAGTATCTCTAAAATCTCAAAATCCATGATGGCCTCTTCATCTTCTTAACGAGGAAAACATCCTGCACCTCTTGGGAGGAAAGCAAATCCAGAAGGCTGGTTTAGTGATGAGGAGAAGTGTAAAGACTTTGTTTGCTTTTGGGGTTTCAAGGAAGTAATAAGGAATAAATACTTGAGTATTCTATTCTTCTGCACTGAAGGATTCACATTTCAGGAATGCTGATTTACTCTGGTCTATCTAAGTTTGTGTAACTTGAAGGAGATTATTATCCCAACCTTGTGAAAGTATTTTATGCAAACATAAGAGTTGAAGGCAATCATGTTCTCTCTCGTGTAAAGGGTGTTAACATTTGTATTGATGAAGCTGTTTGGAAAACTGTTACAGGATTTCATCCTGGTGGTATGAAATGTCATCAAGGAATCTCTGGTGTTAACAAAATGGAAATCTACGAAGACTGCTTAAGAAATTATGAAGAATCAAGAGACAATAATATCTTCAATGTTGGTAATCTGAAAAAGAATGAAAGATTGTGTGCTTTTGTGATTTCCTGGATTTTACTTCCAAGAAGTGGAAATCACACACAACTGACTATTGAAGACGTCTATTTACTACATTCTTTAAGAACCAAGATACCAACAAATTGGATATCTGTAGTAAGTGATCACATGACTAAGATCACTAGGCAGCAAGTATACCATCTTCCTTATGCAGTCTTCATTAGTAGAATTTTGAGGCATTATGGAGTGGATATTTCGAATGAAGTCACATTGAGTTACTCAAAGAAAAGTATGATTGAGAAGATGTCTCTATATAATATGGGGTTTAGAAGAGATGAAAAAGGATGGTCATTCAAGGATGAACACATTCCAGATGAAGAGAAAATTAAACCTATTGATGTTGACAAGTCCAAGTATCACTTCATACCTCAATCAGGGTTTGAAATGTTTATGGTTCGTCAATTTAAAAGATAAGATGAAAAATTGTCCAAACTACAAAAATCGCTTTCTGGTTTGCACAGAAAACTAGACAATGCATTAAAGATTAATGCTTTTGGAGGAACCTCTAAAGATGAGCTAGAGAATGAAGAAAACAAAACGGATGACGAGCTTATAGAGATATCAGATTCAGAATAGGGGTTTTAGGGTCTTAGCTATATATGTTTTGTTTTTGTTTGTTTTCTTTTGTTACAATGGCTATCTAAGCCATTGGTATTTCTGGTTGTACATTTTTTTAAAATGAAATGAAATGAAATTATCTTTTGGTACTAAATCTGTGAATGGTGATTGATTGACTGAATTGGTTGCATTGACTAAATTTGATTATATCACTGGTATGATTGCAATTGAACATTTCAATGTTACATCATTACATTGCATATTCATACTTGAACTGTGATAATGGTTATTTCACAATTATATTGCATGAGGACTAATGCTCAATTTAGCTTAGATGAAAAATTATGTAGGAGTGCTGATTGATAGCTAAGATGAAAGGGATATTTCAAAATGCACTGCAAAACCAAATCGATTAAGGGAGATTCATAATCGATTAAATTTTGTGAACTGGTTTGAAGTTTCTAAACTGCTGAAACATTTACTTTAAACCATGACTTCTGATTTCATGTGTGTTTACTCATCATAAAACTTTTTATTTGAAATTTGCTGAGTCTGGTAGGAGTTTAAGAATGATAACACCAAGTTCTTTTGTTTCAAGTTGTATATGAAATGTGCTGATATTTGTGATATTTGTTTAATACACTACTTGAAAATGTTTGAATGATACATACTCTGTTATATCTCTATCATGCAACTCTGATACTGAAATATGATATGCATATTGATAGGGGAGTTTTGTACTCTGTTACATAATTGATCACATGTTAAAAAGAGGAAGAAATTAAAATCATGTGAATATTGCTGACAGGGGGAGGATCATATTTTTCTGATAACATGTGTTGATGTATTTATGTGTGAATCAATATCTTTATGTTTCAATTACATTATGCTATATATCCTTTTTTGCTAATGCCTAAAGGGGGAGAAAAAAAATTGAACATTGAATGTGATAGTTGAATGTGTATGACATATATGTCTCTATATGTTTGTGTTTGAACGTTAAACAATTTTTGATTGTGTACTGTACATCATGGTTATTTTATTAATCATGGTTGTGCATCATCAAAAAAGGGGGAGATTGTTGAACCCAATCTCTATTATGTTGTTTTTGATGATGACAACACATTAATAACAACAACACATGAATGTTGCCTTGTCACAACAGAAAAGTGTTTTTGTGTTGTGTTCAACATTTGTGGAATATGTACATGCTTCTGTGTTATATGAACATACTTTGATAAACGCATATATTCTGATAAATGCATATGTTGGACATACTGTGTTTTTTATGCATACTATTGTGATTATGATTTGATTATATCTGTATCTGCACACTGTATGTTTCTGTGTAATGAAAACCACAAGCACAAAAACATATTTGCATGACATAATCGATTACAATGTTGTACTAATCAATTAAGGTCATCAGACAACTTATGTTTTGAACTATGGCAAAACAACTAGTTTGAATAAATTACATTAGTTGTTAAATCGATTAAAACTCGTGTGTTTGCATATATCTTTTTCAAATGTGTTGTGATGAGTTTTTGAGAAGAAAAGTTTTCAAAATCTGTTTAAGTGTTAAGCTTAATCGATTACATATGTTATGTATTCAATTAAGTCTGTTATGTTTTGAAAACTGATTTCATGCTAGTCATAGCTACTTTAATGGTCAAATTTTTAAATATGTTTGGCTAAAATTAAATGCAAATCAATTACATTAATTGAGTATTCGATTAAGAGTTGAGTTAGTTGTAATACTGTTACACCTATTTTATGTAACCAATTACATTACTAACATAATCGATTACTTTGCGTCTGATATGACACAAACTATAAATTGACACATTGTTTATAATTTTGTAGACTTTTGATCATTCTAACAATTTCATATCTTACAGTTTTGATCTTAGAAAGATTTACATAATGCACATACGCTCCAAGAATCAAGAAGTATAGATTGTAAAGAGCCTTGACCGGTTCTTGAGAGAAGATTGAAGACCTTTGACAGACTGATGAAATCCGCACTACTAAAGGTGTATTTACTGTGATCAGAAAGGAAAATCTGCACTTATTGATTGTGTTGTTCCCTGTTCGTGTGCAATAGGAAAAAGAGTGAGGAGATCTTGGACTTTGAGAGGGGATTCTCAAAGGGATACTGCAACAAGATCGTGTGATGCTATGTGTGTAGGTGTATTTGTTTCTATATTTGATTGTTTGAGTGGGAAAGGTGTTTACATTATCAGAGTGTGTTCACTATGAAACCTTTGGTGTAACTCTCCAATCATTATAGTTAAATATCCTTCAATCCTTGGTTGATTTGAAGGGTGACTAGATGTAGGCATTGAGGCCGAACGAGGATAAAAACTAAGTTTGATCTTCTCTCCTTATATCTTTACATTTTCATTGCATACATACTTTACTTACCGCGTAAGAAAGATTTCAAGATCATTCTATTTCAGCAAAAAGATTTTGAAAGTGAACGTTTTTATAAATCACTAATTCACCTTCTCCCTCCCCTCTTGGTGTTGAGAAACAAGCCTCATCATTTCTAACAAATAGGATAAGGATGTAAGGTTTTAGAGCACATATAGTTAGAAAATTAAAAGGACTTATTAGATACTTTAAATGGTCTCTTAACGAAGGATTCAAATCCATTAATACTAAACATTGATGTTTGAGATGCATGTGACTAATTACAGTGATGAAAAACAAAACCATCTGAGGACAAATTATCCATAATGGACAAAGAAACTACCATATCATCAATAAAGGAAAAAAAATCTATATAAAAGTCCTTTCCTTGAAAGAAAAAATGATTTAATGAAAGATAACATCCTTTAAAATAAAGAATTGTTTGGTGTCAAGGTTGTACAATTTGTATCCCTTGTAGCCTTTATGATAACCAACAAAAATTGATGGAATAATGCAAGAAGTAAATTTATTTCTATAAGAGAGCAAAATTGTTGCATAAGTCAAACATCCAAAAGTCTATAATCATTGATAATCACATTTGGACCCACATAAAACTTGGTATTGATGAAGAAATCTTGTTGATTTAAAAAGAAACAATGAGAAGTCAAGGATAATCTTCTAAATTTAGAAAGAGAACAAATTTGACAATTGGAAGTAGTATAATTATTTGGAATATCAAAAGAAATTTTAATACTAAAAATCAAGGGATTTCAATGAGAGACATGACCAATGTAGAATGATTTTTTAAAAGAATTGATGGACAAATCATTGTGGTTTAGTATAACACTGACAATGTTTGTGTTGTGCATGAATATTCTATTATTAGGAATATAAATGTTTCTAATAGTGGTAGTGTGCTAGTGAATCTTGGACTTCCATTGTCGATAGTTTACAAGGTTTACAATATTTAGATTCACTTCATTATAATTCTAAGGCAGTTCCTAATTTTATGACATCTAAGGAATCTAGTTTTATGGAGGAATGAAAAATAGCCTATAAATGAGCTAATATGCTTGATGAGAAGGGATATTCTAATTTTGAGGAGGATGAAGAGCCAGTTCAAACTACAAGGAAGCCTAGTCAGGGTAGGCCAAAGAAAGTTAATACTAAATCTTTTAAAGTAAGGGTTTCTAAATAGCTATAATAAGTTTTAAAGGTATTTTTGTGGATTGTGAGAGGGTTTAATATGCTAAAGAATTTGATTATCGAGCTTTATTTTTCTATTGATGTTGCATTGAGTTGTTAGCATTTATGAAGTAGAGAGCTTATAACAGAGTAATTGCCTCCAATTTTTATGGCCATATCCTTTCCCTTAATTTTCTCTTTAGTTTCAGTTATCATCTTCTTTGAATGTGGTCCATTTTTCAAGATTATTAAAATAATATAAAATAGACGTGGATAAGTGTCGTGATTCCCACAACAAATTCTTCCGACGTTCAAAACTATTTGATGGTTTTGGAGTTCTTTAATTTGTATATTCTTCGCTGCTTTGGTTACTAAGCCTACTCTTCACTTCAGAATACATCACCATTGTGTTTTGAGAGCAAGGGTTTAGAAACCATAAGCTAAGGAAGCAACAACAACAATAGCTAGAGGTTTATCTTTTCTGCTTCCACATTTCATATAATTTGAATTTTTTTGTTAAAATAGAATGACTCAATTTCTCACACCAAGAGGGGGTGTGAATTGGTGAAGTATAAAAAATAAAACTTTCAAAAAAAATTTCACCAAAAGAGATGTCTTTAACCTTTTCTTGAAACGCAAGTTAAAAGATTTTCAATGCAGCAGAAATTTAATCGAATGAGTATAAAGTATAATCGATTTAATGTAAAAGAGTAGGGATAAGAAATATCAAATGCTGAGTTCTTATTCTAGTTTGGCCAAGCCTACATCTAGTGTCCTTCCAACCCCAGGAAGCCAATGCACTATAATGATCAAAATTTTTACAACAAAGCTTTTATAGAGACCTCACGTCAAAAATATAAAACACTTATTTAACCCTCTAATCAAAATATAGGCAGTACATAAATAGACTAGCAGCAAGAATCCCCTTTCCTGTAGTCTAACCCCTTTGAGGCATGATAACAGTTGAAAATACTGTTATCTGTGATGTGATTTTGATACTAAATGCACCTTTTTCTACTTAGAAACTTGCTTGAAATCATGTTTTTCTGTTAAGTTGTGTGAATAAGAGAGTTAAGGTGGAACTTGATGATTTTATGACTAAATTCCCTTGTTTTGGCAGGAAATGAGATAATATGGAAGTAGAGCTGAAGTGCCAAGGAGATGGAGCTCAGAAAGAGCTCAAAAAGCACCAGAAAGTAGGAAGGCCTAAAGCTTGAGCGCCCTTTTTGGAGCCCTCAGCGCCAAAGCCTACCGCACACCGCCTGGGCGCCCTTTTTGGGGCGCTGAGCGCCAATTTCCTGAAGAACCACGCCTGCTTGCCCTCCAAGTGAAGCTGAGCGCTAGTTTTAGTATCGCAGCACGCTTGGGTACCCTTTCTGGGGCGCTGAGCGCCACTTTTCCTAAACCATGCCTGCTTGTCCTCCGAGTGAAGCTGAGCAACAATTGTAGTATCGCAGCACGCCCGGGCGCCTTAAGTGGGGCGTTGAGGGCCAGCGAGATGGGCCTGGGCTTCATTTCTATCTTGATTCCACTCTATTTAAAGGACCCAGATGCCCTAGGTTTTGTATCTTTCGCAGAGGAGGCACAACAACACACTCTTCCACTCTTTGAAGGCGAATTTGGATGCGGGAGCTTCCATCTTCAACTTTAGGGGTTTTTCTATCTCATTCTTCTCCATTGTACATCTAGTTTCTCTATGACAATGAGGAACTAACTTCTATTTGTTGTTGGGGGATGATGTAACCTTGTGAACTTTCATGTATTTGAATTGATTCTTAATAATTTATGCTTCTTTCATTAACTGTTAGGGTAACTCTTCTGTGATCAATGCTCGCTTTGTTTAACTTATTCATAGTGTGATGTATGAATTGCATGAGTGTCGTGATGTTCCTTACAATTCAGGTTCTTGTAGAATTATTCCCAAGAGTAGTATTTCTCAAGGATGGGGTATGAGTCTTGGTCGTCTTAATCTCCTGATCTTCAGAATTAATTATTAGGAATGCTAGGAATTGTATGAACTAGTAATTAAGGATAGGCTTTCTTCACCGATGGATCGGGTTTTAAGTAATTCAGTGAGTGACGTTTACTTTAATGAAAGAAGAAGAATTCTTATATATATGAGAGTAAACTTGGTGAAATCTAATCCAACAACATATTCATCTCATAACCTAAACCTCATCCGTCATCGCTCTGCTACTCTTCAATTGATCAAAACTGCATTCATATTTAATTTTCTGTATTTGCATTCTAAACCAATGATTTCATTCCTGTTAAGTCTTAATTAATCGAGTTATCACACGACTGTCTAGTGCTGAGAGTCTCTTGGGACACGATACTTGGTGTTACCATTTTATATTACTTGTAAGATTCGGTACACTTGCCGAAGTCTCAATAAGTTTTTGGCTCGTTGTCGGGGACTCAAGGTTTAAACTATTCTATTTGTGTGATTCTTGATTAACTTTGACTTTATTTATTTTTTATTTGTCTCTATCTTAAATTTTTTTTATTTTAGTCTTGTGTCTTGTTTTGTTTTTAGTTTTTGTGCTAACAGTGCTTTTTAGGGTTTTGTGTCTAGTTTATGCAGGATACTATTAGGACGAGAAGTAGAAAAAGTTCTAAACCTCTCCTTGAAGGATTTGAGAACAGCAGAAGGACAAGAAGAAACAGGATGTCTAGAGAACCTTCTCAAGAGACACTTTCACAGACTTCACAATCTAATTAGGAAATCATGGACAACAATGGTGGTAAACGTACTTTGGCAGATTATGCAACAGTTGTTGGCCCTCATCATTTTAATAGCATTGCAAGGCCGAGGGTCAATGTCGCATGTATGGAGATGAAGCCTGCGTTGATTCATCTAGTGAAAAGCAACAAATTCAATGGACTATCACATGAAAGTCCATATGAACATCTGACCACTTTCAATGAGATCTGCAATACTGTGAAGCTAAATGGGGTGTCAGATGATGCTATAAAGTTGAGCTTGTTTCCCTTCTCATTAGGAGGGAATGCTAAATTGTGGTTGAACTATTTTCCTGAAAATAGGTTTACTGAGTGGGAAGATGTGGTTGCAAAGTTCTTGAACAAATACTTCCCACAATCAAAGATCAATAAAGGAAAACATGAAATTTCATCTTTCAGGCAAGGCATGAAGGAGACTGTAGGACAAGCATGGGACAGATACAAGAGCTTGCTGAGAAAGACACCTACTCATGGTTTTGATGAAGCGACGGTAGTCATTCTTTTCCTTGGAGGTCTTGTCTCACAAACAAAATTGATGCTAGATGCCTTAGCTGAAGGCAATATCAAGTGTAAGACCCTAGAGGAAGCCTATGAATTGATTGACAACATGGCTATCAATGACAATGAGATGCACAGTGAAAGAGGAGCTCCACCTCAACATAAGGGAGTTCTACAGTTACAATCTCATGATGCTTTGCTTGCACAAAACAAGATTATTACTCAACAATTGGAGACTTTGACAAAGAAACTTTCTCTATTGCCAAAGGAGTTCCAGAATGTTTCACAGATTCAGCAACAACTTTGTGAATTATGTAGTGGTGATCATATTAATGGTCAATGTGCAATGCCCGAGAATATCAATGAAGAAGTTAACTACATGGGTAACCAGTTTCGTCCCAACAATTATAATAAAGGATGGAAACATCATCCAAGCATGGGACAAGGTCAATTTGGACAAACTACTAAACAATTCAATAGACCACCACAACAGCAACAACAATAGTGGCAACAACAACCCTCTCTAGTTGACAGAACTACAAAACTTGAAGAAACCCTTCAACAGTTCATGCAGGTAACTCTCTCCAACCAGAAAAGCACTAAAGTTGCTATAAGGAATCTGGAGAGGCAGGTTGGTCAATTGGCCAAGAAGTTTGAGGAGATGCCTAACAGGGGTTTTGGGGCTAATACTAAAGTTAACCCTAAGGAAGAGTGCAAGGTTATTGTGAGCGTAAGTGATGAGAGGGAAAAAGAGAGAGAAGTAAAGAAAAAAGAAAAAATTGAATTAAAAGAGAGAAAAGAAAAAGAAGAGAAAAAAAGTGAAGTTGAGAGAAAAGAAAAGGAGAAGAATGTGGAAGAAGAGAGAAAAGAAAAAGAAGAGGTTGAGAGAGAAAAGAAAAAATTGAAAAAAATTCTTCCTTACCCTAAGGAGTGTTCAAGAAAACAAAAAGAGAGACAATTAGGGTGTTTTGAAGAAATCTTCAAGAAATTGGAGATTAAAATTCCTGCGACTGAAGCATTGCAACAGATTCCTGAATATGCTAAATTTTTGAAGAAACTCCTCAAAAGAAAAAATTATCTAGAGGAGGAAACAATTGAGGTACAAGGAAATTGCAGTGTAATCTTGCAGAAGGCACTCCCTCCAAAAGTTAAAGATCCGGGAAGTTTCACCATTCCCTGCACTATTGGGAGTTATGAAATAGGGAAAGCCCTAATTGATTTAGGGTCCAATATCAATTTGATGCCCTTATCTGTGCTTGAGAAGATTGATGGTCTTGAAGTCAAGCCTACAAAGGTGACTTTGCAAATGGCAGATGGATCCACTAAGAAGCCTTATGGTGTAGTGGAAGATGTAGTGGTTCAAACAGACAATCTTAGAATCCTAGTGGATTTTCTGGTGATGGAGATGGGGGAAGATTTGGAGATCCCTATTATTTTTGGAAGGCCATTCATGAAAACAGCCAAGGTTATCATCAATGTTGATGATGGAACTATAGCACTCAAAGACCAAGAAGAGGAGGTGATATTCAGCGTCTTCAATGCTGAGCAGCAGATCCAAGTGAAGAAGACTAGTCTCAAAGCTGCATGTGAAGATGTACCAGGGACGAGTACAAAAGCTGCTAAGCCAGGAAAGAAAGGTAAAAAGTGTTTTATGTCACAAGTGAAGGAAGAAGAAAAACATAGCAAAGGAAGAAGTGTTCATCAAGACTCCCTGGAAAAATATGAAGAACTTAGACCAGGCTTACTAGTGAGATTCAACGACAAATTATGGGTCGTGAAAGAACTCAGAGCTGATGGACTGATAGATATTGAATCTCCAATTTCAAGAAGAGTAAAGAAGGTGAACAGGTAGCTACTGAAGATAAGTTGGTGTGGAGAAAGAAAGGAGAACACCAAGATCAAAGATGTGACATGAGCTTTGTTGAAATAGAATGACTTAGTTTCAATACCAAGAGGGGGGTGAATTAGTGAAACACAAAAATCAGAGTCTTTTAAAAATCTTTTTCACAAAAGGATGATCTTTCAAAAGTTTTTGAATCACAAGGAATAAGATTTTTAACTGCAACGAAAATAGTTGACTACGTCAAAAGTAAAGTCGAATTTGAAAATTAAAAGTGTAGGGATAGAGAATTCAAACCAGGTTTTTATATTGGTTTGGCCAAACTGCCTACATCCAGTGTCCTTCCAATCCCAAGAACCAAATGCACTATAATGGTCAAGGTTTTTACAACAAGGCTTTTATAGCGACCTCCACATCAAAATATAAAACACCTCTCTAACCCTCTAATCAAAATATAGGCATATACAAACAAAGAACAACAACAAGATGTCCCCACTCCTGCAGCCTTTAATCACTTTGAACAATCCTAAAAGTCTAGGATGTCGCACGTTCTCTTCCTGTAGTCACAACAGGGCAGCCACAATCTTCACAAGATTGAGAGAAGAAGTTGATCATGTATCAGACACCTCAAGTGCAACTTAATCAATCAGTCAATGCGCACAAATTCTTGCTCGTTAAGCAATCACCAAAGAATGAATACCTCGGTCTTTCTTGATGGATTCTTGGAGCTTTAGCACGTTCTACCAAAGATCAATAATCTGAAACAATTCAATCAAAATGTTAGATTCACAAAAGTCTCTACAGAAATCAAATTCGCATTTATATATAGTTTGTTTTACAAAACTGACGCTCCTAAGTCGACTATGCTACTAATAGAGTCGATTATACTCAGACAGTTATAACATTTAGTAGCAGTCAAACCAACTTAATTTATTTCGCATTTAATACAGTTGACTCACAATCAATGCTTAGTCAAAGATATAAAATATAACTGCTAGACATCACAAGCATTAACAGAATTTCAAAACATAACTAACTAAGTCGAGTAGCTTGCGCATATAGTCGACTTTGTAACACTTCAATGCAGTTTTGAAAAACTTTCTTTCCAAAAAACCTCACAGCACACTTTGAAAAAGTTTGTGCAAAGCCACGAGTTTTAATCGACTTACTTCATAATGAAGTCGACTTAAAACTGTTGTTTTGCCACATATTATAAGTTCAACAAAAGTGCATGTGGTTTTCCTTTTCTAAAACATACGTCATGCATTCACAGATAGGATCTCATGTAAAACACATTGAATTGCAGCAATGCAGAATGAACACAAACATGTTCTCAAATAATCATAAACATGAAATCTATGAACATGTAACACATTTAACAACACATGTTGTTATTAATTATGTTGTCATCATAAAAAACCAGAAGTTCTGTGAGATTGTAAGGTTTGGCTAAACCAGTGCTCCCCTTATCAACAATCTCAACAATCTGCCCCTTTTTTGATGATGCACAACCATGATTATTAAACAACCACGTTGTACAAATCAAATCATATCATATCAAAATGTATTAGAGAAAATGATCAACAAATGATCAAAATGTATCAGAGCAAACGTTGAAATATTCTCATTTTTTATTCAGAGCAAAAAAACATATTAGTTCATACCAAAACATACCAGAGTATATCAAAGCAAACAAAATGTATATCAGAGCTCAAAATGAATATCAGAGCATTCTCCCAACATTCTCCCCCTTTGTGCATTAGCAAAAAAGGTATGCCTTATGATAATGATATGCTGACAAACAATTATTCAGAGGTGCATCAGTAAATCATATTAATCAAACAATGATGCTCCCCCTGTCAAAGATGATCACATGATAAAGATATAATCTCCCCCTTAAGTGTAGGCATGTGAAATTATCTAAGATCCTATGCAATGCTTCCCCTGCCATTATGCATGTTTTATAATCAAAACCCAAATGCACAATGTAGTTTTCACAGAACATTTTAGAGCATGAATAAGCATATGACAGTATTATATCAAGACAGAAATTGTGCAAACACATCAATGAAGCATAGATACAATATCAATCAATAATCTCAATATAGTCTCAAGTAATTTCAATCAATTATAGAACAGAGATATATTGAAAAAGAATAATCAACAGTCTATGATCAATAATCATAATAGCAGAATTCCAAATCATGGAATTTATAACCCTTGTTAAACAGTAATCGAATGATCCCCAGTTGCAATCGACTTCATTGCTTTCCATTTGAGTTAATCTCCAGTTGTTCGTCCAGAAGCAATGTTTCTGCAAAACATTTCAAGATCTTTTCAGATCAAGCTTTTTAGAATCATTTGAAGTATATGAATTGTTACAGGTGTAATATGTAAGTGCAAATGTATGAATGCAATAGTAAACAGTAAAGCATTCAACTTCATACACAACATAATCGACTTAATCAGACACTATCAGATACTCAATATATAATAAACTTATGATTTCATTGATTTTAAACTGGAATTACAATGAAATTAACAAAAAGATAATAGCTTATAAAGCCTACCACAAAGAAAACTAAAAATAATAAAACAAACTAAACACATCATCACACAACAATAGACCCTAACACAAAAGACAGACTCTCCTAGTAACCCTATTCGAAATCTGAAGTTTCCATAGAATCCTCCTCAGAAGAACTGTCTTCCTTTCGTTCCTGAGCCTGATCAAACCTTCTTTCAAGATGATTGAATTTATCATTCAGAGTTCTAAACCGATTAGTTGCGAACCTCTCAAAATTAGTTTCTGGAAAGAAGTTTGTACGCTCTATATTTGTTATTGGAGTACTCCTTGAGTTGTAAAAAAAAATCCTCTTCACCTATGAAACACCAGCCTTTCATAGTCTTAACTAATCTAAGAAACATAACAGAGTTTCTGTCAAACACATTTGTGGAGTCCCAAAAGCATTTATGCTCATTAATAATGTCTACACCTTGTAGCACAAGTATCTTGGTTATGAATACAACATATGATAAATGATACGATCGTTTTAATGCTGCATATGGTCTTTGATTACTTGCCACCAATTTGTCAAAATATTGTTCTTGATAGCGTGAAACAAGTAAACATCTTCGGTGGACATCCTGTCTCTTATCAGCCTCCCTGGCAGAATTATCCAAGCGAGAAGATGAGTGATGACTGCATATTTATGCCCACATTTATGCTTTAAAATTAAAATTTTTGATGAAATTCATGTGCTTAAATGATTGATTTAAAGAGGATTTGTGATGATTGGATGTATTGTGTTTGGAAATTAAAGGGACTTAAAAAGTGAATTTTAGCGCATAAATTATTCTTGGATGTACTAATGTTTATTTGTGCAGCTGAAATTACAAGTTTATTGGTCCAAATAGCAAATTAAGACCCAAATTCAGATTTTGTTTGGAAAATAATATTCCAATAGGCCAAACAGACAGTCTTTACATTTGCACCTCATAAAATCCCTACATACACTCCTATTTTTGAAATAGGCCAAGAACCAAGCCCAAACACAACCTTTTCTCCTACACCTCCCTAAGTTTCCTATACACATCCCTCCTAAACTAGTCTCCACCAGATCATGCCATGTGGCAATCTAAAACCCTAAGTGCTATCCAACCACATGCTACCACATCACCCCCCTCTGCCACATTATCATCTTCTCCAACAATCTGAAACCCTAATTCCCAATCCAAATCCTAAGGCATCGTCAACCACCAGCAACCACCTTGCCACCGCGCCACTACAGGCCACCCCAGATTCTCGCCGTTAGCTGCCTGGTGCCAGCGCCATCTTCAACCATCACCGTCCATTCCGCGTTAGCAGGGCCGCCACCGTCAAGCCGCCATCATTGCGAGTCCTTCACGCCACCGCACCGCCAGCCGCTAGTCACTTCCGTCGCGACACAAATCGCAACCTTGAAAGCATATCACCATCTTCCTCGTGAGTTTCGTCGTGCCATCCTCCATCATCGCATCAAAACCAGACCTGCAATAAACCCAACAATCATAGAAACAAAAATCAAAACTGTTGCCGCCACCGCAAAAGACCATGGAAATCGCGGATCCCCTTCTTCTTCCTCCATGGCCGCCACCATCCATCATCTTCACCATAGCACCACCACGAACAACATCCGCGTCACCTTCGTCGTCCTCCACCGTCAAAGCCATCGTAGTCGGCATCATCAGACACCTAAAGAAAAATCCAGGCAAAGCAGCCGCCGCAAGAGTAAAGGGGAAGCCCTTTCCTTAATCTGAAAACCTAATTGGGAAGGAAAAGGGATGCCACGTGGCAGACCTTCATTGGTGAGTCCTTCTCTGGTCAAAGTCTGGTCAAACAGGGGTTCTGTTGCAATTTTGGAAAATTCAGTTGGGGCTAAAGCGGAGATAGAGGAAATTTCAGGGCATTTGTGTAATTTTGGAAAGTCAGAAAAGCTAAAAGATAAAATTCAGTTGTTGAATTAATTTAATTTGGGAATATCAACAGAAAATATCTTCCAAATAATGTTATAATTATCTAAATCTTTTAGTTATTTGGAAGATATAAGATAAAAGATTTTGGCAACTGAATATTTAGAGTCCAAGCCCAATCAAGCCTATATAAAGAGACCCAAGGGAGGCAGAAAAGGGGACTTGAATTAATTCATTCATTCACCACTTCTCTCTCTCTTATTTCATCTTGTATTCAACTCCATTCATGGAGAGCTAAGCATCTAGGGCTATTCTGCTGTAATTCGATTATGGATTCTAAGGTTAGGTTGAGTTAATGCAATTGTTTATTTTGATTATTGATTTAAGTTGTTCTCTCTCTATGTCTTTCATCTCTTTATCAAATTAAAAGCAAAGATTTTTGCATCATAATGTGTTTGAATCTACATGCATATTGATTATATGAGTTCTAGGGTTTCTAGGTTTAATTGAGAATCTACTTTGATTTAATTTAGGAACTTTCATATGATTAAATGGTTTTTACTATCAATTGAGATTGTACTTTGATTGATTAGTAATAATTTCAATTATAATCAATTGAGAATTTACTTTGATTGATTAGCTTTTAATTTGGTTAGGAGATTTAAGACTAGACATGATTAAACACAATAGGATTTGATTGAGGATGTACTTTGGTTGAATTCATTGTGAATAATCTAGAAAGGTTTTGCATTTGATTGAGAATTTACTTTGGTTAAATGCATGATCGCCTTCAATTTAATTAAGAATGTACTTTAATTAATTTGAAACTTAAATAATAATCAATTGAACAATTATTTGTGAATAACCGATGATGAATCTATCTTGGAAAAACAGTGGAATTAGCCTATTTCATCATAACTGTTTTTAAGTTTCTTATTTGTTCTTTAAACATTCTCCAAACATTCCTTTTATTCTTGAGCATTGCATTGCATTCATAAGATTGAAATATTGAAAGACAATTCCGTATTCATTTGGAGACGACTCAGGGTTACTTTAACCCTATCTACTTTCTTGAATACTACTTGGCAATATTGAAGTTGCCTTGAAAAGTAGAATTAATTTGATAGCTTCAACGACAGCGTATCAAATTTGGCGCCGTTGCCGGGGAATACGGTTAGTATTTTGAATATTTTGATTCTTATTTTTTCTGTTTTTATTTTTACCTTTATTTCTATCTTTATTAGTTTTTTTTACACACATACATTTAATTTAGTTTGAGATATTTTGTAATATTTATTCATCACTTATTTTAGCAAAACTCTTTGTTCTTGTTTTAATTAAGAATTTCTCTTGAGAAATACTTGAGGCTAGTTTGAATACACTCTGGCTAGGAAAGACTTGGTACTTAAGTTGTCCATTGTGACACACCTCTCTTTCCTAGGAGTAGACCCAAACAAAGTCTCTCTTATATCTTATTTGAAATCTTTCTCTAAAGCTAGAACAAAAGAAAAAGAGAAGTCAAGAATAGAGAAACAACTTCAAGCAGATTGCGTAGTGCATGACCAGAGCTAACCCGAGAGAATTTTATCCAATTAACCCGGAAGTTGAAAGGAATTTGCGTAAGCTGCGGAAAAGTTTAAAATTTGGGTGTTCTATTGAGGAAACACTTCTTACATCTAAAGCCATACCACCTTCATTATCTCCTGTCTCAAACATACCATTCAATCCTTTACCTTATCTTAACCCAAATAATATGGCACAAAGAACCATCAGACAGTTAGCCACCTCCCACAATACAATTATTCGAAGTAACATTGAATACCCTAATGAGGAGTGGGAATTGAGACCTGACCTCTTAAATGCCTTACCAAAGTTCAATGGGTTATCAAGGGAGAATCCACACAAGCACTTGAGACAATTTCACATGTTGTGTGAAAATTTTAGATCTCCTAAGGTCACAATAGAGAGCCATAAAATTAGAGCTTTTCCTTTTACTCTTCAAGGAGCAACTCAAGATTGGTGGTATTATCTCTCTGCAAGGATTACAAATTGGGAAACTATTGAAAGACTCTTTCTTGAAAAGTATTTTCCTACATTCAGATTATTTGTCATCCGTAGAGAAATCCAAGACATAAGACAGAGAGATAGAGAATCTTAGTGAGTATTGGGAAAGATTCAAGAAACTATGTACTTCATGCCATCAACTCCAAATGGAAGATTTTATTCTAAGCTTTTATGAAGGCTTAAGTCCTACTGATAGGTCATGGGCAGATGTTGCAAGCGAAGGATCTTTCTTAGACAGGTCACCAGAAGATGGTATAGATCTAATAGAACGGAAGGCAGTAGACAATCATCAGTATGGCACAAGAGAAAATTCAGTGACTTTGTTGAAGGGAGTGCATGAAATTGATAATGGTACAGTTGATGGAAAGAGGATAGATGAAAGATTGCATAAGCTGGAAAGTAAACTTGGCAAGATTGCAAGTTTGTTTAAAACCTCAACTCCACAAATTGCTAAGTATGGAATTTTCCTTTCAACTAACCATTATACTGATGAATGTCCTAGCTTGGTGGAAACCACTGTGGAAAACCCATCTCAAGCTTTTGCTGCAAACATGTTTGGAGGAAATAGACCATACCAGAATTATCATGATTCCTCCTCCAATAGATATCAGTACTGTCAACACCCAATTTCGCCGAGATCGCGACGAGTACAACAAGAAACCTTATGTTCCACCTCAAAAAAGGCAGCAATCTCAACCTGAAATGTCAATGCAAGATTTCATGAAGACAATAGTTGAGAAAAATTCAGAAATAAAGAAATCAATTGCAGGGTTGACTTAGAGGGTGGATAAGTTAGAGGCTAAGGAATCAAATAAACTTCCTGCACAAACAATGATCAACCCGAGAAATGTAAATGCTATTACTTTGAGAACGGGTAAGCAGGTAGAAGGCCCTAAAGGAGCCCAAGAGGATGAAGATAAAAAGAAAGAAGAAGCACAAATCGATGACAATGGAGGATCAAGTGAGCCATCACCTGAGACTACCATTGAAAAATCCAGGTTAGTATCTTCTAACTCTTCTTCTAAAAATTCTTCTTCATCTCATTCTCCACCTCCTCCATATCAGAATCGGTTAAAACCGAGAAACAAAAAAATGGAGGAATTAGATCAAGAGATTTTAAATACTTTCAACAAGGTAGAGATCAACATTCCTTTGCTTGATGTTGTTAAACAAATCCCTAAGTACGCCAAGTTTTTGAAAGAACTTTGCACAAATAAAAGGCGCATTAGGGATAATGAGGTTGTGAATTTGGGAACAAATGTGTCAAGCTTGGTTAAGAAGCATATTGAAATACCGCGAAAATGAAAAGATCCAGGTATGTTTTTTGTTCCTTGTGCTATTGGAAATTCCAAGTTTGACAATGCCATGCTAGATTTTGGGGCTTCCATTAATGTAATGCCCTTATCAGTGTTTACTTCTCTATCTCTGGGACCTCTTAAGACTACTGGTGTGGTCATTCAACTAGCCAACCGTAGCATAGTTAACCCTTCAAGTGTGCTTGAGGATGTCCTTGTTCGAGTAGACAAGCTAATTTTCACTGCAAATTTCTACATCTTGGATATGAAGGATGAAGATGGAATCAAGTCATCAACTATTATCTTGGGAAGACCTTTCATTATGACAGCACAAACCAAGATAGATGTGCATGCAGGAACACTGACTATGGAGATAGGAGATGAGAAGCTGCATTTTAATGTATTGGAAGCCATGAAGCACCCAATTGAAGAGCATTCTCTGTTTTGTATTGATTTATTAAGTGAAATTGTAAATAATTTTTCTATTAGTTTCTTGGACGTTTTTTCAACTTTTTCTCCATCTTTGGACTTTTCTTTTTCAAACATGTCGTGCCTGATTTTGGACGACAAAGGAAATTGTAAAACAGGTGATGTTGAGGACGCGGTGTCAATAGATGATACCTCTGTGGCGTCCGAGTGTGATGTTGAGGTGGTTGAGATTACCTTAGGCAGTAAAATCCTGCCATCTGTGGTACAACCACCCATTTTGGAGTTGAAACCTTTACCATCCCTATTGAAATATGCTTATCTTGAGAGGGATGGGAAACTCCCTGTTATTATATCTGCATTGCTTACTAATGAGCAAGAAAAACAACTATTACAGGTTATCAGAGATCACAAGAAAGCAATAGGCTGGACTTTGGCAGTATTCCTAGTATTAGCCCTTCATTTTGTATGCACAAAATACTTTTGGAGGAGGATGTTAAACCTGTGAGACAACCTTAGAGAAGACTGTATCCTCAACTGATGGAGGTTGTCAAGAAAGAGGTAAACAAGTTGCTACAAGCAGATATCATATATCCCATTTCTGACAACACTTGGGTGAGCCTTGTACATGTGGTTCCCAAGAAATCTGGAATCACGGTGGTCAAAAATGAGAAGGATGAGTTGATTCCTACTCGTATTCAGAATAGCTGGAGGGTTTGTATTGACTATAGGAGATTAAACCAAGTCACTCGAAAGGATCACTTTCCTTTGCCATTCATGGATCAGATGTTAGACTGTTTGGCAGGTAAGTCACATTATTGTTTTCTAGATGGATTCTCCGGGTATTTTCAAATCTGTATAGCCCCGGAGGACCAACATAAGACTACCTTCACTTGTCCTTTTGGTACATATGCTTATCGGAAAATGCCATTTGGTTTATGCAATGCTCCTAGTACATTTCAGCGATGTATGCTAAGCATTTTTACAAACTTATTGGAGCATTGTATTGAGGTTTGCATGGATGATTTCAGTGTGTATGGTTCATCTTTTGATAATTGTTTAGCTAACCTTGCAAGAGTTTTGCATAGATGTGAGGAAACTAACCTTGTCTTGAATTTTTAAAAGTGTCGTTTTACGGTGGAACAAGGTATAGTTTTGGGTCATATTGTTTCAGGAATGGATTATCTGTAGATCCTGCTAAAATTGATGTTATTTCACCATTGCCTTACCCCTCTTCTTTAGAACAAGGATGAGCAATAACCTTGACAATACCGTTTAGAAACCTTTCTCTCGTTTCTTCATCACTGATCTAGCCTACAGGATTAGGGCCTCTTGCCACGATGACTTCCTTTCCCTTGTTTCCCCAGATGCTTGACTTGGAGACGCCATAAGATTCGGATTTCTTGGATACCTTCTTCTCATTTAGGGTTACCAGAACTACACCAACCACTCTTACTAAATGCTATCATAGTTCCATATACAAGACACAATATAAAGGCGCGAAGCTCAAATCACCAATAGGCCCTATTCAAATTTTCAAATATAAAAAGCCCATGACAGAGATATCTAGTTGATTTCATTAATTGTAAAGTTAACTTCCGTATGATAGAAGGTTTTCACAAAAATAGAAACACACATACAGTAACATGTAATCGACTATGTAGTTAATCCAATCGATTAAAAGTCGTAAAAATTCATTTTCACATAAAACAATCTCAATCAAACAAACATCAATCATACATTCAATAAGCAATCATTCAAACAAATGTTATGCATGATGTAGTGATAAAATAATTGTTACCATTTGTAGATACTCAAGAACTTTGATATCATTCGGTTAGCTCATCCTTGAGTTGTGCACTGCTACAGCAGCCTCTATTATCCTACAAAACAATTTAAATTTTTCGATGCTGGTACCCATTTGAATTTAGGTCCTTGCTTGTCAGTTGCAGACAGATGTTCCTTAGGAATCCATCTATATAATCCGTTAGGAACTCCAACCTTTCTATAAAAGTAGTTTCTAACATTATGTCCAAATTTATTACAATAGAAACATACATGTGTGACAGGTTTGCTTAAATCAACAAATTTCTTTGAATTTGTCCTATTAGATTGAGCTCCCTGTCTATATACTGCTCTACCCGAGGACCTTAAAACAACATTCAGATTATCTCTACCCTGTGTAAACTTAGCTAGCGTGCTAGTTAAGTAATCAATTTGCTCTAAATGTGTAGGGCATTTTTCACAATTCTTTTCTACTGTCATAGTCTCAGTAATCACAGTTTTAGCATATTCTAAAGCAGCATCTAATTCCTTTTCAAGTTTTTCATTATCATCAATCAGATTATTAATCCTATACTCGTAGTCTTTTCTTTCAGAGTTTAATCGATTGACCTTATATTGTAGTCGCATGGCTTCAGCATGGATCTCCTGAAATGTGTCAAGCAGCATGTCGTATTTGACCTCAATTGGCTCATTCTTGAACTCTTCATCACTATCATAGTCATTTAGTCCCGAGCCAGCCACGAAGCAGTTATTTCATTCTTCTTCGCGATCACAGTCTTCATCACTTGAAGAGTCTGAGTCACTGTTTTCCTAGGCGATGTACGTGCTTTTCTGCTTTTTGTTCTTCTCTTGAGGAAATTTCCTTCTTGCTCTTTGCTTCAATTTCAAGTCAGGGCATTCAGGTTTAATGTGACCCTATTTGCCACACTCATAACAATGAACAACAGTTGATCTTGTAGCTTTCTTTGCTTTACCATTACCTACATGGTCAGTAAGCTGACTTTTATTTTTCATAAACTGATTAAACTTTCTTACCACCATGGACATCAGCTCATTGTTGTCCAGTTCAGCGTCAGATTCATCCTCAGTGGTAATATCTTTAAGGCTTTTTTGCTAGTGACTTTCAAGGCTATGGACTTCTTTTCTTCAATTTCTTCCTCTTCTTTTAGTCTTCCAAGTTCAAGCTCATGTTTTCTTAGCTTGCCGAACAAGGTAGCCATATTCATGCTTGTAAGATCTCTTGATTCAGAAATTGATGTGACCTTGGGTTGCCAGCTTCTATTCAGACTTTTCAATATCTTGATATTGACCTCTTCTTTGTCAAACACTTTTCATAAAGCCATCAGGTGGTTGACTATGTGAGTAAATCTTTTATGTACTTCATATTTAGTCTCTCTAGCCTTCATCCCGAACAGTTCATACTCCTGTATCAATGAGTTCTTTCTGGCTCTCTTTACTTCTTTTGTGCCTTCATGTGTGATCGATTATTGCTCTAAAGGAAAAAGGGTCATTTGTACAGAAACTTCAATTGTACTCCCCAACTAGATGAACACTACTCCCCATGGTGGTTATTGCTCTATTTTTGTTGAATTTTTCATTTTTTGAGATGGGTGAGTGGGTTCAATGTTATTGGGTGTGCTCCTTGCACCAATAATGAGGTTAGGTCATTGATTTCTTAAAAAAAAAAATGTCCATTTAGTTGGTTTTCTCCAACTGAGGTGAGGTGCATGACCATTGTTGTAACACCCCTTCTCGGAGTCTCATAGGAAAATTTTTCATTTTATTAATTAAGAAATATGTCATCTAATGTTGTTACAATGCACAAACTTTAAAAGGCATTTTCAATAAATAATACATCTGTCAACAAGAGGGAAAGATATACGTATAAGATAACATGCTGTCAACTTTGACCTTTGCTGACTATTTTAATCATAACTTTTTCCACAGACCTCCAAATGATGGGATTCTTTTTTTATTAGAAAATAGACTCAAACATCTTTCCAATAACTAATAATTTATAATTTTTGGACATCTGAGTAGGTGCAGTTAATTCCTTAAAGTTAACATTTTATATATTTCTACCACCTCTGACCTTTGCTGGTTGTTTTGCTCATAACTTTCTCCACAAGACTCCAAATGAGTTTATTCTTGTTTTGTTGGAAAGTAGACTCAAAGATCTTTCAAATGATAACTAGCTCATAATTGTTAGACCACTTTGGTAGATGTAGTTAATTTCCCAAAAATAATGTTTTTCTAAGCTTCCCAAACGAGTTTACTTTCAAGTTATTGTCTCATGTTTCTTATATTATTCTAATTTATTTTATTTCTTTATAAAATGTCCATAATTCAAGGTAAAATAGTGGTATAATTAAGGTGTGATGTGACTCTACTAGCACAACCCAAACACTTATATGGATTTCACCTACCTTGGTTTAAACACCTATATGAACTACTTTGTCCACAATTGAGTGGGGTAAATTGTGTTTTGATGCACTTGACACCATCAATGATCAACAACATGAGACATCCATGCAAAAACTGGAAAAAAATCACTCATAAGGACATAAAAATAACCCTGGGAGTCAAGTTCTCCCAATTGGGGAGTACAGTCGAAGTTTTTGTACAAATGACCCTTGGTAATCGATTACAGGGATCTTGTAATCGACTACCAGAGGAAAAAGGGTCATTTTTATACAAACTTCAATTGTACTCCCCAACTAGGTGAACACTACTCCCTATGGTGGTTATTGCTGTTGTTTGTGAATTTTTTTTTCATTTCTTGTGAATGGGTGACTGAGTTCCATGTGAATGGATGTGTTCCCTGCACCAATGAACACATTAGGTCATTGAATATATGGCATAAATGTGATGGATCACATCTAGATTATATGAAAGCACATAAACGACCTTTTTTTCAACAATTCAATGGCCTAACGTGTCCATTGGTGCAATAAACACCGCCCATGACCATGAAACTCACTCATCCATATGAAAAATTGGAATAAAGAACCCAATTGAATGATGAGGGAACTCCCTCTTCCAAGAAAAAAACATGACAAAGCTTTGGAGAAATAGCGCACAGAAAGCACTTCAATGGCCACTAGTGGAAAAATACCTTTCCATGACAGGGCTATTATGATGGATAAAAATTATTCATCATAATAGGTTGACCAATGGCAGAATCGTAATAAAAGTAAGATATATTATGACGTAGTTTTGTAAATCAGTTATAATATGAAACGCGGTGGCAAACATGTAAATAAGTTTAAAACATAATATTATGTAGTTTTGTTCATCCTTCATAATATGAAATGTGGTGGCAAAGTTGTAAATAAGTTAAAAACCTATTATTACGTCGATATAGACACCTGTGGAAATTTTTTGATGTATTATGAATGGGTTTAAGCAATCAGTCATAATATTTGTCTGTCTCTCTAATTTTCACGTTTCCGTCTCGCTGTCTCTAATTTCATGTTCCCTCTTACTCTCGTTCGTCTCTTCCTCTCTGAACCGCGCATTCCTCATTTACAACGAGTCGCCGCACCGCCTGTGCTTTTCTCGGCTTCGAGAACACTCCTCCCTTCGCGCGACGAGTAAGGGGGCATGTTGCTTCATGTTCTCTGCTACCAGCTTGGTACCCCCGAACACTACTGTGTGACATCACTGCGTTGGTAGGGTAAGTGTAAATTAAAGAGCCGTCGATTTCAGTTCTTTGTTTGAATCTTTTTGCTAAATGTTTTCTTTATGCAGTGTGGTTTAGGCTATAAAGAGAAGGAGAACTAGGTTAGGAAAAAGCGATTGGGCACCATTACGTTTCTCGGTTGTACCGTCGATAGGGCTCCAGATCTGGACTGTACGTCCCTTTGGAATCACTCTCCTTAAACTCGATATCAAGAGCAAAACCCTAGATCGTCATTTTTGTTATTTAATCGAAACAACGGTTCAGGACAAAGAAGGTGGAGGTTAATCGAAACGAAACCATTAATTAGTCGTTCTCTCTTATTCGTTTTTGGTTTGACTGGTTTGTTTCTCTCTTTCCAGGAATTACCCTGGACCAGCAGAGGTTGATCTTTGCTGGGAAACAGCTGGAGGATGGTCGTACTCTCGCCGATTACAACATCCAAAAAGTTATGCAAAATCTCAATTTTGAAATTTCGTGTCGTTTGGCCTTGTTAATTGTTCTAATGCTTTGAATGCGGTAATTGTTTAATTTGGTTTTTTAGATAGATTGGGGGAATTGTATTTAGCCATATACGTGTATAGGTTTTTGAGGTAGAAATTTGTAGTTTTTGAATTGATAACAATTCACATAACAATTTTTATGAATATTACAATCAGATGCTTTTTACTTTGTCGTGTCCGACTCCATGCACTTTCGTGCTGCTTGGCTGAGAAAGAGCAAGCCTCAAGTATTGTTAATTATGCTCAAATACTTTAGTCTAAATGGGGAGACTTATCATTGTGTTTTTCTCTATTTTTGCAGAGTCAACATTGCATCTTTTTTTAAGGCTTCGTGTGGTGGTATTATTGAGCCATCTTTGATGGCATTGGCCAGGAAGTATAACCAGGATAAGATGATCTGCCGCAAGTAAATTCTGGTATTGGATCTTATTTTAAAATATTGTTCTTAATTTTGAAATATGTTCTTGTGTGAAGTATAGTCAAAGCACAAAAAACCTTTTATATTTTTTAAGAAAGTCGCGTGAAACTCAATGTTGCAAGCCTAATCTGTCTACAAGCAGTGTACTGATTTTCAATATAGTCGTTGTGACAGTTATATCAAGCATTAACAGATTTTAAAACAATAACAAACTTAATCGAATACATATCGCATGCAATCGATTATGCAACAATGTTAAGCAAAGGTTTGAAAACTTTTCTCTTTGAAAAACTCTCACAGCACACTTGAAAAAAAGGTTTGTGCAAAGACACGAGTTTTAATCGATTCACCCCATAATGTAATCGACTTAAAACTATTGTTTTGCCACACAATTAAAATTCAACGTTGGTGCTTGTGGTTTTTCTCATCCAAAAACATGTGTCATGCATTCATGTAAAAAATTACATATATAACACAGTGAAATGCAATGAACAACACAACAACAACACAATCATGTTCTCATATACGCATATAACATGTAAGCATAGAACATGTAACACAAAATACACATGTGTTATTAATTATACGTTGTCATCATCAAAAACTCAGATATTACTAAGATTGTGGATTCAGCTAAACCAGTTCTTCCCCTATCAACAATCTCAACAATTTTCATATGTGTTTGTTTGAGATATATAGATTAATTGAGGATGTAGTTTATATATGTTTCATTTAGTATCAGAGTGCAATATTAATCCTCTGCCTTGTCTTGTTCACCTTTTACGTATTGCATTCTTAATCTTGATAGTTGTTTTGAAACTAGGTAGAAAGAAGAAAATGTTTTCTGAAGTTTCTGTGATGAAATGATGTCCTTTCATGTTTTATGCTAAAAGCATTAGGTATTTGTTTTAGGTATGCATTTTGGAAACACTTTCTTTTAGGACTCGACTGGAGGTAGAAGATGATTGAAACACATTATGTTTTCGCTATTCATTTTGGGCATTTTAAAGAAGAGAATGATTTAAATCTCTTAAATGTGTTTCATTTATAAAAATGTGTTTTAGTTGTATTTTTCTTCTTCCCCTGCATTTGTGTTTTGGTATTTTTCTTATGGTTCTTAATTAACGCTTGTTTTGCCTTTTATGCACACATATAAGTTTATAGGCATTTCAGTAGTAAAAAAATAGTTTTTTAGCGTGCCATATACGCTTCGATTTCATAAAAACCGAAGCATATAAAAACATGGTGGATTTTTCATAGATATGGCTAAGTTATACACCTCAGTTCCTTAACAACCAAAGCCGAAAGGGTCTGTTGCCTTGGTTATAGAGGCAACTGAGGCATAATACACTGTAGACTTTTCATCTGTAACGTTTTCTGAAAAAGGCCTACTGCCTCGGTTGGGAGGAGACCTGATAAATAAAACCCTGTCAAATCCCTCTACAACCAGTAATATACCCTTACATAGCATAAAAGAGGACATACTACTTCGGTTCTGATAAGAACTGTGGTAATATGTCCTACCAAACACTTGTAACTTTTGGAACAAAATGTTCCAACTCCACTAACTCTTTTGCCTTGGTTCTCTAGAACCAATGTCATATGTTGTTTCAGCCTCAGTTTTATCGCGAACCGAGGCGTATAGTTTGAGACATATTTTCAAAATTGTCATTTTCTAAAAGGTATAGGCATCATTTGCCATTAAAATCGATGTAGTATGGTGCTTATTGCCTCGGTTTTCTACTTAACCGAGGTAGTATCGTTTTCTGAAATTACAATTACAGAAACACAGAGAGGGTTTCATTTGCGCGAACAATTTTCTTCTTCCTCGCGACTACATTGTTCCTCTTCCCCATTTTTTTTTCCATTTTTATCTATGCTTTGATAGTAAACCAATTTGAGATTGATATAATTCTTATTTGTTGATGAGAATTCATGGGTAGATAAGGGATTATCCATGCTAATTAGGAATATACAAATTTAGGGGAATAGAATTTTGAATTGTTCGTGATGAATTGATTGATAATGTAAATTTATTTATAATGTAAATTGGTGTATATTTTTTAATTAGGGATATAAAAATTAGGATAATAGAATTTTGAATTGTTTGTGTTAAATTCGTTGATAATGTAAATTGATTGATAATGTAAATTTGTGTAGATTTTTGAATTAGGGATATATAAATTAGGGAATATGATTTTGAATTGTTTATATTAAATTGGTTGATTTGGTGATGAAATAAACTTTAGGAATCATGATAGTAATTAATGTGTTGTTTGTTTTTGTTCAGATATTGTATTTTGTGGTGAAATTTAGCTTCTTAAACGTGGACATTATCCATAGTTGACCGACTTTCACGCTTCCAGGTTCCTATTATTAAAATTTTCCTTTTAATATGAACATGTAATTATTTGTTTGCTTGAATATAATGTTTGCTTGAATATATTGTATGTTACATATGTAATTATTTGTTTGGTTGAATATATTGTTGTTGTGAATTAACCTTAGTTTCTCGTTTGAGATTTAATACAAAAATTATTTAGTATCTCCACATATTTTTGAAAAAATATACTTTTTATAAATGAATAGAGATGAGATGGTAATAACTTTTTCATAGTTTATTAATATATATAAATTTTAATACACATGTCTTAAATATCAGGAAAATGTAGTTATGTTTTGTATTGATCTTTGGGTACATATTTGATTGTGATTTATAATCACTTTCATTTCGTGTAACCTTAAGGACCAATGCGAAATGTTGGCAAAGTTTCGTGAAATTTTAGATATGTTGTTTAAAATTTATATATTTAATAAACTAAACAAAGTGAATTTTCTTGAACGAGATAGGGTCACACCTTGAATACAAAAATGATCTAAGTAATCATTCAAGATTATTGAAATTGTGTAAATAATTTCAGTAAATATGCCTATAGCTCAACATTGGATTAATTCACCACGCATCAGTGTTGAGTGTGTGAGAGGGGTAGAAGAATTTATACAGTTTGCGCAACGTAATGAGAGTTATGGCACATGTGATGAAGTGAAGTTTAGATGTCCTTGTGTCAAATGTTTGAATGGGAGGAAGTTGAACGCAATCGATATTAGCGAACATCTTATCTGTGGTGGTTTCCTACGAAGTTATACAACATGGATATGGCACGACGAATCAATAGACTTTCCAACTGTCTCTCCAAGTGAAAATGTATTCGATTCTACCATGGAAGATCGACCAAAAGAAGACAAATTAGAGGACATGATCTGTAATGTTGATGTGGAAGATTTTGCCGAAGTGCATGTGTATGAAACGATGTCCACTGATGCAGAGACTCCTTTGTATGTCGGTTCAACTAAGTTCACACGGTTGTTAGCAGTGTTAAGGCTCATGAATTTGAATGCGACCAATGGATGGACTAATAAAAGTTTTACAAAATTGTTGTCGTTGTTAAATGAAATGCTGCCAAATGGAAATACATTATCCACTCGTAATTATGATGCAAAAAAAATATTTGCCCAATGGATATGGAGTATAAACGAATACATGCATGTTCGAATGATTGCATATTATATAGGAATAAGTATGAAGTTTTGGTAAAGTGTCCAAAATGTGGGTTAATCACGATACAAGTCAAAAAACAACAGTAAAGATAGTGGACACACAGAAAAGAATGGTTCTGCTTTGAAAGTAGTTTGGTACCCTCCACTTGTAGCTAGACTTAAGCGTTTGTTTGCGAATCTGAAAGATGCTAAAAACCTAAGATGGCATGCAGATGAGAGAACAACTGATGGAATGCTTTGTCATCTAACTGATTCAAAGCAATGAGAAAATATTGATCAAGAATTCTCTCAATTTGGTCAAGAATGTAGAAATCTTAGGTTTGGTTTAGCTACTGATGGAATGAACCTATTTGGTAATTAATAGGGAATAGCATACCTAGAGAGAATATTCTAATTGGCATACAAAAGAATGGAGAGAAATTAAAAATGGAAAAGATTAGAGAAAAGGGAACTTATGACTTGAAGATGCGCCACTTGAAGGAGGCTCCAAGATAAGCATCAAAGGAGGACCGCCACTTGCTTAAGCAAGATAAGGTATGCCCAAAGAGGGACTTTGGAGACAGAATACTATCTCAAAAGAGGATTGCAAATGTGCAAATCAACTCAAGAAATCAATTGATTCAAAGGTAAGTGTACAAAAGAGACCCCTAAGCCTTATTATATAGCCTTTGGAATGAGCTTAGATGCAAGATCTAGGAGATGTAGGAATTTAGAGTGAGGAGGCCGGCCAACCAGCTGCTGTACGTCCTCTAGGAGCTTTGAAGTCCCACATTGATGAAATCTCTCCACTCCAAAGGGTTTATAAGGCAACTAGTTCTCCTATAGTTCAAAACAAGAAAACTACCTATGCTACCTTGCACTAATGCTTAGGACGCCCATTTCCTCTCCTTTTCTTTTTAAGACCAAGCCATGGAAAGTCCCACATTGCTTGTTCTTAAAGAGAAAGAAGAGTTTATAAGCGTTTATTCACAATAACTAAGAGAAAGAAATCAAAGAGGCAAATACACGCCTATGAAACCTATTTTACTTTTTTTGTGCTTTTTGTCACTTTGAAACTCTTCATTCTTGACCTATGTATGATCATATCAGTAATTTAAGTACCGATCACAGTTGTTGGCCCGTTATACTAATAGTTTACAATTTATCTCCTGGATTGTGCATGAAAAGAAAGTACATGATGTTGTCAGTGTTGATATTTGGTCCAAAGCAGCCTGGAAATGACTTAGATATTTATCTCAACCCACTAGTTGAAGACTTGAAGTTGTTGTGGATTGATGAGATTGAAATATTTGATGCCTTTGCATCTGAAACATTCATGATGCATTCCATGTTATTTTGCACCATTAATGACTTCCCAGCTTATGGTAATTTGTCGGGGTACAATGTGAAGGGTCATAAAGCATGTCCTATATGTGAAGAAAACACTATAGCTCATCAATTAAAACACGGAAGGAAGACAGTGTATATGCATCATCGGATATTTTTACAATCTAATCATCCATATCGATGGTTAAAAAAAGCATTCAATGGACAACAAGAGAAAGACGAAGCACCAATTCCACTTACTGCCTTGAAGTTCTTGAAAACGTTAATAAAGTACATCATGTATTTGGGAAAACTTCCAAGAAGTCATCTGTAACGACCCCTTGGAAAAAGAAATCAATATTCTTTAACCTTCCATATTGGTCAAAGTTAGATGTTAGACATTGCATAGATGTGATGCATGTACAGAAGAATGTGTGTGATAGTTTGATTGATACACTACTCAACATTCAGGGAAAAACAAAAGATGGAGTGAATGCTCTTTTGGATTTGGTTGACATGAAGATCCGAGAAGAGTTGGCACAAAGGGAGAATGGTAAATGTACTTATTTGCCCCCTGCATGTTACACAATGTCCTAACAAGAGAAGATAAGTTTTTGCTTTTGTTTAAAAAGTATCAAGGTACCACAAGGATTCTCTTCAAATATCAAGAGTTTAGTATCAATGCAGGACTTAAAGCTTGTTGGCCTAAAGTCTCACAATTGTCACGTTTTAATGCAATAATTGTTACTAGTGGCAATTCATGGAATTTTGTCCAAAAACGTTAGGCACACCATAACTCGATTGTGCTCATTTTTCTCGTCAATTTGTAGTAAAGTCATCGATCCTATAAAGTTAGATGAACTTCAAGGCGACATTATTATGATCTTATGTCAGCTAGAAATGTTTTCCCTCCATTCTTTTCTGACATCATGGTGCATTTACTTGTTCATTTGGTCAGAGAAATCAAGTTGTGTGGACCAGTATACTTAAGATGGATGTATCCTATTTAGCGTTATATGAAGATTTTGAAAGGGTACCTCAAAAATCAATATCGTCTAGAAGGTTCAATGATTGAAAGGTATATTGCTGAAGAAAGTATCAAGTTTTGTTCTGATTATATGACTAAAGCAAATCCGATAGGAATTCCTCGAACATCATGGTTGAATAGATACTCTACAAGTAAAAGCATCCGAGTTGTGAATGTGGTGACGTAAAATCGTGAAGAATTTATGCAAGCACATATGTACATATTAAACAACACAGATGAGATGATCCCGATTTCGCAAGCACACAAAGTCGTTGTGAAGGACAAGTATCCAAGATAATCAAAGAAATGGCAGCTCATGGAGCATAACAAAACATTCTTATCTGTTAGCAAAATGATGAAGAAGTTTTGATGATGTCCAAATCAAGTCAAGAAGTATAACTTTCAAGAAGATAATTTGAACACTTGTATTATTATATAAAGCTTTTGTAATAATTGTAATTAAGTGGTTAGGACTTAGATTCTTAGTTTTTGGTTCTATGTACTTTCATAGTTCAAATTTGATGTTTGGAGTCAAGAATGTACCGTATTAATCGATTAAGACCAGTAATAATCGATTAAATTGATAACAGCTGGAAAACTCTAGTTGGCTTTGTAATAATCGATTTAAAATTACTTTAATCGATTAGCTAATCGATTAAAATGTAAATTAATCGATTAAAAGTGACCGTTGGAGTTTATAGTCGTTAAAACTAGCCGTTGCACTCGTTTTAATCGATTAACAAAGATATTAATCGATTAAAAGCGTTAAACGGCTGGAAACGAAGAACGGAGGAGTATTTGCTTGAGTCTATAAATAGGCTCTCATTTTCCATCAACAACAACTCTTCCCTTGTTGATGGAATCCTACTTGACTTAGTCTTCCTTTTGTATCTTTATGTTTTCTAGCTTAGCTCTTAAGGAGCATGGGTTACTATAAATACCCAACTCCTCTCTTGTATTGGGACTTTTGAGCTGAATGAGAATTATATTTCTGAAATCAGAAATTATTCTCTCTTGAAAGTCAGGCTAGAGAGTCCAAAGACTCCCTCTAGCCACCTTCCAAGCACACTCTCTCTCCCTTTCATTTCCCAACTTTCACGGTGCTTCTCTCTCACGTTACCATTGTTCCAATCCGTTTCATGCTAGTGGCTTCCGCGCTCTACAGCCACGCGTCAACCTTTCTTTTGCACACACCATCGCCACATTTCATTCTCGCGTCTTCTTCTACCACGAAACAGATCTTCGTTTCTATCCATTTCAGTTTCTCGCGTCTCCCACTCCAAATCAGGTTTTCTTCTTCACAAATCTATATTTTCTCCTACCACTTCCGTTCACCGTATATCATCTTCACGGAACAATGCTTCGTTCTATGGCCTCCCCTAGGTTTTCCTTTTTCTTTCATCATTTTCTCTGATTTTAGCCGATTAAAATCACTCTTGATCCGTTCCAAACCTTTTCCACCGTTCAATCTTGATTTTGAACCGATTAATCGGTTCATTTTGAGTTTTCCCTCTTTTCTAGGGTTTTCTTGAGTCCGTTCATAGTTTAGCAGTTTTCCTTCGAGTCAGCTCTCGATCTAGAGCTTCATTTTCCATTCCGCTGCGTCTTCACTCGTCGGAGAGAGTTTCGAGGAGGTCCGGTTCATGTTCGCGCATCTTCAATCGATCTCTCCTCGGGCGTTCGTCCATCAAGTGGTATCAGAGCTCAGGTTCGAGCACGCTTAAGAGGTAAGTATCTCGGTTCGTCTCTGTTTCGAGTTGTCTTCTGTTCTTGCGTTTCGAGTTGTCTTGGTTCATCTTATTTTGTCTCGGTTTGATTCTGTTCTTTGCGTTTTGTTTCGATTCGGTCTTGTCTGATTCATATTTTGTTCATTTTGATTATGATTCGCGTTTCTGTTTTATGTCATCCTCTGTTCGTTTTGTCTCGTTGGGATTCTTTGTGTTTTGTTTCGTTCAATTTCAGAGTTGTTCATCATTTTCCTTCATTGTCTTGAGTGTTCTGATTTGTTCTGTGCCTTGAGTCATTACTTTGAGTTTTATTTTCATTTTATTCGGTGATTTCACTTTATTTGAGTTTTTATTTTCTAAATCCATTTCTGTCATGTTTTAGTCTTGTGCTTTGTTTTATTTTGTTATTCTTAATCTGAGTTTAACCTTTCAAATTTCCAATTCATGATTTGATTTGATATCTGCCTTGTTTGAATCTGGTCAATCATCAAGAGCCGTGACATTCAATTGAATGAGTTCGATGACAGATTTCAGTGGCAGCATTGGTTGATGTATCATGTGCTAATTGTGCGATTCATGATCTGAAATGTGTTTGAATGTGAATGTCATTGCACACCAAATGAGTGATGAATTTCAATTGTGAGCTCGGGTGCAAATGATTAACATCAACACTGTTTTTCACCAATTACACCGAAATTGGAATTTGCTTTGAAGAGTCTGTGAGTCATTCATACTTGGTTTTAAATTCTTTGCCAAGTTCTGATTCAAAATTTTTCCAGTATTGACTTTGTTTCATTGGCATCTATTGAGGTATTTGAATCTGCAGAATTGCATTAAAACTGTATACAATAGTGATTGAATTTAGTTTGAACTTCTGAGTTTGTGAGCCATACTGTGCATTCACTGTTTTCACTTTGCTATCAATTCTGCAATTGAGAATACATTTTTGGTCACTCAAGGAAGCCTAAACCAGTGGTATTTGAAACTATAACTGTGGCTGAAGAGTGATTAACCTCTTGTTTTCCTTTGGATTTGTTTTTTTTTAGTTGAACCATGTTTACTTTCCTTTGGCAAAAATTTGATTAAGTTGCAAAAACTGATTAGGTGATCTGTTGTGAATTGTGACTGAAAATAGCAAGTTCTAAAGTGTTATCCAACTCGTCCATTTGGCTATCAAATTGTGAAAAAAAAAAGAGCAAAGAGAACTGGTGCAATTCACAATATTGTTCACTGTTTCAGTAAACTATTTCTGCCAAAATCAAATCAGATATAACTTTCTTCAATCATAACTGGTTCAACTTAAGTCCTTTTTATTGTTTTTACTCATCTGATCTAGCTTTATTCATTAGGTTCATTTTGAGTGTTGTCCTTTTTGATAGCTTTGTTTCTTGCTTGTCTTTGTTGGTTATCTAGTTTTGTCTGCAATGCATGTGAAATCTATTCTGCCAATCTTTAATTGAAGCTTTTAATTGCTTATTTCATCTGGTCTGGAGTTTCCTTGGTTAGAGTCTGCTCTGCTGTTTGAGTGGATGTCCTGTTTGTCCATCACTTTGTCTTAGCCTAACCATTTTCCTGAATTGAGAAATCTGATTCCATTCTAGTTTCTGGAATTTGAAAGAAGGTTTGTGTGCTTGGTAGCATCTTAGGTGGTGGTGGTCTGGAAGACTCTCCAGCTTTGAACTGCCAAGGGAGAATCTCCCTTCCAAACCTTTCATTTTTATTTTTGAGTGCTTTAAACTTCTAGAGATAGACCTGATTTTTGTGAGTTTTGTGTGGCTGCATCTAAGAGCCAAATTTCTTGTTGAGAGTGTGTTCTTGTTTAAGTGCTGAAATAACTTCTGAACTTTCAATGTGCTGACCATTTAGTTGTGCAGATTTTGTTCTGATTAATACTGTTCAAAAGCAGTTTGCACGTGTGGGAAGTCTAACACAAGAATACCTACAGTGGAGAAAAAGGAGCTTTGCTACCTTCATAAACTACACCAAGTTGAATAGGGAGTTTTTTTTTCATTCTGTTGTGTAGTTTCGTGCTATATTTGTGCCTGATTAGAAATAGTTAACCATATTTGATTGAATATTATGCTTGGATATCATATGGTTTAACTGTTCCTGAAAATTGAATTTGGTTTAGCAAGTTTGGACATCCATACATTAAGTGATAGTGCTGGTCTAGTGTTATTGTTGGCTTTGCAGATTTAACGTAGGTAAACTATTTCTTTGATTCAATTCAGGCTAATAAATTGGATGTTGTAATTGTTGTTTGGAAGCTGCAATAATCCTTTAAGGGTTCAAAAACACCAATGCAGGGAGAAAGTCTAGATTAGGGCTGAGATTTGTTTTTCTGTGTTGATAATAATCCAATCTGAACTGTGCTGTTATAAATACTAATTCTTTTCTTTCTCTGGGATCTTGGTGTATAGATAAACTGCAGCATTACGTGGGATAGGAGTTTTTTTTTCTTGAAAAGCATTTAGAAGCAACACAACAATTGCACACGGTGAAAGCCAGAGAATAAATGGAGCTATCTGGAGTTTAATTGAGCAATCAGTAGCAGCCATCTGAACTGAAGGGAGTTTCTTTCACCTTAAATTGCATTTGTTTTGGTTGAACTACTCTTGCTATCATGTTGAATCTGGTATGACAGTTTTTGTACACTAGGATTAGCCAATCTGAATTCTGAACTGCATTGCATTGGATTGGTCAGAACTGATTTGTTTGAGAGTTTAGCTTGAGCAGGAAATTACTGAGAAAACAGCAACCTAAGCATTTAATTTGAAAGCTTTGAACTAAAGGGAGTTATCTAGTTTAATTGCTTCTGACTGTTTAAACTCTTTTGGATTTAAATTGTTCATTGTTGAATTACATGATCTGCTGAATTGGTGTGAATTATCTGTGCAGAGTTGTTTTTTTATTGGAATTGAAATTGTCCAAGAGTTTATTTGAGCAGCTGCAGATTATCACTAGAAAGTTTGTTCAGCCAAGAGAAAGGGAAGGCTCATTTAAGTGTAACTCCCCTCTTCCAATATGTTCGTTAATTGTCTCTGATCCAGCTTTGTACATTTGTGATTGTAGAGTTGAACCCAAGAGATAGGAGACTCCAACGTTGTCAAGAAGCAAACTGTTTTGCAGGAGTGGTGAATCAGATTCAAGAGAGAAGATTCCAGAAGCACAAAGTGGAACAACAAAGCTGAATGAAGTGGACAGGACCGTGGCAGGGGGCATGTTTTGTATTTCTTTTGTTCCATTTGATGTGTAATAGGTTGATAGGCTAGCTTTCTTTTAGTTTCATTTTTGTTGTAAAAGGGCCTTTTATAAAGTCCAAGTGTTTAGGAAGAGTCCTTGGTGCTCTTTCAAACTCTTGGCAACTTTTCTTGACTATTTTGATTTTCTTTAACATAGCTAGACAGGTGAAGGTGTCTTGTTAGCCAAAGCTACAAGCTTCACCATAGGAGTAGACTTTAATATTGATTTGATTTGTGTTTCTCGTAGGGGTCATTAGAGTCCGCTGGTTTCTTTAGTGTTTTTGTTTCTTTGATTTTTATGTTCACGTTTAGGGATGATTAGGCAAAAAGGGATTAAACTCTAAGCCTTTTCACATTAGAGTCCGAGAGTCTAGTCTTTTATTTGTGCTTAATTGTTTGAGTTGTGTACTTTGTTTCTAAAGGTGATTTTAGTTTAAGGGGTAATTAGTTAGTAGCCTAAGACATTTCTGGCAAGGCAAGACTTGGTACTTAAGCAGCTCTTTAGCTCACCTCTCTTACCTGGGACTTGTCTAAGTGAAAGTTTTGAACCCTTTAGATTAAGAAAACTTTTAAAAACAAAGATGTCTTCTTATGGTTCATATAGGTCTTCTAGGTTAGATAAAGTTGATGAAATGTTTAAACAAGCTAGGAATCTTCCATCATTTGGTAAAGACATAGGAGCATTAACATACCTAGCTTGGGAGAAAGAAATTGATAAAATAAATCATTGGTTTTATGAAGAGAGTGAATATTATGTCCTTAGCATATATCTCTCTAAGTTAGAAGAAAATGCAAGTGAGTGGTGGGATGAAAGACAATATCATGTTAGGAAAGGTAGAAAGTCCTCCATACGTGATTGGCATGATTTAAAAGCTTGCATGAGAAGAAAGTTTGTGCCTACAAGCATTAAAAGAAACCTAGAACTAATTAGGGATTGCCTTGAAAATGGAAAATCATTTCTTGAGAGTTTAAATGATCATGGGTTTCTTCGTAGAGAATTAGAATTTAGGGCAAGACTTAAAGAGATCAAGGATAAGAAAAGAGAAAGAGAGATTGAGAGAAAAGAAAAGGAAGAAAAGAAAGAAGAAGAGAAGAAAGAGAGAGAAGAAATAGAGAAAAGAGAATAGAGAAGAAGAGAGGAATTAAGAAGAGAAGAAGAAAGAAGAGAAGAAGAAAAGAGAGAAAGGCAAGAAAGAGAGAAGAAAGAAAAGGAGAAATTGTTACTGATGACAAATCCTATTCTTTCAAAGACTGTGGGACCTAAAAGGGAAGGTTTCCAAATCTTTACTTCTTTTCCAATAATTGATTACTTTTCAATTTTTGACCTCTCTTTCAAACCAATTGTCATGAAAACATTTTCAAAATATGACAATTCAAATCTTGAGTTATTGTTATCTTTAAGAAAACAATTAACTCAAGATAAAATTGAATTTGGACTTCTAAAATTTTCAAAGATTACAAATCAAAGTATTAGAAGTTCTTATTCTCTTGTTTTTAAAGAAAAATTCTTTCTTGGATTAATATTAACCGAAGATATATTTGATGTGTATTGCAGATTCGTGTTTGATCCAGGAGGAAGAAAACTAGATCTAAAAGAATAAGGCCACTCCAAGATGGCCATGCTCCCAAAGATTGTGTGGAGCTTCTTCATAAGGCGATTGCCAGATATGAGGACAAATCTTTTCTTAAGAGGGAGGGCATGATGGAATCCTACTTGACTTAGTCTTCCTTTTGTATTTTTATGTTTTCTAGCTTAGCTCTTAAGGAGCATGGGTTACTATAAATACCCAACTCCTCTCTTGTATTGGGACTTTTGAGCTGAATGAGAATTATATTTCTGAAATCAGAAATTATTCTCTCTTGAAAGTCAGGCTAGAGAGTCCAAAGACTCCCTCTAGCCACCTTCCAAGCACACTCTCTCTCCCTTTCATTTCCCAACTTTCACGGTGCTTCTCTCTCACGTTACCATTGTTCCAATTCGTTTCATGCTAGTGGCTTCCGCGCTCTACAGCCACGCGTCAACCTTTCTTTTGCACACACCATCGCCACATTTCATTCTCGCGTCTTCTTCTACCACGAAACAGATCTTCGTTTCTATCCATTTCAGTTTCTCGCGTCTCCCACTCCAAATCAGGTTTTCTTCTTCACAGATCTATATTTTCTCCTACCACTTCTTCTCGTTTCATCCATTTTCGTTCACCGTATATCATCTTCACGGAACAATGCTTCGTTCTATGGCCTCCCCTAGGTTTTCCTTTTTCTTTCATCATTTTCTCTGATTTTAGCCGATTAAAATCACTCTTGATCCGTTCCAAACCTTTTCCACCGTTCAATCTTGATTTTGAACCGATTAATCGGTTCATTTTGAGTTTTCCCTCTTTTCTAGGGTTTTCTTGAGTCCGTTCATAGTTTAGCAGTTTTCCTTCGAGTCAGCTCTCGATCTAGAGCTTCATTTTCCATTCCGCTGCGTCTTCACTCGTCGGAGAGAGTTTCGAGGAGGTCCGGTTCGTGTTCGCGCATCTTCAATCGATCTCTCCTCGGGCGTTCGTCCATCACTTGTGCTCTAGTACTAAAAAATCATTGAGACTTGTGTGTTCTTGTTCGGCTTGTGAAACTCGTGTTTGTGGAGCTGGTGAAGTGCTGCTATGATGACAGAGGAAATAGTCGGTTCATCCTTGGTGTTTCTAAGGAGGTTTTCAGAAGAGGAAGTTCATCCTTCGTGAAGTATTCGGAGGAGGTGTTCATCCTTTGTGAAGACTCAAAGGAGGTTCAGGTTCATCTCTTGTGGTATCAAGAGAGGTGGTTTCTAAACTTTTACAAATTGTTTCTTTGTGATTGTAATTTGTAATTGTTTTGTGAGTAGTAAACTGTTTATCTTGTTTTGAGATAAGCGACTGGACGTAGGATTGGTAAGATCCGAACTAGGATAAAATCATCTGTGCAAATTTCTCTCAACCTTACTCTCTTTATTTGTCTTTATTATTTGCTTGGTAGGTTTAATTGAGTAGAAATTAAAAGGCACACGTTCGTATTAAAAACCCTCTTGGTTTGTTATTCCACGTTGCAAGCACACAAAGCCGTTATGAAGGACAAGTATCCAAGATAATCAAAGAAATGGTAGTTCATGGAGCATAACAGAACATTCTTGTCTTGGTTCAAATATGAAGTTTTGAAAGAATCACGGTCTTCTTAGACTTTGTTGTGGCTACCAAATGGTTTAAAGTTTGATGTTGTATGTTGTACAGGCTATAAAATCAATAATTGCATATTTTATACCAAGACTTTGGATGATAAAACATAGTACAAAATAGTGGCGTCAGTCTTGAAACTGAGTCACTACAATTTTCCACATCCAAAGATCAAAATGATGTAGTTGGATCAATGAGATATTATGGTAGAATAGAAGAGATATGGGAGGCTGATTACACTAAGTTTTTTGTTGCACTGTTCAAATGTAAGTGGGTTGACAATAGGAGTGGTGTCGAAATACATGAATCTGGTATGACACTAGTTGATTTTAGAAAGGTTAGTTATGGAGAGGAACCGTTTATCATGGCATATCAAGCAAGTTAGGTTTTTTATGTCAAAGATCCTACGTCTGACCATTGGTATTTCGTTCTTCAAGGAAAAAAACAAATTGAAGATAAAGAAGAGAATCTAAGTAATCTTCATATTGCTAACAACCATCCATTTAAAACGACAATAAATTTGGATTATGACCCTCTAGTTGACGATGTACATGCAATTCGGGAAGATCACAATGAGGGAATATACATATGACCAATCCATTTGATTATGTATGAATTTCATATTTATGTAAAAATTTATGGCTTTTGTTAAATAATATATGTTACTTTATAAGTCGTTTATTTATCTTATTTATTGTGACTGATATATGGCTGAGGCACCACATTCATCAGGGGATGAAGTCCCCACTTCTAGACCCACTAGAGGAGCGACGAGGTTGAGACAACTTTTACTTAGGAGAAACGTAGGTGAAAGGACACCTATCATTATTGACGTGGTCATCAGAGTAGCATCTAAACCAAATCCAGATGTTTTTAGGTCTTATCTTGGAAGTACTAGCCCATGATCGTATCTTTATCCTTACCCATCATTTGATCATGTATCTGAGGTTGATCAGAATTTAATCTGGCAAGATCTATTGGTAAGTTAATCAATATTGCTCCAAATTCTAGTTTCATTATATTGATAAATTTGTATTGACATAAGGTTATTATTTTCTTTATTGCAGATGACATTTGATATTCCAAATGTTGCGAGCCTAACGAGTAGGTGTTTATCTACAATTGCCGAAAAATTTTGGGGTTTTAAGATAAAATTGACGTCAATATATATCTTCAGAGTAAAAAGAAATGAAACTCCATGTTCAAAATATACAGAAATTCACAAAGAAACTTGATGTCAGTTTGTACAACTTCGTACATCCGAGTCGTGGAAGGTAAGTGTAGGTAAAATCATTTAATTCATCATCCATAATTTTATATCATAACAATTTTTTCATTATCTCACAAGAAACAAGGTCTAAAGCACAAGGTATAAGTGCTCAAAATAAAAATTCACACTTACTATCTCGTGGTGGATACAGGAAGTTTTAGGAAAAAATAATCAAGTAAAAGTCAAATAGTAGGCTTCCACTTTTTGAGGGTGGTGACCTTCCTCCTTGTTCTTCACCACCATCTTGGCACGAGAAGTGAAAGTTAGCCTGTCTAAAATCATCGGGCTCTTACACTTCTAACAGTGCTAAAGAAATATCAGAAAGAATTGTAAGATGTCATTTCTCTTATTTTGACAAGATTTTTGTTATATATATTAGGTTTAAATCCTCGGATGGTCCTCATATTTGTATGAGAATCTTAAGTGGGTCCTCATATTTGCAACTATCTCAATTGGGTCACAATATTTGTCAAATTGAGCCAATTTTGCCCTATCCGTTAAGTTTTTACAGACGGCGTCAAAGTTTGTTGATGTGGTGATACTGATCTGTGTGATCTTATTATGTGGAAATAAATTTTAAATTATGACATGGAATTTGATAACCCTTGTTACCACATCATCATCCTCTCCACAAAAACCCATCACCGTCCATGTCGCCTTGCCGCAAAGCCACCTCCTAACCCTAATTCGTCCTCCTCCATCAACCTTCATCAGAAACCCTCCTCCGCACCGCCGTTAAGCTTCAATGCATCATCTTCTTTGTAGCACAAACAAAGTCTACCTTGCCTTCAATGCCTCAGGCAACCGCCATCATCAACAATGCAAGACCTCACGCCACCACTCAATTTTCTCCACTACATCAGACCATCACCGAAACGACAACAACACCTCCATGGCCGCTGCGATTCGCAAATCTCCACGAACGCATCCATAATCTCTACAAGAAAAATCGCAAGCCTCTTCCATGGCAATCTCCAAAATCCAAAAATCGTAATGGACGGAACCTTTCCACCATAATCTCCTCACGTGAATCACCTGCAGCAACCACACAATAAAAACCCTAATAGCAACTCTGTAATGTTCGCTCCAACATTCATCTGCTTCACCAGGAACCTGAAAACGCAGAAAAGCAAATCAAAATCGCGACAAAAATGGTCGTTGTGATTCACAAATATTTACGAGCCTCCTCCATGGAAATAACAAGAATCTCGAACTCGTAGAGTAAGGGAACCCTTCCGCCACCATCACCTGACACACAGACCTGAGGAAATCAAAACAGAGACACCCCCAAGAACCAACCAAATCGCAACGTTCCTTCTCACTTCACCATTATCGCAAGAGACTACCGCGAACAGATAGCCACCCCAACGTGAGTTCAGTTTCACCGCCAGCATCTGTGCAAGCAATGTCATCGCGAGATCAATTCCACCTTACAATCAATCTCCTTCACGCCTCCACTACATGTGACGAAACAACCTTTTCCTCCCCTCTATAGAATGAAAAACCCTAATTTGCCATGTCATAATTTTTTAATTTAAATAAAAATTTCACCTAATTAAATAATGCACATCAACATAAACACGTCATTATAGTTTAACGCCATTTGTGAGAACTTAAAGGACAGGGCAAAATTGACTCAATTTTACAAATATTATGACCCAAATGAGACAGGTTCAAATATGAGGACCCACTTGAGATTCTCATACAAATATGAGGACCATCCGAGAGTTTAAACTTATATATTACATAGATCTTTGAAATAATTTTGAAGTTTTGTTATGTTACAGGACTCCTTGGTTGAGCAAAGCTCCCAAGGTCAATTCACTCAAGAAGGTCGTCAGTATATTCTTGCCACTGTTATTGGACGACTTGAGCACTCAGGACGAGTACGTACTGCTGGAACTGGCATAAGCGTTAGACAATTCTTTGGGTCTTCCTCGTGTCCATCTTCATACGGATTTAGTCAAGAGTATGAACAAAGGCTGAAGTAGGACATCACAATGGAGATCAAAAAGAAGGTCAAGGTAGAGTTGTATGATGATGTCGCTGAAATGGTTATGCGCCAATTCTAGCAGCAGTTTGAGAGTTAAGGCATGCATTCGCAACCATCCTCTATAGCGGAACATGTTGTGCCTAGGTAAATAATCATTTTTGTTTATTAATTTACTTTTTTTATAAGGTAACATTTAATTTGATAGGTAGAAGCGACAAAGGAAGTTGTTCAACTCCCGGTGCCCTAAGGGACGACATGGACGACACTCGTCCATGTCAGCTATATATTCTACATCCTACTTGGACCATGCTAGTGGCTCGTGGCACAGTCTTTGAGGTAGCCATTGTAGTGCATGGTATGGAGCTAAGAGAAGATGAGGTGAAGGTCACGGTCGATGAAATTGTCGTACCAAATGGGTTTGTTCCTCTAATTACAGATGAGATGGTCACTGCGGCACAGGCATTTCAGTCTTTTATTGCTTGGCCTAAACATTTGGTTAGTATTGTAATCGAACCCCCGGTATGGACTCCTACTATATACTTCTGAATTTTAAACTTTACTTCTTATTGACATCAGAACATAACTATTTTTTCATGTAATAGCAGACGGGTCAAGAGGAAAGTTCTACATTGAAGAAGATTCATTTATTTGAGGACGACCCTCTTGGTGCGTTACACGAGCTTTTTAACATCATTGCAAATGCGTCGATGATTGTTCCATGGGATTCTACTATATTTGGAAGAAACTCTGATATCCCATTATACTTGCATCAACAAGATATTCAGGAGCTTGCGTCGGGGAGAGAAGAGCTTAATATTACACTCGTTCAGTTGTGGATGATGTAAATTTATGAGCACTTATTTATATAAAATTGATTTGTCAAGTTACTTATATCAGGTCATTTATTGATTTCAGGTATATTTTTTATGTAAGTAACAAGATAGGCTTCAATGATGTATATGAGTTCATTGACCCCCAAATGACTCACGAAGGAAATAAATTTAATGACATCTAAGCATACATCACTGGTTGTTTTGCAATGGGGAAGGAGATATATTTTATCCCTTATATACTTAGGTAAGTGAAGTTTGTTAACTTTAAAGTTTCATTTATGATTTTAGTGTATAATTATTAAGTTATTACCAATTTCAAGCGCCATTGGCAGCTACTTGTGGTGTCCATACTGGAGAACATTACTATATGGTTTTGTTCATTGCACAAGTCTCCTCCCTACCCTCTTAGACAAGTAGTGGATTGGTAAGAACCTCAATGTTTGGAATTTCTTTGTTATATAAATGTATGCTAAAGCCATTTCTTTAATAGTTCCCTTGCAGCACATATGATGTTGTCTGGGAGATTAACTGCTAGAGCTAAAATGCTTGCATGGTTGGCCCTAAAGGTTTGATATTTTAGTCCATACTTTGTTACAATTTGTACCATTATAATGATGTTACTTAACATTTTATAATTATGATGATATCTTGGAGTGTAATTGACAAAGCGGGTCATATGAGTGTGGTTACTACATCATGTATTGCATGATGACCACTATTTGTGCACGTGTTACCAGTGAATGGGAAATGGTAATATTTTGGTTTGAATTTTATTTTTAAAATAGTTTAGAGTTCATATACACTAATTGAAATCATTGTGTTTTATGCAGAGATTCATTTTTACTACTTCAATTCCAAAGAAGTCCCTTAAATACATAAGGAAATAACTTGCTAAATAGGTAATTCAACTCTATAATAATATGGAGATATTAGGATAAAGTAAGTTTTACCTTAGCATATTTATGATTACATTGAATTGATTTATGCTTCTAAAAATTGATTTATGATTACATTGAATTTATGATTACATTGAATTGATTTATGTTTTAGTATAATTTTTATTGAAAAAATATGCTTCTGGATTGTTTTGGATTGCTCTGTAAAGTTTAATATATGTAGGTTTGTTTCTGCAGTTGGGAATATTGCAGAAACAGACTTGTTCTTAATAAAAAAAACAAGGGAATACGCCTTGGTTGTGACTATAACCGAGGCAAAAATCCCTCTATGACATCGGTTCAGGTCACAACCAAGGCAGAAAAGCTGATGAAAAAACAAAACAAAGGTTTAATGTTTCGGTAGATCCCTTTTTTTGTCCAGAATCTCAAATAGGTCATCTACGTATTCGCTGTCTCAATTGAGTCCTTATTTTTGAAAAATTCAAACAAAGAGAGATTTGTCGTCAAATTGGACAAATGTCGTTAAATTGGCACATACATGGCATGATGACGGTAGTGTTTTAAATGACGTGGCAAGGGTTAAGTTAGTATGACATGGATTTTTGTTTTTTTTTAAATTAAAGGAATTGAGAAAAAATAATTAAACTGAATTGTTTCGGTAGGGATTAGGGATTTTGTTCGAGAGTTTTAGGGTTTGTCAAACATTCATTAATGATGAAAGAGGAAGTTAATGCTAGCGGTAGGGGTTTGTTGGCGGTGGGCGTTGACGACAACGTTGGCAACGGGTGTTGGCGGCAGTGTTGACGACGGACCTTGACGGCGGTGTTGCCTCTTCCCACGTGGTGGTGCTTCCTTCTTGAGTAGAAAAATCTCGAGACTTTATCTCGAAACAAATCTTACAATTGGATAAAACTACGTATAATTCCAATCAAAATATCAAACTTTTCCTCCAAAACCATCATGATTTCAACCTGTTTAAATTTAGGCATATCAGAACATATGTAAGATTAATACTAATTTATCTTTCATGTAAAATACAACTAAAAACAGTGCTAGAATTTGAGGCCTCACAGTTTCAAGAGAATCAACACCCAAATATGAAAATTTAGTTTATAGAGTCAAAGTGGTTTTGTTAATAGAAAGCTCCTTTACAATTGTGCATTGGACAATTTGCAGAGTTTTTGGATGAGCCTTCATCTAGTAAAGGGAACATATAAGAGAAGCCATTGTTGAAAGTTTCTTCAAGCACATCTCGACAATCACCGTCAACTTACTCCCTTCCGTCAACGAAACCTCCAAAAAGTTCCAAACCAATTTCAACCAAATTTCTTTTAAAGAAACAAAAATAAAAATGAAGGATATGGACGATGAGGAAGAGATCCAGTCTCATCTGTCGCCGGCGAGCGAATCCCCGATATCTTCTCTAAGGGCGAACGGTTGAATAACGCTAACTCTTGGAATGCTGACACCATTGAATAGTTTGGCATTAGCGCTTCTGATTCAACAACCGTCGAAGGGGAACGATGAGGGAGTAGGCGGCGGAGGAAGGGAGGATTGCTGGAGCGGAGGTGCAACGATGGTACTAATTGACTCGTGGGGAGAGAGGTATCTAGACGAACTCAGATTCCAAAGGAACCCTAATTTGAGGAAGCACTCAGATTTCTCTAATCCCTAATTTTCATAAACAATTCATTTTAATTAACTTCTCTCAATTTCTTTAATTTTAATAAAACAAATATCCATGTTAGATTAACTTAACCCTTGCCACGTCATTCAAAACACTATCGTCAGCATGCCACGTATACATCAGTCTAACGGTGTTTGTTCAATTTGACGGCAAGCCTCTATTTGTTTCAATTTTTCAAAAATAAGGACCCAATTGAGACACCGAATAAGTAGGGGACCTATTCGAGATTCTGGACAAAAAAAGCGACCTACCGAAACATTAAACCAAAAAAAAAACACTCTACTGCCTTAATTCAGGTCCCAACCGAGGCAGTAGCGTCTCACATACTGCCTCGGTTTAGTAGGAACCAAGGCCTAAAGTTTGTAAATAAAAATAAAAAAAAGGAAAACACTATACGACTTCGATTACACATGAACCGAGAGGCAAAATCCTACCCTTTTCGCCTCGATTATGAACTGAGGCAAAGAGCCTGCCCCTTTTTTCCTCGCCTGTATATATCTCGGTTGCAAAACCGCTGCCTTTATAGTTTCCCTTTATTGCACTAGTGTTTTATTGTTGTTATGTTTGGAATATATGCAATTAAATTAAAATTATATGAAGACATGTGTAATTTATGTTAATATTTAATGTTACGTGTTTATCATATCAGTGATAAATATAATTTTTAACAATTAGAGAGTAATCACGACATCTTTGATTGAACTAAATTATATTATAAAGGTCACATTAATGAAATATTAATTGTAATTAATTATATGTAATTTGATGAAATATATCCAAAAGAATTTTCTTACATTTGTATGATTAATTAGGATAAAATATTTACTATAATACTTAATTTTCCCACAGGAATTAGGAAATGTGACATAATTAATAAATTTATTGATAAAGACATGTTTGCATTAGTAAAACAAGACATTTATTTTAGTCTCAAATTATGATAATGAACATGATTTTTGAATTTGCAGCTTCTCAATCTGTAAATATTTCAAATATTAAGTGTGGTATTCGTGAGTTGAAAGGTGATAATTATAAGGTTTGGAAGGAGAGAGTTCTTCTTCATTTAGGCTAGATGGACATTGACTATGCTATTAGGAAACCAGAACCATCGGGTATTACTAAGATCAACATTCCAAATGTAATTGATCTTTATGAGAAATGGGAGAGGTCAAATCGCTTCTTCGTAATGTTCACAAAGACCAACATTTCTACTATGATCTGGGGTTCAATTGAGTAGTATGAGAATGTCAAGGATTTCCTAAGGGCTATTAATGAACAAGTTACCACATATGATAAATCTCTTGCCAACACCCTTATTATGTAGTTTTCATCCTTAAAGCTCACTGGAATAAAGGGAGTGTGTGATCATATCATGCACATAAGGTACATTGTAGCTTAACTAAAAGCTTTGAACTTTACCATGTCTGATTCTTTCCTACTACATTATATGTTGTGCACCTTGCCTCACCATTATCTCCCCTTTAAAATCTCTTACAACACACATAAGGATAAAGGGTCTATTAATGAATTATTGACCATGTGTGTTCAAGAAAAAGAAAGGTTATTGATGGAAGAAGGGGAAAATGTGAACTTGACCACTTCTTTTAAGAATAAGAAGAACCAAGCTAGTAATATGGGAAAGATTCCTGCTCAGCCAGTTATTAAAAAGAAGTTCAAGTGTTTCTTTTGTTAAAAGATGCGACACATGAAGAAGGAATGTCTAAAGTTTAAGGATTGACTTGAAAAGAAAGGTAATTTGTTTGCTTTTGTCTGTTGTGAATCTAATATGACTTACTAATTTTGGGTCTTATGTGGATTGCATTAAGGGAAAGCAAACTAACAAGCCCAAACGAGGTGCTAAGAGGAATTCAAGTTTACTAGAAATTATTCATACATATATTTGTTGTCTGGATATGGATGCAAATAGTCCAAAATTAAATTTGTTTTCTTATTTCATATGTGAATGACATTTTCCTAGGAACCAACAACAAAGGTTTGTTATATAAGGTAAAACAATTTATCTCAAAGAACTTTGATATATAAGGATATAGGTGTGACATCTTATGTCATAGGCATTAAGATCCATAAAGAAAGATCTTGAGGTATTTTGGATCTCAAGAGACCTATATCAACAAAGTTTTAGAGAGGCTTAACATGAAGGATTGTTCACCAAGTGTAGTTCCCATTGTAAAGGGTGACAAACTTGAATTAATTCAATGCCCGTAAAATGATCTTAAGCTGGAACATATGAAAAATATTCCATATGCTTCAACTATTGGAAGTCTTATGTATTGATGACAAATTTATGAACACCGAAAAACAGCGCCACAAACTTGTTTAACAATCGGCAAGTGAGACCGAATCGTATCAAGTAATAAAACAAGGTAAGACCAAGTATCGTTTTCCCAAAGGACTCACGGCCTAGTTTAGCTATATGATTTGTTGATTATTTAAGACTTAAGAACAAATTGATTGTAGGTTTTAAATGCAAAAGACAGTAATTAAACATGTATGCATGAATTTGATCAATGGAAAAGAGGAAAACAAACACTTTAATGAATTAGATGGATGAGTATGTTGTTGGGGTTATCAATTTCATCTTATCCACTCTCATATACTTTTAGGAATTCATCATTCTTTTCATCAATTGCTAATGTCACTCTCTAAATCACCTTGCAAGAAGGCCTATCCTTAATTACGAGTTCATACAATTCCTAGCATTCCTAGTAATTAGTTCTGAAGTGCAGGAGCTTAAAGGCAACCAATATGCTATTGGGAGAAATTCCCCGGATCTAGATTTCCCCATACGTTCCCATATCGACAAAATCAATAATCATGGCAATGAATGAGTTAAACAAAGCAAGCATTAAGCAAAGAGGAAAAACCCTAACTAATGATGAAAGAAAGCATAAGTCTTAAAATAAGATGTTAAAACAAATTCCATATATGAGAGTTTCACAAGACTACATTGATTCCCCAACAACAATACAAGGTTTAGTTCACCATATTCATGGTGAAACTAGATGAACAATAATGGAAGAATGAAAGAGATAGAAAAACCCTAGAAAGAGAAGAGGAGAGATGTCACCATCTCCCAATCTACCCCCAAGGGGTGAAAAGTGTGTTTCTGCTTCCTCCCAGCCAAAGATACAAACCCTAGGACGTCCTAAAGCTTATATACTATTCTAAAATTATAGAAAATTAGGCCCAAGCCCAAAATAGTGCCGCTCAGCGGTAAACTACCGTTCAGCGGTAAGTGCGTGAGTTGTTTTCTTCCCCTCAGCGGCCAAATCACCCCTCAGCGGATCCAACGTGACTGCCTGAGTGCCGCTCAACGGAAAACTGCCGCTGAGCGGCAGTTGCGGCTTCTCCTTTTGCACTTTTTAATGTCTTTTCTGATTCCATCTCTATTCTTCTTCACTTCTTTCACCAAATTCACCTTAAAACCTGCACAAAAACACTGAAATCAAGCATAAACCTGTCCAGCTCTCTTATTTCTAAAAATATGACCAAAAGCATGATTTCAAGCTAGTTTCTAAGTGTTAAAGGTTGCTTTTAGTATCAATTTTAAGCATGAAAATAACAGTTTTTCAATTGTTATCATGTATGCTCAAGTTTGTACTAGAATTGACATTGCATTTGTAGTTGGAGTTTTAGGAAGATATCAGAGTAATCCAGGTGTTGACCATTGGAAAGTTGTAAAGAAAGTAATGAGATATCTTCAAGGAACAATAGATTTCATGCCCATGTATAGACGAACTGATAATTTAGAAGTGATAAGCTACTCTAATTCAGACTTTGTTAGTTGTGTTGATACTAGAAAATCTACATCTAGCTATGTTTTAATATTAGCTTGCGGAGTTGTATCTTGGAGTGGCAAAAAGAAAACCGTGACTGCTACTTCTACTATGGAGTTGTTTCTTGTTTTGAAGCTACTTCACATGATGTATGGTTGAAGAATTTTATATTTGGGTTTAGAGTTGTGGACTCAATTGTTTGGCTGTTGAAGTTTTATTGTGATAACAATGTTGTTATTTTTATGGTTAAGAATAATAAAAGTGGAAGTCAAAGTAAGCACATCGATATTGAATATCTAGCCATAATAGAATGTGTTAAAGACAAGAAAGTGGTCATTGAACACGTTAGCATTGAGTTGATGATTGTTGATCCTTTAACTAGAGGCATACAACCAAAGAATTTTAAGGATCATGTAATGCGAATGGGACTTGGTTCCATGATTTGACGATCATTGTAAGTACTTTCATTTTGATAAAACTCTTATCTAGTTTAATGTTTTCTCATTTATTTTGTCCACATAAAACTTTGAGAAAACTCATTTAATTGTGACCTATAATAGACATATGGTTTATTCGTTAGAGTTAAGAGCTTATGATGTAAGACTTAATATATTTTTATACATGGTAGATAATACTTATTATTAGAGGAACTGTTACTGTGATTCATATATTTGGTTTCTTATTATGTTTGATGGTTGGATAAAGTCCAAGTAGGAGAGTGTTAATATTTATGCAATAGAGAGGTTATAAGAGAGTAATGGCCTTCGATTTTTGTGGCCATATCATCTCCCTTAATTTTCTCTTTAGTTTGAGTTAGCATATTCTTTGAATGTGATCTATATTTCAAAAAATTTCAAACCGTTTCAAACGTGTGTGCATAGGTTTGTGATTTCTGCAACAAATTTTTCCATTTTTCCAAACTCTGTGATGGTTTTTAAGTTCTTTAAATTGGATATTCTTTTTTGCTTTGGTCATTGGGCTTACTCTTCACTTTAGAATGCATCACCATCATGTTTTGAAAGCAAGGGTTCAGAAACTAGAAGCTAAGCAAGCAACAACAACAATGGCTGGAGATTGGTTTTTCTGCTTCCACATTTCATATAATTCGAATGTATTCATATGTGTTTGTTTGACATATTTAGATTAATTGAAGCCTGTAGTTTATATGTTTCATGAGTTACTTTTTTCATTTATGTATTTACTTAATTTTTTTCATCGTAGGATTTTTTCCTATATATACAACATATTTTTATCATGTGTTTGTGTGATTGGTCCATGTTTTTTTATTCTTTTTTGTTTTTGTTTTTTTTTAAAAAAAAAAATCTTCCTGATATGACAATGATGTCTAACACGAACTTATTAGAAAATAGAATTTGAGAAACATAAAACAATACTTTAAAGTAAAGTATCAACGTAGAAAATTGAGCAATCAATATAACTATATATGAATAAGAATAAGAGATTGATTGGATAATAAAAATTTTATTACTATGTATAAGATTGAAAATTTGACAAATAGTTTACATGAGTAACAGCAACCGAATCAATGTTCCAACTAACTTTAAGCAAAGGATTAACAAAAATGGTAGAAAAAAAATCAAACCATTAGATAATGGGGTAGCCTCTTAAAATAGACATAATCATTTTACTAAGAACAATTGACCGTGTAACATTTGATGTTAAACCTAAAGGAGATTCAACAATAGTTAGTATTTTAAGTTGAAAAGAGAAATATATTTTCCTTCTTAAAGGCTACAACAAAGTAATATTGGTCGTATTATTACTTGTTTTTAGATTCTAATAAATAAATTTAAAAATTGTCACTACTCATTATTAGTTTTACAATTTTGCACAAAATATTTATTTTATTTTTGACATCCCAATTTGATAGCAATGGTGAATATTTTTAGTAAAATAAAATTGATAATGGCTATGAGAGAAATCTTGCATATTGCGGATGGTGTTGCTGGATACGATGATATGTCGTCTATTGGAATTGGAATTGAACAAAAACAAAAAGCAAATGTGGTTGTAGATTTTTTTTTTTATGGTTGCATAAAGAAAAAAAAATGTACAATAGAAAACTTTGTTATTAAGTTTTTATTTTTCCTTAGAGAAATTTATATTTCTCTTTTTGGTCAATTTAATTATTTACAATAGAAGACAATTGAAGATAAAAATAAATTTATTCTTAAATTATTAATGTGTGGGACAAAGTTATTTCAAATCCAATTAGCTCTTTACGAATGTGGACAAATGCTTCATAAAAGCTATCAATAACTACCGTGGAAAAAAAAGTAGAGGAAAGAGGAAAGTGAGTACAAAAACACATGACTGCCAAAAACTATACTGTCATTTGAAATCCCCTTGTCTTTAGCATGGCATATCATATGGTATGTCATACAAAGTCTATTGTATGTTATACATTACCTATGCGGCTTTACTTGCCAGGCCTCTCTATCCTTCTTCACCATCTGAATTGAAATATGCCCAGGTATCTTATTCTTATGCATTTAAGGGAAAGTAAGCATACTAATAACACCTCTGTGCAATGACTTATTCGTGATAACAAACAAAGAACCTACTCAAATAAATGCCCAATTGAAACGAGTGAGGGATCCTTCTCAAGTTCAACAGTTCCAACTATAGAAGTGCTTCTGTTCTTCAAAAATCGGCTGTACCATTTTGCAGAGAGCTTTGGGTGTCTCTTCAACTCTGGATCATCCCTATCAACATAGTATAGGCCAAAGCTAGATTTGTATCCATCCAACAACTCGAACAAATCCAAGAAAGACCAGGCAAAATACCCCTTTATGTTTAATCCATCTCTGACAAATTTTGGGGTGATGCAGAATATCAGAGAACGCATCAGAGGTGTTTATGGGAACACTTACAGAAAAAATAAACCACTGTATTATAATCTAATGATAACTACTTGGTTTCTTCTAGTTCAAGGATTTGTGTTCTGTTGCTTGTCAGTGTGTGTTCTGGGCATGTTTGATAAATTATTTACATGAGTCACTTCTCAAGATTAGTCATAAACAGTATAGTTCAATAGACTAGTTATCCATAATTTAGATTCCAGAGTCAAAAACAAAAGCTAGATGGAAGTGATTAAAAAAACAATGATATATTTATTACATGAATTAGAGCAGTGGTAACATACCTCAAGGCATCGAGCACTACACCAATATATCCATGCAAGTATTTCACCCTTGACACGTCTTGTAGTGATGAATCGCTTGCTGTCCGTTGACCTAACAACCCAAAATTTAATCAGTAACTCGCTCAATCATTTAAACTTACCATCTTCCACATGAGTAAACTAGATATCATCAACAGGATTTCCTAATTTACGATTGATACATAAGTATTAGTACATAAGCAGGAATGAGCAAGATTGAAAAAAAAATGCCTAATGTAATCAAGTTGCTTTGCTTATAGCAACAGAACTATAATCCCAAGCTTAATATGCAATCCGTATAACATCAAAGGTTGATTTTACTATACAGTATTCATTGCAATTATACGTAATCTAAGAGAGAGAGGGAGAGAGAGAAACCATTTTCATGAATGAATATAGGAGGATTGCCATAAAGGAGCTTGAAATTATTCAATTCTTCCCGCAAACCCCACGGTGTGACAGGGTACTGAGTCAAGTAAAAGGAAAAGTCAGTTATTTGCACAATGGATACTCTAAAAAGTAGAACCAGTTTACATGACTTTATACTTTATTGTTACCTCTTCATTTGAAAATAGATCCAATCCTGCTGCAAAACCAGAAAAATGGCAAGTCATTAGACTGATAAATCATTCTTCAACGTTGCCCAACTTTATATTATTTTTTTTATAATATCCAATAGATCATTAGGTTATGTAAGGGGTATTACATTATTGTTAGAGTGAAATGGTAAATGTGCGAAACTTAAAAAGTTGAACAAATCCATATGTAATGATACCACCTATGATCTAAAAGATTAAGTGTTTATAAGTACTTCTTTCATTATATACTGTACATTCATACTTAAATGTTTAACACTTTAATCTCTTACTAAATTCACTATCCTTTAGCCTGAAGAAGTACTTACAAAACTTTGCAGCCATGTCAGCGTTGAAATCTCTCAATTGGTTCTTAAGGGTGTCAGAATTGTCTGTGATATTGATGTTGGTGTAGTGAATGACTCCTATAAAGTCAAATGAACCCTTGACTTGTTCAGATTCACGAGTTGTGAAAGCCGGAATTCTTACGCCTGCATTTGTCTTCATGGAAATTGGATAGTCTCCATATTGCAAGGGTTCCATAACCCTGCAATAGCAAAGCATACTTGTAAAGCTGCCGTGTTTATTATTCTAGGAAATATTGGTATGTCCAATTAAAGAAAGCAATCTTTAAGAAGATAGAATAGCATCAGAATAGGTTAACCATAGAAAGTCATACTTAATGGAACAAATTAAGAACAAGGAGAAGAAAAAAGTAAAACAAACCAATTGTAGGGTCTGTTGCTTACCAACCAACGAAAAAGTCACGGGCTCGTTGAGTTGCTACCCTGTCTTTCTCTGTATTTGTTTGAGGAAAAAACCCAAACGAGTAGACAGAGATACCAACATATCCATGTTGTTTGTGCTGCAATGTTACATAAGTTTCTTAGAAAAGGAGAACATTAACGCTAAGTATATTTGCTGAAGATTTTGCCATTTATGTAAGATTAGATGACATACCCTGTATTTTCTCCGGTACAATCTGGCCGCTGAAGAGTGAGCTAACAAAATATGATGAACTGCCAAGTAGGGTTCATATGTCGAGTTGCCCCTATTGCTCTTTATAGCACAAAATGGGGGAGAACATCGTTGAGGTGGTGAACTTCCCTGATCATACCCACCAAAGGAAAAAACGTTGGGTTCGTTGACAGTCGTCCAATACAAAACTCTGTAGCCAAACTCTCTAAAACATACATCAGCATAGTATGTGAAGTCTCTTCTGCATTTAATCCAAGTAACTTATCAATTAGTATTTATCGATTGAAAAAAATTAATTTGACAATCCACATTTTCTTTTACTTCCCTTTATCAATTTAACAATTCTACGTAAAAATAAAATATAAATTAAATTATTAAATTACAAAAATTAATAAAAATAGAGGTGGCACAAGAGTATAAATTTGAAAAGGTCTCAACCTATCGGAACCCTTTATCGATTCAGTTCATAATTTATTGTAACGAACTTGTATGATAGAATTTCCAAATAAGGTGCGAGAGATCGGAGGCATACATGATGTGACGACTAACCCATCCTCCATATTCATCTTCAAGAACCTGTGGAAGGTCATAGTTGTGTAGTGTGACATGTGGTTGGATACCTGCTCCAGAGAAATAGGGTAACTATATCAGTTGTAGAATTAGAATAAATTTCAAATTGCTTTATTTATTTTGAGCGAATTCATGGATAATTTTGCAAGCTAATTAGAAACTCGAATTGAAGTATAACCATTGCTGATAAGCTGATTGATGAGATTGTTGTAGTACTGCAATCCTTTGGGATTGACGGGTCCTCTACCATCTGAGGAGAAATTAAAGCTTTTTCAAAGTGTTGAGAAAAGTTTTACCCTACCAAGATATATAGATATATAAAATAAAATTCAAGGGCTTCTGTTGAGAATCATACTTGGTAATAGTCTGGACCAAGAAATGGAAAATCTATAGGCTTCAAGTCCTGTTTCCACCATCAGCTTCACATCTTCCTGCATTACATATATTTTAGGGAAAATTTTAAATCAAACGATGCTACAGTGATGGTTTAACGGTTGAACAAAACAGTAGCTAAACTTTGTATTATGGTCATGTTAAATCATTTCATTCGTTTTTGAAAGCAAATATCAAATTTGTTCCATTTTTTTATGTTTCTATTTTGGTTTTTATTTTCGAAATTTTAATATAACGAGTCATTTCGATTAATATTTGAAATTTTTTATATAATTAGGTTTTTCCTTTATCATAAAAATACTATTAAAGATATGTCACTTACTAATTAATGATTTTTTTACTTTCTTTAAATATTTTTATTTCTTTTTATTTTTAAAAAATATAATAATTTATCAAACTGTCATTCATTCGACTCATGTAACAATATCACTCGTTATCATGTTTGGTTAGGTGTCATTGTTACTTAGCATGTAAGATCACATTTTTATTATCATTTCATATGCCCCTTTGACACATGGTAAATTTAAAAGGAAAAACTAAAAAGTAAAAGTTTTCAAAAAAATATTTCAAAAATTAAAACAAGACACATCTTTAACTATGTTAATGAAACAGTAACAAAAAACTCTAATTAAATAAAAAAATTAAAAATAAAAATCAATTTGAAAGACATAAAGAAAAAAACTAATTTAAGATTTTCTCACAACTCAACAAAATTTATTTAACCTAAAAACGTATTAGGGTCGAGCGTATTCACTTTATACATGTGGTACCCATCACACGCTACGTCTCCATTTTCTCCATGCACATATCCTGTTCATTAAAAGTTATTGGGAAAAAACTGTCAAATTAAAGTAAGTTTTGAAAAATCTCATTGAAAGATAATGAAAAAAAATAATAAAAGAGTCTAATATATGATATAACGAGAGTTACATAACTTTTACCAAATAATACACAGTTAACTTGATATAAAAACGAATTATATAGATAAAAGTATTAAATTATAATTTTATATAATTATAATTAATCATGTGAAATTTTATTTAACAATAAAAAATAAATTAGATTATTTATTTTTTAATATATACAAAAACATTAAATAACTTTAAATTAATATAATATAATCTACAGAAATGAAACCTTTAACATAAGATTTGTCACATATATTTATCAATCATATCATAAAATTATAATTTTATATCATTATTTATACCAATTTTTTTTATTAAAATTGAATAATAATAACAATAAAATGATTATATAATTCATATTTTAGTATATTTGAAAAAATATATACATTAATTTTAATTTATGAAAACATAAATTTAAATTGTATTATATTAATATATCAATATGTGTAATTGGTATATTAATATAATACCATTTATATTAATATATATATATATATATATATATATATATATAAATATATATATATATATGAGTTTTTTTAATTTATGTAATTTCTAAAAATATATCCAATTTTAATTGACAAAAAATTTCTTATTCATGCCTTAATTTAAATACATAATATTTTAATAATTTTTATTTTTAATTTAAAATAAAAAAATAAAAAATTATTCAAATATTTTTAGAACAATTCTTTTCTTGCATCTCCAATGTTTCTTATGCACCTCCAATAATTCTTAATATATCACTTTTAAATAATCACAAGTGTTCGAATGTTGGTTAATACCTAAGATGTTAAGACATTTTTTAATTTCTTTCAATTTACTTTTTTTATTTTTCATTTAATAATAATAATACATTATAAAATAAAATTTAATACTTTAAATTAAGAGAAAAAATTAAAAAAATAATAAATAAAAGATTTTATTTGCTTTAATTCAATAATAAATAAATATATTTTATTTAATAAATGTTTAACTAAATTAATATTTTGCATATGATTAAATATATATTAATATTTTAATTTATAAAATATTATTTTTTAAATAAAAATATATTAAAAATTAAAAGAAAAAATGGAAAAAATATATTAACCGTATTTGAAAATTCGGTTCACATATTCAATTTGAATTATTTATGTTATCCCGTAAATAGGTTCACATATTCAATTTGAATTATTTATATGTTAACCGTATTTTCAATTACGGTTAACAACGTATCTTTTTTATTTTTTGTTTTAATTTTATAATATATTTTATTTATTTTTTTAGTAAATAATATTTTATGAATTAAAATATTAATATATATTTAATTATATTAAAGATATTAAATTAATTAAATATTTATTATATTAAAAACATAGCTTTTTGATTATTAAATTTAAGTAAATAATTTTTTAATTTAAAACATTAAATTTTTAATTTTTTTAATATATTTTATTATTATTATTTAATTAAAATAAAAAATTAGATTAAAATAAAATTAACCAATATTTGATTAGCGATTAAGTAAAAGAAAATAATTTAACTAGCATTTGAACACTGGTGAAGTATTAATCTTTTCGAACACTGATAATTATTAATGAAAAGGATAAATTTAAAATTTTTGGAGGAACAGAAGGGAGGTGTAAGTCCGTATTTTCAATCTTAAAATTTACCATCTATAATATATGAGTATTTTTATCAACTACAATTTGATCGACTTTAAATGGTTATATAAATTAACAGATTTATATATATATATATATATATATATATATATATATATATATATATATATATATATATATATATATATAAATAAAAAGTAGATTATAAATAACAATGAACTTTGAATAAAAGTTAATTACGTAGTGAGTGATCTTATCAAATGTTAAACCTTAATCTCATAATTAAATTATAATTACATATTATTATTGATATTGATGTTAATATTTTTGAAAACAGTAAAAGAATAAAAAAATTTCATATCACACTTTATTTAAAAAATATATATTACCTTAATTTTGTTTATTGTACGGAATTTCGAAAATAGGAAAAATGTAATCTATATAAAACTGGTAAGAAGGATGGAGAGAAGAAAGAATGAATAGGGAAGGAAAGGAACCAGCGTGCGCAAAGGTATCCCATATGCTACGACTTCTTCCCTCCTCGTTAGCAGCTCCTTCTATCTATTTACAATAACAACAACAAGACGTTTAGATGAATGAATTGTTGTTACTGTAATATAATATGATAGAATGATAGAAGAAAATGATGATTGAGATGAATAAATGAAACCTGGTAAGCAGAGGTGCCGGAACCGAAAACAAAATTGGCCGGGAAATCATCTCTGCTATAGGTATCAGCGCCGGCGGTTGTTTCCAATGCCAAATTCAGAAGTAAGAAAGTGAGCATGAAAGCGTTGGTGAAGCATATGTTTGGTGTTTCCATCGATTCACACAACATTTGGCGTTCGCTCTCTGGTTTCGGCGGCATCATGGACGTCATTTATTACAAGCGGAAAGGAATGTGCCAAAACGGAGTGGTCCATCAGCTTCGTCTTCCAATAAAATAAAATAAATATTATCGTGTTCAAGTGGAAGTTAAATTGTTATTAATCACATCACTTTCACGCCTTCAAACATCTTCCAATAAATATTAACGTGTCTCTGTCAAGTTTACTTAATTTAGATTTTTTTAATTTAATTTTAATATTTGTCAAAAAAATAAATCAAAAATCAAAAAATTAACGCACACAAAAATAAAAACCACATTAATATTTAAAGTTGTTACTAAAACAAATCATTTTCTTCCTAAATTAAAATAAACTTGTTATTCGTTTATGACGAAGGCTTTCAATACTGTTAAAATATGTTTATGAAATATATATATATATATATATATATATATATATATATATATATATATATATATATATACTATTTAAAAGAGATAATAATTTTTGGAAAATTAGTTTTAATTGATAAAGCAACTTATTTTTGTTTTGTCCTGACAATTTTCTCAAATAAATTGGTTATTACGTTTGACCTTTTATAATATGTAAACAATAATATTACCTAATAATAAGCTCTACTCTAAATCACAGCTATTAGAAAATAAAATATAAGAAATTTGAAATAGACTTTTCGTCTTGTGTAACATCCCAAAATACAGTAATAAACTATATAATAGAATAATCACATTAATAGTAATCCAGATCAGTCATACATTAGAGTCGAGCGTACGCTCATGGCCGAACGCCCTTACAGAAAGAGTTACAATTTAAACCGTACAAGATAAGCAAACCTGACCGAACGGTTTATAAAAGTAAATACCGAACGACCATTCTTAACAAAAGGGAAGGTGATCGAATGATCTCCTTACTATAACTAAACTATTGACCGAACGTCCTACTCTTCGGTCTTGACTTCGATTTCTTCCAAATTTTCTTCTTCCAGCGCCTCTTCCAACAGCTCTTCTCCTTCTGCTCACATCCACACGGATGATCATTGCAATAACAAGGACGGACGTACAAAACCAGACACGACAGAAAACGCAGGGTAAGCTTATGTAATTTAATTCAAATAATAACAAACATTTATCATATTCAAACACATCAAGTGCATTTCAACATATGATTCAAACAATGCCTACTACTAGACTGACAGTCCGGACGATATGAATTCTATGTAGCTACGACGTTCGTGCACCCGGGTGATGTAGTAATTGGAATACTCTCATCAGCTACCACCCGAGGTTAGTCCGTTCCGTCCAAAGTACCCCTAAGGACTAGGACCTCCTGCCGTTCCCACACATGACCTACCCTCCTCTACGTGAGGACGAGTACTCACGAAACATCAGGATGAACCGCCAGCTAAGCATTACCACATTCATACTTTACAATTTCAATAGTCATCTCGTTCCTCCCCGGAACGCTCATTAAAAAATCACAACGTTTCCTCCATCTCATATACTATTCATCATTTATTATCCATCATTTTACTTTCATCTTTATCATCAATGTTAAGACCATCAAATACCGAACGTTCAGTCCTCACTAAGAACGAGGATGAACACTGTGGACGAGACCAAGAAGTCGCCCGTTCCAGATCAGAATAAGACCGAGAGAGTTACGATTAGGTTTAGGAATAAACCGAGTACTATCATATTCTATATGACGAACGTTATTCACTACGTAAATCAGTTGAATGAACTGACTCTCGTGAGTTCAAACCAATACTCAAAGAATAAATCAAGTATGGAGGCTCTAGGCCGAATCCAATGAATGTAGACACGTCAAGACGTTAACGAACCATATTTAGAGTAATTCACATACAGAAATCCAATGCCAGTAAATGACCGAACATGGTAAAGGAAAATTCTACTGAAGTTGGACGAACGCTATTTCACCAAGATTGATTATACAAGAAATTTGGTATAAGACCGAGCACTACTCAATATGAGCGCTAGGTGTAAGACCGAGCACTAATAAACTTCTAATAAAAGGCTTGATAGATATATTAATATACTATTGAAGTGGTGTTTACGAACAACAATAATATGCAATTATATATATATATATATATATATATATATATATATATATTGAGTTTATCACAATAGACTCAGGCACAACTATGCTTGGCCGAACGCTCAAGCATAGTATTACCACACGAGGGCGCTCGTCCTACACTAGGATTCTCTCCAAATGAAAGAATCCCATTTTAACTATGTTCACCAGAAAAACCGAACAGTCAATGATCGTTCAGTAACGAACGTACTTTATCATAGTAAAAATTTCATATTCAGATCTCATTTATCTTCAACTCATGTCTTAATACATAATTTCATACTTTATAAATTCATATTGTAATCAATTTTCATACCATTTATATCATCGTAAATAATCATGTTCCATGTAAACAAGCATATCACCATTCCCACTTTATATACATTCAACCACTCAACAACATGCATTCATTATCAACGAACGTACAAACAACATACAATTAAATTAGATAAGCTTCCCTTACCTCTGAGCGTGAACGTACGTTCCAGACGCAGAAATACAATTTCACCACTACAGATTCTTCTACCGTCAACGCTCGACAATTCCAACTACACCAATTGACAACCTGACACTATCAGAACCACTCATTTTAAGAATGGTGATCAACACACAAACCCAGAACTGGGTTTGCATGTTTAGGAAAACGAACGACAGAGCGAAGAGAAGGACTTACCAGCCTAGCTACACAAATCGAACGGTTTATCTGGAAGCTCTTGACGCCGGAAGTGCTTCTATGGTGCCGGAATAGTGATCGGAGAAGAGAAAATGAGTGTTTTCTCATAGAGAAGATGAAGAGGATGTAGAGAGAAGGAGGAGAGAATGTGATTCTTCAGAAATTTTGAAAAGAGGGTGCATGCAGAGAGTGGGGTAGGTTTTTCTGAAAATCCAAGTTTTGCTTCACACTTCAAAACGGACGTCTCCTCATCTGTCGACACATGCTTTCCACTGACTGATTTCCGGGTCCCCTTCGCTTGACACCTGACATTCGTCATCTGAGTGTCGAGCCTCCCTCTTGACACGTGAATTCCAGTAACGACACGTGCTTGGATTTTACTGGTTCTGACATCTTTCAACTCGGATGTATTTGTAAGTTTTTATGAGAAAACCTAATCCATCAATAAAAAATAACATTTATCAGTTTTTAGCTAATAATTTTATAAAACTGGTTAGCGAGATTCTTTTCATATAATAAATTTTTTTATGGAAAAGATAATAAAAATAACAAATAACAAATTGCTAGTAAAATTCAAACCAATTTTTTTATATAAATAATATGTAAAAAGTTAATATACTCAAAATAGAAAAGACGAAAAGAACATGCATCAAAACTTTTTAAGGTGAGAAAATCTTAACATAGAAAGAATTCATGGGACCCAATGTGTAAAATCTTTCATTAAAAATAATTAATGGCTATATCAAAAGTTTTATGGGAACATCAAATAATCAAAATAAAATATTTTCTTTATCAACAAGTAGATAATAATACAATAAAACCCTAGTAGATACTTCATTAACAATAGAGAAAATTTTAATATATGAGATGTAGAATAAAACCTTTTCTCCAAGATATTCTCTGCACATACTTATATAGGATAAACTGGTTGCTCTATTCTTTTTTTTTTACTATTTTGTGGCTTATTTTCTTTTTTCACTTGAGACACTCACAACTTGTATCTTATCTTTCACTTTGTTTTTCTCTCCAAAAAAATTGTATCCATATTGCTCATATTTACAATGCATAATGGGAACCCATAAGAAAAAATACCTCCTTTTTATTTTCTTGAATGTAAGATCTTTGTCATCATATCTGACCCATTCTCATCAATATAAATTTTATCTAATCATAATTGTTTTATCTCTAACGCATTTTGTAATGAAAAGTCGAGTTCTTTCTAAGATGGATTACACTTTGATTATCACAACACAAAACATATTTTTCTTGTGATAATCTCATCTTTTGTAGGAATTTCTGCATCACAAGAACTCCTTAGCATTTTTTGTAACCATAATATATTCTGCATCTGTAGAAGATATAACAACACATTTTTGTAGTATGGATTTCCATGATATTGCTCCCCTGTAAAAGTCATCATATAGCCAAAAGTAAACTTCCTAGAATTCACATCACTAGCCATGTTTGCATTTGTATAACCATTTAACACATGCTTACCACTTCCAAAGCATAAACAAACTCTAAAAGTACCTTTGAGATACTTAAGTATCTACTTCACAATTTGCCAATGCTTTTTCCCAAGATTAACATGGAAACAACTCAACACCAATAACATGAGCAATGTCTAACCTTCTACACTCTATGACATACATCAAACTATACCAACTATAGATGAATATGGAATCTTCTACATTTCTTCTTTCTCATTCTCATTTGTAGGACATTACTTTGAGCTCAACTTGAAGTGACCTACAAATGAAATGTTAACAAATTTAGAACTTTTCATATTAAATCTCTCTAATACCTACACTTTTGTTGGATAGCCATAATTCTTCATTTTTCTTGTCATGAACAATTCTCATGTCAAGGATTTATTTTGTAGAACCTAAATCCTTCATTGCAAAGGACTTGTTCAACTATCTTTTGAGAGTTTGAATCTCATTCTTTTCATGACTAACTATCAACGTCATCATCATAAAGCAAGAGAATAATATTTTTTATTAGGAAATTTGTTCTAAAAAACACAATGATGAGAAGAAGTTTTATCATACCCGTATTCATTAGGAAGGATTCAAATTTTAGGAGCTTGTTTGAGCTCATACAAGCTCTTTCTCAATATGCAAACAAGATTCTCTTTACCTTTTACTACAAAACCTTTAGGTTGTTCCATATAGATATCTTCCTTCAAGTCACAATGAGGGAAGGTTGTTTTCACATCAAGTTGATCAACTTCTAGATTTAAAGTTATTGTTAAGCCAAGTACAACTCTAATTTTAACCATGGGTAAAATATCTCTTGAAAATCAATTCCCTTTTTTTGACTAAAGCCCTCCACAACCAACATTACATTATACATTGGTTATGATTTATTTTCATTTGTTCCCAATTTGAACACTCATTTAGTTTTCAATGCTCTCTTGCCTTGAGGTAACTTCACCAATTCAAAGGCATGGTTCACATGCTAGGATTTAATCTCCTCTTCCATGACTTTGTACCACTGTCCTTTCTCTTTATGTGACATAACTTCTTTGTAACTTTCAAGCTTTCCCCTATCACTCAACAACACAAACTCATGAGGGAAATAATTTTATGCATGACGTCTCTCTAGATCTTCTCAAGAAAGGCTCACAGGTGGTTCAAGAGGAGTTACTTCAGTTGGTTCATTTACTTTAGTCTTGAGCATATAAACTTCATTATCTAAATCTGCATTCATATCTCCTAAATGATCAACAGCCCCGACAAGAGGTTCTAGCTCAACAAGAATACATATTTTGTCTTTTCTTTCTTGTCAATATCTTCAATGGTTAGTCCTCAAGAAAAATAAGATCTCAACTTCTAACAATCTTCTTATCAACTGAATCCCAAAATCCATAACCAAAATCATCATGACTATAACCAAGGAAGATGCATTATTTAGACTTTCCATCAAGCTTAGAACTTTCACCTATAAGGATGTGAACAAATGCTTTATAATCAAACACTCTCAAATGATTATAAGAAACATCTTTCTAATTCCACACCCTCTAAGGAACATCACCATAAAGAGGAGTAGAAGAAGAAAGGTTATTTAGGTCCATTGTAGTTCTTAATGCCTCACCAAAAAAGCTGTAGGCAATTTTGCATGAGAAAACATGCATCTAATTTTATCATTAATTGTGCGATTCATGCTTTCAACAACTTCATTGTGCTAAGGTGTCTTTTGGAACTATCTTCTCAAGCTTGATGCCATGCGCCTTGTAATAATGCTCAAAATCCCTTATACCCACACTATTATATGCTTTAACACATTTAAACAGCCTGTTTGTATCTCGTTTAATACTTGAATGTAAATGCTTGAACACATCAAGTACCTAGTCTTTGGATTTCAAAATAAAAGCCCAAACCTTTCTAGAATGGTCATCAATAAAATTAACAAAATAAGAGCAACTACTAATTGATTTAGCATTCATAGTGCCAACATCAGTGAGAATTAAATCTAATACATGTGGTCTTCTATGTGGAAGATAAGTGAAAAAAGAAATACTATGTTGCTTACCAAAAAGACAATTACAACAAGTTTCAAGAGATTTACCTTTAATAGAAGAAACCCCTATCTTTCAAGTGTAGCAAGGCCCTTTACACTTAAGTAACCAAGTCATTTATGCCATAGTTCTATGGAAGTTTCCTCAATTGCATTCATTTAAGGCGTAGACAACTTTGTTGATGTACAATAAAGAGTATTTTGCTTCTCTTCTTTTGCTACCACCATTTCCCCTTTAGTGGACCTCAATTTTCCATCACCAAAGGAATTTTGATAATCATATTCATCAAGTAATTGTATAGAAATTAAGTTAAGGAGAATATAATGGATATGTCTAATGTTCTTTAAATTCATCTTGCATTCAATATTAGTCTCTAACTCGATTTCAGCAATGTCAATAACCTTATGTAACCTTTGATTTTCCATCTTCATATGACCTAAATCTTCAACCGTACAAGATGAAAAATAATCACAATGTGGGGTAACATGAAATGTTGAGTCAATAACCCATTCATACTATTGCCCTGATGAGATTAACAAAGTCATCTTCATAAACAATGACAATTTCACCATCAAACACAATTACAGTAGTGGTTTTAGCTATATCTTCTCCTATATTATTATTATTATTATTATTATTATTATTATTATTATTATTATTATTATTATTATTACTATTATTATTATTATTATTATATTATTATTATTATTATTATTATTATTATTATTATTATTATTATTATTATTATTATTATTATTATTATTTCCTCTATCCCTTGATCTCTCTTGCTTGAGAATCTTACACTCTTTAATCATATGTCTTTGTTTATTTTCAATGGAAACATGTGATATCTTTCTTTTGGCCTTGAGTTCCCTCTTGATTTGTTAATGATCATTGAATCTTTGTGAACGATTATTAAGTCTATGAGAATTTCAATACAATTTTTTTCAAGTATAGGAGATAACCTTACTACTACCCTTCCTTGTAGTTTCTTCATGTAGGAGGTTGTCCTTGACCATGTCAAAAGTCAATTTTTCATTAGTTCATCATCTAATACAATTTTCATAGTGATTAGTTGTTTCACCATATTCTAAAATCTATTCAAGTGCTTTGCCATGGAGGAACCATTCTTGTTTTTCAAGTTTACTAGCTTTGTAATAAGGAATGCATTGTTTAAGGAATTTTTAGACTTAAACAACTCATTTAATCTCTTCCGTAAATTGTAAGCAAGAGTCTGACCTAATACATGATGATAAATAGATTGATCTATCCATTGCCTAATCATGTCAATAGTCTTCCTATTTTTTTTTTTCAATCCCCATAAGAATCTGTTGGTTTAACATCTTGTTCCTTGATAGGTTCATACAAGTCTTTGCAAAATAACAAAATTTCTATGCAGGATTTCCATGTTCAATAATTTGTAGAATACAATTTAATCATGGTTTCAATACCATCATTATCTCTCATATTCAGAGAACAAACCAAAACTCCTAACTAGAACTCTGATACCAAATGTTGAAAAGATAACAAAAATAACAAATAATAAGTGAAAATAAAACCCAAATCAATTATTTTCTATGTGAATAATTTGCAAAGCAATGAGATGCTCAAAGTAGAGAAGGGAGATATGAACAAGCACAAAAACCTTTTAATATGGAAAACTTTAATATGAAGGAAAAATCCTAGTGAGGTAAAATCTTCCGCTAATAAAAATTAATATGTACGCCACAAGTTTTCTTTTTGGAGTTTCCAAATATCAACAAAAAATATTCTTTTCTCTAACAAGATGGATACAACTTAAAAAAACTCCAATAGATACTTCACTAAACAACATGGAGTACCCCAATATATAAAAATGTAGAATAAAATCTTTTATCCAAGCTAGTTCTATCCACACAAAATATCCCTCTTTAGTCTTTATGACTTATTTTCTTTTTTCACCAAAGATACTTACACTTGTGTCTTTTAATCTTTCACTTTTTTTTTCTCCTAAAAGCAAAGAGATGCTTATTTTTAAATTGCATATATATTGGGACTCAGAAAAATATATTTTTTCTATTTTTCTTAATTAAATCACTGTGGGATCGATGAATTGATGACCTACCTAACACCTTTTTTCTTCTTTAAATTGATTAAGGAAATTAAAAACCTCATTTTTATATTTTTACTTGATTAAAAACTTAATCAAGTACGTTTAATATTATTTTCCCTCTAAATTAAAGTTTTTATCTTAATAATTGATTGAAAAAGGCCAAGAAAATTAAATTTTATGCAAATTTAATTAATGCAATCACCAGTTGTTATCTGTCTAATGGAACAAAACATGATTTTCTTGAGTTATCGTTGTAACCATCGTCACGCATTTGAAAAAGTCCAAATACTTTCTGGAATATTGTGGGTATTGCATACCCTTTTCATGACTTTGAGGCCACAACCACCTAGACCTAGCCATCAAGGGAAGAAAACAAGTGATTTTAGCATGCCCTAGCATATTTTAATTATATCATATTTCTTTATCACTATTTAATTATATTACATACACGTCAGGTTACAGAGTGTTTTTATATGTTTATTTTGTATATGTAACATTTTACCAACTAAGTTTGCGATAAAACATATTTTAGTAAGTTGCTTTTATTAAAAGCGTGTTAACAAAAATAATGTTATATTACACAAATTAAATCAATTCTTTATTTGGAGTTTCTAATAAGACATTTAGTACTCATATATTAATCCATATATAGAATACTATATATTCACTAGTATTATACATAATATTGGAATCCAAAGGTTCGAAAAAAAAATATGCACAACAAGATTTTGACAATATAATGTTAGATTATTAATCTAATAACGGTGTGGTGGTCTATGTATAAATGATTATATATTAAAAATATTAAAAATGTTTACTTTTATGCTAAATAAAAAATATCAAATAAGATATTAAATTATTTTTGGATAATTACGTAATTAAATTTGAAATATGTTTATTGCACAATTTTTTTTAATTTTATTAATTATATAGTTTTAATATACATCTAAAATGAAACTTTATTAAATTTTTACTTGTATGATATAGAATAAGTATGTGAAGTTGACGTTTTTTTTACTTGAAATGAAATATTTATTTGTTAGTTTTACAAAACTAAATAAAAAATTATTAGACATAGAAATCATGTATTAAATAGACATACGTTATTGATTAAATTCATAGCATATTATAGATATTTTAATTTTAATTTTAATGAAATAAAAAACATGTAGTTATTGCCTACTCGTTTTTTAATCAAATAGATTGTAATATATTTTTTTCAGTAAATAAAATATAGTGTGCTTTCTCAATTAAAATAAAATAAATTAGTAAAACTAAGATTTACTTATATATATATATATATATATATATATATATATAAGCTCTCATTTAAAATAGCAAGAATACAAACATATAAAAAATAAATTAAATATATAATTAGGATGACTCAAGAGTTTAAAAAATCTAAAATAAATTTAAAAATGACATTTTATATATATTTTTAACACCTCAAACAATTAGTTTTTTAAGAAAAAATTAAGACTTTTTTTTCTTGAAAATCTAAAAAAAATAGTAAAAAAAAAACTTTAAAAACCTTTTTTTTTTTTCCTGAAGGTACAAAACAATTATTTTAGATGTTGGGATATTGAGCAGCCCCGCATATATTATAAAATATTAAAGGAATAAAATTTCAAACTAACTTAAATCAAATATTCAGACAAACAACGATCATTTTTTAAATACGGTTTATATAAGAACTTTAAAAACATTTCAAAATTCAAAACGTACTTAAGAGGTTTAAAACCTAACTTAACGGTACAAAATTAATTCATACTATTCTGATTAATGTATTAGTTATCGTATTTAAAATATCATTTTGGAGTTTTATAGTCAAATTTATTAGTTTATATCTTTACCTATAACAAAATGAACCAATAAATTATAAATATTAGTTATTTTACTTTTTCAAACATAATTTAAATTGAAAAAATAAATTATATTAATATGCATAATTAATAAAAAAATTGTTTTAAATACTTAATTCGTTCATATTAAAAACTGATTTTTCCTAATAAAGAAATGCTCACGTTAAAATATTTTTTTCGAAAAATATAAGAATAAATAAAAATAAAGCCTAAATCATATATGTAAGTTTAAAATTATAAAAAATAATTATCAGTACTAAGTTTAAAATTTGTCGACTGTATTTATTATTGCATATTATAAATATAAATATAAAACTATAAGTTTAAATATTTAAAATTTATATATGATTATTTAAAGTTTACATATTTATAAAATATAATCAAGATTTTATACTTTGTATGCATACATTATGATTATGTTTCACTTTAATTATAATTTTGGGGATTTTATGTTTGGATTGTTTACACGAATTTAATTTTTTTTTTTATATCTTTTAACATCCATTGACACAAAGCGAAGGACACATTTCAAGTAAATCTTAAATTTAGTGTTAGAAATCATAGAGTATTATATGATGTGCACATTATTGACAAGAAATTTTCATGTTGAATGAGATTAGTAAAATAGGTATTTTGATAAAAATTTTAATTAAAATAAAAAAAATTCTTATGATTTTAATTTTAATTATTTTTATAATAAAATTATCTTGAATATAATGTAAATACAAAGGACAATATTTTAAAACCATGTTTTGCTTTGTGAAATTAGAATACCTTTTCAATTGTTTAAAGTATTGTATATCCATTTATAGTTTGAAGATGAAAAATCTCATATGGAAATGTGGTATGAAGTACAAAAGGAAATAGTTTCATCTTTAGAAGTATTTATATATTGGTGTAAGAAGTGAAATTATACTCATTAAAGGCATATGCCCTTAAATAGCATGTATAGTTTAAGTTCTTAAGTGAAAATATCATTTCATATCCCCATTCAACAAAGACGTGTATGTTTAAGTGGATGTATGATTGTTTGTGTCACTAGAGTGAGTGATTCATTGATACTTTCACTTAGAAAATTGTCTTCACTTAAGAGGAGATATCATTTCACATCTCTATTAATGGGGTTTTTCTTAGCATTTTTGGACATATAAACATTTTGTATAAGTATATTACGTATACAAATAATTGAATTATGTGCATGAGTGATTTATTAATTTAATTAAAATACATGGTCATATTGATATGCATATGATGCATATGAAAATGACATAAAATCTCACTAAGTGAGATGGAAATGTGGTATGAAGTACAAACACAAATGGTTTCAACTTTAGAAGTATTTATACATTGGTGTAAGAGGTGTCATATAGGTTGTTAAGTGAAAGTATATTCATTAAAGACAAATGCCCTTAAATAGGATGTATAATTTAAGTTGTTAAGTAAAAGTATCATTTCATATCCTCATTCAACAAAGACATGTATGTTTAATGGATGTATGATTGTTTGTGTCACTCGAGTGAGTGGTTCATTCATACTTTCACTTAGAAAAATGTCTTCGCTTAAGAGGAGATATCATTTGACATCTCTATTCATGGGGTTTTTCTTAGCTTTTTTGGACATATAAAAATTTTGTATAAGTATATTATGTGTACAAATAATTGAATTATGTGCATGAGTAATTTATTAATTTAATTAAAATAAACGGTCATATTTATATGCATGTGATGAATGTGGAAATGACATAAAATCTCACTATGTGAGATGGAAATGTGGTACGAAGTATAGAGGGAAATGGTTTCATCTTTAGAAGAATTTATATATTAGTGTAAGAGGTGTCATATAGGTTGTTAAGTGAAAGTATACTCATTAATGACAGATGCCCTTAAATAGGATGTATAGTTTAAGTTGTTAAGTTAAAATATCATTTCATATCCTCTTTCAACAAAGACATGTATGTTTAAGTGGAGGTATGTGATGGAATCCTGCTTGACGTAGTCCTCCTTTTGCATTTTTACCTTTCATAGCTTAGCTCTTAAGGAGCATGGGTTACTATAAATACCCAGCTCCTCTCTTGTATTGACACTTTTGACATTAATGAGAATTGAGTTTTCTAAATCAGAAACTATTCTCTCTTGAAAGTCATAGGCTAGAGAGTCCAAAGACTCCCTCTAGCCACCTTCCAAGCACCTCTCTCACTTTCATTTTCCATTCCACCGTGCTTCTCTCTCATCTCACCACATCCGTTTCAGCATAGTGGCGTCAACACCTCTTGGCCACGCGTCAGCGTTCCTTTCCTCCATCTCTTCATTTGCTGCCACATCTTCAGCGCTTCAACCACACCTCACTGCACCTTGCGCGACTTCATTTTTTGTGTTTCTTCTTTCACGAGAGCATTTCTCTCTCGAGCCCCTCGTCGCCAGCCATTGTTCTTCACGGTCAGACTCACTTCGTCACTCTCGTTTCTTCCTCGCCACAGCCTCTTCCCACCATTTGTTCATATTTTGACCGTTTAAACACCTCTCTTCACATCGCTTTCCATTTTTCCACCGATTGAACCCTCCTTTACTTCGATTTAACCCTTTTCCACCGTTCAATCTTCATTTTGAACCGATTAATCGGTTCATTTTAAGCTTTCCCCCTTTTCTAGGGTTTTCTTCGTGTCTCTAAGGTTATCTACCGATTAAACCTTAGATCTTAGGGTTTTCTTGAGTCTGTTCTTAGTTTAGTAGGTTTCCTTTGAGTAAGCTCTAAATCTAGAGCTTCGTGTACTTTCCGCTGCGTTCATCTCTGGAGGAAGCTTCGAAGGAGTCCGCGTCGCGTCGTCGGCCTCTCCTCGGGCGTTCGTCCATCAGTATGATTGTTTGTGTCACTCGAGTGAGTGGTTCATTGATACTTTCACTTAGAAAAATGTCTTCGCTTAAGAAGAGATATGTTTTGACATCTCTATTCATGAGGTTTTTCTTAGCTTTTTTGGACCTATAAACATTTTGTATAAGTATATTATGTGTACAAATAATTGAATTATGTGCATGAATGATCTATTAATTTAATTAAAATAAATGGTCATATTTATATGCATGTGATGCATGTGAAAATGACATATGACTTAAAGTCAATATTGTGTATTAATTATTGTAACCTAAAAGAGAATTATTAACTTTATTAATGGTCTAAGTCACATAGACTAGAATATCATGCAGTGAGAAACTAAAGGGAGATTTATTGCTCATTTGACACACCATTTGTTCCAAATTTTTTACGTCTTAAAGTTACGCTAAACCCATGGAGCTAAAGTATACTTCAGTTGTAAATGTGTTAGTCTTAGTTAAGACATACTTGTTCTTACTGGGATTCAGAGTGTGGACATTTGTACAGGTGACAAGATCCCAACAATGACTTGAAGGTTCCTAATAGTTGGAATTGAATACCTCATTGTCGAGGGGAAGATCCACCTGCAAAAAATTGTTCAATGCTCAAGTCAGTAAGAGAGATGAGTATAGTAACAGCATGGATAAGAGAATTGTGATTGTATTTCTTGGTGAAATACTTTGTCAATTTATGGAGTTTTTAGGTCCTATGGAGTTTATTGTAAAAACTAATAATATCAATAGATTATCAAATAATATAAAAAAATATAAAAAATTATCATTTATATGTTAAACTAGAATAATAATAACAATACACTAGTGAAAAAAGTTTTAACGATGTTGATTTATGATTTTTATTGCGCTAATATAATAAACTAAAATGTGGTTAAGTGTTCGTAAATATAGCAAAGTTATATTTTTGAAAAAGCAAAATCACAAAGATTTTCTTAAAAATTGTCGTAGAACGGAGAAATCACAATGATTTGGTGACTAAACCATCGTGAAATAACTGACTAGGGTCAAAAGGGTTTTACCTTTTCACTTCCTCGAGCATGCACAATTCTTTTCTCGTTTTCCCTGTCGAAGCACATTGCTCCACCACCCTTTCTTCATTATTTCTTCCCCACTTTGTCCACCATCGTCCTCTTCTCACCACTAAAGTGCTAGTCCCCACCCCATTGTGATTTTCACTTTACACCCACTCCCCATAGTGGTTTCATGTAGTGTTGTCTGTCATTAGCCCTCCTTTCATGCACCATTCATTGTCTTCCACTATTCAAACGTTGGTCGCCAATCTCCTCCCTCTCTAATCATCGTCAGTCTCGTTCTCCTTCCCCTCTGTTCGCCATCAGTCTCTTTGTCTTCATTCCACGTAAATGTTTTTATATTGTTTTGAATTTTTTTATTTTTTCAGTGTTTATTTGTTATAAAATTAGATTTGATTAGTATTTGTTATTTATAAATTATAAATTATATATGATTTAGAGGTGTATATGATATAGAGATATTTGTTTAATTTTATTATTTAGAGACATTTGATTTATTGAATGCAAAAGTCTTGGTTAGATTAGTTGTTGCTATTGAGTTTAGGGGTGCCCAAAAATCCCAACAAATATTATTTATTGTTCTTTATCTTGCATTGTTTCATTGAGCGATTTTAAGATATGCATTGATGGAAACTAATTTCGATAATATATCTATAGAACAAAGATATGGATAAAAGTTAGATTAATTTACCACGATTAAGTAATGATTATGAGAGAGGGGTGGAAGAGTGTACATAGTTTGTTGAATGTAATGCTGGTAGTGTAGAAAATATAGTAAGGATGATATGTCCTTGTGTGAATTGTTTGAATGGGAAAAGCTTGGATGTTGGCAAAATTAGAGAACATCTTTTGTGCGACAGATTTCTAAAGAATTATGCAACATGGGTGTGGCATGGTGAATTATTAGACATTCCAAGTGTGTTTGAAACACATGAATCTCTTGATTGGACAATGGATAATATATTATAGGACATGATTCATGATGTTGGGGTACAGTCCTTTGTCGAAGCGGTGTATAAAAAAAATGTCTAGGGATGTAGAGACTATATTATATCTTGGTTCAACTAACTTCACATGATTATCAGTAATGTTAAGGTTTTTTTAATTTTTGTATGGGTGGACTCTAGTTGAAAGTTGTGAATTTGACGGTGGTTAGGGCTCTGCTCAAAGCTGGTGTTCCTCAAGTGGGTTGAGGGCTACAAAACAAATGATAAATGCACCGGTCATAACGTAACAAGTGATAAATATCGTTCTCTCCCAAGGGACTTGTGCAACACTAAAAAACTCTTGTATTTTAACTCAATTAAATCACAAAGTTCACAAAATCACAAGAAACTCTTTTTGGTATTTTCATCAAACAGTTTGTGTGCATGAAAATGTAGCATAGAGTATTTACAATTTGTTAAGACTAAAGTTCACCCACTTCACTCTCATGTATTGACAAACATTTCAATTCCATATTCATGTTAAAATCAACTCATATACATACTCAAATCCTATCTCTAGTGATTTTGAGCCTTTAATAAATTATCAAGTTCAGATTCCTTGAATCTTCAACAAACAATCATGCATTAAGTTCAATAGTGTAAGATTACTAATAAATCAAGTTCTATTCCTAGATACAAGAACTCATTAGTTATTAAATTTTAAGTTTATATTCTAAAGATATTTCCCAACACCTAAAGAATCACAAATCAAGGATGGGAACAATCCACATGAAGCATTAAGTATGAAAATTGAATACTAACATGAATTGGAAAAAAATATGTCATTAATAACACAAAATTACATAAGAGTTCCTAGGTTTACAACTAATCCAAACAAATAGGGATAGCCCTCCATGGTGGAGAACTTAGGGTTCTACAAATTAAAGAGATAGGAAAGAAATTGAAACCAAAGAGAAGATGGAAGCCCTTTTCCCAAGGTTCTTAGCAACTGCTCCATGCTCCAATTGCACCTCCTTCTTACATCAACACCTTCAATTCGTAGTCCATCTTCCTCTTTAAGCCCAAAAGGGGAAAAACTACCATGGATGAAGGAGGAAACCTAAAGTGGAGAGAAAGAGCTCCCCAACACTTCAACCAGCCTCAATGAGTCTCTCCAGAGCATCATAGGTGATCAGATTCATGTAAGAATGAGGAATAATAAAAACCCTTGTGAAAACATGATCTAATACCCAATTTCAGGTATTAGGGCTAATAGCCTCGCCTAGCTAGACCTAGAAATTGATCCTCTCTAACTTGTAACTCACTAGGCGAGCCATATTTTCATCTAGTGACTCGAATACTACAATTTTATGCTATCAAACTCGCCCAGCGAGTGAGACAGCTAGCTTAGTGGGTCAATCTACGTCCAATGGTGATTTTCTAGCATTTAGGGGCGGTCCATGGCAATATAACTTTATATGTGAGTCTTTTCTTGATGTTTGTAGCTCGGGGTGCAATTTTAGAGCCCCTAAAGTGGGTATTTGTCCAAAAATAAATTTCTTTTCCAATTATGCTTCCTTGAGTTCCAACTTGTTTTCCTCCACGGAATTGCTTTCTATTTTCTTATTTCACACAGTTAAAAAAATATTAGAGGTAAAACAAGCATATACTAACTAAAACGTAAGAAAACATAAAAACACACTAAACTTGAGGACAAAACAAGGTAAAACTTATAAAAGAGTTTATTTATTCATGAAAGTATACAAACAAAAACACATAAAATCAACAATTATCATGGGTTCCTTGAGAAGATTCGTCTTAGTTTGTAGCACGATGAAGGATAGGGTTCTTATAGCTTTGAAGCTAGAGGAATAATTTCTTTGGGTAGAGAACTTTATGAAGGAAGTTTGGGTGTGCATGATGCTGAAAGGTCTTTGGAGTGTCGAAGTTAGAGGATAAATGTATTTGGATTCATAACTTTATGAGTCAAGGTGTTGTTGTAATTTGTTATGAAAAGTTATATATTTTTGTTTTATGTCATAGGTTTTAAACATTAAATGAGTTTATTTTCAAAATTGAGGTTTTACTTTCTCATGTTAACTCACCATCACTTTTATGGTTATGGTTTCCACCTTCGATGATCGTGATTTACCACAAGAGCATATGATCGTATAGGTGTTGACAAAAATTCACAGCACTAAGAAGAGTGCTCAATATCAGGAGTGTTTGGGAGAATCTCTTAGTTTTATGTTTTTCCTTTTCAATAAAGACTAATCTTGTAAACTAATGATTTTCTTAGAGTTTCAAATAAGAAAGGAATCAGGTGTTTTTTAGTTATATAACTTATGTTAATTATAGATTTTAGTAAGCAAAAAATTGGGATGTTACATTTTGGTATCAAAGTAGCTAATTCTTAGGTGATGTGCGGGAAGTGAGCTTATTATGCATCTTTTGTGCATAATCTATCCGAGTAAGAAGTTGGTGATGGTATTGTTGTTCATTGATTGTTTGTGTTTCGATCATTGAGTTTTGTTAGGTAATATTGTAATGGCTCATAGACTTTGTACTCCACCTCAACTTAATGTTGGAGAGAATGTTAACGACGAAGGGAATGAGATTACAAAAGCTATGAGATGATGGCCAATGCAATACGACAACAAAATGCAATATTGCTAAGAACCGACACACAAATCGACCTCGAGATGAACTAGGATTAGATGGACTCATGAGGTATAATCATCCTACGTGTAATTATAATGTTATGACAAATAAAATAGACAAATGAATAAGGGAGAGAGAGAAGGTTTTAAGAGAAACTACCTGTCCAAAATAGAAAATTTTGATATTTACTACATATCTACTTGATAGGCTGTCGTTGAAGCTATCAAATTAATACTACTTTTCAAGACAACTTCAGTATTGCCAAGTAGTATTCAAGAAAGTAGACAGGGTTGAAGTAACCCTGAGTCGTCTCCCAACGAACACGGAATTGCTTTTGAATATCTGTGACTCTTACGAATGCTATGCAATCCTTATGAATAAAAGTAATGGTTGAAGAGTGTTTTAAGAATAAATAAGAAACTTAAAAACAGTTACGATGAAATAGACTAATTCTACTGCTTTTCCAAGATAGATTCATCATCGGTTATTCACGGATAATTATTCAATTGATTATTGTTTAAGTTTCAAATTAATTAAAGTACATTCTTAATTAATTTAAGGGCGATCATGCATTTAACCAAAGTAAATTCTCAATCAAATGCAAAACCTTTCTAGATTATTCACAATAAATTCAACCAAAGTACATTCTCAATCAAATTCTATTGTGGTTAATCATGTCTATTCTAAATCTCCTAACCAAATTAAAAGCTAATCAAAGTAAATTCTCAATTGATTATAGTTGAAATTATTACTAATCAATCAAAGTACATTCTCAATTGATAGTAAAAATCATTTAATCATATGAAAGTTCCTAAATTAAATCAAAGTAGATTCTCAATTTAAACCTAGAAACCCTAAAACTCATATAGTCAATATGCATGTAGATTCAAACATATTATGATGCAAAAATCTTTGCTTTTAACAAGATAGAGAGATGAAAGACATAGAGAGAACAACTTAAATCAATAATCAAAGTAAACAATTGCATTAACTGAACGTAACCTCAGAATCCGCCATGGAATTACAATAGAATAGCCCTAGATGCTTAGCTCTCCATGAATGGAGTTGAATACAAGATGAAAGAAAAGTGAGAGGAGTATGAGAGAATGAATTAAGTGAAGTTCTCTGGGTCTCTTTAAATAGGGCTTGATTGGGCTTGGACTCTGAGTATTTAGTTGATAGAATCTTTTATCTTATATCTTCCAAATAACTAAAAGATTTAGATAATTATAACATTATTTGGAAGATATTTTATATTGATATTCCCAAATTAATTCAACAACTGAATTTTATCTTTTAGCTTTTCTGAATTTCCAAAATTGCATAAATACCCCGAAATTTCCTCTATCTGCATTTTAGCCCCAACTGAATTTCCAAAATTGCAACTGAACCCCTTAGTTGACCAGAATCAATTTTGTTTGACCAGTTTTTCGCAGTCAATGGGAGACTGACACGTGTCAGCCCCTTTCCTACCCAAAATTAGGGTTTCAGATTGGGGAAAGGGAGCTTCTGTGCTGTTGTTCGAATTGGTTCGAGCTCGCCTTCTGTGAATCTGGTTTTTCTGAGTGCAGGTGGAGACGCAAAGGCGATGATGAGAACAAAGGCAGCGGAGGCGCGGTTTCTCGGTTGTAGATCCGGTGATGGTCTGATGCGTAGAGACTTCGACCTAGGGTGGCTCTGCTTGCGGGGCATGGTTGCGGCCAGGTAGTGACCGGGGAAGGAGGACTCGCGTCTATGGTGGAGAGATTCACCCAGTGGTGGCCTCGCGAGAATAGAGAAGATGAAGATGACGGTGGCTGTGGAAGAAGCTTGCATCAATGGAGGAGAGGCGTTGTGGTGGCGTCTCCGTTAATGGCACGATGAAGGTGGATGTTGCGGCGTGGCAGCGGTATGCGTTGAAGCGTGGATGAAAATGGTTGTGTGATGGTGGGGAACTTCGCGATGAAGGAGTGCGCGATGGCTTCACGGCGGCATGAAGATGGTGGCGCGATTTGGTTTCAAGAAGGGAGAAGATGAACGGAGGTCGCGGCGTGGTGGTGACGGCGGCACGGCAGTGGCTGTCCGGTGACGGAGCGGCGCAGCGGTGCAGCATGGCTGCGGATGCGCGAGAATGATGGTGGTTATTCGGTGACGGAGCGGCGTTGCAGCTTGCGGCGGCGGAGCGGCGCGGCGGCAGTTGACGGCATTGGCGGCTAGGGTTTCTGTGGAAAAGGTGGAAGATGATGCTCATGGGTTAGGGTTGAGGTGGCGGCACATGGTTGGCTAGATCTGTGTGGGGAGGATTTGGACACGTGGCATGATCTGGTGGAGTCTCGCTTAGGAGGGGTATGGGTAGGGAAATTTAGGAGGTGTATTTAGAATAGAGTTACTGTTTGGCTTTGTATTGGGCCTGTTTAAGAGAAGAGGGGTGTATGTAGGAAAATTTGGAGGTGCAAGGGTAAAAGTTGCCTGTTTGGCCCATCTGTACATTATTTTCCAAATAAAATCTGATTTTGGGCCTTGAATTGCCATTTGGACCAATAGAACTTATATTCTCAGCTGCACAAATAAACATTAGAACATCCAAGAATAATTTATGCGCTAAAACTTACTTTTTATGTCTCTTTATTTCCCAAACCCAATAATTCCAATCATCACAAATTCACTTAAAATCAACCATTTAAACACAATTATCCCATCAAAATTTTAATTTTCAAACATAAATGTGGGCATAAATATGCACTCATCACTACTATCAGGAGAAGCTGAATTTTGGTGTGTTGGAACTGTACAAAGATGTAAGCGAGAGCTAAAGCATTTCATTGGGAGAATTTCTTCCAAATAGTGCTAGATACACAAAGCAGGTTAAATTTATGAAGTTGGAACAAGGAGATCTCTTAGTGTATACGTATGCAACTAAGTTTAAGTATTTTGCAAGATTTTACACTCAAGCTATTTGGAGGTGTGGAGATGTAGGAAATTTGAGAAAGGTTTAAAGTGTGAATTAAAAGAGGTAATAGTTCCTATGGTTACTTGGGAATTCTTGTGTTGGTAGAGAAGGCTAAAACAATTGAAAAGGCTAAAAGAGTTGTCAAACAAGGTGATACATTCACTTATAGAAAAGGCAAAGGCACATCAACAAAAATTGTATGACAAGTTGCAGCAATAAAAGCCAGAGGTTGTTTCGCCTAAGTCCTTATGAAAAGAAATTAGGTGTTATCATTGTGGTGAGCCACAATAGTAGAGAAGTTATCTTTATATAGATCAATTGTGTTATCTTTGTAGAAAAGGAGATCATATTTCCAATTTTTGTCCTCTAAAAATGGGAAAATTGTTGTTAGAGGGAGTCAATAGAGGATATAATGAGGTAACAGACCTCTAACAATGGGTAGAGTGTTTGAATTGATAGGATTGGAATAACCTCCATGAGGTAATTTTTTAAGAAGCTAGGCAGAAACGAGAATATGGTGTTGATTCGTGTGACAAAGTTACAAATTCAGGTTCATATTTTTTTAAGGGTTAGGACATGTGTTAGAGTTTGATGGAGTTGTGTAAATTATAAGTTGTTGGTAAATTATTTTGGTGAATTTATTTATTTATGTGTGTGTGTGTAAATTTAATTTTTGGGGAAGAAAAATTTATTTTGTAGTAGAGAATATAAGACCCTGGAAAATTATAATAATTAAGAAATATAGGTGGTTTATTATATTAAAAAAATGGATATATGGGTTTGTGAACTATATAATTCAAAAGATATTATTGGTTATTGTTTTGTTCTAGATATTGTTAGAATTTAAAATATAATTATAAGATATTCTTACATATTATTGTTAAGATATTAATATGTGGAAAAAAAAATTATTTGTCTTAGAGATATTATACTTATAAATATGGGGGATGACAATGTTTACAAAAGAAAGTTTTAAAGGGCAGAAGGAAAATGTGAAGAGTAAGAGGTAGAGGAAACTATCATTATTGTTTTATTTCTTACTTTCTTGTTTGTATATGTGTATGATGAGTTAGGCTAAAGTGTGATTATGTTTTACTTCATTATTATCTTTTGAAGTTTGAAAGGATTTTTAGTTGCAAAATGTTGAGATTTTGAAAAATTAATAATTAATTTGGGATTTAGTGTTTCAAAAGATGCTTTTGAAAAAGATGATATTTTGATGAAAGATATTTTTTCATGATTTTATGAGTTTCATGGGTATATGGGTGTATGAGTATCTTGGGTTGTGAAAGTTTTGATTTTTAAAATATTATCTTAAATTTTTAAATTTTAAAAGTGTTTTTGATTTTTATATGGGTGGACTCTAGTTAAGAGTTTTGAATATGATGGTGGGTTGGGCTCTGTTCAAAAATGGTGTTCCTCGAGTGGGTGCCTTGAGAGAATCCCTATTGGTTGGTAACTCAATGTAGGATAGGGTTCATAGAGTGTTTGATAGGTAAATTTAGTCCTCAAATTTCTAAGAAGTGTAAAGACCTAGGTACATTATGTGTATACCATGCATCATAGGTAATAATAAGTTTGAAAATGTCATGCTTGATTTAGAAGCTTTAACTAATGTCATGCCTCTTTCCATATTTTATTCTCTTTCTCTTGGACCTTTGCGACCTACGACTATGGTCATTCAATTAGCAAATAGAATGTTGCCCATCATGCAAGTTTCATAGAGGATGTCTTGGTTCGAGTTGGTGAACTGATTTTTCCTGCTCATTGTTATATTCTTGATATGGAAGAGGGATTTTCCCATGGGTCTGCCCCTAGCCATTTTAAGAAGGCCATTTTTAAAGACATCCTGAACAAAGATTGATGTCCATGTTTGTACATTGTCTATGGAGTTTGATAACATTATTGATAGATTTAATGTTTTGATGCCATGAAACATCCATTTGAGGATCATTATATTTTTTATGTGGAGATATTAGATGATATTGTTGATGAACATGTTTCAGACTTTGATTCTTTTGCCATAAAACATCCATGATTGTCTGAATTGTACACCTTTTTGGTAGTTCATATTGATTGTGAAGCTGATGTTGATTATGAAAGCTAAATCTGAGTTTGAGTCTTCGGGTGTTGTACCTCTTGATCTTGATATTTTGGAGCCAAAAGGCCTTAACCATGTTTCAGGAAGTACATATGCATATGACTTACATGTTGAGGTAGAAGTTATGGAACAATTTTTCCCTTTCCTCTTAGGTTCCTTCTGTTGTTCAACCAACACCTATACTAGAATTAAAAGCCTTAGTAAAGAACCTCAAGTATGATTTTATGGTGTTGCTAAAATAATTTCAGCTCATTTGGATAAGGTTTGCATATACTTGTAGTTTACCCTCTTATGTTTCACTGTGTTGATTTTTTCTGATATGCTCAATGCATCACTAAGGGCAATCCTGGACCACTACTAACCTTTGATCCTGATATTTACAAGACCTTTCATAGATTTGTTAAACACTCTAGGAATTGATAGTTTGTGCATTAATTGCATAACTCTTAGCATTCTCCTTCTCAATGTCTACCTATTTCGGTTTTTTGCATATTGTTTCTTCTGCCTGTGCCTATGATTATGATTCTCATTTATATGTTGCTGATTTCTATGCTGAGAACAATATGGCTCAACCTCCAACTTGTGAGAGTGCTCTTTAGGAGTCGGTTCCACCTAATGAATACGATGTTCATTGCATTCTCAACACTACACTAATACATTTGTTGTTTAAGTTTCATAGTTTTACGGGTGAATGCCCACATAAACATTTAGAGGAGTTCCATATCATTTGCTCCACAATGAAAACTCCACATGTCTTGGATGATCACATTTTCTTAAGGGCATTTTTGAATTCATTACAGAGAGTAGCAAATGATTGACTGTATTGTCTTCCTCCAGGATTCATCATTGATTTAGAAGATCTTAAGCAACTGTTTTTGAACGAATTCTTCCCTACTCCTCCTCAAGCCTATGGTTCAAACATCTACAACAATTGTCCATAACAACAGTAGGATTTTGATCTGTACAGTTACAGGTACAATCCAGAATGGGATAATGACCCTGATCTGAGATGGTATAATGCTCAACAACCGCAACAACTACCACCACCATTTCAGAATACGTACGTGCCTCCACCAGTCCAGTATTATCAAAGTCAGCAACATGATGCACCTGCACAAACAACTCCTCAACCTTTGACTTTTGAACCTACATTGGAGGACTTATTGAGGCATATGACAATACAAAATATGCAATTCCACCAAGAAACTACAACCTCCATACAAAGTTTGACGAACCAGATCGGGTAGATGGCTACTCAGGTGAATCAAGCTCAAGCTCAAGCATAGTCACTATTAATAGAGGGAGCACTGTGATAGTGGTTTTTGATGATGACAACACATTGATAATAAAAAAACATGAATACATATTGTGGTATATGTCATATGTTGTATTTGTTTATGATTATTGTGAAATATGCACATATTGTGATTGCCACATGTGTTGAACATATAATATGTTGACTGTTGCATACTATGTTAGTAAAATGATCATATATGTGTATGCATACTGTATGTTTTGGTGATAAGAAAATCATATGCACAAAAGCATATATGAATGATTAAATTGATTACAGAGGTGTGATACTCAATTCAGGTCATCAGACAGCTTGTGTTTTCAAACTTAGGCAAAACAACTTGTTTTGAATCGATTACATTAATTGATGAATTGATTAAAACACGTGTGTTTGCATATATCTTTTTCAAATGTGTTGTGTTGTCAATTAGAAAGAAAAAATTTTAAAAAATGTGCTAAGTGTTGAAGCTGAATCAATTACATGGATTATGTATTCAATTAAGCCTATTATTGATTTGAAAATTGTTTCATGCTTGTCATAATTGTTTCAACGGTCATATTTTTAAATGTTTTGACTAAACATTAAATGGAAATTGATTGTATTAACTGCGTATTTAGTTAAGGAGCTTAATTGGTTATAAATCTGTTATAAGTATTTAATGTAATCGATTAGATTAAAAGAATAATCGACTAAATTGCGTCCAAATGGACTAAAACTATATATAGATGCATTGATTGGATTTCTGTAAGACAATTGAGATTAACATTTTCATATATGATTTAGATTGTGCTAAAAAGTTTTATAGAGGTGATCAAACACTTCAAGAAACAAGAAATTGAAGTGGTAGGCTATTCTTGAAGATTTCTTGAGAGACAAGCTTGACTGATTTGAAGAATTTGATCTTTCTGAACAACTGAGGTGTTTATTGTGTGATTAGGAGAAGTTTTGCAATCTGTGTGTTGTTGTTCCCTGTGCATGTTTCCAGGAAGAAGAACGAGGAGTTCTTGTAATTTGAGAAGGTTCTCAAAGGGGTGACTGCAAGAAAGGATTGTTCTTGTTGCAAGGTTTTTGTATTTTGCTATATTATATTAGTGAGTTAGAGAGGTGATTTACATTTTGACAGTGTGGTCACTGTAAAGCCCTTGTTGTAAAAATTAAGATCTCTATAGTGCAAATTGGCTTTCAATCTCAGGTTGATTGAAAGAACACTGGATGTAGGCACTTAGGCCGAACCAGTATAAAACTCAGAGTTTGATTTTTCTTATCCCTATCTCTCTGCATTAATCGATTACATACTGTCATCATTCGAATACGCATATTATTATATTGCATACTAATTGCTTCTTGTTCAAGAAATGTTTAAAGATTCATCCTATTTGCGAAAAAGATTTGAAAAGCGAGTATTTTTATAAAACATCAATTCACCCCCTCTTGGTGTTGAGAAACAAAGCTCATCATTTCTAACAATCACAACATTCTACCATCTCAGACTGTGTAGAATCTGGAGAATGATGTAAGTGCCATCAACCTCAGATCTAAGAAGCAATTTGTTATACCTCTTGCATCACAACTTTCATCACCATCTGAATTTGCACCGCCACCTCATCCTGATAATGAAAATGATGACCTTGGGGCATCTAAGACAAAACCTTATAAGAAAGAGGAGTGGGCATCTTCAAGCAACAAATTTGAGGCAGGTTGACCCTCTTTATTTTCCACCACTAGTTCTGATTTGCATCAGCCTCCTATCTATCTTCCATCCCTACTAAAGTCATTCAAAGCAAGAAGATGGAAAGGGCTGATAAGGAGATTCAAGACACCTTCAGGAAAGTGGATGTGAACATACTTCTACTTGGTGCCACAAAGTAAATTCCCAACTATGCAAAATTCGTAAAGGACATGTGCAATCACAACAAGAAGATGAAAGGAAATGAGAGAATCAGCATGGGAAGTGTTGTATATGCACTGATAAAACAAACAAATTAGAATCACTGAAACAACAAGCACTGGATGGAGTAGTGAATGAAGTAGCACCAATTGCACATAGTAAATGATGGAATTAAAATGAAATAAAGACTGGATACTTTTCCTAACAAGTAAAAGAAACAAACAAAAAACATTTCACTGAATTTGGACTTAAAATGAGCAAGATATGATAAAAGTAAAATGCACCAGAAATCAGCGTTTTCTCTAAGCGCGATTAATAGCACTAGGCGCTAGCAGAAATGTAAAAGGGCTTTTCTAACATGCATTCCTCAAATGATCAAACCAATGGCTCTAGATACCACATGATAGGGAATATCATGCTTAGAAAGAGATAAGCCTAAGATTAATCATGACAATTAAGTAATGGAATTAAAAAGATTAAAATGGAAGAGAGAAAAGATAGGTAAACTTAGGAGTTTGAAGACACGCAACTTGAAATGATCCAAGATAAGTGCCAAGGTTGGATCACCATTTGCTCTCACATGATAAGACCACAAATACAACTAGGAGACAAAATTATATCTCAAAGAAGATAAGCAAATGAATGCAAATCACACTTATATTCATTCAATCAAAGGTGTGTACAAATGGAGACCTTAGGTTGCTTACATAGCCTTAAGAGATGAAGTAAATGGAGATAACTAAAGAATATGGGACTTGAAAGGCCTTCAAGTCTGGACAGCAGCGCCTAAGAGTGTTCTAAGTCCCACATCTCTCAATTCTTCAACTTCTTAAGGGTTTATAAGCTACCTAACTAGTCTAGAATTCAAAACTAAAATTATACATGAGTTAACTTGCAATACAAGCAACTAAAAGAAGAATAGACTTATTTATTATTCTTTCTTTTAAGTCCAAGCTATGTGAAGTCCCGCATTGTTTGTACCTTAAAGAAAAGAAGAATATATAAGCTTCTTTACAACCAAACAAAGAGAAAGAAACTATAAACTAGAATAGGCAAAATACAAGCCTAAGAAAACCTATGTTATTTCTTTTTATGCTTTTTGTCACTCTTAAAATTCTTCATTGTTGCCCCATCTATGATAATATCATCCTTCTGAGGTTGGAGAGGATTCGACCTCGAATCTTGAAAAACATGCAAAAGAGAGAGATTAGTGACTTATTTCTATTGTAATCCAAAGGAACTCCTATTAGATCAAATGTTAACCTACAAAAGGCATCAAACATATTGTGAATGAATTGATGTGTTCCAAACAATTTATATAGACAAGGAATAATAAAAGAAGGCTTCATTGGAATTGAATTGATTCTCTTAGTGAAAACTAGAAATCCTTCTTGAGAAAAACTTTTATTTTTGTCTTGCGTTAAGGGTAAAAAAGAAAACATTAACTCATGATGTGGTTTGGAAATGATGTGTGAGGAAGAGAAAATAAGGAATGAAAAAGTTGAGATATTTTCAGGAAAGATTTTGGAAAAGGAAGAAAGCTTAATAATTGGAGAAAAATGGAAGGATTCAAAAATGATGGAAGCTTGCTATGGGTGAGACGCATTGAACCAGAAAGCCAAACAACAAGCGTTCCAGTGAGCAATGAAGGCAGCGAAATTCTGAAAGAGATGCATAGAATGGTATGGTTTCTGTGAAGAATGGAGTGGGTTAGAACCTCTCAGCTCAGAGGGCCTTCTACTTTGGAACGAAGCTAGAGGTAAGGAGAAAGAAAGTGAAGAATTGGGTTGACTCAAGAGCAAAGATAAGCTGGAATTTCATTTCTGCAGCAATTAGACTAAGCTCAAAAGTGTCTACAAAAGGAAGAGGTCTCCTATTTATAGGAAGATAAGAGCCTCAAATCTGAAATGAAATTCAATCCAAAAGCAAATGAAAAAGGCGCCAATTTGCTTCAGCTCCAAACATGCCTCATTCCAACTCAGCAGCACACGTAAAACAACACCAATTCTGAATTCTTATTCCAACTCAGCAGCACACGTGAAAGCTGGGCTAGCTAGGTTATGAGCTTTTTTGATAGCTTTGGCAGCAAGTTTCTCCCTCCAAGTCTCTCTTTTCATGTGCTCAAATGCTATGCTGGCAGCTGCTCCCTCCAATTTTATTAATCCTACAAAGCAAAGAAAAAATGTGCTTTTAATTATGGGAAGAAGGATTAATGTAAATTACCTTCCATAGAAGCAAAATGGTAGGTGATCCTTCTTCCTCTTGAATCCTCTTTGTCATGGCTCTAGTAAGAGGTCCAATGTGTGTCTTAGATGGTCTTCCATCAGACCCTCCCTCTTGAAAAGGATTTGTCCTCAGATCTGATTCAACCTGTTGATCATTCCCTGTGAAAGGAATTAAGTCGCAGATGTTAAAAGTATGACTGACACCATAACTTTCAGGGAGATCTAAGATGTATGCATTATCATTTATCCTTTTGACCACCTTGAATGGACCATCTCCTCTTGGACTAAGTTTGGACTTCCTTTGAGAGGGAAATCTTTCCTTTCTCAAATGAAGCCAAACTAGGTCTCCTTTTTCAAAAACTATTTTCTTTCTCCCTTTGTTGTTGTATTCTACATATTTTTGAGTTTGTTTTTCAATTTGGATTTTGACTTTCTCATGTAACTTCTTGATGAACTCCGCTTTAGAAGCACCTTCTTTATGAAGAAAAGAAGATGATTCTGGAAGAGGTAGTAAATCAAGAGGTGTGATAGGGTTAAAACCATAAACAACCTCAAAAGGAGAAAGATTAGTAGTCTTGTGGACTACTCTATTATAAGCAAATTCAATATGAGGTAGATGTTCATCCCAAGATTTTTTATTACCTCTTAATATTACCCTTAATAATGTAGATAAAGATCTATTTACTACTTCAGTTTGCCCATCAGTTTGTGGATGACATGTAGTAGAAAATAGAAGTTTAGTTCCAAGCTTTTCCCATAAAGTTTTCCAAAAATGGCTTAGGAACTTCACATCTCTATCAGACACTATAGTTTTGGGTAAGCCATGCAATCTCACTATTTCTTTAAAGAAGAGTCTAGAAATATAGCTAGCATCATCTACTTTGTGGCATGGTATAAAATGAGCCATTTTACTAAAACGATCTACTACCACAAATATAGAATCATACCCCCTTTGAGTTCTTGGCAATCCTAAGACAAAGTCCATGCTTATGTCCTCCCAAGGGGTATTAGCTATAGGAAGAGGTGTATAGAGTCCATGAGGCATAATTTTGGACTTAGCTTGTAAACAAGCTATACATTTAGAACAATGCCTTTGAACATCTATTCTCATGTGTGGCCAATAAAATTTACTTTTCAAAATGTTTAGAGTTTTATCAACTCCATGATGGCCCATGAGTCCTCCTCCATGACTCTCTTTGATAAGAAGTTTTCTAATGGATCCTTGGGGTATACAAAGTTTTCCTTTATTAAAAAGATACCCCTTAGAAAGATAGAATCCATCAAAAAGCTTCTTAAGACATGATGAATAAGTGGATGCAAATGTTTCATCATTTTCATATAACTCTTTTATGTCATCAAATCCTAATATTTGGGATCCTAGGGTTACTAATAATGCATGTCTTCTAGATAAAGCATCCGCAACAACATTAGTACTCCCCTTTTTGTGTTTGATGACATAGGGAAATTGCTCAAGGTATTCCACCCACTTTGCATGTCTTTTGTTTAGCTTTGCTTGCCCTTTAATGTACTTGAGAGATTCATGGTCAGTGTGTATTATGAATTCTCTAGTTACCAAGTAATGCTCCCAAGTTTTTAAAGCTCTAATGAGGGCATACAACTCTTTGTCATAGGTAGGATAGTTCAAGGTAGGCCCCCTAAGTTTTTCACTAAAGTAAGCTACGGGATGTCCTCCTTGTATTAAAACAGCTCCTATACCTACCCCAGATGCATCACATTCTAGTTCAAAGGCTTTGGAAAAATCAGGCAAAACTAGAATAGGTGCATGAGTTAACTTGTGTTTCAAAGTCTCAAAAGACAACTCTTGCTTATCACCCCAAAGAAAAGGCATATCTTTCTTGACTAGCTCATTTAAAGGAGCAGCTATGGTGGAGAAGTCTTTCACAAATCTTCTATAAAAACTTGCTAACCCGTGAAAACTTCTCACCTCTCCTACATTTTTAGGGGTTGGCCATTCTTGTATAGCTTTGATCTTCTCTGGATCAACATGTACACCTTCTTTTCCAACTTTGAAACCAAGGAAAATCACACTTTCTTCACAAAAAGTACATTTGTCAAAGTTGGCAAAGAGATTATGTTCTCTAAGAAGAAGCAAGACTTCTTTGACATGGTTAAGGTGCTCTTGAAGACTTTGACTATAAATTAAGATGTCATCAAAATAGACCACTACAAATCTTCCTATGCATTCCCTAAGGACATGATTCATTAATCTCATGAATGTACTTGGAGCATTGGTCAAGCCAAAGGGCATGACTAACCATTCATACAAACCAAACTTGGTCTTAAAAGCAGTTTTCCATTCATCTCCTTCATGAATTCTTATTTGATGGTATCCGCTTTTGAGATCAATTTTGGTGAAAAGATTAGCTCCATGTAATTCATCCAGCATATCATCTAGCATAGGAATGGGGTGCCTATACTTGACAGTTATGTTGTTGATGGCCCTACAATCTGTACACATCCTCCAAGATCCATCCTTCTTAGGAACCAACAACACAGGCACAGCACAAGGACTTAAACTCTTTTGGATCCACCCTTTATTCAATAATCCATTGACTTGTTTCTCTATTTCTTTTGTTTCCATGGGATTGGTCCTATAGGCTGGCCTATTAGGAAGGCTGGCCCCAGGCACTAAATCTATTTGATGTTCTATTCCTCTTAAAGGTGGTAATCCACTTGGTACCTCTTTAGGAAATACATCATCAAATTCTTTTAAAAGTTTTTGCAACCCCTTTGGTAGAGAACCAAGTTCATGATTTATTGAAACAAGTGCCTCTTTGCAATAGAGAAGAAAATGAGGTTGTCCAAGAAAAAGATTTTTAGAAATGTTCAAAGTTTGAGGTTGGACAACTTCCTTATTTGAGGCATGGTTTAGGGTTTTCTCCTTTCCTTCTTTCCTACTTTTCTTTTCTCCATCCAACTTCTTTTTAAGAATTATTTGATCCTCTCTTACTTGTGAAGGTGTAAGAGGACACAATATAATTTTCTTTCCCTTGTGTTGAATGGTGATTTTATTGGTGACTCCATCATGTAAAGCTTGCTTATCATATTGCCAAGGTCTTCCAAGTAATATGTGCCCAGCTTCCATTGGTACTATATCACAAACAATTTGATCTTCATATTTGCCAATGGAAATGGGTACTCTTACTTGTTCTTTAATTACTATTCCATCATCCTCTTTGATCCATTGAAGTTTGTAAGGTTTAGGATGAGGAATAATGGTTAAGCCAAGCTTCTCTACCATTCTAGAACTACAACAGTTACAACAAGAACCACTATCCACAATCATTGAACATGTCTTTTCCAAAACTTTGCATCTTGTGTGGAATAGGTTCTCTCTTTGTGACTGTTCTAATTCTACATGTTTACTTTCCAGGAGTCTCCTTACCATAAGTAAGTCACCATCACAAGGTAAAGCTTCTTCTTCTTCAGAAGTGGATGTTTCAGACTCACTATATGAAGAACCCTCACTTTCACTCCCATGCTCAAGGATGAAAGTTGACCTTCTATTGCGGCACTCAGATGCATAGTGCCCTTTTTCCCCACATCTAAAGCACTTAGTCTCCTTACTCTTATGATCTCTTGAAGGTTCTTTGACTTTTTCTTTTCCTCTCTCTCTCTCTAACTTCTTCATATCTTGGCTTGGTTAGACTACCCTCCCTCTTGTACTCTTTCTTATGGTTGGAACTATGAGGGTAATCTTTCTTAGTGGAGCTTTTCCTCTTGAGTTGTTGCTCCACCCTCACACAAAGTTGGACTAATTCATTGAGATCATTGTAGGGTATAAGTTCAACCCTATCTCTTATGTCATAGTTGAGTCCACTTTGGAACCTAGCAATTGTTATCCTTGGTTCCTCTCTTATTCCAGCTCTCAACATAAGCAACTCCATTTTCTGCCTATACTCTTCAACACTCATGTTTCTTTGTTGGAGTTTATGGAGCTTATCCATTAATTCCCTATCATAATAGGCTGGTACATGTCTTCTTCTCAAGGCGGTTCTCAACTCATTCCAATATCTGATGGGAGGTAGGTGTCTTAGCCTATAATCCTTGACCAAGGCTGTCCACCAAATTAAGGCATAGCCTTGAAAGCTTAGAGAAGCCGTGGTGACTCTCCTTTCATCATCTATTTGGTGGCACTCAAACATTTGTTCAACTTTCATTTCCCATTCTAGGTACTCTTCCACATCATCCTTTCCATGAAAGGAAGGAAGATCAATTTTGGGCTCTCTTGGATGGTGCTCTCTAACTCTATGATGTCTTCTAGGAGGCATTTGGTAGTGGTCATCATTGTGGTGACTACTATATTGCTCAAGCTCACTATGAGAAGATGATGATTCTTCTCTTCTCCTATGGGAAGATCTCTCTTTCTTTTTGTCTTGATTAGTCAAAAGTTGACTAATCATGTCTTTGAGCTCACTAATCTCTCTATCCCTTTGTTCAACTTTTTGCTCAAATTCCTCCCTTAAAGAACTCTCACTATGGGGTTTCAAACTTCCTTGCACACTTGATTGACTCATTCTTGTCAAAGGATAAGGTTTTCACAAAGTTTTCAAAATATTTGACAAGTAATGAGTGAAAAGATTTTCACAAGCTTTCTTTGTTTTTGGTGAAAAATTTCTGAAGAGATTCTAGAGGCAAAAGATGTTTCTAAGTAGCTCCCAGGAAGAAGAGGTGAGTCACAAATGGATAAGCTTAGAAACCAAGTTCTTCCTTAGCCAGAGTTTCCTTAGAGTTATCTTTTACCTTAGTTTCTAAGTAGAAATTCTTCAAATTCTTTTGAAATGTTATGAAATGAACCTAAAACCAAAGAAAGGTTGACTAAATGCTATGCAATCCTATATACCACGGAGACTTAAAAAAAACAAACAAAAAGATTAAGCAAGAAATTAAAGAAAGCAATAAAGATGCAAGAATGTAAATGTTAGACAACCCTAAGTGAAAGTGCAAGTGACACTTGGAGCCCCTTGACACACTTCCACACTAAGAAAACGAAATTGGACTATTACAATGTTCGATTGTGAACTTGGAATTGCTTCAAGAGCATTTTTCCAAGTCACTTGGCTCAAAAACAGCAAACAAAAAAAAATACAATTTCAAACAGCAAATTCCGTGATATTTGGTGTAAATAAACTTGAAATGAGGCCTAGAAGTAATGTGAGATTTGTCTTCTTGCTGCTGCAGAAAGCTACTCAAAATGAAGGTGTGAGTTGCTCTTTTTCCAGGTTTGAAATGCTGTTGTAACAGAGTTTTTCAGCTGCTGGACAGTGGTGTTTGGGCTACTGTTGAGTCTTCCTTCTTGCTCCACTTCCAATTCTCAAACCACTTCCTAAAAGGCTACCAAAGTAGGAGTAGGTCTCTAGTGCTGGATGCCCCAAACAGCTTGCACACACACTCCAAAACTCATTAGAAATCACACCAAACAGATTAAAAATCTGCACCAAATTTCTGCACACTGCACCAGTATAGGCTGCTGTATTGAACACTTTAGATGCCAAAAAATAGACACAAACAATTGGACAACACACAAATGAAAGTAGGTACACAAGAGGAACTTATTAAAGGCACTAGAATGGATGAAGAAAACAAGAAAAACACAAGCACAGTTCAGAAATTATTCCAAATGCAAACTGTTTGATAATTTTCAGAAGTGTTTGATAAAATGTCCCAATGAATTTCAGATTTTGTTTGATTTTTCAAGGCCTGTAATCTGGATTGGTTGGTTCTAACAGCTTTTTAACACTTGATACTTCTTCTTTTGATCATGTATTTTCATGTTTAAACATTGAACCAGCTTTTTCACAATCCAGCAATGAATTTTACACTCAAATTACCAAAACAGTGGTTGGAAAACAGAAACTGCACTAGAAAAATGAACTAAAATGGTGGTTTTGAAACCCAAAAGTGAGTGGCAGTGATTCAGCAACTTTGATAAATGTTCAAACAACTTTTCTTGGTGATATTAAACATGTTTAAACTCTTAAACAGTTGAAACAATGATTAATATTCAGAATCACTGATCCACTTCCATTTTTAACTCAAAAATGATGGTTTAAATATTCAATCTGCATATAAATTCATTTTTGACCAAATGAGCAGTATTAACAACTTTCAAACATCCATTTAGACTTGCTCAAGCTTTCCAAAAGCACAGAAATAGCAGGATTCGAAAATCACCCTTGCTATGGCCAAATTATGCAGCAAAAACCATCAATGAACCAACCAAATTTAGCTTTTCATGGAATCAAAAACTGGACAGCAAAGGCAATGACTCTAAGTGTATAAACACAGATCTAAGCTAGATTTAATATGCTTAGCATGACCAAACTCAGATTAGACCAAATCAAGTATATTAGCACGGTGAAAAGCTAGAAGTTCAAGCTGAAATGGTGAATGGTTAAGGATTTTGAGCAACCCCACTATGCATATTGCATTTTAGTGCTTGTTTTGGTTTGCTATACCTTAAGACACATTCAAAAACATTACACAATGTTGTACCAGGCTCCAAAATCAAAAGAAAACCACTGAAACAGTTTTAGAATTTTAGCACCAGATTTAAATTCTGTATCAGAATTCACAATGGAAAACAAAACAGAATTGCATTTTGATGCTTCAGCTTGTATAACCCAGGCTAGACCAAGTCCTCATTGCCTTATTTGGTACATATACAGCTTGTTTAGCACTTGCAAATCAATTAAAATGAAATAATTCAGCAGAAAAGAAAACTGAACAGAGACAAAAAAATACTGCAACAATAAATTGCACAAGACTTAAAACAATACAGAATTGAAATGTAAAGCTGGAAATGACCCAAACAAGAAGGTTTCACCGATTAAAATGAAAGGACAATATAAGCACACAAAGGAAACTAGAATTGAATGACTGGAAAAGCAATACAGAATTGAAAACAACAGCAAAACAGAAACAGAAACAGCACAAACTGGACTGAAAACAGAAACAGAAATAGCACAAAGTGGACTGGAATTAAACAGCAGAATGGAAAGGCACTTAGCTATGGTTTGCGTGGACAACCAGAGCTCTGATACCACTTGATGGAAGCTTGCTATGGGTGAGACGCATTGAACCAGAAAGCCAAACAGCAAGCGTTCCAGTGAGCAATGAAGGCAGCGGAATTCTGAAATAGATGCAGAGAATGGTATGGTTTTAGTGAAGAATGGAGTGGGTTAGAACCTCTCAGCTCAGAGGGCCTTCTACTTTGGAAGGAAGCTAGAGGTAAGGAGAAAGAAAGTGAAGAATTGGGTTGACTCAAGAGCAAAGATAAGTTGGAATTTTATTTCTGTAGCAATTAGACTAAGCTCAAAAGTGTCTACAAAAGGAAGAGGTCTCCTATTTATAGGAAGATAAGAGCCTCAAATCTGAAATGAAATTCAATCCAAAAGCAAATGAAAAAGGCGCCAATTTGCTTCAGCTCCAAACATGCCTCATTCCAACTCAGCAGCACACGTAAAACAACACCAATTCTGAATTCTTATTCCAACTCAGCAGCACACGTGAAAGCTGGGCTAGCTAGGTTATGAGCTTTTTTGATAGCTTTGGCAGCAAGCTTCTCCCTCAAAGTCTCTCTTTTCATGTGCTCAAATGCTATGTTGGCCGCTGCTCCCTTCAATTTTATTAATCCTACAAAGCAAAGAAAAAATGTGCTTTTAATTATGGGAAGAAGGATTGATGTAAATTACCTTCCATAGAAGCAAAATGGTAGGTGATCCTTCTTCCTCTTGAATCCTCTTTGCCATGGCTCTAGTAAGAGGTCCAATGTGTGTCTTAGATGGTCTTCCATCAAAAAACTCCCCTGAAATTTCTTGAATCCTTTAGAATGATGGGAGTGATAGGAGCGTTCAGGTGCACTTCTTTTGTGAGAGGAATTTGTTGGAATATATATGTTCCTTTCTCTTTTGTCCTCTATCAGCAGTGTGCTTCCCACGCTTTCCAGATGATGAGGCCATACCTGCACAACAATCAATTACAATATTCTGCTAATGAGTATTCCATAATATCTTTGCATTTCAACACATCCTCACTAGTCAACATAACTATTCTATCCTCTAAATACCTATCAACATAAAAATCCTTTTTCTCCAGCGCTGAGGGAGAATCAAAGGGCCCTCAACTATACCTGGACATGACCAGAATCACCAAAACACACACCATAAACAGTCGCGCCGGCGCTGAGCGCCCATGAAGCTATCAAATTAATACTACTTTTCAAGGCAACTTCAGTATTGCCAAGTAGTATCCAAGAAAGTAGATAGGGCTAAAGTAACCCTGAGTCGTCTTGCTACGAACACGGAATGTCATTCGAATATCTGACTCTTATGAATGTTATGCAATGCTTATGAATAAAAGTGAGAATATTTAAAGGATGTTGCAAAACAAATAGAAAACTTAAAAACAATTATGAAGAAATAGACTAATTCCACTGCTCTTCCAAAATAGATTCATCATTGGTTATTTAAAGATCATTGTTCAATTATTTATTATTTAAGTTTCAAATTAATTAAAATACATTCTTAATTAATTTGAGGACGATCATGCATTTAATCAAAGTACATTCTCAATAAAATGCAAGACCTTTCTAGATTATTCACAATATATTCAACCAAAGTACATTCTCAATCAAATTCTATTGTGTTTAATCATGTCTATTCTTAAATCTCCTAACCAAGTTAAAAGCTAACCAATCAAAGTAAATTCTCAATTGATTATAGTTGAAATTATTACTACCAACCAAAGTACATTCTCAATTGATAGTAAAAACCATTTAATCATATGAAAGTTCCTAAATTAAATCAAAGTGGATTCTCAATTAAACCTAGAAACCCTAGAACTCATAAAATCAATATGCATGTAGATTCAAACACATTATGATGCAAAAATATTTGCTTTTAATATGATAGAGAGATGAAAGACATAGAGAGAGAACAACTTAAATCAATAATCAAAATAAATAATTGCATTAACTTAACCTAACCTCAGAATCCATAATGAAATTACAGCAGAATAACCCTATATGCTTAGCTCTCCATGAATGGAGTTGAATACATGATGAAATAAGAGAGAGAAGTGGTGAATGAATGAATGAAATCCCCTTTTCTGCCTCCCCTTGGTCTCTTTATATAGGGCTTGATTGAGCTTGGACTCTGAATATTCAGTTTACAGAATCTTTTATTTGCAAGATATTTTCTGTTGATATTCCCAAATTAAATTAATTCAACAACTGAATTTTATCTTTTAGCTTTTCTGACTTTCCAAAATTGCACAAATATCCGGAAATTTCCTCTATCCACACTTTAGCTCCTTTAGAATTCCCCAAAATTGCACCAAAACCCCTCTTTGACCAACCTTGACCAGATTCAAATCTATTGACCAGCTTTGACTCATATGGACGTGGCCAACGAGAGCCCGCCACGTGGCAGACCCCACTTCACCAAAATTAGGGTTTTGGAATTACAGATTGGGAAAACACCTTGTTGCTTCTCCTACGCCCCGAGAATGGAAGAGGAATCACGTTTTTGGATCTGTGTTTGCTTTGCAGGTTTGAAGATGAACGGAGCTTGGATGGCAGCGGCAAGGAGGCTCACAAGATGATGGCGGCTTTGGGTTGTATTCTGCAGCGGCGTGATGGTGATGAGCGTGGTGCGCGACGGAGAGGTTGGAAGTGTGTCGCGATTCTGATGGTGGAAGATCATTTCGCCGCTCGCGATTTATTCCTGGTGAGGCAGGGTTGGACGAAGATGAAGATGGTGAGCGAGAAGCGTGGTGGCTGTGTTGATGGTTTCTTGCGGTGGTGTTCAGGATTTGATGATTTCTTTCTTGTAGGTGGTCGCGTGAGATGCGTGGTGATTCTTTTGGTTGCCTTCTGCGGCGCGGCGGCTCATGGTCTGGCGGAGGCGGTGCGGCATGGTGGTTGCTTCTCGCGGATGGCGGCTTCATGATGAAGAAGGGGGAGTATTGGGAGAAAAACCAATAAGCCATTTCTTTCCCTTTCTTTTCTATTGTAGTGACAAATTTTTGTTATTAGCTTGCATAGTCATAGATAGCATAGTTAATAATAGGATAGAAAATATGTTGTTCTACATAAAACTAAAAAGAATTAATTTTGATCTTTGGCCTATTTGAACAAATTTTCTTCTTAGTGTAGCTTGTAGTTTTAGTTTTCTTTTTCCAGCTTTGTTCTTGTACATATTGTGTTCAGTTTTCTTGATTCTGTTGTACATATTTCTTATTAAATTCTAGTTCTGCTTGTAGAATTTTGCATGTTTGATCTATATATATCTGTGGTTTGTCTGTGTTGTTATTAGGAAGCCTTACTCACTCACACATTGAGGACAATGTGCCTCTTAAGTATGGGGGTGGGAAGGTATAAATTTAAAAATACTTGTTCTGATGTAAATAACTGTGTTTAGCATTAGTTTTAGTAATAAAATAGGGATAATTTTTTTTCTCTGAGCTGTTTTTCCTTTAGCTTAGGTCTGGTTTAGTTTTAAATACCTAGTGTAGTTTACTATTCTTGTTTTAGTGTGTAAATACCTTTCATAATAGTTCCACTCTTTAGCAGCTGCTTCACCAAATTATGTCTCAATTGAATATGTCTATTCTTTCCATTGTAATTCTTGTTTTTAGCTATAGCTATTGCCGATTGGCAATCACAGTGTATTGACACCGATGGGGTTGGTTTCATTCCTAGTGGAATGTTTGCTAAGAAGTTTTTCAACCACTCAGCCTCACTGCCAGTCATCTCAAGAGCGACAAACTCAGATTCCATTGTTGATCTTGCAATAATAGTTTGTCTGGAAGATCTCCATGTAATCGCACCACCCCCAAGTGTGAATACATAACCACTAGTGGATTTTGTCTCATCTGAATCAGAGATCCAGTTAGCATCACTATACCCTTCTAGTACAACGGGAAATCCACTATATTCAATGGCATAATCCATTGAACCTCTTAAGTATCTCATAAGCCTGGAAAGTGCATCCCAATGTTCTTGATTTGGACATTGAGTGTACCTACTTAGTCTACCTACTGCATAAGCAATATCGGGTCTAGAAAAGCTCATCAAGTGCAGTAAGCTCCCAATTATCTGGGCATACTGAGGTTGAGATAATGATTCTCCTCTATTTTTCATTAATTTAGAGTTAGCATCATAAGGGGTACTCACGGGTTTGAAATCATAATACTCAAACTTCTTAAGAAGTTTCTCAATGTATTGTTCTTGGGATAATAATATACCATCTCCCTTCCTTATGATTCTAACACCTAAAATTACGTTGGCTTCACCCATGTCTTTCATTTCAAAGTTCGATCCTAGAAATAATTTAGTTCTAGTAACAATCTCATTGCATGTACCAAAAATTAACATGTCATCCACATACAAACATATAATGACACAATCACTATTTTCAAATTTAGAGTACACACATTTATCAGCATCATTAGATGAAAAACCATCACATAACAATACATTATCTAGTTTTTCATGCCACTGTTTTGGTGCTTGTTTCAATCCATACAAAGATTTTAAAAGTTTACATACCTTATTCTCTTGACCAGGTACAACACACCCTTCAGGTTGAGTCATATAAATTTCCTCTTCTAAATCACCATTTAGAAAGGCAGTTTTAACATCCATCTGGTGTATCAATAGCTTATGGATTGCTGCTAAGGCTAACAGAACTTGAATAGAGGAAATCCTAGTCACAAGGGCAAACGTATCAAAGTAATCTATGTTGGGTTTTTGAGTAAAACCTTTTGCTACTAATCTTGCCTTATACTTCTCTATAGATCCATCAGGATGATACTTTTTCTTAAAGATCCACTTACAACCAATGGGTTTTGCTCCTTTAGGCAAATCTACTAAGGTCTAAGTATTATTTTTCTGAATTGATTCAATTTCAGTCTTAATGGCTTTATCCCACTGTTTTGCATCAGGAGCACTAATGGCTTCTACAAAGTTACTTGGATCATTATCAACTAGATAGGTATAGAAATCATTACCAAATGAAGTTTCCTTCCTCTGTCTTTTACTTCTTCTTAATTCCTCACACATGGCATCACTATTATTATTATTATTATTTTCTATACGTTGAGACGTCTCACTAATCTTTAAAGGAAAAACATGTTCAAAAAACTCAACATTTTTCGTCTCCATTATAGAATTTCTTTCAAGTATATCACTTTTAAGAACTAGAAACCTATAGGCAGCACTATGTTCAGCATAGCCTAAGAACATACAATCAGAGGTTTTAGAGCCTATTTTACTTTTCTTAGGATCGGGTAACATCACCTTAGCTAGGCACCCCCATACTCTTAAATATTTAATGTTAGGTTGATAACCTCTCCACAGCTCATACGGAGTTTTACCAGTTTTCTTATGAGGTATTCTATTTTGTAATAAACACGCAGTAAGCAAGGCTTCTCCCCAAAGGTTATCAGGTGCACTAGAACTAATAAGCATAGCATTCATCATCTCCTTAAGAGTTCTATTCTTTCTCTCAGCTACTCCATTAGACTCAGGTGAATATGGTGGGGTTACTTCATGGATGATACCTCCTTTAACACAATAGTCATTAAATAACACATACTCACCACCTCTATCTAATCTAATCCTCTTGATTTTCTTATTTAATTGATTTTCTACTTCTGCTTTATAGGTAAGAAAGACATCAAAGGCTTCATCTTTATGTTTGATTAAGTATACTTTGGTGTATCTAGAATAATCATCTATAAAGGTCACAAAATAATTTTTACCTCCTCTAGACATTGTTTGTTTCAAATCAGCTAGATCAGTATGAATTAACCCTAACAATTCAGTTTGGCGTTCTACAGAGAAACATGTTTTCTTTGTTATTTTAGATTCTACACATATATCACATTTACTACTATGTTTATCATGCATATTAATTAATCCTAGTTGTTTTAATTTCATAACATAGGAAGAATTTAGATGTCCAAATCTAGCATGCCATATATCATATGAGTCAATAATATAAGCAGAAGAAGATGATTCATTAATATTTTCAGAAATGTTAAGTACAAAGAGACCCTGATCACAATATCCCTTCCCCACAAAAACATTATTTTTTGTCATTACAATCTTGTCAGACTCGAATGACACTTTAACCCCCACTTTTCCCAGTAGTGCTACAGAGATTAAATTAACTCTGATTGATGGCACATGTAGCACATCACTCAAGGCCAAAGTCTTTCCAGATGTGAGTTTGAGAAGAACTTTCCCTTTTCCCAGAACAGGAGTGGTCCTGGAATCATCGAGGTAAACGTGTTCTTCTCCATCCCCTACACTAGTGTAAGAGGTAAAAGCACTTCTGTTTGCACAGATATGCCTAGTAGCACCAGAGTCTACAACCCACTTGCTCACATTGGTCATCAGATTTACCTGAGAAACGACCGCAGCAATAATGTCATCTCCTTCGACTATATTAGCCTTAGGAGGATTGTCGTTTCTTACTCTGCGTCTGCACTGCGGTGCATGATGGCCCGGCTTCCCACATACGAAGCAGTTTCCTTTCTTCTTAAAGGTGGGCTTAGATGTGTTGGGGCGAAATTTTTGAAAATTATTTTTCTTATTGTGATCAGGTTTGTGTTCGTACCTTTTTGGAGCAGGTTTGTCTTCTACCATGTTTGCTTTTGCAGACAATGCTTTGGCCCTTACAACAGCACATTCTTTCCGATTGGTATCTTCAATAATTATGTGAGTGACCAGCTCTGAAAGTGACATTTGCTTGTGCCTATGTTTTAGTTGTTGCTTGTAATCAGTCCAGGAAGGCGGCAGTTTCTCGATCAGAAGCTCTGAAACAAACTCATCTGGAAGAAGAACGTTCTCCGCTTTGATATCTTCGAGTAGCTTGTGGTACTCATTAATTTGCGACTTTATGTCCTTATCTTCAACCATTTCCCAGCGATAGTAATTCCCAATGATGAATCTTTGTCTGACTATATCTTCAGCAGTGTATTTGAGAATCAACGAATCCCAAATTTCTTTCGCTTCCTTATAGGAACAGTATACATCGAACAAATCGTTAGAGAGTACACTAAGTAAAGTATGACGGCATACCTTGTTTGCATGAACCCAATCTTCAACTTGTTTTGAATTTGGAGGGAGAATAGAGTCGGGTTTTGAAGATGAAAGAGCAAAAGCGACTCCGTACATGTCTAAGAGGGTTGACACGCGTTCTTGCCCGCGCCGGAAATTCTGACCAGAGAAGACTTCAATTTTTGATACATCCGGGAAAGGTTTCGCGAAGACCGTCTGAGTTCCGGAAACATTATTCTGATTCTCCGGGATTGAGTTGTTGTTGTTGTCAGCCATAAGTCCTTAAGATTGTTGTAAAAGCTGACAAAAGTAGAATAAAGATCACGAACAATATATTTCCTGAGGCGTGTAGATCACTGTCCTTAAGGACTTATCCGCGGTGTATTGCGCAAGCCCCCCAGGATACAACAGGAACTTCTCAGAATTTCTGAGGATCTCAGAACTAGCAAGGATCTCTTAGAGAGAATAAATAAACCCATAATATTTTAAGAAATAAAAGACAAGAGAGAAAACAAAAGAATAATTAGAGAATGAGAGGAAGAGAAGAGTGTGAAAAGATGTGTCTTTGAAATGGATGAAAGTACTCTATTTATAGAATGAGAAACCAAAGAAGATTGGCCCAAGGCCCAAGGCTAACGGGAAAATCCCATGCCTTACGGTTTCCACGTTGCTCTATTTACTGAGTGAATCCCGAGTCTTGTGCATCAAATATATGAACGTTGCACAAAAGAAACGTTGGCAGCCGAGATACTTGGAAGCACGAAAGCTGCCAAGAACGTGCATATTAAAACATGAGATATTTTGCAATATCGAAACTGCTTTTATAACAGTTCTGTGTGGAACCGATGTCGTATGTCCTGACAACACTGCCATGTTAGTGGGTTGCATAGGTGCAAGGGATTCTGAGGGCTTTCTGCCTTGGATCTCTGACCAACCAGAGTAGTAGGTCTTTTTAAAAATGGTGTTAGGTGAAAAGTCAGTTTTGTAGAGAGATAGGTAGAATTTTGCAAGATTTTAAGGAACAGTTTGTTATATAACCAATATAATAAAGGGTTTATGCTTTGATTTCCCTTTAGCCGAGGCATATAAATTCGCTAAAACTAGAAAAATGTCACGCGTTTTGATAGTTTCGATTTTTTTTTAAACCAAAACCTAATTGTACGATATTAAAAACGAATTGTGATTCAATCAAGATGGAATGAAGATGAAGTGGATATACCTCCTTGGCGTTGTGTGGCAGCAGTGTGACGTCATGATAGTCTGGTGACGCGGCGGAACGCATAACACCGTACCCTAACAACGGTAAGGTAACGGAGCTTTGCGAGGGTTTCGAATGGAGGACCAAATATGCGACTTCAAATAGAGGACCCACGAGGCTTCAATGAATGAGTCGCACATGGAGGTAGACAAATGAAAAGCAAAAATGAAAAAAAAGAAATAGGAAAAACCTAGAGTGTAAGACCCATGAAAAAAAAAAAATATTTATAGTAGTAAATTTTAGTATTTTATTAGTAATAATAATTTTAATGGATAGAAAAATGTAAATTTTGGATATAAAATTATAGTAATTTTAGAAGGAGAGGTTCAAATTTTTGGTAACTTATTTAGTAAATTTTTTTTTAAATTGAATAGTAAAAAGTAAATAGTAAATAGTAAAAAGTAAATAGTAAATAGTAAAAAGTAAATAGTAAAAATAAATTTTCAGCATTAAGATTCCTTAGCATGGAAGAAAGTAGTAGGTAGAAATTAGGATCAGATTTGGTGAGAAAATGATTGAAATATTATTTTTAAATAATATTAAAATAATAAATAATATTAAAATATTAATGAATAGTAAATTTTTTACCTATAAATAGCCATAGGAGGGAAGGTTATTTTGCACCAAGAAAAGAGGAATCAAGTGAGAGCTTGAGAAATAGAGAAGAAAGAGTTAGGGAGAAATTTTTAGTTGCAAGAAGAGTAGAGGTTCTGAAGGGTTTCAGGGAAACAAATTCGGAGCAGGAGATTAAGTCTGGAATAGAGGTAAGGGGAGCTAATCTTTTTTCTTGTATATGATTTTTTATCCATGTTATGATAATGAATATGAGTTATGAGTATGTTAAAATTTTGGTAATGGTAGTTATCTATTCACTTACATAAATTTAGTTTTCATGATTATAATTTTCTTATTTTCGAGTTAGTATGGTAAAACTTTTCTTTTAATTATTTTGACCGTTGGATTTAGCTAAAATTTTAATATATGAATCCTAAAACCTATTTCTTCACTTTGACCGTTGGGATTTGTAATTAGAAGTCTGTACTTAGAGAAATAAATCCTGCATGTTTGAGTAAATTAATTACCCCTGTAGATCTGTTACTGAGTCATCTCGGTAAAATATATATTACGATTTATTTGACCGTTAGATCAACTTGAAAATTTTATATATGATTCCTAAGATATATTAATACACTTTGACCGATCGGATTATAAATTAAAAGTCTATGTTTGGAGAAAATAATTTTTAAGTTTTGAAAAATCTGATGAACACTATATTTCTGTTCTTAAGTTATTATGGTAAAAATTTCATATATATTTTATTTACCGTTAGATTGAGCCCAAAATTTAGTATGTAATTCATAAGACATATTAAGTCATTTTGACCGTTCAGATTTGTAATTAAATGTCTGTGCTTAGGGAAATTAGTTTCGCATTTTGAGTATAATTGAAAACCACTTAAAATTCTGCACTTGAGTTACCTCGGTAAAACCTCAATATCTATCTAGTTAACCGTTGGATCAACCTGAAATTTTAATATGTAGTTTATAACAAATAGTGAATTATTGTGACCATTCAGATTTGAAATCGGAGTTACAGATTTAGAGATATTAATTTCGTATCTTCTCAGGGATCTTAATATTGCTTAATTTCTATTTTTTTGATATCTATATTAAATTTCGGTGTTAATATTATATGCTGTTGTTTTAAATCTGTAAATAAGAAATTTGTTAAAAACTAGTTGAGGAACGCTTTGGCTAAGGAAAGATTTGGTACTTAAGTTGTCCATTGTGACGCACCTCTCTTTCCTGGAAGTCTACTCGACAAGTTTTTAACTTAAATCCTATTGAACAGATTATGTACTGTTAATTTATTTTGTGATATATTCAGTTTGTATGATTTCTAAAATGATTGAATTTTATTGCATTTGAATTATGCATCTGAACATGGTTGTGAACTATAATGATGTATGTGAGTATGAATTGGACATCTCAGGGAGAGATGACTATGTAATGTTGTGGTTGTTGAGTATAACTGTAGTGAACCTAGGATCGGTCTGTCTATCCCTACACTCAAAGCATTGTTCATGCTCACATAGAGAAGAACAGTGTCAGTGGTGAGAGTAGAGGGAGGTCCTCGTCTATAGCCTTTGATGGCAGAGATAGGCAGGTTGGGGATTTACCTTGCTAGTGTTGGAGAAAGACCAACAGACTATGCGAGTGCAAAGACGACTGTTGGTTCGACAGTTATACAAATCCGGATGAGTCATATGTGTGGATTTACCTTGCATAGTGTTGGAAAGTGCCAACAGAACTATGCGAGTGTAAAGATGTGTGAGTCGTGGTTCAATGAGCATGCTATAATTGTTCTTTTATATAAATCTATGTATGACACCATGAGTTAACTGTGATATTGATATAACATGTTTTTTTTTATATATCTAGCTCACACTTGCATTGTTTGTGTTGTGTGCTGTTTGGGTATGTTTCTCTGGCGATGATCATCCACTTGGATGGGAGCAGACGTTGTTGAGGAAATCCCTTTGGAGTAAGAGCTGGAGGATACTAAGGTTGCAGAGTAGTCTTCTTAGGAGTTTCCCATCTGAACACATGTAGTGTTCGAATCTATAAACTGTTGAAGTTTAAATTTCAGTTCCTTTTATTTCTTGATGACTGTAATTTCACATTTAATTACACGTCATGATCCGACTGTTCTCTTTATTGGAATGTTGACGTCTTTATTATGTAATAATTGTTATTATATAATAGGGATGTTACATAGAGCACCCTCAGGCATTAAAAATGATACTACGTCATTTCTCATAATAACCGATGTTAAATTAAAAAATAGAAATTTAAATATATTTTTTATTTTCTTTTCAAAAATACTTATGTATTATATCAGTTAATCGAACGACGTAATAAGATTCCTAGAATTTAAAAAATTGACATCGCGCAATCAACTATTTTTGTTGTAAAGAATGTTATATCAGTGTTCTGCATTAGTGATAATATATATAATAAAAACATATTTCCAACAAAGATATGTTAAATTGAAAAATAGTTTAAACAATGGCTTGTGACTGTGATATAAGAGTGAGGCAGCATGTTGTTAGGTTATAACGCCCATTCTTGGCACAAAGTTTCACGGATAGATTATGTAAATAATATATGAGCATTAGACCGAATAAAAAATATATCTTGATACCTGTGTTTATTAAATATATCTATTATATTATTATCTTTTAAATAAACTATTATATTTCAATAAATATTAGTTTGTATGGTTGTAGGGTGAAGGTAGTAAAGAAATAGTGATATTAATGAATCAGCACTTTTACCCGTAATTCTGTGTATATAAATTCCGGTCAACATCCATGTTTTCTTTAATCCCACAAATTATTCAACCTATCAAATTACTAGTTCAGAGCTCAATACATTATGTTATAATTAATAGTAACTATGCTGAAATTATTCATGACTATAATATTATAATTTTTCAAAATAATTATAATTTTAGTCTTTTGGATTCCTGGAGCCAATTTCTAGGCAAAAGAAAAAGAAAATAAAAGATGCAGTTCGGGTGTTAGTCTGTGGGTATGGATGGAAAACAAGGGTAGTTGGATAAATATTTGCCCATTGGATTTGAACAATTTGCAAAACAACTCAGTTTTTTTGTTCAGACCTACAGTGACACATTATAATGCCGTTGCCGTAGAGTGATTTGGTTTCTAAAGGGAACTCGTGGAAGAGGCTTGTTTTACCCTGTAACTAGAGAATAAAAATTGCAAATTAAGTTAGATACTTGGACTCTTAAAGGTCCGCTTTAGGTTAATTTTTTCTCGATTCCATGATGTACCATATGACAGTACAATCTAGGTTTACAGACGGTTGGTTAGCCGGTTCATAACCCTAATCAACTTTAAGTACAATCTCTTATTAAGTTTATTGGTAAGTCACTAGTGCAATCAAAGAAAACGACATATAGGCAGCGATTCCTGAACCGAGGTATATACAGGCGAGGCAAAAAGTCTACCTCTTTTTGCTTCGGTTGTGAACCAAAGCAAAAAGAGGTAGACTTTTGTCTCGGTTCAAACATAACCGAAGCAGTAGGGTTTTTGCTTTTTTAATTTTTTTTTAATGACCTTTTGCCTCGGTTGAATTAAGGCAGTATCTTGAACTCTACTTTCAACCAATTTAATACAAACAATTACAAATTGTATTCCTTAATTTCTATATTCCTAATAGTATATCCTAATTTCTAAATCAACTCATCTATGTTATCAACTCATTTACATTATCAACAAATTTAATAAAAACAATTCAAAATTTTATTACCCTAACTTCTATATCCCTAATTCAAAATTATACAACAATTATCATAATTAAGCAATTTAATGCAAACACATTTCATTCAACATTGCACAAAACCTAACCTGATTCAAAATAAATATACACAAATTTTATCATTGTCATTCATATCACTAATTAATTTACTATCAAATACAAAAATAAAAATGGAGGGGGTTCAAGAACTTACCACGCACCAAGAAGAAGCGTCAAGCGAAGGGATAAACGTGGTGGACGAAGCGGCGAACAACACTTGTCGGGGGTGACAATGTAGAGAAGCCGAGATGACGGCGGTCAATGGTGCAATGACGGCGAAGAAGGAAGCAAACAGCGGAAAGAAGAGTTCCGGCGCTAAACAGTGGTCACAGATGATGCAAGAAAAGGAGAAATGGTGGTGCAGCGAGAGAAAGGTTCCAGCGCGGGGGAAGAAGAAGAATGGTGGTTGTGGTGCGCTTGAGGAAGAAGAACGCCTGAGAAGGGTTCCAGCGACGATGGAAGCAGAGAAAGAGTGGGAGAGCGTTTCTATCGCGGGGGGAGGGCAAGAAGATGAACAATGAAAGAGTTTTCGCGATTGCTAGAATTTAAATAGGCTATTGTCTCAGTTCTCCACTTAACTGAGGCAATAACACCCTTAGTACCTCGGTTCTCCACTTAACCGAGGCGTAAACTACCTAGAAATTTTAAAAAAATAAAACTTTTTATAATTATATGCCTCATTTAGCTCCAAAACTGAAGCATAAGCAGCATATTGCTTCGGTTGGAAGGAAATCGATGTCATAGGGCCTGTCTTAAATGAGGGGTTGTTAGTGCATAGAACGTTCCAGATGCCTTTTATCAATCTCTACTACCTTAGTTGGTCAAAGAACCAAGGCAGTAGCCCTATATCAAAAAGGCTGTCAGATCAAAAGTACCATTTCCATAAGTGTTGCAAGGTTTTCTGCCTCAGTTGGCCAAAGAACTGAGGCAGTAACCCTATTTCAAAAAGCCTAGCAGTTGAAAAGGCCACTTGGCATGTGGGTGATAGGGTTTTATGTCTCGGTTGTTCACATAACTAAGGTAGTAGCCCTCTTTAGGCATCGATTTCTGTACAACCGAGGCATATACTTTCGCTATAACTACGAAAATGTCACCGCGCTTTTATACGCTTCGGTTTCAGTAAAATCGAGGCGTATATAGCGGGTTTAAAACCCTGTTTTTTACTAGTTAGTCCTATTTATTAAATGTTGGGCTGTGATTACAACGTTGTTAATCATAAATCCAACTCGAAATCCATAAATACAAATTAAAGTAAAAAGGTAGATAATTGTATTTATTACAAATTTAAAATTTTACTTTGAGTACTAATCGATTAAATTACTGACTTGAATGTGAGAATGCCTTTTATAAATACATGACCATACAATTTGGGGAAAACTTGAAAAAAACTTCACTAAATGTGTCGAAGATAACCTAAAACATAAAAGAAAGTGTCAAAGAAGTGCTCGATGAACACCCTCCACCCGAAACACTTGCTATCTTGGAATGCTAAGAAAGAACAAACAAACAGTTTCCAAATCCACTGTACAGGCTGAATATTGTGAGATTCAATGTTGCATGTGACTTCAGTAGTACACTTGAGTTGTATTGTGACAAGACAAACTAAATTATTATTCACAGTGCTGCCAACCTCGAAATATAATGTCATTTGGTCAGTGATGAAGTGCAAACTGGAGTAGTGTTGAACTCGAACATTACTGTGTATGTTTTTCTACAGGATTCGTTATTATATTCGTATACACACTATACCTCAGTATGAAAGAGCAGAATACCTCTTTCACTAATTTTCTTCTTCTGCTGCTGTACGGTCAATATGCTTCTTCCAACTTATCATGTATGCCGGTTTCTTAAGAGAAATTTTTCACAAACTCTGTTCGTTATGCACCAAAGTTGATCTTTAAATTCACACAAGAGTGAACATGAAGTTGCAAAGCCAGGATGAAGAACTATACAATCACACCATTAGAAATTACATTCATCTTATTAGAGAGTATGAAGAAAAAACAAATCTATCCTATTTTTTCCTTACAATTTAAGAAAACATTCGTTTTGGTGACACCATTTGTCACAACCTGACAGTCCAAACAAAATTAGCAGGAAGAACCGATTTTGAAATACCTATGATCGCATTCGCAGACAAAAACAGTGAACTCTGATGTACATAAAAGCAATCAAAATGAAGATCCTGAACACATCTCTACAAACCCTTTTCCACCACAATGACTGAAATTAGAAAAAGTAACAAAATTTGAAAACAATAATAAGATCTAAGTATTCCAAACATAATTATTCAGTCTAACCACAAGATTCAAAGACATAGGGCCGAGATAATCCCAAATCGCTCAAGAAGCGGCGGGATTAAGGACCGAATTTTGTTCGTCATAATAAAATTTCAGTTATGTCTCCTAATATTTTTGTATCTATTGGAAGAAATAACAAAAGCAGCATGTTGAGAAGCAGAAGAAAGCAAAAAAAAGATAATCAAGAGAACAAGGGGACATCGGTCCAAGCGCCGGAGACATGACCGTTTTCACAAACATAAGCTCGAACAACAGGTTCCCCGTCAATTTGGTACCCGAAACCTCGTCTGAGACAGAAAGCAGAGTGGAGGTCCCAAGTGTATCGGCTCGTGCAAAACGCACACTCCACGGGAAGTTTCTTTCTTTTATCACCGTCGAGGCTTGTCCAAACGCGGGTAGTTTTGAAGTCCTTGAAAATCCCTCTGAAGAGCATGTACTTGCGCTTCTTGTGGGGGTGGACGCAGCCAGGCCAGTCACAGAGGTACAAGCAATCATCGCGGAACTGTCGCGCCAGAAGCTTGCAGCCCTGCTCCCTCCTCAGATCCCAATTCCCGCGAGCCAAATGCGGTTTCCGGCAGGTCTTGGGGTTTTTTGAGGCGTCCCGATCAGCGGCGATGCCGGCGTGGCGGAGGCCGGGGCAGCAGACGGCGAGCTTGAGGAGGGAGGCGCAGGTGGCGGGGGAATCAGAGAGGAGTGAAGGGAGGGTTTGGGAACACTTAGTCTTCCAGCAGAAGTGGCGAATGAGAGAAGAAAATCTTGTGCAGACGCAGGCCACGCGAGCCCAGTGACGTGGATCGTCTTCCAGCTTCGCGAAAACCACGAGCACGATGTCGTCGTTTAGCATTGAGAAACCACTGTCCTCCTCCATTGAAGCTTGGTTTTCAGCGACCACAACTCAGTCTTTCTATTCAGATGGAGATTTCTACCATTTATACAATACAAAATACCACTGGATTTCGCACGTGTTCATGGTTTTTTTCTTTTATATTTTTTAAGTTCTTTCAAAATAGATTTAATCATTTCCATTCATATATAAAGTATAATTTAAAATAATTAATTAAATAGTTAAAAGTTGGTTAATTTTTTCTTTTCTTGCTAGTTTGATTATTAAGTCTCAATTCAGTCTTTATTTTTTTTAAAAATATCAATTACTTTATAATTTATATCAATCAAATCTATTATGTTAATTTTGTACTAATTAAGTCATTTATTTAACTGTGTGAAAAAACAAAATTAATTGACCTGATAAAGAAATCTATAATTTTTTTCTTTCTCCTAATATGTAAACACGAGACCTATTTTTTTCTCTCGCTCCGAGTAAGAAAGAAAAAAATAACACATTAATTGTTACATAACAATAATAAACACACATTTTAACTATCTTATTCAATGATGGAATAAATATCAGAGACTTTTCTTTAACTACATTATTTCTCCATTTTCATGCCAATTATCTTTTTCTTTTAACATTCATAACGTCCATTTTTATTCTTTGGAAATCTCTTATTCCTTGTTCTTTTGAGTGAATTTGAGGGGATTTAAGAGAATTTGAAGATAAAATTTTGTGGTTTATTTGAGTGAATTTGGAGATAAATGAGAGTGAATTTGGAAATAAAATTTGTAAGAATTAATATAGAATTGTATTAACGTGACAAATTAAAAAAATTTATTTCCAAATTCATTCTCATTTACCTCCAAATTCACTCAAATAAACGACAAAAAAATTTATCTTCAAATTCTCTCAAATCCCCTCAAATCCACTCAAAAGAACAATTACTATAATATTTTGTGATTTTTTTTTTTATTTAATACTTTGTATATCTTCTAATCAGGTTTAAAATATTTCTGAGTTGGTGAAGTATTAAGATGGTCTAATGTGTATATAAAAAATTTAGATTCTTTTTGTTTATGATTACAAGGAATTATTCTACAAGTTTATGGTAACTTGGTCATTATTATTAATTCAATAATTTATTTATGCAAAAATTCAATAATTTATTTATGCAAGTTATGATAGATAGAATTTAAATAATTCATTAATCTATTTAGTATTCTTCTCTAATATACAACATTATTTTTAATTTCAATTTTTTCTATCGTACTTTCATTTTAAACATCATTTTAAAAAGATATTATTTGAATATTATATTTGAAAAAGATATGGCTTAATACCCTATTTTGTCCCCAGTTTCGCTCGAAAATGTCAAATTAGTCCATCCTTTAAAAAATGCGTCAATTACGTCCTCACTTAATAAAATTTGCATCAATGAAATCCCTTCCGTTAAATTCGTACAAACGGCGTTACTTAATAAGAGAGAAAAATAATTAACGTCGTATGTACGGATTTAACGGAAGGGATTTTATTGATGCAAATTTTATTAAGTGAGAACGTAATTGACGCATTTTTTAAAGGATGGACTAATTTGACATTTTCGAGCGAAACTGGGGACAAAATAGGGTATTAAGCCAAAAGATATTTATGTTTCTATTGTTATTTTTTAATATGTTTTATGTTTAACTACTCACCAACACATAATTAATGTAAATGACTCATGTATACATATATTTAACTTTATAATGTTTTGTATTCAATTTTAAACTTAATTATACATATTTTAAGATAAAAAATTAAATTAATAGTACTATATAAAGATATAATAATAGAAATTAAAACAATTAATCTATAAATAAATAAATAAAAATATCATTTAAGACTTTAATTTTGAAAATATCTAGATAAGCAACTCAAAGTTGTAAAACTTAAAAATCAATAACTATATTATTTAAAAGTAATTAATAACGATATTTATTTAATGGAATCCATACTGATTAAAAATTTTATAAAATACGTTTAATAGTAAACATATTTAAAATTATTAATTACAGATAACAAAATTAAAATACATCACATAATATCAATGATAATAAATATTTAAATAATTACATAATCGTTTGAGTCCTTCTTAATTTACATCTATTTTAAAAAACATATATTAATATACTTCGATAAATTTATTTCAATATTCTTATTAACTGAATCAACTTAATTAGTGTAAATTATACAAGAACGAAGTTGATATTCTTTTAAAAATAAGACAAAATTGACACGAAACTAAATCTAGTAAATAATTAAGTCATTAAACCTTATAAGTTTAATTAATTGTTTCCATATCTTTTCTAAATTTTAATGTTCTTTTCGGTTAAATTTTTGGAAAAAATATTTTAATTAAATATCTTTTCAAAAGAAAATTACTAATCGTGTTAATAATATATGTAAGATCCATGAAAAATATTTATCTTAATTGTAACAATTTTATTACTAGTAGTAATAAATTTATTTGTGAATGGAAAATATAATTAATAAGTTAAATAAGAAATTTTGGTAGTTTAAATGGTAGAAAATTGTGGTGATTTCAAGAACATGGGTTCAAACTCTTTTCTACTTTTTTGTTAAAAAAAATTAATATTGATAGTGGATTAGCACTCCACGTTTGAAGGCATTATTGAGGGATCCAATATGTCAAGTGGTGATTAAAATATTAAAATAATAAGATAATATTAAAATAATAAATAATATTAAAAATTTGTTAAAAATAATAAATAATATTAAAAATTTGTTAAACAGTAAAATTTTTGGAAGAGTTAGGAAGAAATTCTTAGTTGCAAGAAGAGTAGAGGTTCGGGAGGGTTTTCGGGGAAACAAATTCTGAGCAAGAGATTAAGTATGGAATAGAGGTAGGGGAGCTAACCTTTCTAAGCTTTTATATTATGATTTAGTATTGTTTTATTACTATTCATGTCTTGAAATTATGTGTGAATACTGTTAATGAAAAACATATGTGCTTACTGTATATCTATCTATATTGAATTTCTGTGTTAATATTATATGTTGTTGTTTTGAATCTGTAAATAAGAAATTTGTTAAAACTAGTTGAGGAACACTTTGGCTACGGAAAGACTTGGTACTGAAGTTGTCCATTGTGACGCACCTCTCTTTCCTGGAAGTCTACTCGACAAGTTTTTAACTTAAATCTTGTTGAACAGATTATGTACTGTTAAATTATTATGCAATATATCTTGTTGGAATGAAAATTTCTGATGAATTCATGTTATTGTGGTAGATATGGAATTATGAATTATAATTGTGATGGTAGGATAGAGGAATCTTAAAAACCGGAGTTGGTATATCCTGATTATAGAGCAGCCCTGGTCAAATCCAGTAAGTTGTGACTAGTCATATGTACTGGCGTTTATGGTAAGTTTTATTCGTCAAACATTTGATTCTTCTGCGGTGACCATTTATGGTGATATTTTAGTATTGTTAATTTATTTTGTGATATATTCATTTTGTATGATTTCTGTGATGATTGTATTTTATAATATTGGATTTGATTTTATGCATCTGAACATGATATTAGTATTATGGGGAGATTTTGTAATGGTATAATATGAGTTGAGGAATATGAGCATGGTATGAGTCTCGTGGAGAGATCCTGTAATGATATGGTATTGTGTGTATATGTTGATGTTGAGGGTCCTGTTGTTGGAGGGTCCTGTGTGTATATGAATTATCAAGTGTAAGATTATGAGATGTTACCTTAAATGTAATACTACAACATATCAATTATGATTTATCAAGTGTGAGATTATGGGATGTTACAATATAAGATGTGACTTTTTTAATCTTTTTATTTTATTTTTAATTTTTTTTTAAATTTTTTAGGTTTTTTTAAAATTTTGTTGTTCTCTATGTATTAAATTTTATTGTCTTATTCAAATTTAGTTCTTATATTTTTTAACTCAATTTAGTTTCAAGTTTTTTAACATAAAATAATAATATTATTTAAAAATTAACATCAAATTTATTCTTTATATAATACTATATATCTCTTTATTAAAAATGAGTTTTTAACACTGTATATTATTAACCATGGTTAATAATGTTTTACAATAAATTTTAATATAAATATTAATATAAAATTATATAAATAATAAATTTAGTGTTAATTAAAAGGGGATTAAATTTATTATTTTTATAAATGCTATTAATTAATGTATTTTTATAAAAATAGTAGATTAATAATATATTATTTTTAAATAATTATTTTTAAAACATTATATATATATATATATATATATATATATATATATATATATGTATGTAATTATTTTTAAATACTCAGTTGTTAGGAGTAGTCAAGAAGAGTACTCAGTTTCCAAGAGTGGTCAAGAAGAGTACTCAGTTGTGAGGAGTGGTCAAGAATAATACTTAGTGTAACCAGGAGTGATGCTAATACTCGTGCGAGTGGTGAAGGAATACTCAACTAGACAAGATTCTAGGAATGTCAGGAATAGCGAAGAATAATTCGTAATCTTCAACTAGACGAGAGTCTAGGATACCAGGAATGGTGAATAATAATTCTCAACCAGGAGTGCATTAAATTCAATTAGACGTGAATATGGTGATTTCAGGAGTGATGAATAATACTATACAACCAAGAGTGAGTTAAACTCATTAGTAATCTTTGATAAGATTAATGGAACATCTCAAGAGTTCTTGAAAGAGACTATACGTAGCTCAATTAAAGTGAACCAATATTAAAACTCTGTGTCTATTGCATTACCTTGTTATATGTTTTCTAAACTATTTACTCATGAAAAGATAGTGTTTGAATAATTCATTTAAATTGTTTATTTTCTTATACTCACTAGACGTTGTTTTTTGAACCAAAATACATGTGTTATTACATTTTCTATTCAACATGTTTTACTCAAATATTTACTTAAAGAAACACCTTCACAAAAACTTCTCAGTTTAAAGAAAACACTTACTAACTGTTATGAAATCCTTATAAATAATTCTTATGAGATACATTATTTTATTGTTCAACCACTTTTATTCACCAAATGCTATGTTGCAAAAAGAATTTGAAAACATTATTCAACCCCTTGTAGTGTTTTCTTATAGCTTCATCTATATCACATAGATACTTTAACCACATATGCAAACATCATATCAAAGAACTAAGCGTATCACCATGAACATAACTAAACAAAGATTCATTTTGTGTTGCTTTGAGATTCATGCATTGTCCTTACAGTGAAATGTTGGAAGTCTCACATCGACTCATTAGTGCAAACACAGTGTATAACGTCACGCGTTCAACGTTTAACCACGAATAGCCAACGTTAAAAATGACAGATGACTTTTTTGTAAATAAATGCAATTATTAAATGTCGTATAGAATTGTAATTCGACGTCAATTTATTATATTGGATAAATTTTGCAAAAATGCTTGGCGCGAAGGTGAAAATGTATTTACGTATGACTTTGAATTCCCTAGAATTAAACGTCAAAAGATATAAAACGTCAAATATCCCATCGTTATATGTTAAAAGGTTAGTGAATTCAATAAAAATTTGAGCGGGAGATTGAAAATTCATTCATTTTATCTTAGCGCGCGATACACTCTTCTCTGTTCAAACTTTTCTAAAACGAAGTTTGACGACCATCACATGTAATCTTTCTTTCATTTGTTACAAATGCATGTTAATTAACTACTTTATGTATGATTTTCGTCTGTTTTGGCCGATTATTTTCGTGTTCTTGTCCTTATAGGCGCATTCTGCTTTCTCTCTTACTGGTGACAACACTTTATTTCGACGAACACACCTTTTGAAGGTTAGTTTTTGTTTTCATTTTGAAGAACTTGTTTGTTGAACTTATTTGTTGTTTTTTTTGTTGAACTTGTTTGTTGTTGTTTGGTTGAAGTAGTTTCTTGTTGTATTTTGATTGAACTTGTATGTTATTTGTTATTGTTGTTTGTTGTTGATAATACATTACACGTTCATAGTTCATGCTTTATAAAATACCAAAACCTGAACTTTGTTGTTTTCTGCTTTTCAGATATCGTAAAGTTGTAAAAAAAGGATCACAATTAATTAAAAAAATTATTAACGTCGAATATTGACAAAATTCGACGTTAATTTGCTTAATGTTAAATTGTTTTATGTTCAATGTCAATTTAACGTCTCCCGATATGACGTCGACTTTGAATTCGACGTTAAAGGTCCAAAAACAACAACGTTAAATAAACACTAATTAGAGTGTAAGTTAAAAAAATTGTTAAAATGATATGACATACTACTAATAGCAAAAAGTATAAAATACATTTCTTAAATAGCTTTAACAAACTTCTTCTTCGATACATTATTTTAATGAAATTACTTTTTGCATTAAAAAAGTATGCGTTATCCATAATGGTAAAGAAAAAATAAATTGTGAAATGGACATTTTGTGAAAACAAGGTGTGATAACTTTTTTGTGATGTGGCTTTTGTTCATTGGAAATTTTTTAGTAAAATTATTTTACGTACTTAAATATTTTATATTTATTTGAGAGTATTTTTACTTATTCTTTTACTTTCTTCTTTCTTAAAATAATGCAAAATTTTATATTTTTTTGACCATTTTAACCTTGTAATCTGTGTCAAGGTTAAAGTGTGCCTTGTTACTCTTTATTTTTCTCTCCTTGGGCACCAATGAAAATACAAGGTGCTGCAGTTGGTATGTGCATAGACAGCTGGCTGCTATACTCATATTTTTCTATTGTTTAGGGGTTTTATTAAATAAATGTTGCTAATAAAACTGAAATAAAGGAAACATATGATATATAAAATTGATAAGGTATTTATAATTACAGTTTAATAGTTAGCTTTTAAAAAGATAATAAGTTGCAATTTAATCAATTAAAAATCATGAATATTTACAAGTAAACTAATTGGTTGAAATTTATAGAAGAAAAATAACTAATGGTTGGAAATTGAAATATATTGGTGATTAATTTAATAAACTTTATTTCTATAACTTTTTTAAAAGTTATTTAAGTTTAATTAAAGTAATGGATCAAAGGAGGTTTAGGACCTAGTTTTCGTGAGATGATTTTTCTTTATTTTATATTGGTTATTATTAGTAGTTTAGCATATATGTTACAAAGTATAATAATAAATTTTATTGTCTTTATATGATAAATAAATCAGCTCTTTTGGCTAATTTATAAATTGTTTTGATTAAAATAAAATAAAAAGATAAAATATTAGAATAATTTATTTTAAGAATTTATAATTTATACGTTTCAAAATACTTCTAATTAATATTTTATTTTATATTATTTCATCTGCCTGAGATAAGAATATTAAAATAATTTATTTTAAAAGTTTATAATTTATATACAAACTACTTCAATCAATCTATAATTTATAGTTTATATGTTATTTAATATTATTTCATATAATTGAACAAACATTTCTAATATAATAAGGTAGTTTATCAGTTTAAAATTTATAACTATTAGCTAACTTATTAGTTAGAAGCTACTAGTTAGATTATCAGTTAGAAATGAACTTACTAACCAAATTTTCTAAAAGAAATCCCGTATGTAGAAAATTATAATCAGTATCACTAGAATAAAAAAATTATTGAAACGTTTATCATAAAGAGAGAGAGAGAAACAGTCAAAGACGTTATGGCACAAGTAATTACTGAATGAGATGCGTGAGTGAGATGCGTGAGTGAGATGCGTGTGAGTAAGGAACTTGTGCCTACAAACACAAGAAATTAAAGAACATTGATGGAACAGTAAAGAAAAAATAAGGATATTTTAACATATACAAATACTATCAATTATTCGTCGTAAATTTTTATTTATAAATATTTACAAATTTTTATTTATAAATATTTACAAATTTTTATTTATAAATATTTACAAATTTTTATTTATAAATATTTACAAATTTTTATTTATAAATATTTACAAAAAATACAGGTATTTTTGTTATCTCTAATGGTTACTATTATTATTTTTATAAAATTAATTACCTTTAACTTAATTCTAAACCAGCTTTTTCAAGCTTTCATTTTAGTTTGATCGTAAATATCCATACTCTATTACTTTCACTCCTCAAGATAACTCCTATAGTTTTATGTCTCATTGTAATAAAAATAGAATTAAATATTCATTTCATTCCAATAATTATAAAACATCTTCTTTAATCATTATATGTTTTATTTTAGGTTTAATGTCACCAGAAGTCCTTCGTTTTGTCCAAAATCTTAAATAGATCTCTTTTCTTTTCGGCGTATTAATTGGGTCCTTTTTATTGTTAATTTGATTCAATTAGAGGTCTGTCGTCAAATTCAGCAACGGCCGTTTAATAATGGGTAACGTGGCATGCTCCTTAAATGTGTAATGACATGTGGCATTAAAATTGATTTTTGTTTTAAAAAAAAATTAAGGAGAAAGGTGATATCAGATGGAGTGAAGGGCAAAGGTGGAAAAATTAAAAATTTTTAGTGAGCATCGCGCTAAGCTACGTCTCCACGTCGTTGCCGCTCGTCGAAGAAACAATCCTTTCGATGACGGTTCCGAGCGCGGAGATGGAGTCGTTGAGGCGGTCCAGCGCGTCACCGATGACGGAACTGCAGACGTTGATCGCCTTCTGCAGACGCGCATCGTGTTCTGCATTTGCACGGAGCTTGAAAGGGAAGTTGGAGAGCTTGGAGAGCTCGTCAATGGCGACGCGTAGCGAGAGCTTGAAGAGGAGCTCCGGGTTGGTTGTGTTGGATTCCGGCAACGAGGATATGGTGGAAAAATTAAAAATTTTTAGGGCTGTCACCTTTAATTGGGGGAAAATATTGGGGGAAAGGTTGCTATTATTACGGTTCGTGTGAAGTGGAAAAATCGCGTTGTATGTTCGATTGCCCATTGCATATGCGGTGGTAGAAGGAGAAAACCCTTGATTTTTTGTTCTTCTGTCATTATTATTCTTCTGCTCTTTGCTGCTTACTCACTCTTTCTTCTAATGTCTAGAGTGATTCTTTCTACCATTTTCTTTTCTTGTACGTGGATTTCTGCTAATAGGGTTAGTCGGAAAGGGAAAAGAGGAAAATTTCTTTGGATTTTGAAGTCTCTGGTTTCATGTTTGTTTCTAAAGTATAGCTTGTGAGGTTTTTTCTTTTTATGAGTGGAGAGGGTGCGAGACGGGTTTCAACTTATCAAAATTCAAGAACGAGCCTTTCAAATTCAGGGGTTGGAGAAAGATAGGGAAAATTTTGATCTTTTTGGGTGCAGATAAACAACTTTTGCCGTTACCCATTTAAGTTGAAAGTCTTAATTCACATTAATTGGTGTTTATGATTGATAAAAGCTATTAAAGTGAAAAGATTGATTTTTTGATAACGTCTTAATACTTTGGTTGTTTCTGCAGTTGTTTACTCCAAATTTTTGGCCAATGGAACACAGTTGGAAAAGAAAGTCTCCAGAAAATGAAGACTTTTTACACTTGAATGACTTTTCTCTGGATGACCTTAATGAAGATCTCTTAGAGAGGGTGCTTTCATGGCTACCAACTTCCTCCTTCTTCCGCCATACTTCTGTCTGCAAGAGATGGAAGTCAACTGCTGCTTCTGTGAGTTTCAAGCTTGCCTGCTCACAGAAGCCCTAAAAAGTTTTAATTTTTCCACCTTTGCCCTTCACTCCATCTAGTATCACCTCTCTCCTTAATTTTTTTTAAAACAAAAATCAATTTTAATGCCACATGTCAATATACATTTAAGTGAGCATGCCACGTTACCAATTATTAAACAGCCGTTTGCTGAATTTGACGGCAGACCTCTAATTGAATCAAATTAACAATAAAAAGGATCCAATTGATACCCAAAAAGAAAAGGGATCTATTTAAGATTTTGGACAAAAAGAAGGACTTCTGGTGACATTAAACCTTTATTTTATGTTTCTAAGTCCTACACATATAATTTTAATTTTTTTAAGTTTATGTACGTAAGGTTAAAATTGATTTAAAATTTTATTTGTGGAGACTAAAAAAAATTAAATATATGACTTATTTCACTTCTTTTGTGTTTGGTCCTCACACACACATCTCATAAGTGAAATAAACTTAAAATAAAGGTTTAAATCCTTCAATGATCCTCATATTTGTATGGGAATCTCAATTGGGTCCTCATATTTCAAACTGTCTCAATTGGGTCATAATATTTGTAAAATTGAGCCAATTTTACCCTATCTGTTAAGTTGTCCCAGACGCCGTTAACTTGAGCTAAGCTATATCTTTTTTATGGCGAGGCATTTTGCATTAAATTGAATGGGTGTTGTGTTTTAGAATCATCATACCATGTGGCGATGGTACTTCTTCTTCCCTCCAACCACTGATCACCTTTCACCTCTTCCGCTCCTCCGCCCAAGTTGCTTCATTCCCACTCCCACCCTCAAACCCTCACTCCCCAGACACACACCCTTTCTCCCTCTCAAACTAAAAAACGCCGCCGTCGGGGCGCGTTTGTCGAACTCCTCTTCTCCTGCGTGAGAGTTTGTCCAAAGACAGTATTGTAAAAGACTGAGAAGGCAAAAAAACGAGAGTAGAGAAATGAAGGATTCAACCAAAGTTTGCAAGTTACAACTGTTGCAAAAACTGGTGATAATTTCAGGTCACAATCGTATTTTTTACACCGTTTGTCATAGCAAATTGCTTGTTGCAGCACCCTCTGGGAATCAACATTTACAACATAAACCAAAGGTATTTCCCTTCAAATCTACCTGATCCAGTTTCACAATCACAAAAGTTAGCAGATTAATTAATCTATAAACCTTTGTACTGTTTGTATATTCTAGTTAAAATCAAATCATAATCATTAACTGTGCACTGATAAGGCCGACCAAAAGTTCAAACTTTTGTTACCTAGTGAAAACCCGGTTCATGTGTTAATCCTACCCCAAGTTCTGCCAAGCAAGAGTACACCCTTCCATCACGTCCATAGAGATGAGAGTACCTTTCTATACATGAATCAAAAATGCAGAAAGATTCGATAGGAGATTGAATACAAGGAAGAAAACAAAAAAAAATGCAGAAGCCCAAATAAAATTAGATTTGCCTGGAAGCAGCGTCGGCGACAAAGGGAAAATACGGCGTGCGACCTGCGACACCGTAGAGGAAGTAGAGAATGCTGAAGACGAAAATTGCGTTGCTGGACCAAATCATGAGAGGGTCGCGACCAAGGGAGAAGATTCGTGTGATGAGGTGAGGAAAAGTAGGAGAACGTCGAGGGTGACCACCTGCATGACTTGAACCTGACGTAGTGGGGAAGGTAGGGTTTCGCATGACGCCGAGGTAGAGGGAAAAGAAGGCGACAAAGGAAGCGTAAGGGATGGATCTGTGGAAGGCGAGGAAGGGGATGATTGGATCGAAGAGGACAACGAGCTTAGGGTACTGCGCCAGGAGGTAACGACTATACTAGAGGGAGTTGAAGAACGGGAGAGTGTAAGCGGCGATGGAGATGAGGCGCTCTGTTGGCGGAGGAGAAAGGGTGTGTGTCTGAGGAGTGAGGGTTTGAGGGTGGGAGTGGGAAGGAAGCAGCTTGGGCGGAGTCGTCGCCACGTGGATTTGATGATTCTAAGACACATCACTCATTCAATTTAATGCATAATGTCACGCCATAAAAAAAATACAACTCAGCTCAAGTTAACGGCGTTTGGGACAACTTAACGGATAGGGTAACATTGACTCAATTTTGCAAATATTATGACCCAATTGAGACAGTTTCAAATATGAGGACCCAACTGAGATTCCCATACAAATATGAGGACCATCCGAGGGTTTGAACCTAAAATAAAAGAATAGTCGTGAAAGGGAGTTATAAAACTATCTCCATCTCTAGTGCTTAAAACCTTTCGGATTCAATTTACGGATGGATGAACCCCAATTCTTAATAAATAGGCTTCTAGAAGCATATATATATATATATATATATATATATATATATATATATATATATATATATATATATATATGTGTGTGTGTGTGTGTGTGTGATAAAGTTCTAACGAAATCGAGGGACTATTTCAGAATATAAAATATAAACATATTAAAACCTCCCAAAATATAGTACTTAAATATATAATAATTATCACATATTTAATAAGATAAATCAGTTGATAACTATAATATAAAGTAGAAACTTACAGTCATCCAAAAATAACTATTTACAATACTAATATAAAGAAAACTAAATGGAAGTGTCTCCTCCATCTAGTGCCTACTCTAAGGAAACCTCATCTTCCTTTGTCCATACCCACATGATGATCATAGTCAAGAAATAAACACAACCACATACAAACACAAGCACAAACCAAAGGGTAAGCTAGATATAAAAAGATTCATACAATGTTATAATATATTAAACACCATAAGTAAATCACATATAACAAAAGACTCCAAACATCCTAAACATGTTGAGACTTAGACTAGACTATTCAGACTTAGAATGATTGTCGAGCTATGGCAGGTTGTGCACTTATGGTGGCCTCTACTGCTTTGCAAAGTCATTGCCAATGAGTTTCACCCTACCACACTTATAAGGTTAGTTTATTCTACACATTGGATCATACTAGAAGCACCCAAGACTAAAACCTCCTACTATTCTTCACCACATGTGTCAATCTTCTCTACTTGAGAATGAAAGACCATTAGGGTTTCAGGATAACCCCAAGACTGAGCTCTCTGCATTCATTCTAAACATACTTGAATCTCACCAAGAAGTTCCACCTTGGAACTTACTTTCATAACTTTGAAACCATACTTAGAACCATATATTTTCACATTGAATCCCAAATCAATAATATTACTGAGTATATAATAACAGAGAAACTTTTACACCATTAAAAGAACCAAAACATGCACCAAGATTATCATAGGACTAGGATAGCATAGAATACAAACAATTATTGGACTAGTCACTGAGCGACCATAGAGACAGTGAGCCAAGCTCCCTCGTCTCTCGCTCAACGACTACTTTCGCTGTGCGAATACAAAGACAGTGGTCCAGACCCCCTTCACCTCTCGCTCAGCGACCCAACTCGTTGTGCGACAACAGAAACAGTGGTCCAGACCCCCTCACCTCTCGCTCAACGACCCAACCCGTTGTGCGAATACAAAGACAATGATCCAGACCCCCTCACCTCTCGCTCAGCGACCCAACTCATTGTGTGAATACAAAGATAGTGGTCCAGACCCCCTCACCTCTCGCTCAGTGACCCAACTCACTGTGCGAATACAAAGATAGAGGTTCAAACCCCCTCACCTCTCGCTCAACGACTCAGCTCGCTCAGCGAGTCTGCATAATTCTACAACACCAAAACTGCAGAATTTGCACCATGCACAACCCTTAACCTATTAAATACATTTTTCCCAACTTATAATACTCCTAGATCGTATTATACACTTAAATAGACTTAAACAATTGTATCTAAATCATCCTAAACTCATTTTAAAGTAATTGCTTACAAGATTCCACTCCAAAATTTACCAAACCTCACTTTATAGATCCAAATTGAATTCTACTAGTTTTAGCTTGTTTTTAAACAACTTAGGAACTCCAACAAGTCCCAAAAGAGTTATTAACACCAACCAAAATAATCATTTAGACCCAGAACCCTAAATTCAACTTTTCACTAGTTCAAACCCCTTTAAACTAGTTCTAGACCCAACTGAACTATACTTACCAACTACCAAACATTCTTACTTCCATTTTCTTCCACTTTAATGCTTAAACAAATCATAAAACCTCTCATAACAGACCCAAAATGCCGCAAACTAGTTTTTCTTCCCTCTCTCATAACTTCACTACCTAAAACCTCATCTTTTTTCTTCGAAACACCACCAACACTCCTGAGTTTTCAACTCTTTATTCTCTAAACTTCACAATACACATTGAAAATAGAAAATTTAACACATAATCATTCACTTCCAATCCAAATCATCATCCAATACAATTCACAACATTTTATCACCACATACTCAAGAACACTCAATTAATTTTGTTAGAACTAGCATACCATAAAATTTCACCCAAATAGTTTGCTACTCATATAATTTTCAAACTTACACTACCAATCATCAATTAAAGAACAATCTAGCTTCCCTTACCTCTAAACCAATTGCCCCAACTTCTCAAAACGCTCCACCTATTGCTTTCACCGCAAGGAACTTTTAAAAACACCTACAAATCACCGATTGGTGATTGAAGACAGACCTTAGAACCTCAATTGAAAGGAAGAGAAGTTCTTGACACATGCAAAACAAAATCCCTTTGCATGATCATTAACCCTAAAGATACCAAAGGAAGGAGTACAAACTTACTTGCGCTAAACAACGAATTGATCATGATAAATTTGTAGGCCTTGATGCATTGATCGTATAGGTACCTCTTGATCGTCAAACAGATGATCAAGGAGTTAGAACACTTAGAGAGATGTGAGAGGAAACAAAGGGAAAGAGTTCTAGAGAGACATAGTGTGTTTTAAGTAATGAGAATAGTTTAGAAAATTCTATTTATATTATGAAATTATTTTATAATAAAGTACTCGGTCTCATTATTTTAATACACCTACCAACTCTAATACTCTATTTTCTAGGTTCTTACACATATTCTTGTCAAGTTTTTACGTTAAAGTTAACGAATTCATAGTGAAACTATTACAACGTAGAAAAATATTCAAGAATTTAAAATATAAACTATAAAGGTTCATATAAATCATTTAGGAGCATGAAATGTTAAGATGAAAAGTCAGAGATAGGTCATTTAGCAGGATAAAATATAGGATTTAATACTACTTTTAGCCTATATATTTCTAGTAATTATTTTTTTAGGTTTTTATTTAATGTAGCTTACATATTTCTTAAAAAAAGTAATGTGATATTTTCTTTATATTAATATTAATATCATGTAGAGATGATAGTTTGATAGAATGATGTGACACAACACTTGAGTTCATGTATCATTTTGCTTCTGTTTATCCTCTTCTTCTCAATTTTTCTTGTTCTCCTTTACTTTATTTTCATTTCCTCGCAATTACTTCTGGATTAGAGTTGTGAAGCAAAATGGCTTCTGGATTAGGATTTGGCTCAGCCAAATCCCTCGCACGCCCAGCCTCTGCGTGACAACTTTACATTTTGCAATGTTTTCCATGTGTTCTTGGTGTGGGATGCGTGATCCAGCCACCTAGCCTCTCTAACTCAACCTGTATTGTTCATTCCGCTGCCACTTTGAATTGAGAAAAGTTGTCCTAGCATGATGCATGGACGTACTTCCATCAATTGTTGAACAAGAAAACAAAGAATATATCAAATTAGGACGCCATTTTATTAAATAGAATGAACACAAAACTTTAATAATTATTGATAAAAATTTACTAACAAAATAAATTTTTTGGTAAAATTAAATTATTCAATGAATTTTATTGAAGGATTTTAAAGATTGAATTTCTAGTGAAAATATCTTCCTCAATAAGGAATTTATTGATAAAATTAGTTAACAATATACATAATTTGAATTTGTATTATTGATGAGTATTTTTCTCAATAATATATATGTTAGAATTTTTTTTTTGATAATTTTTAATTGTTATTTATTAATGAATTTATATGTTGATAAATTCTATTGACAAAAAAGTAACATTTTTTACATCGTGTAAAGTCCATTGATATAATCTATTTGTAATTATATGTTTTAAAATCCATAAGTAATTTATAATTTTTATTAACAACATAGGATGGATAAGAAGAAGAAAAAAAGAAGAAAGAGAGGAGAAAGAGAAAAAGGATAAAGAAGATAAGGAAAAGTAGTTGAAGTCGATGACAATGAGCAACCACGGATAAGTAATGGTGACTATGACAACAATGGCGATTGGAAGTGAAGGAGGATGAATGGGAAGAGGAAGAGAAGGAGAAAGAAGAAGAGGTATGTAACAACCCTTTTAAGAAAACTGACTTCTAATACCATCACGAAATAGTGGAAAATTAAAAACTTTATTTCGTTAACATGAAAATAATTAAATCATACGAAAAATAATAATCAATCCAATTATAGTTTATAATCATGTTTGAAAACTAAACAAATAACTATATTATTGTCTCAAATTTATTTCGAAAATCCCCTATAAGATCTTCCCACGTGTCTTCTCACTTTAAACAACATTAGTATCATCTGTAACATCCCCTACTCCCGTATAATGACACGAGTTATACGATCATCTTACAAACACAAACAAGCAAATGTGAGCTACCAGAAAACAATACAAGATAATGCACAATAACTACACTCACCCACATTATACAAATCATCCACTACAATCCATTATAAACCATGAATCTCAATCACAATCATGAAAACCTCAAGTCGCATTACCGCCACTCAGGTAATGTTAAAACAATTATGTTATTCTCATGTAACCTATCGTCACACAACCTATTTACAAAACAGTACGAGTCATCCTGCCATCTCAACAATGACCTATCTCCCTTCTTCTTAAGGATTTACGAGTAAAAACTTCGATGCGTCGCACACAGAATTCTATACTCAACAACAAGTTGGAAACCTGTGGGCAAAACATCATTCCCTTCCCCACTGCCTCACATAGAAGAGAAGGTGCAACACTGAAACCTCCCTCTTTTCCCTGGCTTACCAAAGCCTTAAGCGAAAAGGGACAAAACCCGACTTTACACACTACAAGAAAAATCGCAGATGAGACAACACACAAACTCGTCTCCCAATACTAATTGAGATGGAAAAGACAACACATAAACTCATCTTTCAATACCAATTGGGACAAACGAGACAACACACAAACTCGTCTCACAATACCAATTAAGACGGACGAGCCACATCACATAAATTAGCACAACAAATCAGTCCACAATACAACACGATTTATACAGAACATCAACAATCAACCACATAGTTCGATCAATACAAAGCAACTTAGCATTCATCATAAATAACTTAGCAATCATCACAAACAACTTGACAACCATCACAAACAGCTCGGCTCAAGTCAAAAACCTCCAAGCTGACATCTAAAACACACAAGACAACATGACCAACAACACACAGGCTGATAAACATCTCAAATAGTTTGGCCAAGTTCAGAAACCTTACAAACGACCTCTAAAACACACAGGCCGAGCTTTAGAACCTCAAAACCAAGGTCTTGAATAACTCGACCACAACAACGCAACTTGGCACACACAACCTAGCTTGGCACCAATGTCCCCAACCTGGCCAAACACGACAACATACAATAGAAGTCGACAACCACACATGAAATAACATGACGATAGACTTAGGCAACAATTTGGACAACCCATAAATCATGTAAAACCAACTCTGCACACATAAAACAACATGACCAGACCCCAAAATAAGCATGACCAAACCTCAAACAACATGGCAACAATCTGGGAACATACCTAAACAACATAGCAATAGTTCGAGAACATACCCAAACAACATGACAACATTTTGGAAACATATACAATATGGTTACAGTCTGAAAACATACACAACAACATGACAACATGACAACATGTTAAACAACTCAGTACATGCCTAAAACCTAGGGTAACAAAATTAAAATAACTCAACACAACCCCAATCTTCACGACAGTATATCAACACAACCCAATCACACCCTAAAATAGAATGTCAACACTCTCAAACAACCTGACAATTGTGATTATAGCATAAAAACATATCACCCAACCCCAATCATGTAATTAACAACCCAACATCACATAATACACCATGGCATTGGTTTAAAAACATATCGACAACCATACTTGGATTCCTAGCCACAATCTGCACGACATCTTAGCATGACAATTTAAAAACATTCAAGTTAACACCCTTAGTATAAAACAAAATGACGTAACATGCAAATTGGTAATAAAGAAAAAGCTGCAAATCATTAATTAGACTGAAACCACTACACCACAATTATGAATAATAACATATTAAAAGAGCCTCATCCATGCATCGCAATCCATTATCAATAGCAGATTTATTGTGCGAGAGGAATCCACGTGATAAACAAAACATGCACTAACACTCAATACAAATTTTGGAAAACAACAATCCAATCATGACAAACTATGGCACACACTCTATACTCAATCCAATGTGAACAGTGGAAACACAAAAAAAAATCAACACGCATAAGCATAAATTATTATCCAAAATAGAGCACAGTACCATGATGGCCACAAGAAAACGTCCAAACAGAATTATAACATGACATTCAACCCTAAACAACATTCCTTTTAAGGATAAGAACCACATATAATCATGCAAATAAAATTATGCATGCAACATCACACAAAACATTAGAAAGGATAGCGTCCCTTACAAACATCACAACAAAGAAGCATACTAAACCAACAATAAGGATAACTCCCTTTATCTTGGTTTCCTACTAAGCATTTTCCTGGAATAGACAATATGCTTCGACTGCACCCTCGAGCTTTCCCAAACCTTCACTTAATCAACTCTCACTCTCACGACACCTTCAAAATTGTGCTACACTTTACTTTTATATAACTTATCTTTACTTATTTTAATTAATAACGTTCATGCCCCTACACCTTTATAGATATTTTATTTTTTATAGATCTTACAAGGTGGAGGAAGAGGAGGAGATGGAGTCGAAGGTGGCTAACACAACGACAAAGTGAAAGGAGACAATAAGGAAAAAGAAAAAAAAAAGATACAAATGTGGTATTTACTTTTTGATTTTACCAGACTAAATATACCAATTAATATTTACCGATATATTTAGATTATTGCTAATTATCGACATGACATATTATTATTATTACCGGCAATTTTTTTAATTTGTTAGTAAAATTTAAAATATTTAACGAATTTTTAGCCATTAATATCCCATCAAGAAACTTAAATTATTAATAAATTTTTATTAATGATAAATTTTTATTTGTATGTAATTAATAACTTTTTTATTGTAGTGAAAGAAGTTGTCATTGCTCATAATTGCTCAATGAATGAAGAAATTCCATTAATTTCTACATCTTTTATCAATTTCCCCAACTCAAAATCACATGAGGAAGAATGCGTGAAACAAGAAGGCTTAATACCCTATTTTATCATTATTTTCGTTCGACAATGTTAAATTAGTCAATCATTTAAAACCTGTGTCAATTACGTCCTTACTTAATAAAATTTATATCAATGAAATCCTTTCCGTTAAATCCGTACAAACGGAGTTAATTATTTTTCTCTCTCTTCTATTAACACCGTTTGTACGGATTTAACGGAAGGGATTTCATTAATATAAATTTTATTAAATAAGGACATAATTGACGCACGTTTTAAAGAATGGACTAATTTAACATTGTCGAGCGAAACTAGGGACAAAACAGGGTATTAAGCCTAATTAATACGTTGCCCAAACAATATCCACATAACCTCAAAATGTCATATATGTGTCATGTTTCATTTTGTGGTTAGTAATTGTAATGACATTAACCACAGGGATCACGTTCATCTTTTTTTTAAGTATAAAAATCACATTGAGCCAAAATATAATTAAAGAAAAACATTAAATAATCACTATAAATATAAATATAAGATCTAAAAGTAGTATTAAGCCTATAATATAAAAGAATATAAAATTTAAGAGTTTAAAGTAAAAAAATAAAAATAAGATTAAGATATTGAAAGATGTATTGTTATGAAATAAGCAATCAAGATAAACGGAATCGAGAAACAGCAATAAAGACATTATTGATTAATATCCTATTTGTTTATAAACACTGAAACATATAAAAAAACAAATAATGTAAAGAAATCAAGAAATTAAAATATTAAAATAGCATGTAAATAAAAATAATAATGGTTTCAAAGTTCTCACACATCAATGAGATGAGTTGAACTGTAAAATGAAAAAAAAAATAATACTGTGCAATACAAAAGATAATTGGTTATATTTTATTGTCTTATCAATTATCATTTTAATATAATTAATTATTATTAACATTAATGGTTTTCTATAATAAAACAAGTAAACTAAAATAAAATGCATTTAAATAATAAAAAAGTTATTCTAAAACTATTTTTTAATTGTATTAACATAAAATAGTAAACATACTTTTAAATATTTTTTTTTATGTTTTATGTTTATATAAATAATTACGTTATAAAAATAAATGGTAGTTTATACATAACTATACTAGTAATATTTCATTAATAATATTTTTATATTACAATAACAGAAATAATTAAATAATAAATAAAATGAAATAATTTAATATATTAATTTATTTTTTATTTATTTTTCCTATTTTAAAAACATAATTAAAATATAAAAAAACATTAAAATGAAAAATAAATTGAATTAAATTATTTTGTTATTTTACTAATATACATTATTTATATATCACAATAACGTAATAATTAAAATAATAAATAAATTAATCTAAATTTTCTATATTTTATAAATTAATTTATTTTAACATATTATTATTTTAAAATATAAATTTTTATTTATTAATTTTAATAATAATATTTTATTGTAGTTAAAATTTTTATTTTAATTACCTTTTTAAAATAATTTTCATATTAAATTATTTTAAAAAATTTAAAATTTACATTTTTAAACATGTAATATACATAAAAAAAATTATTTGTTGATACTTTTTATCACATAAGATTTATTGTTTATTTATGCTATGTGTTTCGGATAAGACGAGGTTTTTTACTCAAAGCACTTAAAGTTGTTTTGTAGACCGGATGAACATCTTGATGATCCTATTATCCAAATTACGTTGTTCTCTCTCTTCTTCTTGACCAAACTGTAGAGACGGGTACTTGTCAAAGATTCTCTAACGTTCAAGTTAGTAATTTACTCAATAATTCTTGTAAAAAGATGAGTAATCATAATTAGGTGCATTTTTTGTCACACATATATTTATAAATATTATAATGAGTTTAGTGATAACTCTCCAATTTTGTACTCTTTTATATGTTTAGGAGTCTAGGATAGTCTATTTTTGTTTCTAATTGTCTAGAATTAGGTTAGTTTTAGGTTTTTCTATTAATTCTTTAGTTTTTATAGAATTTTAGTTAAAAATAGATCTTTAAGTGTATTTTTAGTATTTTTGTAAATAACTAGGAAATTAATATTTTCTGAAAATCTTTTAATAAAAATGTTTTGTTTTAATTGCATACTTTTTCTTCTTTTTTTTATTTGTTGATTGATTTTTTTCTTGAATTACAGATTGGGCCAAATTAAAATGAGATGCAATGATTGGGCCACTGCTGCCATGCTTGGAGTTGGTGTTGATGCCAATACATTGGGTGTTGCTCCCTCCATTACCCCCAAGTGCTTCTGCACCTCCCCACTATCTTCAACGATCTTTCTTTTTCTCTCTCTGCATTAATGAAACATTCATATGACTTAGATTTAAACTTGTTATATATTGCAAAATATAAAATTCAGAGGAAACTTCAATATTAGTGCTTCTACCACTTCCATTTTATAAACTTTAAAGTTAGATCCAAATACAAAATAATAAACATAATAATATTAATAGACAATAATATATTATTATTATTATTATTATTATATACTAACTTTATAATGACGAAAGAACTAAATAAATTCTAAATCTTTAGCAAATAACTTTTCTTTTATATTTTAAGTATTTAATAATATTTTTATATTATTTATCTAATAAATTAAATACTTTATTCAAGTTATTTGAGTCAAACATGTTGGTAAGTTAAAACATAATATAATGTTAAAAATTATAGATATTAAACGTAAAAAAAAATACACATATATATAAACACTTTTCTAGAAATTTAGAACAAAATTTTACCATTTATTAAGTAATTTGAAGAAAAAATATATATTGAACAGTGAAAATAAGATTGAATCAAACTTATTTAAGGAAAAATGTAAATAAAATTTTGCAATATATCACAAGTTTAAATCTGAGCCATGTGAATGTTCCATTAATGTGGAGAGAGAAAGAGAAAGATTGTTAAATATAGTGAGAAAGTGTAGGGTATTTTTGGAATAAAAGAAAATAGTTGGGAGGTGTAAAGTATTTTTGGAATAAAAGAAAATAGTGGGGAGATGCAGGAGCACTTGGGGTGATGAAGGAACAACACCCCACTACAGGGTGTTACTCCCTCCACCACCACAACTTGCTTCCTCCACCACCCCATTCCCCTTTTAACCTTTTCTTTATTTTTTCATTTCTATTTTACCTTTATTAAAATTTTATGGTTAATATTATTTAAAATCTCACGTGGACATTCATTCTATTTATCATTCTTCCCTCTTAATATTGAAAGTGGGGAAAACAATTCATCTTCAGCCCTGTGTGGTGGTGCTGGTTCAGAGGCGTGAGAGGTTCAGAGGTGTGAAGGTGCGTAATAAAACCCTAAAATATAAACCGTATAATCTTTAAACGGATGTTGACATCCGTTGACGGATGCTCACATCCGTTTAAAGATTATACGGTTTATATTTTACAGTTTTTTTTATATTAATTTTGAAGATATTTAAATAATATAATTTATATTTTTTGATATATTATTTTTGAATAATGGATATGGAGGAAAGATGGAAGATGAGAAACGGATGTGATGGAGTTTGGGTGAGAATCTGAGAGGGTTAGGAGGTAGGTGAGAAGGAGTTGAAAGATAGATTTTAGGATTAAAGTAAATAATTAGGATTAAAAAGTAAAAAGGTTATTTTTGTAATTATAAAAGGTTAGTTTTGTAATTCAAAAAATATGTAATAAAATTGGGGAGGTGGAGGGAGAAAATGTGGTGGTGGAGGGAGAAAACCCCCCACTACATTAGGGTGTAGCAATTGAGAGTTAGCTGCAGATATGGATTGGGCTCTGCTGCATTGGATAATTGGGCTCTACTGCATTGGATAATTGGGCTATGGATTCAGCTGTGTTGCGGTGCTGCACTTCTACAATTGAGATTTGAGTGTTTCATCCTGCACCTCCAAGTGTTTCATCCTGCACCTCCCAATTTTTTTAAAATACCTACATTACCCATCATTAATACCCATAATTAAGAGATTTAATATTTTAAAAGAAAAAATTAAAAGTGGTCAAAGATTCTGGCATAGATATTATTCTCACTTTCTCTCTCTCATCTCATTCTCAATCTTCCATTTCATTTTTCCAGACTACCACAGCCACACAGCAGCAGGACCCAGCACCAGGACCCTCTCCTCTGCATTTCCTCTTTCCAGTAACACCCAGCACACTACTTTTCCTTCAAATCGGAAGCTTTCCAGTAGCACCCAGCACACTACTTTTCCTTCAAATCGGAAGTTTTCTAGTAGCACCCAGCAGTTTCCTCTTCCATTGTCGCACACACACAGGTTGTCCACTATCGCAGACAGAGGTCGTCCATTCTCGCACAGAGGTTGTCCGTTGGTCGTCACGCAAAGGCCAGAGAGATAGAGGAGCTCATCCAGCGCCGGCCAATGCAGAGAAATACCCACCCACAGTCCCTTTGAGCACCCAACAAAGGTTGGTTCGTGTTGTTTTTTATGCTGATAAAAATCGATTATGGAGATCCGATGAATGCTAAATCGGTTATGGAGATCCGACCGAGCCCCTGTTTTATGTTGTTTTTTTTGTTTATATTATGTTTTAATTTAATATTCAGTTTTTATTTTGTTGCGTTTGGTTGAATTATTTAAAATGTTATTATTTTAGATGTTCTTTTATAATAATTATTAACTTTGTTTTAATGTTTTTAAATGTTATGTTATAATTATATTAAATTTTTTGTTTTAATTTTTAAATTTATTGTTATATTTGAAATAATTATTTATTGATATAAAGAAATAATTTTATTCCTTTTAATAAAATATTTTTAAATATTTAAATTTTCCGTTTTAATTATTTAAATTTTTTGTTCTAATTATTTTATATTTTGTGTTATAATTATTTTAAATATTTTGTTATAATAATTTTCAAATTTCTGTTTTTTTCTTTAATTTTTTAATTTATTGTTATTTGATTTTTATTTGAATAAAATTTTTATAATTGAATGAATTATTTATTTATATAAAGATTCGAGTTAAATTTTTTTATTTTTAATTAAATAAATTTAAATATTTTAATTTATCTGTTTTATTTATTTTATATTATTTGTTTGAATTATTTTATACTTTCTGTTTTAATTACTTTAAATATTCTGTTATAATAACTTCAAAATTCGTGTTTTAATTTTTTTAAATGTTCTGTTCTAATTATTTTAAACTTTCTGTTATAATTTTTGAATTTATAGTTATTTGATTTTTATTTTAATAAATTTGTTTTAATTGAATTAATTTTTTATTTATATCAAGATTTGAATTAATTTTTTTTATAGTTAAAAGATTTGTTGTTATTTTTTTTTGTGAAATATTAGATTTTTACAGTTAGTTAAAAATGTTTTAATTACTTTTTTAATTATTTGCAATATTTATAATTTTGTTAGAGATTTAAGTTATTTTGTTTGTAATAATATATTATTTAATTTTATAATGAATTAGTTAAATTGATTTTATTTGAAATAAATTGTTTTGAATAATTTAATATTTTTTAGTATTGAATTTTTTGTAATTATTATAATATTATTGTTAATAAAGAAATTTATAATAGACATGGCTCGTACTCGAGGAGGTTCCTCTTCACATCGCGGAGAGAGTTCGTCACAGGGTGAGAGGCGGAGACCTACAGCTTCTGCTTGTAGAAGACATGGAGAGTTGAGTCTGATATTCATGTTGAGGACAAGGAGATGTGAGGTTTCACGAGGATGCAGTTGAGGATCATGAGGATGTTGCTGAAAGTGGATTTCCTAGATGTGAGGTTCCTCTATCAATTGCTCATTTATGACTTGCTCATTTGTGACATGCTTATTGTTAATTGGCTCAACATTTATATGTTCATTTTGTGGGATTGGAACATTAACTTGTTGTCTCTGCTTGTTATGGGACTGTGATACAACAAGAGGGATAACAACTTCAGAAGAGACATTAGATGTAGAAACACTATCAGTATGCTCTTGAATATCCACTATTCGTGATTCCTCACTTCCACTAAATTGACCATTTTCAATGAACCGAGCATTTCCAGACTCAACTATTCTTGTATTATGGTTAGGGCAATAAAATCTATATCCCTTTGATTTTTCAGGATAACTAATGAAGTAACCACTAATGGTTCTTGCATCAAGCTTCTTTTCATGTGGATTATATAACCTTACCTCTGCTGGACAACCCCAAACATGAAGATGTCTCAAACTGGGTTTCCTTCCAGTCCATAGTTCATAAGGAGTTTTAGAAACTGCTTTGCTAGGAACCCTGTTAACCAGATATACAACAGTCTTTAATGAATACATCCACAAAGATAAAGGAATATTACTATAACTTAACATACTCCTAACCATATCCATAAGAATACGATTCTGCCTTTCTGCTACACCATTTTGTTGTGGTGTACCGGGCATTGTATACTGTTCACATATACCCCGACTTTCAAGAAACTTTGCAAATGGACCTGGACATTGTCCACTCTCATCAGTTTTACCATAATATTCACCACCTCTATCAGATCTCACCACTTTTACTTTTCTATCCAATTGTCTTTCCACCTCATTTATGAACACCTCAAGGGCATTCACTGATTGAGATTTTTCATGTAATAGATATATATAACAATAACGTGAGAAATCATCAATAAAGGAGATAAAATATTTTTCACCACTCCAGGATTTAATGTCAAAAGGACCACAAATATCAGTGTGTATTAACTCAATAAGTTGACTACTTCTTGTGGCGGGATATTTTAATGTGTTTTGTTTGTTTACCCTTAATACAATCAATACATACATCCTAGTCATCAAAATCCAATTGAGGTAAAATTGGATATGTGACCTAATCTTTTATGCCATAAGAAAACATAACATTCTTTTCCTGCACCACAATTTCTATCAACAACATGTACAACATTAAACAGGGATTCAGAAAAATTAACATCAAGATTTAAACGATATAAACCATCCAATAATGTACCAGAACCATAATAGTACGAAAGTTTATACAAATGAAAAATATCATTTTCAATCTTAAAGTTAAAACCTAAATAATCCAACTTTGCAACAGAAATTAAATTCCTAGCACAACCAGGAACATAGAGACACTTTTCAAGATTCAGACAATAACCAGTGTCTAGAATCAATTTGTAAGTCCCAATTCGTTATGTCTGTGTTCATTCTGTTCCCCATATATAAATACTTTTCAGTTCCTTTTATGGGCTGGATTGAAAGGAATCCCTTCGTAATATTAGAAACATGAGTGGTAGCTCCAGAATCCACCAGGTATTATTAGGCACTTCAATTATATTTGCTTCAAAACTTACAGAAACATAAAAAGTACCTTTCTTTTCGAACCAATATTTTCTTTTTGGACAATCTTTCTTGAAGTGACCTACTTTCTTGCAAAAGAAACATTTTTGGTCCTTCTGGATATTTCCCTTATTCACTTTCATTGGGGCTTTGTCCTTCTTTTTCTTCTTTCCTGATTTAGCTTTATTGAAGCTAGCACCTTCATGAGTTGTGAGATGGATAGAATGATCTTTCATTTTCTTCAATCTCCTTTCCTCTTGTACCAACATGGCTTTGATTTCTTGAAAGTTCCATTTATCCTTAAGAATGCTATAGTTCACTTGGAACTGGCCAAATTCAGGAGGAAGAGAATTCATGATGAACTGTACTAGAAAAGACTCATTCACCTTCATTCACATATACTTCAATCTTGCTGCTATATTTGCCATTCCAGTTACATGGTCATGTATGGGTTGTGACCAGTTAAACTTTTTGGTAGTCAGCTCACTCATAAGAGTTCCTACAATAGACTTGTCAGTTATGTCTGATTGTGAGTACTCCTTGACCAGTTTCATGAATTCCTTTGTGTTTTCTGTTTTAGACATAGAAGGCTTTACATTCTCTGCCATAGACATGCGCATCAAGTTTAGTGACAACCTGTTAGACCTATGCCAAGCCTCATAAAGAGACTTCTCATCACTTGTACTAGTCTCTGTAATGGCTGCAGGCATTTCATCCATCATAATTGCCATGTCCAAGTCTAACACACCCAGTTGGAACTGGATTTGTTTTGACCAATCAGCATAACTGAGCCCATTAAACTTGACCACATTGTTGCGCAAACCTGATAAATTCATGTATGCTGGAAATAATACACAAACTCATACATTAATTCTTTGATAAAATTAATGGATTCAAACAAATTACTACACTAGTCATACATTCAAGTTCACCTTTGGGTGACACTTAAACTGATAGGTAATCATTTAAGTCATTCATTTAAGTTCACCTTTGGGTGATTCTTAAACTGACAAATTCCATATATACTTTAATAAACAATCAATCATACTTAAGTCTATATGTATGCTATCTTTGGATATACAAACATATTTACTAAGTACATGAAATGTCTCACTTTAATGTCATCAATTTTAAACAATGGTTCACCTTTGGGTAATCCATAATATCCTTATATCAATGACTAATTTCTATATATATATTCATAATTTAACATCCTTTATATTATGAATAATTTTCACAATAACATAAGCAATTTAAAAGAACAGCGAAATTGCTAAAACTTTTAATTTTGATTAGAATTATAACTGACCTGAAATTCAACTTAATTGAATTTCCTTCATCCAAGATTAATAAAAACAATTACATATAATTCATTAAACAAAAATTATACCATGCATGTCAGTAGATGCACTTTTCAAATTAAAAGCATTTGAAACCTTTAAACTTTTAATTCACATTTAATTTTCATTCAATGCACAACAATGTTAAAAAATACATAAGCACAAAAATGGAATTCCACTGCAACAATAAAGTTGCTTCCAAAATGGAATTTCGTGGCTGAAGATGTGCAACAATAAAGTTGATTTAATACAACAATGAATAAAAAAAATTGCGGCTTCGAAATTCACGATACAGTGAATTGAAACAATCATGCAAGAGTAAAATTGCTTTTAAACTTTCGGCTTCTAGGGTAAAATTCACGTTAAAGTGAATTGAATTTTCTTTCATCAATAAAAAAAATTGATATCATAAAACCCTACGGCTTGGATTTCATGCCAATAAAATTAATTAAACATATGAAAATTTAAAATCCCCAAATTTTACAATTCAAAATTTAGGGTTTCAAAAAATTGAAAAAGTTACCATTAATGGAGAATCATAAAATTCAGAACCTGGCTCTGATACCACTTGTAATCAATTCTTTAATTTTCAATTGAATGAAAAACACACACAGGATCTTGAATTTTCATGATACTCACTATTCTCTCATACACAGTGGAAAAGAACTTACCTGGATCCATTGTATAGTTTCTTCCTGTCAATGTTCTCCCTTCTCTTACTCCTCTTTAATGCTTTCTTGATGATATAGAAATTATGAGGGATGTCACAATTTCTTTTCTTTTCAGAGAACATAACCTTTCTTTCTCTCTTTCCATAAATATGAACCAGAATACCCCAATCTTCCTAAGAACTCTTAACATTCTTTTATCCATATCAACGTGCATTTACCTATAAATTCGATTTTGCATATGTCTTTAGTTTACTTCTTTAGTTTCTTTACATTTGTTAAATGATGTGTATGTTAGTTTTAGTTTAGATAGATCTTCTATTATTGTGAATGTGTTCTTTTAAATAAAGTTTTGGTTTTTGTCTACATTTTCATTAGTTTAGAATATTAAGTCACCATTTCTATTCATTTTCACATTGGTTTCTCATTGCTACAGTTCATGTGTTTACCAAATTTTCTTGTAAATATACATATATAGTCCACGTATATTCTGAACCATTACATTTTCCAGTAGTTTAGATTTCTATTTCCTATTCTTTTATTTCACTTTATTTTCTTTCTTCTTTAAACAGATTTTATTTTTAATTTCATTCTTTTTATTTCTCTGCCTTGTCTTTTAGTTAGTAAATAAAAGTAAGACCTAACTTTACACTGTAAACTTAATTTTGTTGAGTCCAAGTATTAATATTCTAGTCAGCCCTATGCTTCATTAGTGGGGAAACAAATTTTGCTTTAGGCGGCTAAAAAGAAATTTAACACATACCATTAGGTTTGACTCATTAACACCAATAAATGACTTTTATTATTCCTATTAATCTTCAATCAATGACTATTATTCTCCTCAACTGCCCAATAATGATTATTATTGCCCAGATTAATTATCAATTAATGACTCTTTTGGACCGGTTGGTCATTTCCTTGGTGGATGGTCGACTGCTTGGTCCTTGGTTGACCGGGTGGTCATACAAGCAAGCTCTTTATTGGAAGAGGTGCGCAGGGATTATTGTGAACGTTAAGAGAGGTTGTGGTTGTATTGGAGTCTGTTTTCGATGCGCTTTAAGTCTTTGTTCTTCTCTGTTTTGTCCGATCGATGAGCTCTAGGAGTTAACTAGGAACGTTCTGTAGGTCGTATAAATGAGGATGCAATGGGGGTTCACTTTGGAACATTCATAATTGATCAGTGAGCTCTAAGAGTCTTAGAGCTTTCCTAGGATGAAGGAATGGTCTGGTAGGAGATATCTCCTCATCGGTCAGTGAGCTCTAGGAGTCTTAGGACTTTTCTAGGCTGAAGAAATGATCCGTTGGGAGGTCGCTCCTCACCGTTTGGCGAGTTTTAAGTTGACCAAGTAGTTTATATGCAGGGTCCTCTCATCTTTATTACAAGAATTATTGAGTAAATCACTAACTTGAGTGTCGGAGTGCCTTGAACAAGTACTCGTCCCAACGGCTTGGATAAGGAGGAGAGAGAGCGAACAACGTAATTTAGATAATGTAAAATCATCAAGAAGCTCATTCGGTCTACAGAACAACTTTGAGTGCTTTCGAAACACTATGAAAAAGTAAAGTGTTGACATGAATTGTCTTTTTGTATATTTATTAGAAGGTGTTGCTTTTTTTTAATATATAATTATGGTTTGCATAAATCCATAGATGCACTCTTTTAAAAAGTTATTCAATAAATTTTTATTATATAATTAATTGTGAGTTGAAAATTTGTGCATTACTTCTCATTGTTAAAAAAAAACATTAAAGTTATAATTCATCATAATAGTATAAACTTAAAAAATTCTCTTAAATTAATAGAATTGGAGATTCTATAACACGGTTGCATCAAAGATGTTAATATGCTAGTCATCATCCATGATCCTCTCCTAAAACCAAGAACTTCAATTATTTTATTTTGTTGCCAAGTATTGAAGATAGCTACTACAGGAACCGCTGACAAATCATTGCCGATCGTTAAGAGTCCATAGAAAAATATGTATTATCGATAAAATTATCGGTGAAATCCACTGCTTCATTTACCGACGGATATATCCTTCGATAATGTGAGGAGCCATAATTTACTAGCAGATCTAGGTCGTCGGTAACATTCTCAATGAAATAAGTCAAAATTTAGGATATTTCATCCCTCAATTTCAGCAAACCCTTTCTCCCCAAATTTCTCTCTTCTCTTCCCTCTGAATTTGAATTTGTGTTCATTATGAACCTTCCCTATTACCTTCTCCTTTTTCAATTCGTTCCCTTTCTTTCTCGCAACCTTTGTCCCTTCCATCTTCTGTTGTCGCGACGACGTTGTGAAGAGCGTGGGCATTTGCAATGGTTGATCGTGGTTCATGCAATCATGGAGGTTGTCTCCCTTTTGAGGTCAAAGTAATTCGCAGAGGCAGAGGGTTGATTATTGCTTCAGTGAGCATCGAGAGAAGTTTTGGGGCTAGAGCATTTGAGGCAGAGTGTGCACGTTTGGTGGACCTAAAATGCAAAGTTCAATTGGTGCATGTCTGAGGCTGAAGCATTGGAGGTAGGGCACTTTTGTTGTAGGTCAATAATTGCTTACAGTAATAGGTTTGTTGAGTCATTTATTATATAGCATGAACAATTTATGGTGAATTTATTAACATTCTTCATTCGTTACGTGGTATCTCTAGTTTGTTAATTATATAGCATGGCATAAATTTAATTGATTCTGTATTATACAATTGATTTTTCAAATTAATGTTTTGTTAAATGATGTAAAATCTGTTATGAATTTGGAATTTCCAGGGAATGCGTGTCTACTTTTTCCATGATCGATGTTCAAGAGATGGATGCACTAGTTTCTACTTTCAATGCTTTTGAAATGATGTAGTTGGTCCTCTAGGTCTAGCTTGGGTAGTATTTCTCTATGTAGTTCTAGCTTGGTCCTCTGTTCTGAAGTTGGTCCTTTTGTTGTAGTAGATTAATATTTTTTAAACCTTGAATTGTTCCTTTCTTTTTTATTTGAAATCATTAAGCTTTTATGAGATTATAAAATTTGCAGTTAGTTTTTGAGATTTTTATGTATTTCTCATTGTTTTTATTTTTTTTTCTCATATGTTGAAAAGGAAAGCCCCTGGCCTAACCCATAGGACTTTGGGGATATTTGGCCATGTGGGTGTTTTTAATAAAGGATTTTGTTGGTCTTTTGAGTTTTTTTGGCTCTAATCCACATGGACCAGGGTCAAGCCTTATAAAATGGGAGTTACTCCCTCCATCACCACACACTGAGTCCTCCACCTCCTCATTTTTCATTTGTCCTTCAGTAATATTTAAATGGATATCAACATCCGTGTTGGACAGCAAAGGCCATACCTGATGCCCATGTCAGACCTAGTTTTCTTTCCTTTCCTTTCTTCCTAAACCCCGACCACCACCTTTTATCCCTGACTAGTTGGCTAGATTCAGCCTTACTTTGGAGAATACCCTTGACAAAAAATGCATAGCCTAGGACACAATTCAAACCTGTGATGAATAAGTCAGCTGCAACTGCCTCTATTTCAGACTTTACTACGTAATCACATTGGACTTGCATTTATGTCGAAACTCGTAAAGTTGTGCTAAATCATGTCAAATCAATAGCACTGTATGCTGATGCGTTCAATACTAACTACCATGTTTATTTTTATCAATCTGAGACTATTTTAATCATAAGTAGAATACTCTCAGGTAGTTTTGCTGTTGGGAGTAACGCAAGAAGATTAATAAGACATCTTTTACGCTATTGAATATGTGTTAAAAGCATATCCATATTCCCTAAATTAAGACACGGGAAGGTAATCTTCATCATCTTCACTAAATAATAGTCATATATAAGAAAGGAATATGACAAGAACTTGGTCACGATGAGGGACCTTCACGTCCTGGGAGGAAGAGAATACACCGTGCATGGGGAGCCTGCAAATTGGAGAATCTCTAGCGACAAATTGGGCATCGAGACTCGTGCTTAGCTCATTCCATGATGCAGACGAAGCAAAAGTAGTGGCTGCAGCAATCGATTTCCCCTACGATCGAGACCCCTTGCTCCGTGTAGCAAATCCCGCAACAAACGCTCTCTTTGTCGTCTTCATCCTCCTCTACTTGAAATTTCACTCTCTTCTTTTGAGAACTTAACGATGCTGACAACAAACCCATCCTCGTTGGATCTCTCAACTCCGAAGCGTGCACCACTTCTCCTTCCGATTCTGAATCACCCACTATTCATAACCATATGGTGAAGAAAATGACAAGCTCCACCGCACCAGAAGTTTGTCGTTGAACGAATGTTGATATCCGTGCATGGACGTTGACATTCGTTTAAGAATGTAACGCATATTCACATCTGTTTACATATTACTGAAAGGGCAAAAGAGGAATGGAGAGGTGCAGGGAGCCGTTTGTGACGGTGGAGGGAGTAACTCTCTTATAAAATAGGCTTATATGACAACTTTAGTGGCAGTGTTGGTTAGAAGTGTTTGGATTCAATGTAGTTACACTTTTATTAATAATTATATTTTTTTTATAAAGTTTGAAGACTTCTAAATTAAAGTATTTAGTATGTTTTTTCCATTATTTTTTACCTTATTTGTTTTTGTGCACTTGTAAAACACAAAGGGTTTTTATTTTTCAATTGCATAAGAGAAAATACTATATTATCTCTCACATGATATTATGTACATTCTTTTAATTTTTCGGTTAAAGTAATGGTAAGTTGATATATTTTTACATTTATTTGATATACATAATAAAAAAGCAAAATAGTCATAAAAAAATAATTTTTTGTATTTAAAAAAAAAATAAAAAATAAAAAAATATAATATCAAATAAATATAAAAAATTAATGTATATCAAAATATCATTTTTTTTTTATTATTCAATCTTTCCTTCACCAAATTTACGACAACATCCTTCATTGTTATTTATATTTCGTGAGTCTTCCTTGGTTTTTCTATATTTATTCCTTTTCAGTTCAATGTTTTTTCCTCTTTTCCTTTCCCGCTCAGTGTTTTCTTCTCCTTTTCTTCTTTCCCGCTCAATGCTTTCTTTAGCAGCAAAACCTGGGATGAAAGAGGTGATGGACAACGTTGATTTAAAATCTTCACACTTATATGTGCTTGAAGTGCTTAATGTGGTTTTATTTTGCTATGTTTTCTTTTATATTGGGGTAAGTGGTTTCTATCATAAAATCTATTTGTTAACGTTTATGTAGGGATGTTGACTTGCATGTTTAGTTGGATGTTATAAATCGGCTTATTGTGAACTTTACTTCCTACAATGCTTTTCAAATGTGGTTTTATGACTTTTTTTTGTAATTATAGAGTGCTTTAAGGTTTCTATTCTTTCGTGGTTACCAATGACAAGATAATTACAATGATATGGAACTTTGGATACATTATTTGTTTATTTTTGGGATTGTTTTGAGTATTCTTAGTAGTTGTTTTTCTTTTTTATTAAGAAGTTATTTTCTTTTTCAAATAAGAAACCTTTCATTTTTTTCATTCAAAACACAATTTTATTTTTCTTAATATGAACATCTTTAATGCTTATGATAAGATATTTGTATTAAAAAATATGAAAAAAATGAAAATAATGTTTGTAAGATTGAATAACATTACAAGAAAAACAAATGTATCGACAATAAAAATTTGTCAGGAACATTAAAAATTTATCGGTAATAGTTTTTTCTTACGGATTTCTGAAGGACCAAAACTTGTCGATAATGTGCAGCCAATAATATTTATCGACAAAAATTTATATCTGTTGATAATTATCCAAAGAAAAATTCGTCAATAATTACAAGAAAAATTTGTCAGTAATTATCGAAGAAAAAATTCATCAATAAATATCACGATCTGATTCATCTTCATCACACTAAGATCTTCCAATATTCTAATGTTTCACTCGCAGATTATTCACACACTCCATTACTTTGTCTTCATTCACCATAATCATTATCTTCACCAACACACATAATCACACCTTCACTTGGTCTCCAACATAGCACAAGAAGTTGTTGGTGTAGTTAGGTCTAGAAGAAAGAAGTCATTGTAAGCACCGAATGAGTCGAAGGTTTCGATCATCGATTGCAGCATTATAGTGAGACCCGTTTCCAAATGGCGATATCTTTAATGGTTAAAGGATGTGGCTGGCGAGTGAACGAGGGGTAGCATACTTGAAAGAAACTCTCGCGTTAAAGAGCAAAATAGGAAGGAGCTTCCTATCACAACAAGTGGCAACCGAGAACGGAGCTTGGTGAAGATGATGCCATTGGGAGAAGAACGAAATCATATGCCGAGAGAAGGACTCACCAGTGTCATTGACGGACACTTCGAGGCACTATGGTCTAGGGTTGGTAGCTCGCAAATGTGAAGGAGATGAGGAATAAGCCATACGCTAGTGACGAAGAAGTTGAAATGGCGTAGGCAAGACACTTTTCATTCTTTTTATCGATGAATTTACTGATGAATTTTTCTATTGATAATAAACATTTTAAATTATCGACATATGCTACTTTGTCATTATCAAAAGATTTTATCAAAAAAACTCTTAAGTATATAAAATATATATTATCAACGAATTTATCGACAAAAAAATTCATTGAAAAACCCATCAATAATTAAAATTTAAAAAATTTATCAATAAAATTCGTTCATAATTTAAATATATCAAAAAATTTATTTCTTTTAGTAAAATTTTGTCAATAATTTCAAAAAAATTTATAATGTAAGAGGTATTATAAAAACTCTTTTAAATATAGATTTTGATTTTTTGCCTTCTTTGCAATGTTCTTACTGTCTATATTTACTCTCAAATGGAAATTTAAAAACTAACTACATTTACTACCTAATCCATAATTAAATTATATATATATATATATATATATATATATATATATATATATATATATATATTTATAATATCATAAACTTAATTTAGGAAATATAATAAGTAATGTGATAAAATTCTTATCATTCAAATATATAATCATATATCTATTGTATAGGAAATAATAATATTGTTATTATCTAGGAATATAATTAGATCCCTATTATTCAATAATATAATTAGATCCGAATGATTTAGGGATATTTTTGTCATACAATTTAGTTATAATTTACTACATATGAAATAATAAAATGATTGTTGTCAATTTTAAGTTCAAGTTCATTTTGCTTTATTTCTAAGTGTCAATACCTTCTAATGTTAACAATTTTAATGTATTACTCTGATTTTATATATGGATTACGAATCAGAATTTGATTGCATTTTATTTTAAGCTATGGATTTCATATCTTAACAGCTTTTAATATATTTTGTCTTCTAACCTATCTATATTTGCATGTATTTGTTTTAAGAAATTTCACCTTCATTTTTATGTTGGTCTAATTTTGTACAGGGATTACGTGCATTTTATTTCAACTTGCTTATTTATTTATTTATATATATATATATATATATATATATATATATATATATATATATATATATAATCTCTTTAAACGACACTAAAAACAAATAAGATAAACAAAATAATTCTTTTTCTAAAAGCTTTACTTTTTTTATGTTTAGTTATTCACTTTTTTTATGCTAACAATCACAACAAATTCTTTCGAAGAATAAGAAAAACAAGGCAAACATCCATTACCAGAAAGCTCCTAAAACAAGGCACTTGAGTCACCAAGTAACAACAATAAAGTTCACAGAGATGAAAACAATAAAGTCCACGAAGATGACAACAAATAGGAACAATAAAATGAGAAATGACCATGGAGGTGGCAATGAGAAAACACCATGGACAGAGAAAAACCTAGCAAATACTAAGTCTTCTCCAGCTCAAACCAAAACAAGCAATAAGATCAGAAGGAGAACAAAGTCGACAACATAATAAAAGTTATGCCCAAAGTCAGTAACATCAAAGAAAGTTATGTCCGAAGTGGACAACATCAAATAAAGTTATGCCTAAAGTTGGTAGTCATGCCCAAAGTCGGTAGTGCCAAAGGAAGATAGCAACATCAAAACTAAAATCTACCCAAAGTCAACAACACCAAAGAAAATATTGTATGAAGTCGACAATGCCAAAACAAAGTCAACCTAGAGACGACGACACCACAAAAAGCTTGCCTAAAGATGACAACACCAAGCAGAGATTGCCTAAAGTTAGAAACACAAGTCGGGAGGACTATTCCCAAATAGCGACTTGATGAGCTCGACTGGATAGCCACTCAAGGAGCTTGACTGAATGGAAAAATCATCACAAAACTCAACTGAATAAGCCACAAGGAGCTTAGTCGAATGGATAAATCTAAAAAAGCTAAGCAAAATAGCCACTTAAGGAGCTCGCCCAAATGGCCAAATCGTTGAAGAGCTTGCTTGGTTAAGCCACTTAAGGAGCTCAACCAAATGACCAAATTTTGAAGAGCTCGACAAAATAGCCACTCAAGGAGCTCAACCGAGATTTAAGAGCTCGATAAAATAGCCATTAAAGGAGCTCGACCTAATGGCTAAATCTAAAAGAGCCCAGTAAAATAGCAACTTAAGGAGCTCGGTCGAATGGCCAAATCATTTAAGGCTCGATTGGATTACTCATTGAGAGAACTTGGCCTTGAGGTCGGATTACTTAAAGCTCAACTGGATTACCCATTGAGAGAGCTTGGCCCCGAGGCTAGATTACTTAAAGCTCGACTGGATTAGTCATTGAGAGAACTCGACCCTAATGCCAAATTACTTAAAGCTTGACCAGATGAGCCATTAAAGAGCTCGGCCTCGAGGCCAAATTACCTAAAGCTTGGCCATATTAGCTATTGGTAGAGCTCGACCTCGAGGCCATATTACTTACAACTCAACTGGATTAACCACTTAAAAGAGCTCAACCTCGAGGGTAATCCACCTGCAAAACACGACCGAATGCTCCAACTACATTATAAACTCGGCCTTGAGGCCAATCAACCTACAAAAGCACAACCAAATGGTCCCACTATATTAGAAACTCGGTCAAATGACCAAATCCATCTATGAACTACACAAATCAGCCTAAGCCAACTATTTGATATGACCATGTACGTCAAACCAAACTTTTGAGACGTGGGCTTATGCTCCTATTTGACCCAATAGATATTTTAAAAAGTACAACCTAATAAAACCCTTTAAGCCTCTTCATTGTGGAAGAGTCACAACCTATGCTTATTTGGATCATATTCTCTCATATTATAACTAAATCTTGATAATTTGATGTGTTAGTTATTATTTATCATTTAATTACTATTTATTATACTGTTATTTTACTCTCAATATAATTAATATTTATTTCTTGAGGAATACTCATTCTTACACTCTTTTATAAACACTTATATACTCTATTATATAAAAATTTAAACTCTCGTTAAAGAATGCGTTAAGGAGTAATAATCTTCTATTCTCATACTATTTCCAAACAAAAACAAGAATCAAAATCTTGCCATCAAACCATATTTAGGATCTTGCTACATATTTACTAATTCACGCTTAGATTCGGTAACAAAGAATATCTATAGAATTTTGTTTAGAACAATCATGTGTTGAATTTAGATTGGTTGGAGTGATAGAGAATAATAGTCATTTTAAAGTCCAAGTAACTGATTATGTAAAAATGTATACTTTGTTTGTGGTATGTGAACGGTACTTCAGTGAAAAGCCTTTTCCGATATTCTGTATTTTTTATTCGTAACACCATTTACCCCACCACCAAATCCACCAAAAGCAAGATCAGTGATTTGGTGTATGTTGTGAAAAAGAAAAGGATGTTTGCGAGGACAAAGTGATTAGTGGAGGTGGTGAGGGCGGGACCCAAAAGAGTGTTGTGGATGCAAAATATCATTTCCCGTGAGTTCCAAATCAAAATCCCGCAGAGCAAAGAGCACCCCGTGATCTGCTACTCCTCACCACACAGTTTCACAACTCATCTGGTGTATCTGTGATGACTCAATCGATGTCGCACAAGCCTCTGGACTCGCGTCACTCCATAGACTCCTGCATGTTGCAGCTCCGCAGCTGGAAACCCTTCAAGCTCCAAGATGGGCCCCACCCCAAACCCTACTACTACAAGCGCCCCTGCCTCTCCGATCGCGCAACCACGTCGTTTTCCCTCGACATCACCAAACTCACCCTAGCCGACGCCGATGACAACACCGCCGCAAACAACCCCAACCATCGCCCCACCAATTACCGACTTGTCGCCCGCAAGAGGCGCCGCCGCGGCTCTAGATCCGTGTCCGGCCGCAGCAGCGACCGAAGTGGCACGCGGCGCTGCTGCTCAGTCGGGGCATCCGCCGCTTACGGCACCTGCTCCGACTTCCCGGTGGCCATGGGCACCGACTCCAGCGGTGAGCTCTTCGGCAACGGCGATTCGAATTGGTCTTCGGATGTTAGCGAGGCGAAGAATTCGAGGAGGGAGAGAGAGAGGGATGGCGAGAGGGAGAACGTAGGTGTGGGGTTTGGGGTGAGTGGGTGTACTGACGCGAATGGGAATGAATCGGGGTATGGGAGTGAACCGGGTTATCGTGGGGATGCTGAGTTTGGATATGGCGATGAGTTTGATGAAGAAGAAGATGATCCCAGGTTGTTGTTTTGGGGCGATCAATTTGGAGGTAAAGCTTCTTCCGTTTTGGGTCCTTTCCTTCTATTGCAGTTCTTTCTGTGTCTTTGGAAACTCGTGAGTGATGCTTCCTGTGTGTATAGTCGCCAACTTGTTGCTTTGCTTTTACTTTTGTTGAATTTCTCTAGTAGGTGCTGGTGAAATTTTGTTTAGAATGTTTAGCATAAACCGATTGGTTTTCTTTGTCTGCGAGTTCTTTAACAAAACTTGTTTGGATTATTGATTTTGCTTCAAGAATGAGGGTTCAATTCTTTGGGGGTAATATTCCGCCTAGAAGCGTGGCGCTAAAACCTTGTATTAGGATTTTAGATAGTGGAATAGCAGATAGCGGGATGGCTGTTATTTTGTAAATTTTTATGTAGCTTATTTAACACATACTTTATATATATATATATATATATATATATGTATATATATATATATATGTATATATATATGTATATATATATATGTATGTATATATATATGTATATATATATATGTATATATATATATGTATGTATATATATATGTATATATATATATATGTATGTATATATATATGTATATATATATATATATGTATGTATATAAATTCTGAAATGTTATAGAAATAACTCATAATTTATGACATTCATATTTAACGATACTAGTGCCTTGAACAAAACATACCAATTCAGACAAATATGAAAAAAAGTAATATTCAAGTCTTAGATAGGAATCATGAATTATCACTCATCATCTTCTGAATCCAAGTCCTCCCACTTTAAAGTTTTCACTACTGTTACAGCTGTAGATTTCATTTTTGAAAATTTGAAATCTTGAAATCGCAAACCAGATCTCCGAGCACTAATGTCTTATTTGGAGGGTTTGTATGGAATCAACACAAACAACTGCTATTTAACCTGTTATTTGGTCTGCTATGGCCACTACACTGAACCCTGGTCTATAAACCCTACCAGTTTTTATGGCATTGGTAAGATATTTCATTTGAGGTGGATACTGCTTGATTCTAAAGTTGTGGTATTCCAAATATTGGGCTAGTGAGTTTGTTTCCCCTTATATTTGGATATGCTTTTAGAGCCTTTGTTTGAAAGAAGAATTGAATATAACATATTTCTGCTAGACGTGTCTGTTGTTTTGCCTTTGCCATGATGCTGTTTAGGGTTCCTGGAAAAGAAAAAACTGTCCTTGTTTGGGAGACTAATCAACTTTTTATAGCAAACATTGACGGAGTAAATTTTCTTACACGTTAATATTTAAGATTTGTTGGGAGTTAAATAAAATTCTAGTTCTAAAAATGAGAAAAGAAAAATTAGCAGAACGTTTACATTGGTTATTTTGACAGCAAAGGAATAGTCTTGGAGATTCTGTTCATAGGATGGTTTTTTGGTACAAGCAAGTGGCCCAAGATGGGTCAGACCCTTGTCCACACATACCGCATCCCTAACCATGTGATCCGGAACATGACAGCCATATGGTGCTGTGCCTCAAAGAAACACATCTTCGAAACAGTTGGCTTTACAAACAAAGTCAACGGCTACCTAACAAACTCCTTTGAATGAAGTTTACTCCTTAAAGAGGAAAATGTATAGGTCCTGTAAAATTCTTTTCTCATCTTGTTGTTCCAAACCTACTTTTTTAATAAAACTTAAGTCATTTATTCCTGATTTGCCCCCATACCCTACTTAGTCTCGGTGATATTTGGTCTTGGAAGGGTGATGCTTGGATTCCATCATGCTGTGTATATTGGGGGAAAACATTTGATTGGTGAATAAAAGGATCATCAATCTGCATCCCAACTTATTACTGGACCCTTTTCTATTTAAGTTTCAGCTTGTTGGGAAAACAACAGTAACAATCTATAGCCTCAAATCCTCCTACCCTTTTCAACCATGTAGTATTTCAGTGGGTAGATCTAAAGTATAGTTTGTTCCATTAGCTTCCTTTAGAAAAAGGACCACCGAATTTGTTTTTTGTTCTGAAGGAAGTTGATGCCCTCTTTCTAGATACATGGCAAGATGTTTGGAGACTGTGCCGAGGAACTCTATAACTATTTGCAAAATTTAGGTTTGAGGATTGGGGGTTGGGATCTCAATGAACACTAGTTGATGAATGAAACAGTACAATTGTATGGTAGTTGCTACTGAAGTTTTGACTGAGTTTAGTTTAGTCCATGGTGTGCTGAAAGTGAAATATCATTGAGAGAATATTTGTGGCAAAAGCTATTGACCTTCAGAAAAAAAAGGAAGGATGTTTGACATTACCTTGCTGTTTTGGCAGTAACTTTTTAGGTAGAATATCTTGAAGATGTTGACTAGCCACTAGAAAAATAAAGAATACATTTACAACAGATTGTGTGTTTTGCATCTGCTTTTTTAACCTTGAAGATTTTTGTATCACTGCTCTATTGCATGCCATGAGAGTTTAAATGGAACGTTAATTTTGCATGATATTTTTTCTCACTAGTATTAGAAGCTAAATACTTCCCTTATAATTATAAGCTTTCCTGAGCCTCTGTTGCACGTGACTCGGACACACAAACCAATACATCATACAAAAGTTGCTAGGTTGAAAGGTTCTAATTTGATCATGGTTTTGGATTTCATACAAATTTCTTTGAAGCATTATCTATTAAGGCATTTGTTGCATATAAAACTAGGACTCTAATTGGTTGTTTCAGAGACTGACTTTACCTTCATTGCACCGGCTGTAGATTCTAAAAGGGAGATGGTTGGGGAGAACACCTTGCTAGATCAAAAATCTCATCATAGATGCCGTCGCAGGAAGCATGACTGTAGAATGGTTGATGCATTAAGGTGACTATTGCAGAAATCTGTGGACTATCGACACGACATAATATTCTCTTTCCTTCAATAGTGGATGAACTGACTTCTTTTGTGCGTGAATCCTTGACCAAGTGGTTTTGGTGTTTGTTCTCAGGGTGACCTATTTGCCAAGTCAATATCGGAAAGGATTTTGGCAAATATGAAAATATGTTGATGATGTATTGATGAGGTATCAATCAGCTTCTGTAGATTTTGATCGAAATATGAAGTGATGTACTTTAGGTTATGATTTGTGAAGAGGAAAGTATGTACAAGGATTGAGCTATGGTTATTTGTTTGGGATAGGAACGAGTTTTTAATCTGAATCATACAAATTTCATAGAACACAGTTGAAAAAATTTCTTGAACCTGTCTAGCATGTTGGCTTTCGTCTGAAAAATGTAAATGAACTAATAACCTGCTATTGATATTTTTGAGTTTTGATGGCAAATCGATATTGCTGTAAAGTTTAATTCGTGTTTGATAGTAGATCTACAGCAGAGCTTCGTGCACATTATTTTCATTACATTTAGAATATTTTTAACACATTATATTTCAATTTTCAGACATTGCAAGGCAACCCTTTTATTTTAGTTTTCCGCCTCCATAAGAAGTTGGTTTCATTTTGGAAAAACAAAATAAAATGTGTCTGTAAGTTTCTAAAAATATTTTGTAGTTGTTTTAAGTAGTATTTTTGAAAATTTTAATTAAAATTATCGTATAAGTTAAATATTGTTATTTTTATAATTGTAATTAAACAAAGTCTCATTTTTATTAATTTCTAAAAAATAAGTTTAAACAAATGGATCTTAGACTTATTTCTATTCTTGATTTCACTAATATGCGCAAATATGCATTAGCGGACTTAGTCATCTTTAATAATGTTTTTTTTCTGTAATCACGATGTCTATGTGTAATGTTTTAATAAGTATATTGGTCAATGACTACATGCTCACAGTTTAAATGATTTTAAGCAAGTTTAATTGTTAAATTATGGTCAAATTACATAAAATAATATAAAAATACTCTAATTCTATTTTTAATTATTTTAGTTCTAATTATGCGTGATTTTGATTTCTCAATTTTTTTGAAAGTGAATATATTATTTATATATTTAAAGATTGACAAATTTGCTTCATGTATAATGATCACTTCCTACTAAAAAATTATGTATTGAAGTTATTAAACTGTTTTACCACCTTTTTCTTTACCTAAAATCTTACCAACCAGGATGTTGAATTTTATATAAATTAAATAACAATATTATTTTTTTCTTCTTTATATCCGGATTTCACATTTGATTATAATCTTTACACTTTATCAACTTTTCACTAAATATCAAATTCTTAATGTCTGTAGTTATTTAATATTTCAAACTCAACGCACACCTTTAGACATTTATATAAAAATAAAAATTAGTTTTATATTTTCGATTAGCCAGAATCAAAATCCCTATATTATCATATAGTTGATTATTATATTTAAAAAAATATATAAATTCAGTGATATTTTAAAACTTAATTATGTTTTTCTTAATATATAAATTTAAAGTTAAATATAATTACATATTAAAATATTTAAGTTAATTTTAATATTATTATTTTAATTTAAAATATAATATATAAAGTTAGTTCATTTTATAAAATTTGATTTGTTATTTAATATTAAATGTTGTTTGGAAAATACCGTGGATGGCACGGTTCGATTTTAAGGGTTTGTAAAAACAAACAGAAATACAGGGTGTGATAGAACTGCTACACATCAAAAAAGACTCCAAGAAGAAAAAGAGAGATCAGGAGAGAGTGAGATGGCGAGAAGGGAAGTTCTGAGCGCGTACCGCGCGCTTCTGAAAGCGACCAGGAAAACATTTTCTGGCGACACTGTGATGCTGAAGCAATCGGCGTTAGAGGTAAGGAAAAATTTTGAGGAGAACAGGAACGTGAGCTCAGAGGCCGAGATTCAGAAGCTTCTCGAAGAAGCCGCCGAGGCTTCCGATTTCATCACCAACACGATCGTCCAGGCACAACTCAACACCGATGCCGGAAGTTACGGTATGCTCTATATGGAAATATATCTATTAATCACTACTTCAGAGACTCGCATTTCAGTCACTGTAAGACCATCATGTCATGGAGCTTACGTTAAGAGGTCATAACATTAATGTTGCATTTCAGTTTATTTATTTAGAAAACTTGGTTTCTGTTCATTGTTTAGTTGAGGATATCATGCTACTAATGACTTGTCGATGACCCTATCTTGCTCCTATGTCCTCTTGTTTTGGATTTGGACCATGTTTGGCTTATACAAAATGAGAAGATGAAATTCATTGGGTTTTATAGAATCTCTTTTCATTTTACTTCTCCATAAACAAAGATCGAAAGTTGATTTTAGCTTACGGCTGTCTTTATATTTTATTTTCCTACAAATGTTTATGTTGAAGTTTCTTCAAAGTGGATCTTACCCGTGTTTGTGGCTTGCCAATAACTTTGGAATTACTGATCAATGGAAGCATCTCATTTCCAATTATGGCATTCATTTTTGAGATAGGTTTCAGTGCTACCTCCATATGAATTAAAAATTACTTTTCATTACCTACAAAAGTTTTAATTTTTGTTAGTCTTGGGGTTTGGAAGTGCAAGTCATGTATTTACATTATCTGAATATTCTGTTAGAATTTTCCTGGTAAGGCAAGAAAATCGATACTAATGAGTCCTGAATAAAGTCATATAAAAGATCAAAACACTTCCATCAATCCAAAACCTTAAGATAATAGGTTTGTTTATAAATCATTCTACTTTTATATTGTCCATTTTACTCATTTCTAACCAATTTAGGACTTCAAACTCACCTTAAATTCCTAACATATTCAAAACATGGTCATTGCAGTCAGGCATTTGAGATGTATACACGTATTGTATCTGCCTGTTTTCTTAATAAGAGTGTTTTTTTGTAGTTTTACATTTGAATACTGTGGCTTTGCTTTTCATGATTTTTGTTTTTAGCTTTGGAGGAGCTAGGAACTTTATTTGATGAAATCTGTATGAGTTCACTGAGTCCTTTTATCATTTTTTAAAAACTTATTGCTGCAGTGGTGAAGCCGGGTAAACAGCATGCTGGAGCAACACTTGAACTCCCCTCGGAAGAAATTATTCGGAAATCAGGATAAGGATAGACAAGAGAGAAGAGGTTAGAACACGGTGTTCCCTCTTCTAGATTTTTTATTTAGGATCAATAAGTAGTATTGCCGGTAATTTTATGGAGGTTCTTCAAATTTTCTCTGCCTATATTCCTTTTTGTGGTTGTAATTTTTTTTCCCCTAATCCTTTGTTTCCTTTCAAATCTATCTGGCAGAGTGGACAGGATATAAATCTGACTGGTAAAAGTATATGATACCCTTCATTTGTCCTATGATTACATAATTTATCTAAATTGTTTACTGGTTTTTTTAAATTTTCCTGTAACATAATTTCTAATTGATTTAGATGAAATTGCAGTCCCTGTTGTTTATATTTGGGTATTGGTCTATGGGTGAACTTTAATAAGGAGAAACTCGGAAGTACGTACAGGGATTAAAACCTAAGGGTAAAAATCTAGGGACTGGTACCTTATAAGATAGGGAGCCAAAACTGAAACAAGAGAAGAAACTGTTATTTAGTGCTGATACATGTGTTTAAGTTAAAAGTATAACCATGGTAGACTGCTTTACATGGGCCATAATGCTGGATCAGATGAAGATTCCTTAATAGACCTTAAGCAAGGTACGCCCATGATATGGAGAGTTTATGAGTTTGAGAAAAAGAAAGAGAAGAGGGAAGAGAAATTAAGGAGCTGCTGATGTGTCAGGTAGTTAAGAATGATTATAGGGAGAGGCTGAAGGAGTGGAGGATCATTACATATCTTTTCTGTTAGAATCCTTCGGGTTGGCAGAGAGAGGATTAATCCCTCTGCGAGGAGCATAGCTCTGGTTGTTCTCGACAGCTTAGGCTCTTTCTGCATTTCTAATAGATACTGTTCTTATTTTATCATTCCTTCTGCCTTCTATCAAAGAACAACTAAACAACTTTGTAGATGTCAAAACTAAAGTGGGTAAAACTATGGGGATTAAAATCACGTTTAAACCTTTCAAATTTAAGGTCAGGTCACACTTTCCTCCTCCATGGAAGTTTGATGCTTTGAGGTCGCAATACTAAGATTCCACATGTAATCTTGGTAGCATTGACCTCCTGGGTGCTCAGATTCATTAAAAAAAGAAAATAAATGTACTTGATAACCTTGGCGCAAATGAGTAATAATTATGATTTTATTACAATCAAGGCTTAATGAACTGATAGTTTGATATAATTAATAACTGTAGGGCATGTGGTTAAAAATAACTGTTTGCAACACATTTGCTGTCACATTCTTTATTGAAATTCATATGGGGTTACTGAATAAAGAGTGAAACTTGTAACACCAAAGTAAATAATATACCAGTAATGGAATAACTTATGGAATTTAAAACACTGATAAATACTTACTTGTTGAAGACATAATTAAGAATGCTGAAATTATTCTTGAATTTTCAATGGGACAAACCCTAGAGAGCAACTGATATGACAGCAAAAAAGGGGACCTGGCCTCACTATTTATTAACCCTAGGCAATGAAGGGCCTAACTAGGCCCGTACTATTCACCCCCGCCAATTAGAATTACGTGTTCAAAGCCCATGAACAATTAATCACATTATTAGTTGACTCAAGGATCATAATATTAGTCTTATCTAACAAAACTCACATGATTTACCGAATAATAAAAAAGCATGCTGGCATTCATCTTTGACTGAATATTCAATGAATTGCTGACTGCCGATTTGAGGCAAGTTGCTGAGTAATTGAATTCAACTATAGATGTAGATAAGGTCATAGAAAATGTTCCCAATTTTGGTGCGTGAACTGAAGGTCTTCTCTCGCATGAGCAACTGCTAGAAGCAGAACAATCCTGAGCCTGAACAGTATAAACTGTACCGTAATCTGACTAGTCAATAATCATTTGTGCTGTTTCATAAGGCTATAGAGAATTTGAATAGAAGAGAGTGTTGTGACCACAGTTTATTGTTAGCAAAATTGATGGTTATAAATTTTTTATAGCACACCTTGCTCGATATTGGTTAGTTCGAAGAATAAATATAAGTAGTATTTGTAGACAAGTTAGAATAAGAATTCCGACACCAAATATAGCATGGATTGTGGTTTGCACTTGAAGTTCAGAGAACAAAAGTACATAAAAATAGCATATGTTATTTCTTCTAAAAGGGGGAAATAAAAGAAAACAGACTTTCATATGTTATGTTTGCATGCCACATGCTACCATAAGATGGACTTGTGCTCACTCAATACTGTAGTGTGTGTGAAGCAAGAGATCAAACCCATTGGAGAGATGACTGTAAGTACCGCCCTTTTCATAGGTTTTCGTTAGCATGTTGATGAAATTGATTATTATAAATGTTTGTTATATTTTGTTCTTAACAGAAAATGAATGTTTTTGAGTCAAACTGTTTTCCAATTTGAGTTTAATCGTGATAACGCTTGTAAAATGGATTGAACATATCGTCGAAGGAAAATCCATTTGCAAATTATGTTCTGATGGTAAAGTGAATAACTGAACAGCAGAATAATGAGCGACAAATAAATATGAATATTGAGAGAGTTGAAGTAAGATTTTCTGATGTGGTCATGTTTTTATATAGGTTTCTGTATAAGCTTATCTTTTTGTCTATGATATATCTTATCATATTAAGTTATAGTCAAGTAGTATATTGGAAATAGTTAGATTTTATTTGTTGATTATGTGATTAATATGTTAATAATAGATTATTTGCATAATGTTCGAGTTATAAGATTTAGTTTGAATGTCTCGAATGTGAATAGATATATAACTTCCTCAAGTTCAAAAGTAGTACGTAAATTAAGCACATGGACAATTGTGAAGAAGTTATGAATAACTTAAAAAATCTTATCGTGGTGCTACTTTTAAGTATGTTATCAAAGACAAAAAAGTTTGGGGTCTTCTCATGCATTTCCAAGATTTCTCCTTTCACTTCCAAGTTCACAGTTTTACCTTTCAGTGTGTGTATATATATATATATATATATATATATATATATATATATATATATATATATATATAAATATAAAAAAATTAGGTAAGCAGTAATTATTGTTTACCCAATTGTCTTTACTTGTCTTCTATATTTATTGTCATGCACTCTCAAGTCTCTTAACACGTCTTGCTTGTTCTCTTGTCCTTTTGCTTTTGTGGATTTCTTGGGCTTGTGGTGGTGTGCTTGCTTTGTTCAGCCTGACTTCTACCCGGATTAATATTATATTTTTCATTTGTTCAGTTTTATCTTCTTCATTTCATCTTGTATCTTTTACATATAAGCTTTTTTTTGGTTCAGTTATGTTTGGAATTTTTATATTTATTTCATTTGAAATTTATATTTATTTTTATGATGTTTTAACATGTATTGAATTTTGAAATTTGGTTTGAGAAACTGAGTTTCGAAATCTAGTTTGGAAAATTCATTGGATTTCGAAATTTGGTTCGGTAAATTATTAAATTTCAAAATTCGGTTAGAGAACTCATTGGATTTTGAAATCTGATTAAGGAATTTATTGCATTTCAAAATCTAGTTAACATTTCTATTAAACTTTGAAATTCGTTAATTATTTTTCTCGGATTTTGAAATTTGGTAAATTCTTATCGGATTTCAAAATCTATTATTCATATAATATATTTTTTCTTTTAAATATTTTGGAACTTTTTCTCTTTTAATTTTTTCTAATTTGTTTTGTTTTTTTAACAATTTTTGAGGTATTATTTATTATCAAAGAAGTAAGGTATTTAATGGTGGTGATGCTATGTTATAAATGATTTATATTATAAGATGAAAGATTATTCTTTCAGTTTGATCAATTCACAATTTGATCAATTCACAAGTAAATTTGAGTTTCATGTCAATTTATTTTATCTAGGATTATATAAATAATTTTAAAATTGATCACATTTCCACACATGATGAGTTAATTGAGTGAGTTCCACAAATAGCTTTTGAATCTTGGTTTTGTTGTCGTAATTATAATATCTGATAAAGTTAATGGTTAACTTGGAAGAAAGATGTTTGTGTTATTGGGATATGAAAGGGGTGGAAAGTATAAGAAATACAAATATGATGTTCATTCAAGTATATACGACACAAGAAAATACGAATGTCCTTTTAACCATGATTTGACGCAAAGTTTAGTTAGTCACCCTTTTTTGGGAGGTTAAATTCCACTAAAGAGTAATTGCTTATTGATATGACTAAGAGTCAAGTAAAGCTTGCAAACATTCTCCTCACTCTCAAAGAAAATAATGCTTGTAATGTGATAACAATCAAGCAAGTATATAATACAAGATATACTTACAAACGATTATTGAGAGGTTCGAGAACCGAATTATCACAACTGATGATGTTAGAACGTGATAAATACATTTATTGGAGTAGATATGTTGGCAAATCTGAGGTGGTAAGTGACTTCTTTTGGATACATTATGATAGTTAAATTTTTTAATGTATTTAATATTGTTTTGTTGATGAATAAAACATACAAAACCAACAAATATTGGTTGTCATTGTTTGAGATAGTTGAGATCACATTAAAATGGGTTGGCTTTCTTAGTGACCTTTGTATTCTTATCAACTGAACGACAAAATAATCTCACTTTGACTTTAGAAAGTCTAAGAGTTATTTTTGACATATAAGGGTGACCCACATGTCATTGTTAGCAATGAAGACCTAGTTTTGATGAATGTCATTGACACTTTATTTTTTGAATGTTATCATCTCCTATGTCGCTTTCACATTTAGAAAAATATGCAAGTCAAGTGCAAAATATTAGTCGATTCTGTTAAGGCATGAGATGTCATCTAGAAGCATGGAAACATGTCATGGATTGTGAACATAAATCAATGTTCACTGATTGTGTTGATTGCCTTCATCATGCTTTTTCATGTCCGTTATTCTTTGAATATATTAATGAGTCTTGGATTATTCTGTAGAAGACATACTTTGTAAAGGCCTAAACAAATTGAGTCACGCATTTAGGAAACGCAATATCAAACAAGTATGTTTTAATCTTATTTTATTAAGTTGTTTTTGTTAGATGTTTTATGATATTGTTCAAGTAAGCCCATGTAGCGTACTCCTACTATTGGTTCTCACAACAGTTGTTGTATACGTCTTTCAACCAGCTTAGTCTAACTTCGGGATCACGACACTGTCTCAGTTTAGATGTAACCCTCGCGTGATCCACTTCCAATAGGTCGATGATAGTACTCCAAGCCACTTCAAAGTCTATGGCTTCATTCAAACATAATTGTTCCACTATAAACAAATGTAGCAATGCGGACATGTCATCTAGTGTGACAATCATCTTAGCAACATGGATTTAAAAAGTATTTGTCTTTCTATGTCATCTCTCAATGAAAGCCAATATCAAGCTCTTATCAGCGTAATTGTAAAAAATATCACATAGAGACATCGAACTGGAGTTCATCACAAAAGTTTAAATAACCAAATGACATGTTCCAAATTTGTTTAATTTTTTTCCATAGGAGACTAACTTGATCTCTCCTTGGTTCTAGACAAAACAATTTCATATAAAGTTCAAACAACTCATCAACCATCAAATTCAAAAAAAAATAAAAATATTCAACTACATTACTAACCTAACCCTACCATAGTATGAGTGCAACATGATCAACATAGTTTATCAATAGTGATGTATCATGTGGACCTCTAGGAAATCCACATATTTCATATTGTTCTTGAATAACATCCTTGTGTTGTTCAACATCATGCTCCTCCTCATGAAGATCATGATGATGTAGTGTTTCAGCTTCTTTAGGATGCCTTTCTACGAGCCAATGCCGTAGGTCTCCTTTTGTCTTTATCTTATGAAGAACTCTTAGTCCGGTATATATATGCACCTCATATTCTTGCCACTTTTATAACAAACAAATTCATAAAAAATTAAAATCAATACACAAGAAATAATTAATTTAAAAACAAGAAATAAAGAAAACTAGAACCCCACAAAAATAATATATATATATATATATATATATATATATATCGGATTTCAAAATCTAGTTAAAGGTTTTACTTAATTTTAAATTTCGCTGAAGACCTTAATCTTACTTCAAAATCTAGTTAAGGGTTCACTAAATTTCGAAATTCAATGAAGTCCTTAACTGAATTTCTAAATTCGATGAAACCCTTAATCAGATTTCGAAATTCGATGAACCTTTAACCAAATTTTGAAATATGATAAACCCTTGACCATATTTTGAAATCTAGTTAAGGTTTTTAACGAATTTTGAAATTTAGTTAAAGGTTTCAACCAATTTTGAAATTCAGTTAACAACCCAAATCTCGTAATACTTCAATCAAAATTTGATTTACGGTGAAACTCATAATTGAATTTCAAAATCTGGTGAACCTTTTCTCAAATCCATTCCTGATCAACCATTTTCACATTCATCTACACTATACTGAAAATTTATAAATAAATATAACCGAACAAATGTAAACGAAAACATACTTTGGATGATTAAGGTTAAACGTTAAAGAAGAGAGAAAACAAACGACAAAATCCGGTGTTGTGATGGAGATGAACAAAGACAAAGGAAGTAAGGAAGAAAGGTGCAGCGGTAGGTTTAGGTTAAGAAAATGTGAAAATAAAAGTGAATGGTGTGTGGGTGGGGTAATTATAGAAGAGAAAACAAAAATCTATCCTTGTCAAATGTTAGAAGGATAGTTTAGATATTATGAGAAAGTTTGAAAGTGCAGGAAGAAGTCTTCAAAGAACTTGAAATAACTTCGCACAATGTTGTGTAGGAATATAATGTTAGGTTTTCGAAGAAAGACAAAGAATAAATTTATATAAAAGACTAGGACATCAAAGTTTATGGATATTTTTATTTATTTTAATCTGACTCACCTTACATTCCTAATATGTAGCTTTTTCAGCATTCAATCATATATAACACTTTTAGCTTGGAAGATGTTGTGTAACCTTGTAAAGGCTTTGGGGGTCTTTCTTTGCAATTTTATGTTTCTTTTCTTTTTATTTTGAACATCGTATTATAGCTGGTATGACCAGATAATCTATATAAAATTTCAGACCTGAAACCATTATTCACACTATTGCATACCCATTTTCCTAATAAAATAACATTTTAGATCTGAAACTTAGCATTATTCACACTACAATAACATTTCTTGCACACCAATGTTTCGAATAAAATAACATTTCAGACTTCAAGCCCAATGTGCCATTTGCAAGGACGAATGCAAAAAACAAGAAAACTAAATAAACTTTTAGTGTTTGATGGGATGAAAAGAAATACGTAGAGAGTAATGAGTATCTAGAAATACGTGTTACTATCCATTTTCATCGGGTATTTAGGAAATGTTAATTAAAATTTAGTAGAATTTATTTGAAAAGAATATAAGAGAAAATGAGAAAACATTGAAAGTTAACAAAAAAAAGAGAGCAATCTCTTATTTGTCAAATATTTAAAACCAAAATATATATTATTTTAGTTTCTTTTAAAAAACAAATGTAAGAGAAAAAGTAAAATAAAAATAAAAATGATGCTTAAAGTCTGAACAAAATGTATTTTGTTTGTCTTCTAATATATCTAAATTAAAAAAAATTCTCAATTTTAAAACCAATTGATAAAATAAAAAGTAAAATGTTTCTCTCACGGAATCTTTTTTTCTTTTGTTCTCATTCTTTTTGTCTCGCACTCTCACATCTCACTACACGCCACACATTACTTTTCTACAGCACACCTTTTTTTCTTTCCTCTCACCTCAAAATATTAAGTTCATATAATTTTTTTCTTAAATGTCAAATTATACTAAAAGAAAATAAATAATCACGTGTAATTGAATTTCATAACATTTACAACATTAGTCATTTTTGCAAATGTTGAGAGAAAAGATACATCGGAGATCTAAGTGAATTTGGTGATATTGAACAAATCGAATTGTTGAGAAAAATAACAAAAAATTGTGTAACTAAGAAAATGTTCTTTAAATTAAACCAAATTAACAAGAAAGATAGAAAATGCATCTCACGTATTACCAATTAAATTAAGGAACTAAGGCTTAAACACTTGAAATTGACTATTACAATCCGTTAGAAAATAAATAACATAAAGTTTGAATTGAAGTTTACAAATTTTAATATGTAATACATTATTTGAATAAAATCTTACAAAAAAAAAAAAGAATAGCAAAAATTGAGTTAAAAGAAAAAATTATTTATGTAAAATTGAATTCAACAGTTGAAAGAGAAAAAAATATTTTAGAGCACAAAAATGATTATTAAGAATAAAATAAATCAAAATGTAACATCCTAAATTAAGTGAGATTATCTATTACTTTTAGACGTTTCATAATTTGATTAAACATAAAACAATACAAATAAAGACTACTTGTATTACAATGTTCCTTATGAGTATATATAAATATAACATCGAATGTTTTTTCAAAACATAAAGTTTAGTCAGAAAGAAAAGAGAAAACATGGTAGAAAACTTTACACAGGTAGATGTCCATATAACTATACTCCAAAGCAGCATCAGTATTCGGTTTCTCATCTACAATATTCCTTACTCATGTATACACACTTGATCATAGCAAAAAAAGTACAACATAGAAGAGTAAACTGGTGTATTTAAAAGGAAAGAAGTGTAATAAAATTCAAGATTTTTTTATAAAGATGGGTCATATAAGAATAATTCATTCAATTAAACACATCATATAACTAAATCCAAAAACTGCCTCCATAAGTTTTTGTATATATAGTTGAACTTAGAGATTCTGCCTTATCATTAAAGTAATAATAGTATTTTGGATTATCAAGCTATGACTCTATCAACCTTCTGAATGATGGGTTAGTTTGGCTATGTCAGCCAGAAAGGGTCAATTCCCTACCATTTCACGTCTTTTGATTCATACTCAAATAAACCTAACACAAGAGTATATTGTTTTCTCCCTTAGAAGCCAATTCACCTTCAACTTATTGTAATTACACATCATCACATTCAACAATAAACATCCCTTTCATTCACACACGCACGCACGAACGGATGGACAAACACACACACACACAACATTAACTTATTCAAGTCTAAACAATCCATTGAAGATACCTTCTACATAGCACCCTAAACCTCCACTCTGCAATACTCAAACATGAGTGTCTCGGGATTAATCGAGGCTAGCGCTAGCTACATGGAACCTAATGCTACCCATCAGTGCCAACGAGCTTAGGAGGGCGTCAAACGAGAGCACCCCTAGAGCTCTTAGGACTTTAAAATAAAAGGTTGCACCCAACAACCCTTGAATGGTGCCCAACGTCACAAAGTCATTCACAAGTCAATGAGTTCACTGACTTTGTGGTGTTTAGTGGTACAAAATTTTCACTCAACACTAGTTAAGTTAGATGTAACTATTGATATGATACTGAGGGACCTTTTAAGTTTTCTGTGTAAATTTTATCTTCTAATTAAATATAGGAAAGAATGATCATATAATAGGGATTAAATGTAATATTTGTTTATACAAGATCCTCTAAAGAGATTAGACTGTCTAGCAACTCTAATTTTGAAGTTTAGCAAACAATATTAAATGAAATGTTGTTTTAAGAAGAAAAAATTCTATTTGAGTTGAAGTGTCTTAGCGTTTGTTCAATCAAATGAAAGATAAAAGACTTATGCTTTGAAACAACGTAAATCATCTAAGCAATAATGGAATGAAAAAGTCTTTACAAGAAAGTATTTATAAAACAACTTTTTCCCTGAATTCTATATCGTCTAACATGATGTTTACAGGAAGCGTCTAATATCAAAGGAAAATCCTACATGAACTTGTTATAACACTATGCTTAAATACCTACTCATGAAGTGTTGAAAAGAAAAGCATTTTACAAAGGTACCTTCTAAGGGATGTGTGTAGAACAATAAGATATGTTCTCAAGCTCTTTAGTAAAAACATATATTCTTAAGAAAAGATATAATACTAAAGCTTAAAGTGTTACATTCAATCAGTATTATAAATTAAAGTGTTTCATGAAGAAGAATATTGTGTAATGAAAAGCGCATCAAATATAATATCTCAACAAACTTTTCATTCATAAATGTCTAATGCTTTATAACGTCTATTGTCAATGTACTTTTACATGGTCTAACAAAATTTGAACGTCATGCTTGAATGATACATTAATAACTTACAAGATGTGTGACAAAATGTTTTGAACCAGAAATACAACTTAACGTCAATAAACATTCAAAACATGTTGTTTAATACATGTACTACAAAGTGTTATTTTACTTGTATGCTTTGTCTTTATTATATGTGCATGTCAAGAATACATAAAAGATTGAACATAACAACTGCTCACGTTGGATAAAGACATTGAGAGAAGTGAAGAAAATTATGGGAATGTTTTTCTTGAAGACTTTTGCTTTGACAAGTCCTACAAGTTTTTCTTCAACGTAAATAACGATAAAGCATTGTACCTCTGCAAGAAAAGACTTGAGTCTGACTTCCACCTACTAAAGGATACATACTCTACAAGAAGTCAACCATCTTAGTCTAACGGGCATATTTCAAGAAAGCTATAAATACATGGACGTAAGAAGAGAAGACAAAAAGAATAACAAATTGAATACAATTAAAGATTTCTTGCTCTAATCTTTGTGCTTATATTTGTATAGCGTCTGAAGCATTTTATTGAAAGAGAGAAACACATTCAAGTGTCACAAATTGTATTAAATTAAAACATGTCCTCTCGTAGAGAGTTAATCATTTGTACCTTCTTGTAAATCCCACTTTGGATTTGCTGTAAATTCTGAAGAGAATCAAAACACTTGTAAACAATTGTCTAAGGTTAAGACCAGAAGTGATGATAGTACTCGGGACTAGAAGTGGTTAAAATACTTGTAAACTAGAGTGATTAAACTTGGTTTAGTCAGCTTGACTAGGGAGCCATGAGTAATGCAAATACTCGTTGTGAACTAGGAGTGGTGCTAAAACTTGTTGTAACCATGAGTGATGCTAATACTTGTTGCAATTAGGAGTGATATGATAATGCTAATTCTTACCATTATCTAAGCATCTTAGTAGCAAAATAAACTCTTTTCTAGCTTGTAACTTGCTTAATCCTCTCTTTTATCTTAGTTTTATGAATAATTGTGTTTTGGGCTACTTTAATGTAATTTCATCTATAATCCCTTTATTTTGTAGCTAATAATGTGCCAAGATCTTATCATACCAATATGACCCTAATTAAACAAGGGTTCATCAAGAATTCTTAAGATAGATATTCAGCCCTATACCTCCACATTCAACCTCAACACGAAACGACTTTAGAAGGAGGCAAAAGAAAAATTTATTTTGTTCAACAAAGGAAAGCTTCAACAAGAGAGGTAGTATTTTCCAATTTTCCACTAGATAGGTAAAAGGATAGAACTCTTAGAAAAATGTGGAAGAAAGAATGATTTTTCTTTTTAGAAATATAATATCTTTTATATGAATAAACTATATTTAATTGTTTCATATTTATACTAAAGCTTTTTAATATAAAATAGTCAAGTGTATTTTATAAAATCTCTACCTCACTTAAAAGTATTTTCCAAGGTTTTACAATGGAAATAAATTTTTGAAGCTACGTAATAAATTAAAGTGTTTTGATGAAAAAAAAATTATAATATATATATATATATATATATATATATATATATATATTTGTATTATATTTAAAAAATACTAATTAAGGTGTGAGTACTTACTTGATAAATTTGAAAATTTTTAATTGAATCCCTATTAAATTTTTGTGCTTTATTAAGTCCCCAAAATTTTTAAACGTTTCAATTAAGTCATTGCGTTAAGGATGACATAAGGCTGGAATGAGTTTCATTATCTATACTCATCCTTAAAGAAAAAAATTCACCGTTATCCCATATCCATACCCAACACGTAAAACATATTTATCTCATTCGCATCCTGATCGAGTAACGAATATGCATTCATCATTTTATAATTTTATAATTTTTTATTTTTTGTAATTTTATATTTTTATAATTTTGTAATTTGAAATTTTATAATTTTTATAATTTTGAAATTTTGTAACTTTTTAATTTCATAATTTCACAATTTCTCAATTTCCTAATTTCCTAATTTCGTAGTTTCATAGTATCATAATTTCGTAATTTCATAATTTTATAGATTTACAACTTTATTATAAGAGTCTAGAAAATTATGTTATAGAATTGATAATGTGCTTAAAATAGTGAGATTCATTTATTTTAATATTAAAAGGTTAAAGTATAAATAGAATTCTTATGAACTAGTTTCATTATCTTAAAGTCACACCATATCTCTAAACACTTTTCCTCTAGACTTTCTCCTTTCTCTCTAGATTTTCTTGTTAGTTAATTTGTTTGAAGATCCAAAACCCGCAAGGGTGATCCTTAAGACGAGCTCTCCACTTTTGTCCGATGAGTTTCTTCAGTAGAGTAAGTTGATTTTATGTCCCTTTCTTTCAGTCTTTGTTCTTTCTATGTGTGGACCATCTTGGTTCATATGTAGTGTTTGTCTTTATAAGAGTCTCTATTGATCAATGGTTCTAATGGTGTGTCTTGATCGTGTTTGTGTTGTTCATAGGGGCAAGTAGAGCTTCCTGTGCAGTTGAGAGTGTTATAGGGTTCTCGAGCTAGTTTCTCTTTCAGGTAAGGGAAATTAATTGCAATATTTTAATGCTATAGCTATCTTAAAATCTATACTTGCATGATTTAATTGTATGATTTGGTTGTTGGACGAATGGGCAATCGCTGGGCGAAAATTTAAATGATTTCTCCTAATATTCATTTCTCTAGGCGAGCTAAATGTTCTGCTGGACAAAAGATAACATGTTTTCCAAAAAAATTTAACGACTAAGCGAGTCATATCTTGTACAAATAAGTATGTATTTTTTTTGCAGTGATGAACTAGCTAGGCAAGACCACTAGTCGTTGAGCGAGTGAACCTCTAGGGGTCACTTATTGAACAATGCGAGCCTATATTTTCCTGAGTGTTCTATTGAGAAGGAAAGGTGATATTAGTTACAATGAGATGGTTATCAATTAAATGGAATAATATGTGATGCTTGAACATGATGAGGTGTTGTATGACCATATTTTTCCTAAGGAGGAAGGGTATGGTAAGTTACTTGTAGTGTTATGCATTGACTATGGACTGGACATCAAAACCTAAGGACATCATGTGGACCATCAAGATTGGGACCAGGACCTAATTCAATACTTAGGTGGACCTATGACGAAAGGAAGGTTAGAATGACCTAAGAGACATTACAACACAAGGTGACTCATTTTTTGGAGATCCAACTGAAGGTCTCACATATTGAAGGGACCAATGTATTGCATGGATGAAGTACTAAAATAAAAATATTAATATTATGGTTATACTCAGGATTTGAATCCAAGACCCACAACTCAGGATTTACCATTACTAGTAAGCAACACCTAAGAATTTCAATTTCATTTAGGTGATAGGTACAAGGCTTTTGGAGTCTAAATCAATGCATAAATCTGGATAAATTGAGTTTAGATGAGTCTTACACTATGTGGCTATGTATTTATTGTTGGGTATCCAAGTGTGAGTCCAAGTCTCACATTGGATAGAAATGAGAAAGTAGAGTAGTATATAAAGATGAAAGACCCATTAACCCATTGCCTTAAGGTTTTGGGTAAAGAGTGGTGTCGATCCCTTATATAGTTGGCTCAGATGTTATTGGTGTTTGTGTAACCCACAGGGTAACCTCCTCCTCGAAAGACCCAACAGTGGTATCAGAGCCGATGGTTTGTCTTGGTGACCGGCTCATACGAGTATAATGATCCCTATACCGAAAGTCTTCCTGGAAAAGAGTATTCAGGTAAGCAAGTTTCGTTTAAGATACGACGGTTGGAAATGATTACTCGTGGTTGTGGCTGGTTGGGAATGCTTCCACTGGAGGGAGAGTGTACCTATGTGGAAGGGACTCACCCTTGAGGGTGAGATGTTGGGTATCCAAGTGTGAGTCCAAGTCCCACATTGGTTAAAAATGAGAAAGTAGAACAGTATATAAAGATGAAAGACCCATTAACCCATTGTCTTAAGGTTTTGGGTAAAGAGTGGTGTCGATCCCTAATATAGTTGGCTCAGATGTTATTGGTGTTTGTGTAACCCATAGGGTAACCTCCTCCTAGATAGACCCAACATTTATAACTATTTGGATTACTTTGTATGTTAATCCATCATGTTCAATTGAAATATGATGTTTCCTTTGTGAGTTAGCTTACCTTCGTATGTCGTTGGTGTTGTTTGCATTTATTTCTTCTTTTTGCAACGATTATCTCATGAGTGTGAGTAGATGAAGAAGATACAAGTGTTGAAACACCTCTTGTAAACGAGGAACTAACTATTTGAGAGACTAAACAATGTTAGATTTTTTGGTATAGTTTCACATATATAAATTATGTGATATTATTATAGTTATATTTTGTGATAACTCGTACGTTTTAGAAATGACAGTTAACTTATCTTTTCTTAATATTAATTATAAAATTATTAAATGTTTTATTTTAATAGTTTTTCACTATGAAAATTGGATGTTATGTCTAAACCAACAAATTTATATAAGGTTCGTAATTTAATCATTTTTCATTATATAGATGAAAAGTGAATACTAATAACAAAAATCAGAATTTTATTTTCTGTTAAAGTAGTTTTTGAAGCTTAAAGATAGCGCAAGAGAGTGAAGTAACATGCACATGTGTAAGTTAGGCAAGACGATTAGGTACGTATTTAATAAGATGGTTTATTTGTTTATAATTAAGTCAATCATTCAATTTACTAACAAATAAATCATTATAGACTTTTGTTCATGATTTTTCTTTTAACAGACATTGACTTAAAAGCCCCTCACGGACCATTGGAAGTAGGGCACCTGTATACTTTTGTATGTTTTTTCCTGTACGTTATAAAATAATTATCATTTTTTTATGGTATATTTTAAAAATTAGGTTTTACTTTCAAATTATATAGTTTGAAAGTTATTTAAAAAAAATAGATTACACAATTCAAAAATTAAAAGATTAAAAGTGACATTTTAATTGTACAACTTATAAAAAAATAACTTAATTTAAAAAAAAATTACACAATCTAAAAAATTATTTAATTTCTAGACCACACGTTTCAAAAATTATTTATAAATTTTAAATTATAAAATTTGAAAGTTGTTTTTAGAAAAGAAAATTATTTTCAGATTGTATAATGAAAAATGAAATGAAAATAAATTTAATATGAGATGGAGGAACAAATATATGGAACTGCGAAGATGCCAATAGGCTATTATTATTCACAGGTTATTTTACTATTCAACATCCCACAACAAAATATTTACCCCAACAATTTTCTAAGAATTCATATGCCCTAACTAATAGTCTTATTTTTCAATAATATGTAGATAAATAATACTTAGTTATTTGAAATTCTTATCTTTTGCATGAAATATTTGATTCTTAATAATATACATTAAGTTTTGTATTATATTCCAGACATGAGTAATGGATATGTCAGTCTAAGTCATCGTTTATATAAACTAATTCATTAATCTATTTTGCTAAACAATTTTATTTCAAAGGAGCTTACCAGCTTTTTCAATTTGTAGGGACTATTTAGCTTTCAATTTGCGTTTTCAAAGTAAGGTAGTTAAACTTAAACCAAACAAAGTGTAGATAATTTATAAGTTAGGCACCTAGCTTCTTTTTTCTTTTTTCTTTACTGAAAATATATTACTAGAAATGTTAGTACAGTTGTTTTTATTGAATATATAATTAATTTAAATTTTTTTATTTAATTGTGTAGAAAATAAATGTAGGATGCACAATTTACAAGCAAAGAATTTATTGATATTTTTAAAACCGTTACAATTACTTTTTATCCACACCTAATTAATAATATTTTTTAATAACACTACTTTTAACATGCCATTTTAATTTCTAATTTATTTAATAGCTTTTTAAGACTTAATATTTATAATAATAATAGTTATTATAAAATATGCTTTAACTTGAGTTTTATAATTTTATATTTTAACTAATTTTTCATCATGATTGTTATTGAAATAAAAGATTAAATAAATAATGGAAAGTCGCACACATGATATATATATATATATATATATATATATATATATATATATATATATATATATATATGCTTAATAAAGATAATTACCTATGTTTATTTATTTATATAATATATATAAAAGTTTAAGTATGATATTACAACTCTGATTTGTATGATACTGGTGATTTGAATGCCTGAATAATATGATGTATTACATTGGTTTTGTATTGTTTGAAATTGTTTGTTTGGGATTGAGTTGAGAGATTGAGAATCTGGTCATTGGGAAAAATTAGTATTGATTTTAATAACTAAACATGTTTTTGAACCAGTCACTAAGTCAGAATATTAGTTTGGCCATCTGAATAGGTCTTTGATTTTCCAAAGTTTTGAACTTGTTTTCTGGCATGGCATTAACCGACCCTGATGTGGTGTTGAGCACAATCTTGGTAGTGAGGGTCAGGAGTTTTCAGCTTCAGATAGTTGAGCGTTGGGTTTGTGTTGTTGAGTGACCAAAAGTGTGAATACTTTGGCGTTGAGTGGTGGTGTTGTACCGTTGAGCGTCACTTTTCCCATGTAGGTCTGAAACTTTCTCTACATAATTCATTGGGGAGAAAAATTGTGAAAGCTCTCGCATAGAGCACCAGAGATTGGCATTGAGCGTACCCTTTTACTTGGGCTTTTGCACTGAGCGTCAGTTTGAGTGCTAGTGCATTTCTCTGTGATTTTTATGGTTTTGTTGATCTTAGCTGGTTTGTTTTGGATTCTCTATATATTTATTTTGAAATTGAAGATGCTTCATGGACTTTAATATGAGTGTAAGTATGTATGGTGTTTATTCAAGTATGATATGGTGATGATGATGAGTTTGATATTGGTTATGTGCATGGTATATGTGTTTGTATCATAATTCCATAGATCTCGTGAAGAGATTCTATGGTGGCATTTCAATAGTGTAAGCATTGATGTGGGAGTCCAGACGTTATAATAACCATTTAATCTTAAGTAGAGAAGGGTGTGGTATATGGTAAGAGGAGTATGAGTTGTAGTCTATGGATAGTGTTGGTCCCATGGACTAACCTTCTAGGTGGAAGGGTGAAAGCCCATGTGTTTTTGATTCTGTAGAGTATAAATACCACTACAAGTGCACGACCCCCCGAGATTTCACGTCAATACTTTATCCAGATGGTCAAGTCTAAAATGCATGGGTTACGTCTTATGAGTGATTGATATAACTTGTATATATGTAAATCGTTGTACGTCTTATGTTCTAGTTTATGGGCAGTGTTGGTCCTAAGCGCAAAGGGATTAACCTTGTAGGTGGAAGGGATTAACCTTATAGGTGGAAGGGTGATAACCCCATTTGTTTATGACTCTGTAGAGTATAAATACCAGTATAAGTGCGCAACCCTCCGAGATTTCACATCAATGCTTTATCTAGATGGTCAAGTCTAGATTGTATGATTGTACATCTTAGGGCTGATTGATATAACTTGTATATATGTTAACTGTTGTATTTCAATTGTATGAATGATCGTTTGGTAAATTAGCTTATACTTTTTTGTCCTTGTTTGTTTATGTGTTGGTTTTCTCTTTTGCAATGATCACCTTAATGGTGTGAGCAGGGGATGATGTCTCTATTGAGCAAGTGCTAGGTGGTGATAGAGTTGAGGCATAGAGTAGGACATTTTGTTTTGGTTTCATCTATTTTGAAAGACCCTATTAAGTTTTGGTTTCAATGTAATATAACTCTTAGTAGTGTAGGACCTTTGTATATATATTTTGGTGTCATAGTTATATCTAGATAACTATAATAACATTTTATATGTTTCTTTGAGTTAATTGATCATTGTTATTGAATGTGTGACGATTACTACAATGGTTGAACACTATTAAAATGAGATGTTACAACAAATTTAAAGATAGCGTGTTTGCAAATAAAATTATCCAAAGGCTAAATTCATTGGTTTATGTCTTAACAACCATTTTGGTTACTTTATATTTTATAAAATTTACAATTTTGGATTTTACTATAATTTAATCATTAAATTTTTTAACTATACATTTTTTTTATTTCTTAATTTATTTTTATAAATTTTTTATCGTTTAATTTTTAATTATTTATCACTTTATTCAATTTTTAGTTTTAAAAATATATTAAATAAATAATAAACTATATTTAACAATAAGTGTAAAAGCAGGCTTTTTTTAGATAAGAAGAAATTATTTTAGAATAATAAATGTTAACATTTGAAGTTATGTATGATATATAAATAAAAATTTTAATTGTTTAGCTATTCGTTTTCAGAAGTTTATAAGATATTTTAAGCTTATATTTTTCTTAGGAAGTTATATGTATTCTTTTTAAGATTAAATACTGTTTGTTGTAAAAAAAAGCGATTAAGGTTGTGTAAATAAGTTCAATTTGATATATATATATATATATATATATATATATATATATATATATATATATATATATATATATATATATATATACCTTAGTATATACCATTTGCACGATATTCATATGGTTCAAGGTCAGGTTCACCTAGAGTTCTTTTATGAAAAGAAATTGTAGTGTTTATATTCATGAGCAGTTCCATATCTTTTGTCACACATTGTTTCTTTTGTCACCTTGTTTTTTTTCATCTTTGGAAACATGTAATCTTTTATAATTTTTCATTAGGTAAAAAATGCCAATGTATCTAACATAGAGCTAGGCTAAGCGAAACGTTATGACTCATTTGAAAATATAGGTCATGTTGATTTGTTAATAATTTTTTTTGTTAATTTGCCCCATGAGCTAAGTTGAATCATACTATCCATTTTTATAATCCTAAAGGTGATTACGCCTTGAGCTAGTTGATCAAATTTTGATTTGGGGTAAATTCTTCTTATTCTATATCATTTCTATCTTTTTTATGTCTAATTTCAGTTTGAAGTATCTTAAAATCTATATAGGTTTAATCACTTCAGAAGGTTCATATCTTAATTGATACAACCTTTTTTACGTCTGTGTGCGTATACACTTACAAATTCAAATAGAGTGTCGTAGTTTAGGTAGTGAGAGTCGAAGAAGATTCTTATGGGAGGATTAGGGGTGGGACCCCTCGTCCAGAGATGTAATAAGTTAACTTACCTATCTAGAGGAATTTTATCGGTTTGTTAGGCTAGGTAGAACTAGAGCCTTTGTTGCAACGTGTGTGTGCCTTAAAAACTCAAATAGAGTGTCATAGTCTAGGTGGTGAGAGTTAAAGGAGATTCTTATGGGAGGATTAGGGGTCAGACCCCTTGTCTAGCCCATAAGTTAACTTACCTATCCATAACAATTTTATCGGTTTGTTAGGCCAAGTGGAACTAGAGCCTTTGTTGCAATCCACTAAGAAGTTTTATCATAGGTGCAAGACTTCTTATGTCCAAGTCAATGCATAGGTAGAACTAGCGATGTGGACATTTTATGTATGAAGTTAAATTGTGTGTGTTTAAAGTTATCATTAGTTTACTCTCGTTTTGTTTGTATTGTTTGTTGTTTGTGTGTTTCTTCTTTCGCAATGATCATCCTTCATTGATGTGGACAAGGAATGATGTAGGAGTGGATGCACCATGAGATGTAGTAGAACCTACAATCTGAGTCATAAGATAACAAATCTTCTTTTAAATGTATGATTATTTTTTTTGGGATGAATGTACTTATACTCTGTTATAATGGTTTTGGATGATCAAATATGTAATGTTTGATTTTAATAATTTTCAATTAAAATAAGATATTACATAAATAGAATAACAAAATTATAATTAACCCTCTCAATTGTATATTTACTTATGGTTATTCATTAATTTTTTCCCCTAACACACTTTAAGATTAAAATTTAATGAAATAAATTATCATTTCGTAATTTTGTATATAAATAAAAAAACTCGGAACAACTTACCAATCAGTTAACTTTTCACCAGTCATGCCAAAAACAATGAAAACGTTTTTTCAAAAACAAATATAATCATAAATCCTTAACGACACTCATATTAGGATAATTAGAATCTGATATTTATTATCATATTTCGATTGTATTTTTAATAGTTCAGACTTTTTGTCTTTAATAGTTCACAATTTTTTTTAAGGGAAGGAAAACAAATAAAAAACAGTACATATAATATGTAATGTAATATTCTTTTAATATACATTTAGCGGAGGAGAGTTTGAATAGTTTATAACTGATTTTTGTTCAAATTTCACAATAGTAATTATTCATATAAGATTGGAAAAAAAGACATATAATAATAACGATTAAAAAGAAATAGTTGATAAAAAATGTAGAAGTATGATGAGCGATCATTTTTTTTTTTGGGTTAAATATGTTTTTAGTCCCTAAACTATTGGCCGTTTTTGGTTTTCGTCCCTGTTTCAAAGTAAGGTACAATTTGGTCCTCATTCTTTTCGAAACGTTCGTTTTAGTCCTTGAAAACTAAACACTGTTTAAAAATTTGGTCCTCATTTAGCAACAAATGAGGACTAAAACCAAAATTCCGAGGACTAAAACGAAAGTTTCGAAAAGAATGAGGACCAAATTGTACCTTACTTTGAAAGAGGGACGAAAACCAGAAACGGCCAATAGTTTAGGGACTAAAAACATATTTAACCTTTTTTTTTTGTTTTTAAGATAAGCATTTTTTTTTTTACCTTTTTTCCCTTAAATATAGGTATAATGTATTTAAAATAAGTAAATCATGGTTTTAATCCGTAATTTTTTTATCGGTTCAAAATTAAAAATAATTATTTTTACTTATAAGTAGGTATTCAAACAAATAATTGTTCATTTCAAAATAATACAAAAACTTGATTATATATTTAGTTATTATATTTTTTTCGATTAGTTAAATTTCGTCTATTTTTTTAAATTAGTTATCATTTTTTTTAAAATAGTCTAATTTGATCTTTTCTGTAATTTAGTTGTTGTAACTAAAAAATAGAGTATTAGAATAGATAGGTGTATAAAATAATGAGACAGAGTATTTTATTTTAAAATAATCGTATAATATAAATAGAAATTTCTAAAGTCCGTCTCATTATCTAAATACATTCTATCTTTCTAAAACACTATTTTCTTCCATTCCTCTGACTTCTCTCTACAAATTCTAATGTTTGGAGTCTCTGTTGACGATCAGGAGGTACCCAGACGATCACTGAGTCAAGGGCTACAAATATGACCGATCAATTTCTTAATTCTAGCCGGTAAGTGGTTTCCCCTTTTTCTCCTTACGTTCTTGAACTGTGATCATGGAATGAATTCGGTTTGCATGTATCTAGTAGCTCTTTCCTTCAATTCCTAACTCAATTTAGGTTCTAAGAGTCGTTTCCTATCATTGATTGGTGATTTGAAGGGTTTTCTAGAGTTTCCTTACGGTCCAAGCATCTGTCGGGATTTCTGTGAGCTGTGTAGAGTTGGTTAAGGTAAGGGAAGCTAGATTTCATTAAATTGTTAACTTAGTTGTATATTTAGTGATTGTATGACTCTTGAATTTGGTTGTATTGAATTGATGATTAAAATTGGTAGAAAATATGTATGTTGATTGTTTTTTAGTGTGAAATGATCAATTTGAGGCTTGGAATCATTTTAGAATGATGTTAATATGTTGTTGATCATATGAGAAGTGATAAATTTGTTATAGGGTTGGTTACTTAAGATTAAAGTCATATTTGAGTAGTTTGAAGTTTGTTTTAGAGGAAGTGGGGTAGTGAAATTTTGATTTGGGAATAGGACATGTAAATGGCCAGTTTCATTAGTTTAGGTAAGTCATTTTTGGACTTGTTGAAGGTCTTATATTGTTCAAAACGGCAATAAAAAAGGTAGAATGTGATTTGGGTCCTTGAGTTGTTGAATATTGTGTTTTAAAGTGAAACTTGATTAGTAAATGCTTGGGAATGTCAGTAGTAAGGTTTAGAAACGTTTGGTCAAGTCTAATTAGGTGTATAACATAAATTAGGATGGTTAGGAGTTGGAAAAAATAGTTAGAATTGGTAAACTTGGGTTGAGTGGCATAATTATGCAAAATTCGTGCTGCAGAATTATGCAGACTCACTGAGTGAATAAATTCGCACAGTGAGTGGTCATGGCGAGTTGCTCTCTGTTTGAACAATTTGCACAGCGAGAAGATGCATTGTGCGAATGGTTGTGGGGTTTGCTCTCTGTCTGATGATTCACACAACGAATTAGTGCGTTAAGCGCCTACATGTGGTCTGGGGTCACTGCCTTATTTATTAGAATAACGAGGGGGTGAGCTCTGCGAGTGTCTAGGGGGTATGGACCACTGTCTAGACTTTCGCATAGTGAATTGGGGCGCTATGCGAGGAGTTGAGGTCTGGTACTATTGGAAGTTTACTCGCACAACGAGATTGGATCGTTGTGCGAGAAACCTCTGGATTCGCTATGCGAGAGTGTGCGTTGAGCGAATGGTCCAGGTTTTAGTTCACTCTTTTCTTCTTTGTCTTAGTTGATCTAAATAAATTGTTGAGTGCATTATGAAGTATGTTTGAGTGTGTCTTACATTATATAATTTATTATTGTCATGAGTATGTTTCCAAGTGAAGGTATATGAATTCTAAGTGGTGAAAGTAAGTTTCAATGTGGAGTCTCTTGGTGAGATCCAAGTTTGTTTAGAATGAACGCAGGAGCTCAGTCTTGGGGGTTATCCTGAAACTCCAATGGTCTTTCATTCTCATATAGAGAGGATTGATCCATGTCGTGAAGTAGCAAGAGGTCTTAGTCTTGGGGGCTTCCAGTATGCCTCAAGGCCCGTAACAGACTAACCTTGTGAGTGTGGTAGGGTGAAACCTGTTGGCAATGGCTTTGCAAAGCAGTAGAGGTCACCACAAGTGCACAACCCGCCATAGCTCGGAAATCATTCTAAGTCCGGACAGTCAAGTCTAGGTCATAACATAATAGGATGTTTGAAATAGTTTATTTTGCTTGAATAACCATGTGTATGTTATGTGTGATATAATTGTATGAATTCTCTTATATCTAGGTTACCCTTTTGTTTGTGATTGTGTTTTGTATGTTTGGTGTTCTTCCTTTCCAATGATCATCCTGTGGGTGTGAGCAAAGGGAGATGAGGTGTCTCTGGAGCAGGCTCTGGATGGCGAGGACGCTACAACATGTTGGACTTTAGATTAGCTTTATGTATAGTTTTGATAACTCCTTGTAAATAAAGTTTTAAATTTTATGGTTATTTTGGATGACTGTAAAGTTAATACTTTATTTACTAGTCTATAATTGTTTTATGATATTATTTTGTGACTACTATAATATGGTTTATGGCTATATTTTGGAATGTTACAATTGTCCATACATATCACATCAATTTGTAAAATTTTTAATTTTTTTAATTTTTTTAATTTTTTAAAAAATAAATAAATTATCATATGATCGATTATGACTTGGCACGAGACAATTTATATTTTTTTTCAAAACATTTCAAAAATATATAAAAATATTAAAATTTCCATAAGTTGACATGTGATATGTAGTATTAAAGTCAACTTAATAAAAACAAATAGATTATTTTAAATATAGAAAAATATAGAAAGAATAAATTGAAAAAAAAGAAACAAAATTGAATCAACCGAACAAATATAAGAATCAAATGTCTAATACAAATTAATGTTTTAATATAATATTAAAAAATGTAATATTTCAAAATAAATTCTTAAAATTTGTAAAAATAAATTATATTTGTATATTTTAAAATAAATATTAAAAAATGAAAATAAATATATAAAATTTACATAAGAATGAAAGAAATATAAACAAAATTCAAAACTACCCTTTAGATTCTCAAGGACGAAATTTTCGAAGTATCTGAACTTGATCATACATAGGTTACACATAGTATGATTAGAAGTGTCAATTCTGGTAAATAAGTATTTTGATAATAAACAGAGATAATAAATTTATATTTTGTCAGTTTCTTTACTTATTTAATCCTTTTCTTATTTCTGTCATTAAACAGAGATAATAAATTTATATTTTGTCAGTTTCTTTATTTGGGTTAGCCAAAGGCAAACCCACGTTCTTTATTTGAAAAGTGAAACTTGAAATTTTATGTTCAAGTGATTAGGCTTAATAATAGATTGATGAGTTTATTGAGTCCTACCTCGATTTGATTATTTAAGTTTAATTGTACTTTTTCAATTAGATTTAATTAAGATTCAGCTTGATTTATTAACATAATATAATAATTCTAATGTTATTATATACACTATGACTGAGTATCTCTTGCCTATATTAGTATACGACTCGTTCGTGATTGAATAGATGTTGAACTACTAAGTTGACATGTACTTAGTTTATCCCTATTCGGCCATCATAACATTAGACAAGACATTTAATCACAATAATTCATGGTTAACTACGATATAAGCTAACAAATATTTTGGCCAATGAGCTCAAACCCTCACAGGTAAAACTCATAAACAATACGTATAAATAGCACATTTTACGAGATATGTTTATTAAATTTATTCATAATTGTATTTATTGTTTGTTGACGCACTATGTTGACTTGGGCGTCAAGGTGTCTTATGTAGACGCAACCACTACCCAAATTAAGAAGAATGAGTACTCAGGAGGAGGACAAATACTTTAGAGATTGAAGGTTGGAAGTATTTAAATTATCCTTAGAAGTTTTCACAAGATACACACTCGGCATCATAAGAACAAGTGACATCCACCGTGAGGCTCATTTATATTTTTTTAAGAGAGCGTTTATGGTATCCACAAGAAGCAAGATGATTGGAGAAAGAGAAGTAAGACTTGCCTTGACTAACATAGTTGGTATCTTCGAAGCCTAGGAGAAGATGCAATTGGAGTTAACCTAGTTTAAAAAAAGAAGTGATGAGGAGATGGATACCCTAAGGTAGGAGAATGTTAGACTGACAGGGTTGAGGTTGATGTAACGACTAGTAAGGGAAATGGGACGAAAATCCTTGATAACATGAACTTAGTGTAGAAAACTCCACCTCGCATCGGTCCTATCTATAGAAATGAAGAAGAAAGCAAGTATAATCCTACTGCCAAGACACATAACTCCTCGACGGTAGGAGGGAGCCGCCGAAACCCCTTCATAGACATCATCATTGATACCCCTCCCTAAGTAGTGGAAGGCTCTTACCCTAGACTGGTATGATGGTGATGAACATATTGTTGTCTACACCACTTTGGTTATTCTCTACTCGACTGACCATGTCATCATGTTCAAATTTTTTGCCACAACTGTGAAGGGGCAGCCCTAGAGTGGTTCACCTATCTTCCCCCATATTCCATCAATTGTTTTGACATGCTAGAGTCGTTCTTTACAACACAATTAGCCACAATCCACCATCATCACCTTACTTCCCTTGCACTCCTCAATGTTAGGCAAGAAAAGAGAGAATCTCTCGGAACCTTTATTGAAAGATTAAGTAAAGTGGCCTTGAATATAAAAAACTTAAACCCCAAAGTGTTTCTTCACTATATGATCATGACACTAAGGCTAGGCTCCTTTGTGAATGACTTATGCATGATGCTACCTACAAGCATGGATGAGTTGAGTAAGTGGTCCACTAAGTTCATGTGACTAAAGGAAGTAAGAGAGTATCAGAACAAGATAAGAGTTTAGGCCATGCCTCCTAAAAGAAAAGGTGTTGAACGAGACTCATATCAAAATGGTAGTTCCCGTTAGAAATAGCCCAGACTTGCTCGGTTCTCGTGTTACATGCCCCTAAATGCTCCCAGGTCTCATGTGTTGGAAGAAATCTCAATTTTTACCACCACTCAAGGAATCTCAAAACCCGTTGAGCACTGACATGAACATATATTGTAAGTACCATGGCAATAATGGTGACACCATGGATGAATGCGTTACACTCAAGGATAAGGTTGACAAGTTAATATGAGTTGACCACCTTCAATGTTTTGTAAGACGCAACGATGAAGGAAGTTTCCGTTCTGGATACCGAAGACCCGATGACCAAAAAGAGGGTAGACGAGGTAGAGATAAGGAAAAGAATAAAGAGGAGTTGACCTAATGCGAGGACAAACCTTTTGATGCTAGACCCCCTCTAAGGGGTACAATAAACACTATATAGGGAGGGTTTGCGGGAGGCAGATCCTCCTCCTCGGCTAGAAAGAGGCATTGAAGGGTTGTACAATTAGTGAACACAATATCGCATAACTCTCGACAAAAAAGGATGTCACTTATTACATTCATTGATGTGAGCACGTCTTATAACATCTTGTTGGGTCGACCATCGCTTAATCTGCTAGGTGCAATGGCGTCCACCCCTCACCTTGCTATGAAATTCCCTTTCTCATCAAGGGATATTATCATGGTCAACTGTCACCAAAAGCCAACCTGAGAGTTTTACATTGCAAGTTGCGACTTTGAGCTCCCTCGCTTAATATTAACATTGTCGAATGAACAAGAGCAGTCGACACAATCATAGAAGGTGAAGACCTTGACTTAGAGTAGGCAATGATGTAAGGGTAGAGCTTGTGGGGAACCAAAATGTTTGCCCTACAAGAGGACCAAGGTCTAAAGATAGGAGTAGTAGTGGGTGAAGAAGGAGAAAAGTAATAGGCAAAGTGCTATTTAATAATGTCAATCTGTTTGTATGGACAACAATTGACCTCCCAGGGGTCGACTTAAGGGTAGTCTCTCACATGTTATTCATATTCAGTAAGGCCAAGCTAGTTTCGCAGAAGAAAAGGAAGAGAAGGTTGACCGCTAAGGCCGACGTGGAGAAGCTATTATAGGCTGGGTTCATCAAGGAGACACGATACACAACATGGTTGGCCAATGTTGTATTAGTGAAGAAGGCCAACGGGAAATGATGGATGACGTTTAACAAGGCAACCCCTAAAGATGTCTATCCCCTACCTAGTATTGATTGGCTGGTGGATGGAGTGACCAACCATGATGCTTTAAGTTTCCTTGATGCTTATTCAAGTTCCAAACAAATTCCTATGAACGAATTCATCATAAAGGAGGTCAATTACTACTACGAGGTCACACTTGTACGTAGACAATATGGTGGTGAAGTACTTAACTCCGACTCAACATTCCCAAGACTTGTCTGAAGTATTCTTAGCCTTGCAGTCATATAATTTATGGTTAAACCTAGAGAAATGTGTGTTTGGGGTAGAGGATGGCAAAATATTGGGATTCATGCCCACCCACAAAGGGATAGAGGCGAACCTTGAAAAATGTCAAGTAGTCATTAACATAAAGAGCCCTAAGAATGTTAAGGAGGTGCAATGACTCATTCGAAGGTTGACAGTGCCATTTCTCGATTCCTTCCTCAATTAGCGGACAAAACTCAAACAATGATAAGGCCACTGAAGAAGTCCTCCAAGTTTTTATGGGATGACCGATGCCAAGAGAAGTTTGAGCAACTTAAGCAGACCTTGACATTCCCACATATCTTGTGTAAACTAAATACTACCCAACCCCTCTTAGCCTATATAGCAACCACTGAGGATTCCATTAATGTCGCCCTTGTCCAAGAAATTGGTGATGAATAGAAACCCATATAATTCATAAGTAGAATCTTTCAGGACGCTAAGACCAGATACCAAATGATGGAAAAAGTTGCTCTTTGCCTTATCACTATAGCGAGAAAATTGTGTTCTTACTTCCAAAGTCATCTTGTTGTAGTAAAAACAGACTACCTAATTCAAAAAATTCTGCAAAAACTGGATCTTGCGAGAAGAATGTCGTCGTGGTTTGTAGAGTTATTAGAATTCTTTATCAAGTACGAGCTAAGAAGGCCTATAAAGGCCTAGTGCTTAGCATATTTTACTAGTGATTTATAGGGTGACCGTGTACTTGACGAAGAATGGTTGACCTTGCACGTAAACAACTCTTTCAATCCAAAGGAAGCATAAGTCGACATAGTCCATGATTGACCAAATGATGCGATGATAGGGAATTTGTTGCATTTCTTCTTCAAGACATCAAACAACCAAACTGAGTATGAAGTCATCATAACTAGCCTCACCCTAGCAAAAGAAGTCGGTGCAAGTAGGCTCATATGCTAGATGGATTCTTAGCTTACTAATTTTCACCTAGCAGGAGATTACCAAGTGAATGATGCACTCTTGTTGTAATATTACCATCTCGTCAAAAACATGATCGACACCTTTGTCGAAGTCAAACTTGAGCATATATCTAGAAGAGAAAAATGAGAGTTAATATGCTCTCAAAGCTAGATCGCATTAAGAAGAAGGGGATATAGAAGTTGTTACTGCAGTAAGTATTCACGTTACCATCCACTTACAAAATGAATAAGTACATGCAAATCCGCATTGGGGAAGCAACGTGGTTGACACCCTATATTCACTACCTTAAGATTAAAGGGATACCTGAAGGAGAGGACAAAGGTCGAGAAAGGAGATTCAACCTCCTATAGTTAGTAGGTGATGATTTATTTACAAGAGGCTATAGTCGGCCTTTGTTGAAATGTGTTACTCTAGAGTAAGCCAATTACATAATTTGCGAGACACACAAGGGTATTTGTGGATACCACTCTAGGGCAAGATCCATGGCAGCATGAACCCTACGAGCCAAATACTTTTGGCTAACTATTGAGCCATATTGCGTTGATTATGTTAAAAATGCATACCTTGCCAGAAGCACGTGAACATCATACACGACAAGTAAGAGGAGTTGCACCATATCTTCTCCTTGTGGCCTTTTGTAAAGTAGGGAATACATATTCTTGGTCCTTTTGCTCCAAGCAAAGGTCAAGTTAAATTCTTGCTAGTTGGCATTGACTATTTCACCAAGTGGATTGAGGCAGAACCCTTAACCACGATCACAACTCAAATGATACAACACTTTGTTTGGAAGAGCATAATATGCCAGTATGGTGTGCCACATACTATCATGACTGACAATGGATGTTATAGCCAAAGAGTTAACCAAGTTTTATATCAGCCTCGACATAAAGCACATAACTAGCTCAATTGAACATCCCTAATGTAACGGTCAAGCCAATGCCATTAATAAAATCATTTGGGTTGAATTAAATAAGAGATTTGACTTGACCAAGGGTAGGTGGCCAGAAGATTTGTTGGAAGTGTTGTGAGCATATAAGTGTACTCTCAGTCTTCAACCAAAGAAACACCCTTCAACTTGGTATATGGCATTAATGTCATGATCCCTATGAAGACTGAAGAATAATCTTTGCAACGGAAACAATATGATGAGGAGCACAATCAAAAGTGTCTTGGTACTATCCTAGACTTGATAGTCGAAAAATATGAAAAGGCCCAGATATGTGAAACAACTACAAAGCAAAGGGCGTCAGAAGATAGAACTTCAAGTTACAACCTAGAACCTTCAGCAAGGGTGACCTAGTATGACGAATGGCTAGCAATGCTAGGAAAAGTGACAACAAGTTCTCTGCCAACTAGAAAAGGACCATTTTGCGTAGTTAAAGATATTGGCAAGGGTGCTTATAGGCTAGAATATTTGTCAGGATAGCCTGTCCCCAATACTTGGAATATAAGACATTTAAAATTTTACTTTAACTAGGAACTTGTAGATAACTGATTACTTGTAACGCTAAGTCTACTTTTTCGTTGCTTGTTCCTTAAGGAAGGTTTTGGCCGAGAAATTTTTAACAAGGCTTTTGATTTATAAAATACAAGGTTTCTACCTTCATGATTAGACTACTTTACATTATTTTATAATATTTTGCAGGCAATCCAGGAGCTTCCTACCGCCTACCTAGACGGTCATAGTTAAACCTTTCATACATTCCTTGTTTCCTACCTAAGGGATCTTGGTTGAACCTTGCATATAATTCCCTCAACATTGGTAGTCTGGTTGAATCTTTCACGTAATTCCCTATCATATATCTAGGTAGTGTCGGTTGAACCTTTAACACTATCCTGAGTTCAAATAATTCAATTTTGACAAGACAACATCTCGGGAATAAGGAAGATACCACTTCATCATACATATATCCATTATTCAAAGTTTAGAGAAAAATTACAAGTTATGAAACATAAAATAGACAAGAAGATGGCAAAAAGTGTTGTTCTTTTGTATTAATTCATGTTAGCCAAAGTTTATATACCTTTTGGCCTTAATATATTTGGCCATAAAGAAAAGAGATAAAAAAAATAACAAAGTACAAAAAAACAACAAATCTTTATCTATTGTTCGACTTCATCCTCAAGGTTGACATTCTCCTCATCTTCATTCATGGGGTCAACAGCAATAGAAGGACTTACTTTAGCAGTCTCTCCTTTGAATGCATCATCAACAACATCTTCAACCATTATTGTCTTTTTGATCGCTATAGCAGCCACTATCTCATCTACGTCCATCATACGAACCTCGAATATGTCTTTATTCACATTAAATCTTGCATCTGTGAAGGAAACCTCTTCGTATAGGAATTTGGCCATCCTGATTACCTTCCTAAATTCATTGGTATGCTCGATTATTATGTATTTTTGCAGTCCAACCAAGTCGGCCTCAAGTCTTGCTCGAGCCTCTTTCTCTTCAGCAACATCCTTCTTCAAAGTATCTATTTCTTTCTTCAGTTTATTCTCCTTGTTCTTGAATTTTTTTTCTTGGAATCCAGACATCATGTTTTCAAGGTCTTCAACTTATTCTCGCTCTCCTCAAAGGCCTTCTTCTCATCAACCCATGCTTGCTTGTCATCATCATACTTCTTTTGTAGGCTGGCCAACTCCTCGACCATTTTCGTGTTATCCTCGTCAACCATCTCTTTCTGCCACAAGTTAGCTATCCTAGAGTTAAGCACTAAGAACTAACTCTAAAATTCTAAAAGTGCACAAATAAGGGTAGCCAACTTAGCCTCCTTAACCATCTTCAATTCATTCTCCTTCAACCTTATTTGTATGCCTTTGTGCATGACAACAAATAAGCTTTCCAAACCACCTCAAATAGAAGCATTACTCCTGAACCAAAACTACCAACTTGGCCAAGCAACTTAGCTCTTACTTTCTTCCCATCCTTACCTATGTCTTGTTGCTTTAGGGGCATAAACCTCTTGGTGTTGCTCACGGTCTTATAGGTGTCTACTATCGATTCTTTTAAGTTAGGAACCAATGTCTTTCCAACTTTCTTAGCCTCCTTGGCCAGTTGGTTCGTCAGCCTTCGAAACATGTCCTCATCAATCCTCATCTTGGCATCTTGTTGGACCATATAACTGTTAACTCTTTGACAAGCATACCAAATCGTGCAAGTAATATAGATTGTAAGTCCAGATATCCTCTCCCAAAGGATTTGCAACTGTTTAGGTAATTATGATTACTTACTAATTTAGGCAATGAGTACCATTAATAATTTGTTCAAGAGTATTGTAAACATAAGAAAATACCTAAAAGTAACGATTATATTCAATATGGATAAAGACTCATTGGGGTTGGATTTCATGGCCCAAACTCTAATCACTCAACCACACAATATGATTCTAACATCTTCATGCATTCACATCAAAGTTAAACTAGCCCTAATTCCTTAAAAGCAAGCCCTAAACCTTCATGTAAGAAATATTAATCCCTTAGATGTTCAAACACAAGATTTACATTAAGAAAAGATGTTAAGAATGATCAAGAACCTTAGTTTATGTCTAGAACCAAGCTTCTTGGTTGTTCAATCCTGGTATACGTTCCAAAACACTTTCCAATGATTAGACACCAACAAGAGAGCATATATATTTCATAATGCAAGTAAAAGCAAGAGATAGAAGACATGAATACAGAAAGAGATTCTATTGCATGGACAAATTTACATAGAGTTTAGGTACATTACATCCAACCCTAATGAAATGAAGTTTAGCTACTTCTATACATTCTAGAACACAAGGATGAATTGAATGATCACAATGATGAAGGAATATGAAGCCTTGAGCTCTAGAAGTGCCTCAGTCCTCGTTCTCGACCTCTGTCTTTTTTCCAAGTGCAAAAATGTCTCTTTTTGCTCACTTTCGACACTTTAAACACAATTCCATAAAGTGCATTTTCGTTGGGCGAGTGGTACTTTTTCTGCCAGTTAGGCAGCTTAGCTCACCGGGCTGCAGGCTCTTTTGGTGTGGCCAGCACTGCATTCTTGGTGGGAGAGTTGAGGTAGCTTGTTGGGTAAGCTACTCCTGATAGATGGCTCAAACAAGCTCCAATCTTCCTCTTTTCCTGCAAAATACCCCAAAATGAATAACTATCTGATTCTATAACCCTAATGTATACTTTTGTAATTTCTGTATTTAATTTAAACATAAAATACGTGAATCAAGGACAAGGAAGGGTTTTAATAAGTGTGAAAAATATGTAATTATTACACTTATATGTAACCTACAAGCATCACAAAATTTTCATATTAGCTGAAAAATATTCAAGTTACAAACTACGCTATACGTACCACACATATGAGTAACTAACTTAGGATATAGATAAACTCTAACCATGTTTTTAGCAAGTAATTTCCGAGGGATCCCAACTATTCTTTGATCCTCCTCGAATAATATGTTCTTCGACCACTATGCATAATGGGTTATCAGTCTAGTAGAAGGAAAACTTTATGTCGTTATTTTTGTCATAAAAATATGAGCGGTCAATTGAGTGCACTGGTATCCTAGAGAACTTATTCTTGAACTTTTTAAAAAACATTACATATATTCAATTTTTTAAAGAATCCTAAAGATTAAAGATTTAAAATGTTTGAAACATCCTTGAAAGTATTTGTAGGATACCTACTTAATTATGTAATAATTCTGTAAGAATATTATATATATTTAATTTTAAAAAAAAAAATTAACCTGAAGATAATAAAATATAGTTCTAGTCAAAAGTATGAAATCGAATTAATTAAAAAGTATTATGTCCTCTCCTAATTTTTTCTGAGCTTTTCTTTATTTGGATCCCATTATTTTTAAGAGACTTCAAAACTTCTCTATTAATTTTTATTTTAAATGTTTTTTCTTTATAAAGCGACCTCTAAGTTATTTTATAATAACAATCTTAATAAAACTGATGAATCCAAATTGGGTTTTCTGACCCAATTATCCATAGTATCACTTCATTTGCCCTTAATTTTAGTATAAAAGAATCATAAAAGGAACTTTTATGAACACTTATCCTATCAATATTGGGTTTACTACCACAACTATCATGATTTTACGGAAAAAAAATTATTTTATTAACTTAGCTAGAAGTTAATAAACACAGAATAATTTATTTTTTAGTTAAAATTGTTGAACCGAGTTAAGTCACGAACATTGATATTCCTTTGGTAGAGAGGGGGGAGTGATAGCATCACCAGATAGCGCCTTTCCCGGATCATACCACTTTTTTTCATTTCCATCCCATAAGAACAAAAGTAGACCAGGTGACTGTGACACTCTATTTATTAACAAGCTTCACTTCATTCCAATCAACGTTTCATTTATTTAATATTTGGAATTTCACAATAATCTGAATTTGAAGGCGAAGCGAAGCAAAGGTGTTGGAAGAAATTTGAATATTGTATATTTGTATGTTGGTTGCGATTCCGTGCAATGATGGAACGGGGTGGCGTAGCAAGGGTACAAAAAAACGTGCCCACTTTTTGAGCACCAAATTCACATTCACATTCACATTTAATACGAAATGCAGGTCAACAACAAACAATAACATTTAGATTGCTTAGGAAGCATGCGACGTGCACGCCGCACTCCACACAAATTCAGTTCCGATCAACAGGCCACATAATTATATTAGTAATTTAAAATGTATAGAATTTTTAAACGATTAGAAAAAATATTTGATTTTAAATGCGGTTCTGTTTCTAATTTCTTACGGGTGATTTTGATTCTTGAATAAATGTGAATTTAGTTTTTTATTAGAACATCATGAATGCTGTAAAAATATAATGACTGCATTTAATTATTTTTTTATTCCAAGACCAGATTTATCAATACAAAATTTCAAAGATAAATAAATAGTATAGAGCATAGTATCAAAAATATATATTCTAAATTATATTAGCTCATGTATGAAAGATAACTATTGCGTGTAAAAGTTATATAATGCTTTATATGTCTCTGTCCATTGGTGAGACACTTGAATTCTAATTAATTAACTAATTGTTAATTAAAATATGTTGACATACAAACGCATTCTTTTTATAAGAGTTAGTTGTTATACGTAAGAGTCTTTATCATTATCCTTTTTCTTTTACCATATTAAATTAGTTAAGAGGTGACTAGATCTAAAGCAATCCGATCCAATAATAATTGAGTTTAAAGTAAGTTTTTCATTTATTTTAGATATTGTCTACCTTGTTCACTTCGGTTTTATTTGTGAGTATCCTAGGGTTTCACTTTGTTAAGAATGTTTTCTCTAGGTTGATCTATTTTATAATCAGTATGTTGTTTGGTTAGACGATGCAACTTAGAGAGTTTCTGGTGGTTTTGAAACATTTTTTTTTCATTTTGTTGCTTGGCAAGCGAGCAAATATCAAGGTTAGTTAAACTTGTACTTTAAATGTTTGATGAGTTATTGATTTTTGAGATTGAATTTCCGTTATTAGACTTTGTTGGTTTTGGTTGAATTTGAATGTTAATGCACCATATTTTTATTTAGAAATAAAATTATGAATTACACTGTGTTACATACATTATTTTTATCTTTTCTATTTTATATTTTTAATTAGTTTATTATTATTTTTTATTTGTATTTTTTACTTAGTTCATATTTCTTCCATTATAAAAGAGGATTTATGTGTATATTTAACACAAGGGAGATTAATCTCATACATAATTTTCACTATATTTAACATGACATCTAAAGTCAGGTTCTTTTGAAAAAAAAATTATTGTTGTCTCTACCACTACACTCATCGTTGGCAGCGACAATGCCATCTACAACTATTGGCAGCGTCATCGTCTACCACCATCGTCGATGCCATCGTCTATCGTTGTCACTACTGGAGTTACAGTTTCGATCGATGATCACAAAGGACCACCATGCAATCAACGACACCTTCGTCAGAACCCACACGCTCTTAGTGCCTTTTGAAAGTTGTGGACCTGCTCCATATTTTCGTCATGCATGGTGGCACGTCTCGTCTACTCTTACATAACAATTTAGAGCATTATTGTAGCTCTTTTTTCAGGTTTGTTGTGCGTTGTCATATGTTTCGTCTCCTCTCATACTTTAGAGCATCGAAGTTTCTCTTTTTCCGTTTTGAGGTGCCTAGATTGGAGAATCTTGGATTTGTTAAAGTTTCTCTCTTGTTCATCCATGACTTCTTCCATTGTTTCCTCTTCTGACCTCCATTTTGTCACCATTGCGTTTGACCCGTCCATATATTATTTTTCTCCCATGAAAAAGATGGCTCTTCAACAATGATTTCTTTATCCACTGGATGTCAACGATGCATTCCTTAACGATGATTTATAAGAAGAAATTTATATGGAGCAATCTCCCATATACAATTTATATGTACAAGCTTAGGGGAATGTTAGAATAATATTTTTATTTTTTCTTTATCTTTTATTTTCAGTTAGTTTGTTATTATTTCTTATTTGTATTTTGGGCTTATTTTATATTTCTTCTATTATAAATAGAGGACCCAATGTGTATATTCAACACAGGAGAGATTAATCTCATATATAGTTTTCACTATATTCAACAACTTGTAATAATAGGTGTAGTTGGGTGTTTAAACATGTTAGAATGAATATGAATGGTTTAATGAGACTCTTGAAAATTGTAAATGAGACTTTGAAAATTGGTTGTAGAATTTGCATAATCTTACTATCATGAACATATAGGTGGAGTGTTAGGTTCTTAATCAAGAAACGATAAAGTAATAAAATTTATTATAGGTGTTGTGTATTTGATACTAAAATGAGCTAAAAAATACAAAATAGTGCAATATTTATTGCTAATTAGATCAACGAGAAACTTAGAACAAAAGACACATTAAGTAAGATATGAACGAATAATAGTCTCTATTCTCTAGTAAGTATTATTACAAATGTTTTTTTTAACTTTTATGCTAAGAAAACGATTACACGTAAGTTAAAAGTATGTAATGATAACTAACTAATATAAAGTGTAGAGATTATTATTTATCAAAAAATGAAAGACATGATCATCAAATTATCTATTATTCGACGACCTCTACAACTATTAAATGACGTTCACAACAATCAAACACGACATTCTAAAAATAGTTTCACACACCAATATCTACAATAAATGCATAGCACTATCACTTAAGTGTTCATCTCAATTGCGCAAACTTTCATCTAATCATTCAAGCAATAAAAATTCTTACACAAGCCATGACTTGAAATTTGAGTGAGAGATGTCAAAGTAAGTAACTCTCTCTCCTCTAGAATCTCATTACATAAGTGATGAAAATGCATGACTTATAAGTGGATTATGAAACTTTATAGGGTGTTGTGTAAGTCAAGTTGCTTAAGTGATGATATGGTGTTTGAGCAAGGCAATGTCGATCCTCTCTCCATTGGAAGCTTGGACACTTTAAATGTTAATTGATCGCTTAAGTGAGAAAAGTTTTATATGAACTAACCTCTCATGAAATAGTGATAAAAACTTAAAAGGATAATTAAATGATAATTTATGTTGCTTATATAAGAGGACATCTACTAAATTTATATGAGTTATCACTCAAGTGACACACTTATAAATCAAGCGACATTTCTATGATATAGTTTATAACTCAATTTTAAGATTAATTATCCTTATTACACAATTTTTGGATTAATTATTCTTGAATAATTGTTTAAATCAAGTATGAGATGTGTTATCTTTTATATGCATTATGTACTTTGATTTAAAAGTTGGATATGTAGGGACAAAGTTTGACTAATTAGTACAATATTGTATACACAAGGTGTTCACATTAAATATATGATGATGTTGGAAAGTAATACCCTTAATGTTATTATTGTGATAAGTATATGCCTACTTGGGTAATAACTATGAAGATACTATTACTAAGTTGTTTATTTGTAATGTAAGTATTAAGTTAAAAGTTTGATCAATTATGCATATTACTAAGTGACAATAAAAGTTTCTAGGATCAAAAGTCATTAATACTCAACAAAATGTGTAAATAAATTAAGGTAAAAAGTCATTGATACTTAATAAAATGCCTAAGAAATTACAATTTTACGGTAGATTCCCTAATAAAAACAGTCTTAACTTATTTTTTAACTTTATTACTATATGCAATTTAAAACATATTTTATTACTTTTTCTTGTCTGTAGAACCAACTATACTCTTGCAAAGATCTCAAAAATTTGTTATCTTCTTATCCTCTTCTTGCAAGCTCTCACACAAGTTAATAACTCTGCAAATATATCTCTTCACTCTGAAACTGAGTTTGTGTCTACATATGACCCTCTAATCCTTAAGTCAGTCAAATGCTTTAGATGACAATAAAAATTATAATAATGAATGTCATTAATGTACCTCAAGTATTTTTCCGCTTATATTATGATTATGAGTTCTTACTTGGTGGGCTTTGGTCCATATGATTAATTACCTTGATTAGTTATAAGTAATCTACTAATGATGCTTTAAATATTTTCTCTAATAAATTATCTTTGACCATTACCATTGACCTAGCCGTCTAGATATGATGTCATCCAAGTTTACCTACATATAATAAAGTATATCTAAATCTAGGTGACCAAAATATAATTAAACATATGTAGTACATCAGCTTCTAAAGCTTTATATGCTGTGTTAAAGTCTTTATAATTATAGTTATAGTGTTGATCTTAACATGATCTATGTAAACAAAAAAGAATTGTATTTCTTTCGTCTTAGTCGTCCTATAGATGTATAACTAATTTACTAATAAAAAAATACCTATAATTTTTTTAAAAAAATAATTCATATATAAAACAACAAGTTAAAAAGTTTAGCAAAAACAACTCAGTATTAGTTATTAGGACGTAGTTCGAAAAGTAAAGTAATAGGTAAATAAACAAATTTTAGTACATATTATATTATATTATATTATATTATATATAAAATGTACTGAAATTGGTTTATTTAAATTTTGCGTGGAAACTTTAAATTAGAAGTTATTCAAATAATAAATCTAAATGAAAATTTGAAATTAATAAACTTGCGCAAATAATTAACAAATCAAACATAAATAAGTGATGAATAAACCTTAAACTCAATTGTGAATTTCATTCATATATGATGATGATAAAATAATTATGTCGGTTAAGTGTGAGATATTATTGGATAAAGTAGTTAGCTTAGTTTGTTCTTCAAGTAAATAAAATAGACCAGAAACACTTAGTTAGTTTATTAGTTAATGCCACTTATGCTCCAGTCAAACTTAAAACCAATTGCTTGTTTTTAAAATAAAAATATCTAATATAAATAATTTCAATTTTAAGAAAAATCACCTAAAATTACTTTCACTAAAAATAAGTTTTTATAAATACTCACAAAACACATGTTTGTTATGTGATTGCAATGGCTGAAATAGGAACCGGACATATGTTTACGTTCGTTGGAGGAAATGCATGTTACTCACTTATGGTAGCTTATCACGCAAAGTAGGTTTTGGAGTGAAAAACACACACACGTTATAATTATTTTTTATAAGTACATTTTTATATTTTACCTAATTAATCTCTTGATTATACTTAAAATAAACATATTCAGTTTAACATTCAATCTAGTGAAATTAACATGTAGAAAAAAAAAATATTGAATTAAAATAATACATTTTTACAATATAGATAGAAATCATGAATTTATAAGTAAATATAAAGTAATGGACAAAAATTAGGTGTGTTCAAAATGAACTGCATTTTTAAAACTTACGGTGAACTAAAAACTAGTTTGTCTGAATTGAACTGAAAATTAGTTTAGATGAACTAAATCGGACAATGATTTTGTTCTACTAAACTGCATTACACTAAACTCTATTTAAATTTATTTTCTACTTTGACATGCAATACAACTTTGAGACGACCAAAATAGGCCAAAAGTCGAGACAGGTAGGATAAAATCAAAGGTCGAGATAGGTCAACCTGACCTAAGTTCAAGATGCGTCAAACTAAAGGTTAGGACTTACCAGGTTAGGTCAAATGTCGAGACGGGTTAGGTCGGCCCCAACGTCGAGACATGTTGAGTAGGATCATAGGTCAAGATGGATTGACTTGGGCCAAAGTTTGATACGAACAAGGTTGAACCAAATGTTGAGTCGAGTTGGATAAGACAAAAGGTTAGGATGGGCCAGGTCTTGTAAAAGGTGGAGACGGACCCAGGCTAAAATTTGGCCAAATTTGGCCGAAACGTTACTTAGTTGGGTTAGTCTCGACCAAAATTTGGCTTAAATGTCTATGGTCAAAAATCGATTCAATTTGACTGGGACGACCACAATCGAAAATCAGTCGAGTTAAATTTGACTAAAAATCTGTATAATTCAGTGAAGTTGATTCGAGTCAAAGTTTGGTCGAGTGGACAACAACCAAACTGAACTACAAATTTAAAAACTCTAAAAAAAGTAAAAAGTATAAAACAAAATAGTTTTAAGTTAATGAGTAGTTAACTAAACTACAATATTCAATTTTTTAAAACTAAACTATAAAAATGTACAATTCAGTTTTTAATCTAAAGATTTCAATATTTTTATATAATATAATACAATTAATTATTAAAATAATAAAATCAATAAAGAGTAAAGTTATAATTTATTCTAATAATTATAATTAAAATTTGGTCTTTACTCACGTGTTTAAAATTTATTTAGCGGAGGTTATATATATATATATATATATATATATATATATATATATATATATATATATATATATATATATATATATATGTATGTTAACTTGCGTACGCTCTTTTTTCAGTTGATACATTTTAACAATAAGTATCGGGTTTTAGTAGACAAAAATATCCTTATATATTATGGATTCTAAGTTTTAAGGTCAAGAATATTTGAATAATTTTCATTCTCAAAACTAAAAAAATATAAGAAACCCTAAACCCTTACTCACCTCCCTCCTTCTTCTCAACCCTTTCTCTTTCATCTCTCGCACTCAAATCTTTTCTCTACAAACTGAAAAAATCAGAAACACTCGTCTAACCCTAATTCACCTTCCTTACTTATCCAATTTGTTTCTCTCTCATCTCCATACTCTCTCTCACCCACATACAACAATTTGTAACACCATAATTTGTTGCTCTTGCTTTGTTCGTTCATTTGTTTTCCACTTTAATAACAAAATAATTGATGATGTTGATGTTGATTTTTGATTGGAGGGCTATGTTATATCTTTTCCCTTCTTATTGTTATTAAATTTATGAAAAACTAAAGTCTACAATAATTTCAATAATTTCAAAACTAAAGAAAAACAATAACACCCCACGAAAAGACGTTAGCTTCAACCCATAATAGTTGCAAAGCATTTAGTTTCTTAATACCAATTTTGATAAAATCATAGAAATAAAAGGAGTATAAGTTAAACTATGAGCGTGATGGTAACAAATTTATTAAGTTTAAATTCCAATTTAAAATTCAGTGTGTTTTGTTTTTCTTAATTTCACTTATACGGCAAATGATAAATCAGAATGACAACATCATGTTTATATTGACCAAACAAGTTAGAGATGTGAATTGTTTAAAATAAACTTACATGATATGATTTACTTTGGAAAGTAATTTTCTGGTCTAACTGAGAGCTAAGAGGTTCATTGTTAACCCTCGGCAAGTGTAACCGAATCGTATCAAGTAATAATAAAATGGTAAGACCAAGTATCGTTTCCCAAACGACTCACGGCCTAAACAGTTATGTGATTTTAAAATAGACTTGTGAACGAATTCTTGTAAGTTTAAATGCAAATACTGAAAATTAAATATGAATGCATGTATTGATCAATTGGACAAAAGAAGCAAAAGTGATTGATGTAAATTCTGGAATGATGATGTTGTTGGGGTTTTCAATTCATCCTATCCACTCTCATGTATTCAAGAATTCATCTTTCTTCATTAATGTTAATGTCACTTTCTAATTTACCTTAAACCCGATGTCTCGGTGAAGAAAGCCTACTCTTAATCACTAGTTTACAATGTCTTGTCTCCCTAACAATTATCCATGCATTACATTCGTAGAGAAGCTTAAAGGCAACCAATCCTCCTATCCCTATGTCTAGGCAATATTACTATTGGGAGAATTTCTTCATGTCTAGATTTATCTATATGTGTCCATACAAATAAATCAATGATCATGCAATTGAATGAGTTAAACAAAGCATGCATAGAGTATAGAAGAAAAACCCTAACAATTAATGAAAGAAAGCATATGGATTAAAGAACCAATTCAATACATGAGAGTTTCAAAGGATTACATTGATTCCCCAACAACAATGAAGGTTTAGTTCACCATAATCATGGTGAAACTAGATGAAAAATAATGAAAGAATGAAAGATAAAACCCTAGAATTTGAAGAGTGGATCTTGAGTATCCAAAATCCTCCTCCAAGGGGTGAAGAAAGTGTGATTTTGCTTTGTTCTGGCCAAAGATACTAATCCTAATTCGGCTAAAACCTTATATAGCCTTCTAAAAATTACAGAAAAGTGGCCCAAGGCCCAATAAAATGGCGCTCAGCGGTAAGTGCGGTTCTTCTATTTGACGCTCAACTGCAGTTTTGCCCCTTAGCGGTGACTGCGGGACTTCAAAGTGCCGCTCAGTGATAAAAGTGGCGTTGAGCGGTACTTGCGGCTCTTCTTTTATGCACTTTTTCTTCCTTTTCTGAGTCCAACTTCTAGCTACTTCACTTCTTTCATTCAATTCATCTTAAAACCTGCAAAAACAAGGAAAACCAAGCATAAAAAAGCATGATTCCAAGCTAGTTTCTAAGTCATAAAGGTTGTTTTGATGTCAAAATTAAGTATAAAAATAACAGTTTTTCAACTGTTATCATTCATTATGACTAGTTTACTAATTTCTGGTTGATTTTTAATTAGGTTTAATACCTCTTTTGGTCCTTCGAAAGGGGGCAAATGTTCAATTGCGTCCTACGTTTTTTAAAAAGTTCAATGTGATCCCAACTTGTGAAAAAAGTGTGCAATTAAATCCTTTTTGGTAACGGTGTTCATTTTTTAACAGGCCAACTAACAGGGTGTACTGAAGATTGCAATGTGTTTGGGGAAGATAATTTTTTTGTAACCCAAACCCTAACCTCTGATTTATTCACCACTGCCACGTTATATGTAATAATATAGCCACATATTAATCTCATACAGCCACGTAGTAACCTTCCCCAGACACGTTGCAATCTTTAGTACACCCTGTTAGCTGACCCGTTAAAAAATTAACGCCGTTACCAAAAAGGATTTAATTGCACACGTTTTTCACAAGTTGGGACCACATTGAACTTTTTAAAAAACGTAGGACGCAATTGAACATTTGCCCCCTTTCGAAGGACCAAAAGAGGTATTAAACCTTTTAATTACTTGGTATATCAATGCAGTTCTTCTTGAAAACTACTTAATATTTTGCAATTTGCTCAAATCTAAAAGATGTGTAATTTCTTAGAATATTTTTATTCTTTTTACAAAAATTAAATGAAAATATGCTTATCAATATGAAACATTCAAAAGGGAAAGAGGAGTGGTCTCTTTTCTGAATAAGGGGAGAGAGTCAACAACAACAATTTTCTCTGTTCATAACTCTTTTCAATAATTTTTTTCTATTAAATCATTTAGTACAATGTGTAGGAGCTTCATTTTTTTGCTGTGTTTTGACGTTGGTTATATGCAGGAAGGTGAAAAGTATATTCCGAAATATTGTTTTCAGCGGAAAATATGTTTTTAGAATTATTTTTAAGAGCTGACTTCAGAAATCCATTTTTTGGATAATGACTTACCCCTTCCAGAATTCACTTTTCACATAACGGTTTTTCTCTTCTGGAACAACTTAATAGTCAAAATATCAAATCTCCCTGAAGATAACAATCAAAAGGAAAAAAATATAACACAACCCTCGAATCAAAAATCAACATCAACATCATCAATTATTTTGTTATTAAAGTGGAAGACAAATGAACGAACAAAGCAAGAACAACAAATTGCGGTGTTGCGGGTTACTGTATGTGGGTGAGAGAGAGGATGGAGATGAGAGAGAAACAAATTGGATAAGTGAGGAAGGTGGATCAGGGTTAGGCTAGTGTTTCTGATTTTTTCAGTTGGGGTTACAGTATGACAGAGAAAAAATTGGAGTGAGAGAGATGAAAGAGAAAGGGTTGAGAAAAATGAGGGAGGTTAATAAGGGTTTGGGGTTTCTTATTTTTTTTTTTAGTTTTGAGAATAAAAATACCCTTGACTTTAAAACTTAGAATCCATAATATATGAGAGTATTTTTGCCTAATAAAATTCGGTACACATTGCTAAAATGTACCAACTAAAAAAAGAGCGTACACAAGTTAGTAAACTCCATATATATATATTACAAATTAGTACCCTAAAAATTAGTACACAAGTTAGTACCCTAAAAATTAAACTATTAATTATATTACAAATTTATGAAAGGTTTGTACTAATCTTATAATAATAAATAATATAACCTAAAATAAAAAAAAAAATAGAACATATACAAATATTTACGCAAGGATAGTTCAAATAAAATGAAAAATCATACATCTCTATTATCTTCCAAACGTTTTTCTTGCAACTATATTTATATTTGCTTATATAATAATACAATAATCACATTTCACAACACAAGTAAGAGGGTAAGTTATTGGAAATAAATTCTTAACATAAAAAAAATGATATAAACTTTCTTTGTTAGGAATCTAAAACTTGAAAGTTTCAACGTCGAGTAGAAATAAGAAAATTGAGTGGCATATAAGAAAAACAAACCCTAATAAACATTAAGCCTTAGTTAAGGTTTTATATTCGATATAGTGACAAGTGTAACTCATACCTTACAGATGATCAATCTTTCCAGTATATTCTAGTAAAAGAATTCCAAAAATGGTGTAAGAGCCGATGATTTTAGAATATCAATTAATGTCTTCCTAAAGACACTTATTAAGTATGTACTATCGTAATTAATTTAAATAAAATCACAAATCAATCAAATATTTTGTCATCAATTTATTCCCTATTTTATTTAAAAGTAGTCAATGTTGTCCCTTCAATTAAATTGGTGTTGACATCATTTGGAAGATGATCACATGTTAGTCAAAATCCCTTTCTCCTTCTTGAACCTCCTCTTATCGGTGACACAATCCCACCTAAGGACCTATTTTGGTTGTCATTGTGCCACAATGGAACAACGAAATAACACTATCATATTATTTGAAAAGAAGGCATACACTACTTTGGAACACCAACTTCCCTTCACCACACGCCTGGTCCTACGTCCAATATTTGGCGCCACCAATGCCATCACGATGGAACTCCACCTCCCTATCATTGATCTATTTGGATAGCTTCACACTAGTGTGTTCCTAGAGCTCCCCAAACCCCACACCCTCATCCTTTACGTCAAGCCCCCCTTCGACACCCTCCCTACCCATATTTTTGCCTACATCACTTATTCCTCCAACAAAACTAGTTCGCTAACGTGATTCTGACATTTCTCTCTAGCTTGTCTAGCTCAATTTGGCCTCCAACAACTTTTCCAACCCATTTCCCTCCAATTTGGAAGAACAAAGGGAATTTGCTCAATTTAATGTCTCTTCAACATGTTAAACAATTATATTCCTAAAAGGTTGTAGACTTTTGAGAAAGTTTCATTTTTTTCCTTTGTGGGAAGCTACTTAGAATTTGTTCTTGGGATGATGGGGTTGATGAGAGTGGTGTAAATGGGAGTTCAAATTCAAGTGGGGTTGGCGGGGGTGGAAAAAGTGTGATTAGAGAGGAAAAGAAGAAGGGAATGCTTTCTAGGTTGAAGTGTCATTGCAAGGAAGGGTTAGGGAAGGAGGAGAGGGAAGAAGTAGGCAAAATGGTAGATGTATCTCAAATCGCAAGGGTTATGGCAGTTAAAGGTGTGGGAGGAGGAAGAGTAGGATTACAACAACAATAATAGAATCTAGGGTGATGTTGTGTCAACAAAGAAGAAGGTGTTCATGAGGGAGAAAAGACTTTGGACTGACATATGATCACCTTTCAAATGCTGTCAACACTAATTTAACAGAAGGAACTATATTAACTTCTTTTAAATTCAGTTTAATGTCTCTTTAGGTCCTTATTTTCATCCAGAATCTCAAATAGGTCCCTTTCTTTTTCGGCGTCTCAATTGGGTCCTTATTTTTGTAAAATTGAATCAAATAAAGGCTTTCCGTCAAATTGATGAAACGCCGTTAAGGAGGGAGTGACGTGACATGCTGATAGTGTAATCTTTTATTACGTGGCATTAAAAACGTGACTGAATTATATTTTTTTAATTTTTGAATTAAAAAATGAAGTGTGCAGAGTGGAAATATAATTTAAGTAAGGGCAAAATTGAAAAATCAAATTAAATTAAGTGCTGAATTGGAAAATCAAATTAAATTAGAAAATCTTCAACCCATCGGCTCCTGTGCTTCAGCCGTTCGGTGTCCTCCTTCTTATTCACTGCTCGGCCTCGCTCGGTAGCCTCACTGGCTTCAACCGTCCCTTCTTCTTCTCCCTCACCGCTCGGCCTCTTCCTACATTCCGTCGTTCGGTTGACTAGTAATAATATCCTATAATAGGCTGCCGCCAAACCTTAATTCCCTAACCTAGCCAATGCCGCCGTCAGCCACGTTGTGTCACCAGCATCATCCTCATCAGACCACAGGCCATTGTCGCCAACCTCCATGGTCGCCGCACATTCATCTTCATCACCTACAAACCCAGAAATTAGAAAATCTCAATTGCCATGTAATCTTAAATCGCAGATCCCTTTCTTCTTCCTTGCGAGCTTCGCTGCAACCACTAGTTAGCGACATCATCTCCTCCATCATCGCATCAGAAACCTGCATCAAATCCAAGCTAGAAAACGTAGAGAAACCCAAGCCGCCGCGACAAAACCCCATCGCGAATCAAACTCGAAATTTCCTCCGCGAGAGACAGCCTGTCAACACGAGAACCTGCTCCACCGCGATTCGCGCTTCCACCATCGATCTCCCCTGCGAGATTCAAGTTCGCACTACCTAATCGTGTCTTCTACACAAAACCGTGAAGCAACCTTGCTTTATCTTCTCTGAATCACGCCTCCAAAAGCTGCCACGAGTCATTCTCAATTAGCGCCCCATGTTCTCTCGCGGTGCATGAAACTTTCCCCCTTCCCTCCAATCTGAAACCCTAATTTTGGGTGGGGAAGGGGTGGCACAGGTGATAGCCGTCAAATTAATTTAATTTGATTTTCCGTTTTTAATGTCATGTAATAAAAAACTACATTGTCAGCATGCCACGTCACTCCCTCCTTAACGACGTTTCATCAATTTGCGGAAAACCTTTATTTGATTCAATTTTAAAAAAATAAGGACCCAATTGAGACGCTGAAAAAGAAAGGAACCTATTTGAGATTTTAGACGAAAATAGGGACCTAAAGAGACATTAAACTTTTAAGTTAAATGGGGACTGAATTGATGAAAAAAAATTGTGAAATCATATTGAATAAACCCCATAAATATTGGGATCAAAATACCTATTACGCCTAAATATTTATATTCATTTTTAATTTATTAAAATAATATATAAATTGAATTAGTTAATGATACCGGAAGAAGAAATGGATTGTTTTAGCTTAAGCGAAAATATGTTCACTTGAGCGAAAATTAGGTGGAAGTTGATTTATGTTGTATTATTATTTACGTTGAAAAATCCTTTGCTTGAACGAAAATATAACTGAAAGTAAATTTGTTTTTAGATTGATTTTGACTTGGGTGAAAATATTTGAGAGCGAGACTTAGATCTCTCTTTTATTTTTTTCTTGAGCTAAATCTTTCACTGGAGGAAAAATATTAGAAAAATCAATCTTAATAACATTATCAATCAATTTCTTAGGTATTTTCAAAAATATTTTAAATCTTACAACTTTTAAGCAATTCAAACAATCAATTTAAGATGTGATATACTAAAACATCATTCTTTACTCATTCCAAATCACCTTGTTCCTTTAACTAAAAGTATGCATTTTTATGTTTATATCAAATTCACAACTAATCAAAACAAATGTTTTATATTTTTATTCTATTTATCTAAATTATATTAAATTTTTTATTAAAAGGATCTGTATATTTAACTTGTCTAACCTAGTCACTAGATCAACACATCAATAACAATATTCATTACATAATATTTTATACAATTATTTATCAAATAACACTCAATTTCAAACATTCAAACAAACTTTCAACCAACCACAATCCTTGCATAAAAATAATAATAATAAAATCCTAGTAATTGAGTCACCTTTACATACACATAATTTATCCTATGGTTGTATCAAAATCATGAATAGTTTCCATTATAATCCTTTATTTCAATTAAATCTCTTATTCAAACATAAAAGTACTTAAAATCTAGGGACCTATAATAATATATCCAAGCAAAACAAAATTTTAGTATGTGATAAACAAACTGAGAGAATCACTTTACTCAACTGACCTCTTTAAACTTGATGACAAAATCATAAAAAAAAAAGAGAATAAATAATTTATAGAGTAAATAAAAACTTATTTTATTTAGAAATTTGATTGAATTTATATATATATATATATATATATATATATATATATATATATATATATATATATATATATATATATATATATATATATATATATATATATATATATATATATATATATATATATATATATATATATATATATATATATATATATACTTCCTAGCTCCTCAAGTATTATGAGATGCAATTTATTCTAAAAGAAAAAAGGTATGAAGAGATGACATTGGAGAGAAGAAAGAGGGAAAAAGAGAAAAGAAGAAAAAAGAAATGGTAGGAGCCACATTACAAATGTTTTTGTTATTATATTAAATATTTTATTATGTTAAATACACGCTTAAATTAAAGAGATTTTTCAAAATAAGAGGAAATTATTGAGATCAAAATATTTTAAAAATAAAATTTAAAATTACTATTATTAAACTATTAAAATTAAATTTATTCAAGAATATACTCTATATAAATTTCATTTATTGTTATAAACATTGAATGTAATTGATATTGAGTTTGGATAAACATTTACAAGTGTTTTATATATTATGCAGTCAATATATAGATCATAATGAAAAAAATGTCATATTTATTCTAGTATACATTGTTCTGTTGAGAAATTTGGTTGTCTTTGAATTATCCTTAATTTACAACCATTTAGTCAATAAATAAAAAAATGTTGTATGATCTAAACTATGTAAAGCATTATTATAGACATTGACTAATTAGATAGGAAGTAAATCGGTGAGAAAAACTGAGATTATAATATTTCTTCCGTCAAGTTGAATCAATTCCTGGCACTTTGGCAAATGAGATGAAGGGATTTCAAGTGGAAATAGGCACATGATTGCCAACAAACACCAGTAGTACAATCTTACCAAAACCTATTGGTCTAAAGCAGTGAGTGTTAGGTGTTCTATAATAAATAAACTTCGTGCTAATTAATTTCGGAATTGTCTTCCCTTCTTCAGAAGCATATCAAATTATTACGCCAAACCTTTAATTGAGGCTAACACAATCCAATTAGTTTTCCAAAGCTTTTGGCAAGTCATAAAGCGAAATATTTTGTTTTGCATGTCAAGTTATTGTCCATTTTTAACAATCTTCTTTCTTACAAACCAATCAACTTCTTGTCGTGACCGAATCAAAGAGAAAAATTACCAAAACCAACAAAATGTTACCTCAACTTATGTATACATAAACAAAAACCATCAATTTTTTTTTAACTCATTATCAAAATTGGGTAACCAGTCACTCCAGAGAATGCGTTTTCTCTTTTGTCGTGGTATCCCATAAAATTAATTGACGAGGAAAAGGGTAATAAAACGTTGTCTTGTGACGGTTTTTGTTAACTTACGACGGTGGCCCACGATGCACATTAGTTTCTTTAACCTTTCTATTCACATTGAAATTTATTATATTTAAACAAGTTTGATTTTAGTAAACGTAAAATTTTGAAAAGGTAATTAAAAATGCCACATAGTACTATTATTAGAATTAGAAAATAACTTTATAAAAAAAAATACTGATTAGCGTGTTATGCTATCTTTCGTTGTTAACATATTAGGTCAATGGTTAATCTTCCAAATAACATGTGCATACGGTTTGAAGGGTCAGCAGCCACAGAATGGTACCCAGTCTAGGACACAACTGTGTTGGTTTAGAATTAGATAAATTTCATTAGAATGTGTCAAATATGTTTCTTATTGAAGTTTGCATTAATCAATTCCTCCAAGTCATCGTGGGCACCAATATTCAACCCCGGGACAAAAACGTAATCTTGGCTTAATCAATGTAATTGCAACTATTCCCGAGAGAGAAAACAAAACGCATTTATTCGCAGTACACAAATATCTTTTATTGAATTATTCTGACTCTTGTAAATAAAAATATTTTTATTTACTTACTGAAAAACGTTAAACAGTAGTATGAAGAGAATATGATATGTTGTTGCAAAGTATGAAGAGAATATATGAGGACATATGTATTCCTGGTTTGGATAATATATTCGTGGAATGAGTGAAAAAATAGGTGCCAGTGGAGTTAATTTCATGAATTTAAATGGTATATATAAAGGGATAAATAAGTTGTAGCCTGTACGTTATCATTTCTATACTTTATAAAAACGAATGCCATGTAGCCGTTGCATTTTTTGCAAGTGTCTGTGCCCAGTTAAAATCCCACATCGCAGAACTGAGATATTTATCACGCAACGTGATTCTGCTGAACTCTGAAATTAATCATGGACATAGAAAGAAAAGACCAGGGAAAACGTTGGAAGTGTTCTCACCAAAAACAGTACTACAATTTTTAGTTTAAATAATAGTTTGTAACTAACTAGAATGATCGTGATACATAACCCGCTAAGCAAATGAAACACTGTATTACGTTTGCTTTTAAATTTCTATATTCTATATAAATGATTGACCTAATTATGAGTTTTGTATTTTTTGTTTTGGGGGGCTAAATTATTATTTGTTTAAGATGATTTGGGGGTGGTGAGATGTGTTTTTAGTGACATCAGCGGTGGCGGCAGACAATTAATGTATGACGAAAGATGAAAAGATAATTTTGAGGATTTGACGCCAGTGGCATGCTTTCATCGCAAATGGCAATTACCATTGAGAGCGAGGTGGCTATTGAGGGCAAAAGAAATCCCAATCCTGAATTAAGAGTCAGCATTAGCGTTCTCCATTTATTGCATATTAATGGTTAAAAAATCCCTTAATTGACACCTTGGCCAGTTGTTTCTATTTTCATCACTCCAAACTTAATTTACCAAATTCTGAAAATCCCGGGACCCAAATCTCACCCAACCTTGACCACGCACCCAAGAAGGAGGGTACTTCCGTCATTGCGCCAAAACCCTTTCCCACTTCAACATACGTTCTTTAAATACCAAAAAACCCATCTTCTTCATCCACAATTGACTTCACCCGCATCTCATTCCCCTCCCGGCGACTGAGTCGCGGTGGTCTCTTTCCGACCCCAAACTCACTCCATTATACATTTCCGTTTCCATTATCTCCTCAAACCCCGAAACAGAGACCCTCTCCTTCTTCTTTCTCTCGGATTAGAAGGAGCAGGTTTCAGAACAAAACAGGAATGGGCTCGGAACTGATTTTCAGAGGGCATGAGGCCCAGCCCGTCGACGACGCCTACTCGCCAAAGCCCAACAAACCCTGGCTCTCCGTCACTCGCCCGATTCACTACATGCTCCGTGAGCAGCGACTCCTCTTCGTCCTCCTCGGAGTCGTCATCGCCACCGTCTTCTTCACACTCGTCCCCTCGTCTTCCACCTCCTCGCCCGCCGTCCCCTACGAGCCGCTCCCGATCTCGTACTTCGAGCGCGAGGCCAAGCTTCCGGCGTACCACCACCGCGTCGCGGCGGGGGTGCATTCGGTGGGGAAGGTGCCTCTGGGGATTAAACGGAAAGGACTCCGGATCGTCGTGACAGGTGGCGCGGGGTTCGTAGGATCGCACCTGGTGGATCGGTTGATTGCGCGAGGGGACAGTGTTATCGTGGTGGACAATTTCTTTACTGGAAGGAAGGAGAACGTCATGCACCACTTTGGGAACCCTAGATTCGAGCTCATCCGGCACGACGTCGTTGAGCCTCTGCTGCTGGAGGTGGATCAGATCTACCATCTCGCTTGTCCTGCTTCCCCTGTCCATTACAAGTTCAATCCCGTCAAGACTATCATATCCTTTTTTATTTTATTTTATTTTTTGTTTTAGCATTTAAGTTTTATTCAGGATCTGACCATTATTACGTGAAATTGGAGTCCTTAATTGTGTCTACAAGACCAATGTGGTGGGGACCTTGAACATGCTTGGTCTTGCCAAGAGAGTGGGTGCGAGGTTCTTGTTGACCAGTACCAGTGAGGTTTATGGAGATCCTCTGCAGCATCCTCAGAAGGAGACTTACTGGGGCAACGTCAATCCGATTGGTTAGTACTACTAACAGCATCCTTCTCTCACGTTCTACTTTTCTCCGGTCACTGCTCTTCCTGGGCCTGGTATCTAGGCCCGGGCCTTGTTTTTAGATTACAATTAGAATATGACATAATAGAATTAGAATTGTCAGAGATACGCCTTGCTCTTGCAGCACACTCCTGTGGAACTTAATTTATGGGATTTCTTTTTCCTTAACTTATTTAGACACGTGGAACAGAGGTAAAGGACCACGTACGAAGAATTCCAGGGTCTCGCCATCGAGAAACCCGTGGTATGCGGGTCCACAAATGAAGGGTAGAGATATTTGTTGTTGTGGTGGTGGCGTAGATGGCCATTTTATTTCATATTAGAGCAGATGAGTGGTTAAACGTGAAAAGTAAAACCCGTGCCGGGGAAAAGTGGAAGAAAAGGGCGGGTAGTTGGCAGTGGAACTGTGGTAGTTCTTGTAGAAACAATGGAAGGAGGAGGGAGGGGACCCGCAACGATCAATACTTTAATAATTAATTTATTAATTTTGGTACTTAAAAGGGGTAAAAAAAAGGGGTCAGTTTACCGTTGTTAATTGTGATGGATGGTTTTATGAATTATGTGAGCGTGCTTTGATGTGTGCCAGGTGTCCGGAGCTGCTACGACGAGGGTAAGCGTACGGCTGAGACATTGACCATGGACTATCACCGAGGTGCCGGCGTTGAGGTAATTTTCTACCGACCAAACTAAACATTTCCGTCTCATCATTTTTCATTGCTATACAGCTGTTGGGTTCAGTTCAGCCTTACTTGATTTGATGGCCTTTTCAAATTTCGAAAATTCAAACGGTGCTCTTATCTTAAGTATTTTGTTTTTTCAGGTTAGAATTGCGAGAATCTTTAACACCTACGGGCCGCGAATGTGTTTAGATGATGGTCGTGTTGTCAGTAACTTCGTTGCTCAGGTTGGCGTTTTGTTTATTTTTATTTGAATTTGAAAAAAACAGGTTGTTTTCTTGGATTTATTTGTGTAATAATTGTCTGTATATGGTGATTTTAATACAGGCACTAAGGAAGGAGCCTTTGACTGTTTATGGGGATGGGAAGCAGACAAGGAGTTTTCAGTATGTCTCTGATTTGGTAAGTGAACAATGTCGTTCTTACCACACGTACTACTACTTGCCACTGGCTTGAATTTTGTTTATGATGAATTAATATGTATCTTCGTTCTTTAGCTGAAAATGTTTAACATATCCTCCTCTGCCCCACTTTGTATAGTATGATGCTTTTTGCACAGGGTTGAATTTGGATTTATGATAGCTTTAGTCATTTATATGGTTGAAACTTTAAAATAACTTCTCCCCATGTGCATGCTGCAGATTTAACAGAAGCAATTCATGAATTTCTGAAAAGGTTCTTTTCCTTTAGTAAACGAAATTGTTCATCCGTTTGTTTGAATGACTCATTCGTTGTGCATACTCGTGTCTGATGTTATCGGTGGCTTATTTCGCTAAGAAACATTTGCATGTGACTGGAAACGAGTTGGAAGGCCCTGGTGGGCCAGCTCTTATTATTGCAGTTTACTCAATAAAAAAAAATCACAAACAACACTGAAAACAATGCAGTACAAAGCCTTAATAAATAAATAAATCTAAGTGATTGTCGTTGTAGGATGAATCCGCAGAGCTGATAAATGATACGGGTACTGCAAATAATTAAATATTAATATTTTCGTCAATTACTTGGGTTATGGTCTAGATCAGCATGCTGTGGGATTGTTGGTGTGCGTTCAGAATCTAACTCAATATTGGTGTATTAATGTGATGTTTATGTTGGTATAGGTGGAGGGTCTAATCCGCCTTATGGAAGGAGAACACGTGGGACCTTTCAATCTTGGAAATCCGGGAGAATTTACCATGCTTGAACTTGCCAAGGTAAGTTGGGTTTTTCTTCAAGTATATTTTGAGAGTGGTAAGCTTGAAACACAAGAAAGTGCAAAGATTAAGGAAATAATACAATTGCTATTGTCATGTGCATACTGATAAATCTGAAATGTTCATCTGAATGAGTTAAACCTCACTATACGGAAACACATACGTGAATCTGGACACTGGATACCAGTTTCTTCACTTTTTCTATTCTCATTTTCCAGAGCAAATACTACGTGGTGCAATTTAACCTGTGGCACAATTGTTTCCTAAATTCTAGATTTTTATTCGTGTGGTTGCATATGAACGAAATTAAAAGGCCGTATCGTATTGTTGTCGGTGGAGTGGATATAGCTTCAACCTCTCATCTTATAGACCCCATTAATTGAATGCATCAATATACTTGTCCATTTTCTATTTTACAGTTTTCTTGTTCTGGGGGATCAAGATACATAAGTTGAAATTAGTTTTGTTGGGTATACTGATTTAGGTGGTTCAAGAAACAATCGATCCTGATGCGAGGATTGAGTACAGGCCCAACACAGAGGATGACCCGCACAAGAGAAAGCCTGATATAGGTAGGGCTAAGGAGCTACTTGGGTGGGAACCCAAGGTCGACCTGCACAAGGGTCTCCCACTAATGGTTTCTGACTTCCGGCTACGCATTTTTGGTGACCACAAGGAAGGTGCAACCGTAGCCTAATTCTTGCCAGGAGTATGTTACATCCGTCTTAGAGTGAGAAAGGGAAAAAGATAATATAGTTCGAGGATAACCCTGGTCCGCAAAGGTCCATTAGTCACAGCATTGTATGAGCTCTTCTACTAAAATCTCCCTTCTGTCTTTGTTCTCCTCCGTCACTCTTTGTATGTGGGGTTTTTACCCCCTTTCAAGATTGACAACCACCCATGATTCCATTTTTCAATTTCCTGCCATCTATATTCTATTCTCTATTTTTTTTAATGTAATTGGTATGTGCTCTTCGTTACAGTATAGTTATCTCAACATTTTATCTTTCACTACTATTTTACTCCAACTTCAATGCTTTGCCACTTATTTGCAATTTCATCTCCTGCTACACTCAAGTTGAAATTGTTACACGATCATAACCATTCGTTGTCTACGATTTCCTTCTAGTACAATCTGGTCTAATAGCAACATAATCCTTAGTAACAACGGGATGGTGTTAAATTACTGTTACGGACCCTACCAAAGGGATTACCTCTTGTGAAACTCTTCAATTATGTATGTTGGTATGAAAACTGTACATTTGAATTTGAGCACTCAAGTATTTGGGTATGATTTTTTAAACAATTTGAACCATCAGTTTGCTAATTACTCACTCATATAATGCCTCAATTATTTCGGATTTTGAAACAGTATCTTTCTCCACGGTACCATATTGAGTTTCCGTGTGAATAATGATGCCGTTATCGATAACTGAGGTGAGAGTACGAATATTAATTATTGTGCCTGTGCGGTTTCGCAAAGATGCTTATAGACGGTATTAGGAGTATAAACCAAGGGGTTCTTTAATTATATATTTCAGAAATTTATGTTTAACTTCTGAAAAAATTAGTTTGTTCAAACTTTGTTCATCTATTTTGGTAAAAAATTCCGAAAGTTATTTTTCGACACTATCAATATTGTCATATAACATTATAATACTAGATAATAAATAGCATATCCCATGTTTTGGCGGTGACTATCCTTATATGAAATCTTAAGTCACAGTGACTTTGGGATTGGACTAGTATTGTTCATCAAACGATCTGGGGCATGTATTATTTTTATCCAAGCGAGTCTTGGTGATTAAACCATGTTGGAAGACAATATTGATTGATGAGTTAAGGTTGTGTTCACATTGAAGATTGAAGGATAGATTTGGAAGGAAGGGAGTGGTTGGATTTGAGAAAATTTGAAAGTAAATTGATTGTTATTTGTTTTGAAAGGATTTAGAGGTTGAGTAAAGTGGATTTGAAAGTAAAGTTTGTCAAAATTATTATAGGCTTTGATTGATGTAACAAATAAAAATATTATTAGTAACGAAAGATTACCAAAATATTATTAGTAGTAAAAGTAATATAAAATAATAATTGTTAATAATATATTTAATTGTAAAAATTATTAATATTAACAAGCATGAATGAACTCTATGATGTCAAGAAAAGTTGTACCCGTATTTGAAACTATATATTATATGAATTATATATATGTATCGAAGAAACAAAATGCAATTTGGAATTGTTGGAACCAAATACAAAATGCTGAAATCGAATACAAAATGTTGTAACAAAGTATGAAGTGGAACCGAATACGCATGACTTAGAATCAGATACAAGGGTTTAGAATTTGATACAATGTTGTTGGAATCGATTCTAGCTATAAGTGGAGTCGGTTACACCTTCGTCTTCAACCTCTTTTCCTATGTAACCTTCATGTTCACATTCAAGCAAAGATGCAAAGATTGAAAATCTCAGTCATCCCACAAATCATCGCTCTGTTTCGCTTTTAAATCTCTGAAAAAATCATCGCTCTGTTTCGCTTTCAAATCTCTGAAAACGAACATCATCTATCTTGCAAATCCTTCTACGCAAATACGCATGAACAATTACATCTATGAAAATGAACACACCCTTAGTGATGAGATGTCTTCATGAAGTTGAGTTTATCACATATATCGTTAGATGATGATGCAATCATATACCATTTTGCATGGAATATTTATTGCTTATTATTGCAATTATCATTGTTTTATTTAGATTATTTTACTTATTTTAATGTTTGTCATTATACTCTTCTATAACTTTATTTCCATAAAATTTAGGTTTAATTGCTCGAGTGATCCCAATTTTCAGGATAGTGTGTCTAGTTGGTCCTCGTTTTTAAAAGTGTCAACTTCATCCACATTTGGTTTAATGTGCATCAATCAATTTGTCAAGCATTTGTTGGGCTTATTTTCTTGCCTTCATTTTGATCTTTCAGGAAGGCTTAATATTCTCCCTCTGTAAGTGCTTGATATTAGTAAATTTCCATCCTTAGAGGATTAGGAGATGTTTTCCTTCTTGCTTGTAATTCTTTCAATCTTCATGAGGGGATCTCCATGTGTTGAAGCATGATGTAGTAGATTCAAACTCTCTTGTATTTGGTGACACTATTATTTATGTAGTTTTTATTTGATTTAAAGTGGTTAATTGATTTGCGCTTGATTTTGGGATGAACTGATCACTTATCCTATTTAACTAGCTTGAGGCATAGAGGCATCTTAGTCTTGAGCTGTGGTCCAATCACTACTTCTCAAGCATAGTAAGACCATAAAAAAGAGTGGAGATGAAACATGTTGTACTTTCTCTTATCATAGCAAGTAAATTTGCTAGATTAGATCAAGAAGACCCAGTCAATCACTTGGCCACATTCTATGAACTGTGTGGAACCTTGGGAACAAATTCTGACAATAAGGAAGTTGTTTACCTCAGGTTATTTCTATTTTCACTTACTAGAAATGCCAAAATTTGGTTACAATCTCACCCAAACCAAATCTTGACGAGTTGGAAAGATGTGGAAAGGAAGTTTCTGTCTAGATTCTTTCTTCCATCTAAATATATCAATGCTAAGGCAACAATTGCAACCTTTTGTCAAGGCATGGATGAACACTTTTGTGAAGCTTGGGAAAGATACAAGGCCTTACTAAAGAAATGTCCCAACCATGGATTTGATGAAATAACACAACTCAACATGTTTTATAGTTAATTAAGGCCACAAACCAGAATGTTGTTGGATACATCAATAGGAGGTACCATGATGATGAAGAGTGTTGAGGAGGCTACAACAATTATTGAATCATTAGCAACTAGTGATCATCAAACTCAATATGACAAGAATCAAACTTCCAAGAGAGGAATATTGGAGCTAGGGACACAAGATGTCATCTTGGCACAAAACAAACTCATTTCTAAACAAATAGAAGAGTTAAAGAAACAAATGGCAAAGCTGCAACTTGGGCTGAAAACTCACAACTCAGAGCTATAACTACTAAAATTTTATTTTAGTGCAGGTGAACACCAAACTCACAACTCATTTCAGTGAATGATGTTTGAACGTCAAATTCGGCGGGGCTTCGACGTTCAGACAATTAATCACAAATACACGATGTACTGCTTTTATAATGATTTAATTTTCGTCCGCGGATCATCTAATTTTTAATATTTTATTCTTTTTAATTTTTAATCATTCAATAGCGCGTCCGACTCCGTGGAGTAGTGGGACACTAATGGTGTGCTATTTCCAACGATGTTTTTAACGTCTTTTGTTGGGGGTTGGATGTCAATTAGTTCTTATAGTGGAAACAACTGCAACACAAATTAAATTTATATTGTTGACGTTGAATGTTGAGTGCATTCGATGAAAAAGTCTGGAGATTTTATATTTGATATCGATGACGTCCAATATCATTATTTTTCATAGAAATGTCTTCGTTTAGTCAGCAAGGAGTTCATATCAGAATCCAAAGTGATTTTTTACTTTTTCAGTAAATGATGTTTGAACGTCGAATTCGGAGGGGCTTCGATGTTTAGACAATTAATCATAAATACACAATGTATTGCTTTTATAATGATTTAATTTCCGTCCGCGGATCATCTAGTTTTTAATATTTTATTCTTTTGAATTTTTAGTCATTCAGTAGCACGTCCGACTTTGTGGAGTAGTGGGACACTATTGGTGTGCTGTTTCCAACAATGTTTTTAACGTCTTTTGTTGGAGGCTGAATGTCAATTAGTTCTTATCTGAATCAAAAGAGATGTATTACTTTCCACTGAATGATGTTTGAACGTCAACTGCAGTTGAGCTGTGACATGGCTACAGATGATGGACTGTGGCAGTTGCTAAGCATTATTCATGATATAATGTACGTCTATTTCTTAGATAGTCTGATGTCATCATTTCATCTATAAATATAGCTTAAATTTCGCTTAATCCCTACCCTTCTATTTCTCTGTTGAACATATTAGGATTCATGGTTTTTATATCCTTTGTGTTTTCTTTTCCTTAAATTTTGAAGCATTTATGTTCCTCAAATTGCAATTTGCTCACTTGAATTTCAAAGTGCCGCATTTAGGTCTCAGTTCATATGAAGGTGACCTTTGAAATTCAAGTCAACAAAATGCTTTTTATAGTACAAAAATGATTAAGTTATCTTACTGAAAGGGAAACGCTTAGGAAAAAGAATAATGGTTCACAATATGGTTAATGCTGAAACAATTTTATGATCTAAAATAATTATATAGAGAAGATGTTCAATTTCATCATTCAACAATGTTGAATCGTTTTTTAAATTGTCTTTGAGTTGTCTTCTACCATTAGATTTCAGAGCTATTTGATTTCTTACGGTGGAAACAACTCCAAGATAAGTTAAATTTATAAAGTTGACGTCGAATATTGACTGCATTGACGTAAAGGCCTGGAGATTGACGTCTCTATTTCGGATCAACGACATTCTTCTCCTTTTACAAAACACAACATTTAAAATGAAGACCAAAGATGATGGAAGACACTATAACCAAAACCAGGAAGTAAAAAAAAAAACAAAGGAAAAAGTTAACATCAATTTGGTTGCGGAAGCAATGTAGGATAGGTTTTGAAAGGGTCTACTTGAAATTCATAAGTGTTAACTTTTTCCTGTGTTTTCCCCACATGCCTTCATGGTTAACAAAGAAATGTCTTCGTTTAGTAAAGGAAAAGAAGAAAAACACAAGAAAAAAATTAACAAGAATTTGATTACCGAAGATATGTAGGATAGATTTTCAAAAGGTCTTCTTCTGTTTTTCCCCAATGCCTTTATGTAGGATAGGTTTTCAATGGGTATACTTGATTATCGACGTGAAGGGCATTGGAGTGGTTGGGACTGTTAATTGTGTGAACAGAATGTTACGTCAAATTCGGCTGGTATATGACGTTTTAACCTTCATCCAAAAGCCAAAGTTCGCTCCATTTTTTATTATTTTTCTCTTTTCTTTTAAACTCCCACTTTAACGTCCAAGCCTCATAGATCTTTGACGTATTTTTCGTCAGAAGCAGTTTATCAGTATTCTAGAGACTTTTTTACTTTTTCACTGAATGATGTTTGAACGTCGAATTCGGATGGGATTCGACGTTCATACAAGATACTGAGCATAATTACACGATATAATGTACAGTTCTCACTCTGGAAAGCTACTCACTCTCTCTGAACACAATACTACCTCAACTCCAGAAATATTAATTAAAATCGAAAGAAATATTACCTAAACTCCACAGCTACTCACTCGCAGCACAATACTTCAGCACACACACAGTTCTCACTCTGGAAAGCTGTAAACTGCTCAAACTTCGAGTCTCTATGTAAACACACGCATCAGTTAATACACAGACCAAACTTATTATTAATGGTGTTGATGGTCAGACCTTTGTTTTCAAATTCAAACCTCTTTTGCCAGGAATTTCTCCTTTCCAGTGAATGGTTGTGTCAAGCAGATAATCTCGCCAGCTACTGACAGTGCAATGGGATGCAAAAGCCAGAAACACATAGAAATCAGCGCAAACTGGAAAATCACATGGGCAGCGACAATAATTTTTTACGCGTGAAAGCATAGTGCATGGCTTTTCTATGTTATGCTTTCAGATATGGAGGAATTGATTATTAATCTTAAGAATTTAAAACATTAATATTGTATATGGTCTTGGAATTAACTTTAATAGTACATTGCATATAAGTCTTTTATGCCAAAATCAGCGCAAATCTTCTCAAAACAGCGAGATGGTCGAAACAGTGAAATCTCGCAAATCCTCGCTTTTCTATCTTTGCAAATCACCGCAAGAGAACACCGCTTTCTCTCGCAAATCCATTTGCGCTAAATTGCGTAAACAGTAAATTACCTTCATACGAACACACGCTAAGAGATTTGATGTAATATTTCAAACGAAGAGATCCACGTCCAGTATTGATACCACTCGACGTGGATTGAATTAATTTATTTACAATAATGCCACCGGTTATTGTTAACGTTGGCTGTTATGTTATTTGACGTTGAACGCGCGACGTTGCGCTTATACACTGAATTTGAAAATCTTATGTACGTAGTTTTATATTGCATGAGTGACTTAAGACACTAAACCCTAATACTGAGGAAAATTATCTAGTATCCAAATTCAAATGGCTTCTTCATCACATCCTTCAAGAGATAGAGGAAAGGTTGTTGTGGCTGCAAGAAGTGCTGATCTCTCCGGGTGGATCAGTGATGAGGAGACTCGTCTAGATTTTATGAGGTGGACGAAGTTTAAACATATTGTTCCTCACAAATATCTGAACCTCAACTTATTTGAAAAAAGAGGGATTTCACTTCCAGGAATGGATTGAAACTCAAGGTCTCTCTACACTTGTCCAGATGAAGGGTGATTAGTACCCTGACTTAGTAAGGGTCGTCTATAACAATATGAGAAACATAGATGGTGTCCTTCATTCTCGAGTAAAAGGAGTAAATGTTCACATTGACAATGATGGCTGGTTTCAAGTTGCAGGATGAAAAGCCGAAGGGTTATTCTCTCACTTACGGTACTCAGAAACAGCAGATGGTTGAAGAAAAAGGACGTGTACAGTAATTGGTTAAGGTTTCCTGGGAGATACACAATTGAAAGATTATATGTGCATGAGGGACTGAATAATGAAGAAAAGATAACAACACACATTCTTGCTTGGGTGATTTTACCTGCTAGACCTGTACAAGACAGAATGACAACTGAAGATGTTTTTCTGCTGTATGCCATCAAGAATGATATTCCTACCATTTGGGTGGAAGAAATAAAAGATCATATGATTGATGCAGGAACCAAACATGCACGACATCTACCATATGTTGTGTTTATCAGCAAAATCCTGAGCCTTCAAGGTGTGGATGTTAGTGGTGAAAAGAAATGCTCTTATAACTGCTCAAATGTTATAAATCAAAACACCTTGACTTCCATTGGCCTTGTGAAGACTATAAAGGTATGGTGCTTCAAGGATAAAGAGAATATGGTTCAAAGTTCTGGAAGCGCACGTGCACTAAATGAAGACCGCACCAACTTCGTCCCTAAAACCAATTTTGAAAGATTTGTTGTTGAAAAACTCAGATGACTCGAACAGAAGATAGACGCTCTGCATGAGAAAAAGAATAAAAATGATTCTCCAACTGAAGATTCAAGTGAAGAGTCTAGTGAGGAGGATGAGTCTAGTGAGGAGGATTCAATGGAAATATTCTGAGTTAGAATAGAGGCTTAGAATTTTAGTATGGAGTCGGTTTTGTGTTTCTGTTCTGTGTCTGTTTTGCTTCTAATCTGATTGTAATCACTATGAATATGAATGAAATTGTACTACTTGAAACGAAATCCAAATTGTTAACTAATTTCTTATGTTTTCTATAGCTCTTCCATGCGTCACACTAACTTTTGTGATGACCTAGGAAGAGTTATGAGGAAACATAAAAAATATGAAATCAGAGTGACAAGTTACGACTAAATTTTATAAGTGGAGGACTAGATCAAGGATGCGCAAGTGTATTTCTAAAAATGGACTTGATCTTTAACGTCGGCTTTTACAATATGCGACATAAAATTCATTTTTTCCTATTTTTAACTTTTAAAACGTTGACGTTTTTAAGAATTCGACGTAATAAAACTTCAAGGATTGAAAGAAAAAAACTCATAATACATTAAACAAAGGAATAATATGAAAATATAACCACGAAAAGTATATATTAAAATTTCAAACAGAGTTCAAACATACAAAAATATACTAAAATATATTAAAATATTACATTAATTTCAGAAAATAAACTAAAATGGACTCTTGTTCCTAATCTGAGTCAAATGTCTCCATAGACTCATCTTGTGTTGTGTCGTCTTCATCATCACATTCACTTGTTGAGGGAGTTGAGATTATTGTCTTCATCTTATTTCTTGTGAATCATGATCAGAGATTTTTCAAATTTTGAAATTCCTTTTGAAAGCCTTCGAAATTGATCCACAACAAATCTTTCAAACTCAGTCTGTGAAGTGAAGGTAAAAGGAGTTTCATCAACATCATTGAACACCCAACCATCTTTTGTTTTCTTTAGACCATTATGTCTCAATGCCGCTTTTCCTATTTCATTTGATTCGGTGCACCAAATTTTTTTTCACCAGTAAGATCAACTTGATGATGCTTCAATACACGGCTGATAAAAACACCATTTGGCAGAATATGTCCATGACTACTTGGAATTTCAATCATGTGCTCACTCATGACAAAAACCCAGTTGGTTGGTATTCGGGTTTTTATGGCATGAACCAAAAACAAATCTGCAGTAGTTAGACGATCACGTAAACATCTTCCAGGTAGTATTACCCAAGTAAGTACAAAAGCACACATCTTTTCTTCCATTTTCAAACCATCAAGTAGATACAGCTTGTATACCTTTAGCCTTGTTGGACTTCTTAGATATTCCTTATAAATTTTCTTCTTGTTGGTCCATTGGTTGAGTTCAGAATTTCTTTCATGAGACATGAAGCCTTCTGCTTTGAGACCAGTAAAAGATAGCCATATTTCGTCATCAATTTTAATATCGACACCTTTCACCCGAGAGCATATAACACCATCGACAACCTTTAGATTGTGGTAGAAGACCTGTACCAGGTCAGGATAGCAATCACCGATCATTTCTACAAAGTTAAGAAGACCAACATCTACAAGCCATTCTTGAAAGATAAACCCCTCCCTTCTGAATAATTCCACATCCAAGAACTTGTGAGGGACCACCTTGAAGAGTTTTCTATAACATCCAAATTTGTATCGTTCTTCGTCATCACTGATCCACCCATTTGGACTAGCATTTCTTACAAGGTGTGCATCCTTCTTTCCACGCCGTGAAGATGAAGAAGCCATTTGAGAACAAGATTTATACATTTACAGGAAGGGCTTAAGAATTTTTTTTTCTGAAAATGATACATGATAGATTAATCAAACTATATGACGACTTTTACACGAACAAGAAACTACATAAAAAAACACAGGAATTAGATAAAAAAATAGAAAAAGAATGGAGAATGTTTTTGAAATTCATAAGTCTTAACATTTTCCTCAGGATTTCCACCGTGCCTTCATCGTTAACAAAGAAATGTCTTCGTTTAGTAGAGGAACTAATGGAAACCCTAAGGAAAAAGTTAACATGAATTTGGTTACGGATGCTCTGTAGTGTAGGTTTTCAAAGGAGGGTAGTTCCTAAGGATCCGAAACTGTATTTTAAGAAAATGTTGGGAGCCACTAATGCGCCCAACTACTCTAGTGCCCATCAATAATAAAACGTCGAACCCTTTAGAAATTCGTCACCCATGAAGTCAATCCTTATATTGTTAGAGTTCAACTTCAACCGCATAATTAAATGTCGAACGCTTTAGAAATTCGTCGTTGCTGAAATTCTTTTATTGGGATATATAAGATTGAAATTTTAGTTGGGCCTGAAACTGATAAGATTTGATGCACAAATTTATAAATACTAAATTTGAAAATGCACTCAGTGTTTTCTAAATAAAGAGTTACAAACCCTAGAAATGTGAAAGACGTTCCAGAATCTGATCAGAAATGGCTTCTTCATCATCATCAAGAAGAAAATGGAAAGTTGCCCAGATTGCAAGGAATGCTAATCCTATAGGTTGAATTCGTGATGAAGAGATTCGACGAAAGCTTTTTAGTCTAAGGAAGATTAAAACTGTGGTTTCTCACAGATATTTGAAACTGGTGAGGGTGTTCTACTCCAACTTAAAGATGAGTGATGAAATATTTTGTTCCACAATCAAGCGGGTTGATATAAAGGTTTGGATTGGTCATCAGCAAGTCTATCCCATCTCTGAATCTTGGAGTGCAAACAAAATAGATTTGACAAAAACGGAAGAAGATGAGTGGGCTAAATGGTATGCGGTGAAAATAGATTGTATGTCAGAATCGCTAAAAAGATTCTTGGGGCTCAAGTAAATTGAAAGCTGACTGCAACAGAAGAATATGGATTTTCGTTCTTTGATTTTAATTTTGTAATCAGTGGCTTCTTAAGCCATCTTTTATTTTGCTGGTTGTAATCATCTTTTGTATGTCAGAATCGCTAAAAAGATTCTTGGGGCTCAAGTAAATTGAAAGTTGACACAGCCATTGACAAAAGACTCTAAGGATTGAAAAATCAATGACAAAATGGAAAGGAAGGTGATGTGAACAACCAGAAAGGGATCAACAATAACTCTGACACACAAGAATATGGATTTTCGTTGTTTGATTTTAATTTTGTAATCAGTGGCTTCTTAAGCCATCTTTTGTTTTGCTGGTTGTAATAATATTTTGGCAATAACATTAGTAAATGGTGATTGAATTGTTTAATCTGATTAAATCACTTATATGATTGGAATTGAAATTTTTAATGTTACATCATTACATTGAATATACCATTGCACTCTTTTTGCAATAGTATGTCGATTAGTAAAGCTACTCGACGTAATCTTAATAGAAAAGTTATGAAACGAAGAGGTTAACGTCATTTTTCAGACTTTGACATATTATTGTCAGCCAGATTACTCCCTTTTTATTTCTTTTTCCTATAAACCATCAATAAACGTCCAATTTCTTTTTCTTTTATTCGTTAACCAAACCCAAAGGTCGCTCCCTATTTTTATTTATGCTTTTTAAATTCAAATAGAACGTCCAACTTTATATGGAAAAATGCAGTTGGTTGGACTTGATAAATGTTGTGTTAGAAACGAAGAGATCCACGTCATATACTGACACCACTCGACGTCCAGGTATATGGGAAAAGACTGTTGGCAGGACATGATAAATGCTACGTTAAAACGAAGAGATACACGTCAATATTGACACCACTCGACGTCCATGTTATTTGGGAAATACATATGGACGTCATTTTCCTTCAGTATTCGACGTAAAATTATTTGAAGGATTTCTAAAAGAAATCCATTATTACGTAGGTTCATAAATAGAAACGAAACAAAGGAAAAATATAATAACACTAAACATAGCAAACAAAATGAAAATCAAACATCGAAAAGATCAACGAGATTGTTAAAATGTAGAAGGATTTTTGTGAATGGAGGTTGTAGTGTTTTGAAAGGGTGCAAAATCCAAATCTTTCAACCTTTTTCTTTGGATTTCTATCACTCTTTCAAGCTCTTCGCCATGTCGCACTCTTTCAAATTATTCGCCATGACAAAGAATCAAACCACAAAGAAGAAAGTTAACAGATTGTTACGAGATATTTGGTGAATGGAGGTTGTAGCGTTTTGAAAGGGTTAACATGAATTTGTTTACGGAAGTTCTATAGTTTAGTGAAGGCGGAGTAGCGTTTTGAAAGGATGTGAAATCCAAATCTTGCAACCTTTTCCTTAAGTTTTCTATAATCCTTTAAGTTTTTTTGTGTCCTTGAAGGAGATAACAGAAAACACAAAGAAAAAAATTAACAGATGGAGTTCATAGCAGAAATTTTATAAATAGATGTCTACAGGTTATCTAAGGCTGCGAAACTGTATTTATAGAAAAAAAGAATGACTGTTGGGAAAGGCCTGATGTGGGGTGACCTTTGGCTTCAATAATAAAAGGCAGTCTGAAGGCAAAAGGTTGTTACAATAAATTTATAAATGGATGTCTACATAAATAATTACTGTTGGGAAAGGCCTAATATGGGCCTAATATGGGCTTCAATAATAAAAGAAAGTCTACTTAAATGATATATGGGAACATGCAGTTTGCTGCTAAAAATGAAGAGGTTGACGTCAATTTCTTCAGACTTCCAAAGTGTCTTTTTGGTTTAATTCTTTTTTATTTTAATCCAACACTAAACGTCAGATTCCTTGGGTTTCTGACGTATTATTCGTTATCCAAGGCAAAGGTCGCTCTTTTTTTTTTCTTTTTCCTTTTTAAATTCCCATAGAACGTCTAACTCTAGGGGACTTCATTGTGAAAGGCATGGGAGTGGTTTTCTGTTATGTTATGGGACTTTGAACTTTGACATGCGAGTACGACACGTCAAAGCCAAATACCCACATAATTTGACTTCGCTTAATAAAACTTTGAAGCCACGAGTACAAAGACGATTTTTCATTTGGTTTACAAGAAAAAATTAAAAACAATTTATGGAAAATACAACGTCCAACGCGAAGAAGAATTCGACGTTCTGTGGTTGGTTTAAAAGAAAAAGGAAAAATATTAAAAAAGGAACTAAATAACAAATCGTCTAAGCCAGTTTGAAAATGACATTTTATGGGTTGATGTAAATGAAAAATAAAATAATAACTACTTGCTGTAATATACAACGTCCTTCTTTTGTTAGGTTGACGTCATATTAATTAAATCAATATTTAGTATTTATTTATTTTGTATTGGACGTCGACTGCTTCCTTATGGATGTTATGTGATTACGACCAACACGTCTAACCCGAACTTGGGGGTATAAATTTGTTGGTTAAATATTGTATGTTGAATTGTTTTGTAATGCATTTTCTATTGTGTTTTAAATATGATTATAGTTGTCGCTTGTTGGGTGGTTGAAGACAGTGACCAAGATTGTCGGCTTTTTGGGTTTGATAGTGGTCCCATTATTGTTAGTTTAAGTAATTTAAGTGGTCCCCCTTTGCATTTGAGTTGTAGGGATTGGGATATCTGGGGAAAGGTTTGAGGTAGTGGTCCATCATGGTTGGACCTTGAAAAAAGAAATCCCCTTTAAGTACATAGATGAAGAGATTGATGTGTGGGACGTTGATCCCGATAAATGGAGTTTTTTTGAAATACTAGGTGCACTAAAAGATCTAGGGTACCTTCAAGTGCAAGAGTTATATTACAGCGTACAACATTTGTTACATAAACTATATGATGATAGAGGAGCAATGAATATGATGAAGGTGGCAAACTTTTTAGGGAAAGTTGACTTGTATGTTGTACATGGCGTGGACGAAGTAGAGGTTGTAGAAGATGATGTGAACCAAATTTATTTACTTTTTGAAGCTAAAGCACCTCGTTGGAGTGGTGAGGGTAGTGAGGTTGTAGGTTTCCCACATATTGAGCGTGGTGATGAAGGAAATATGGAGGAGGTTGAAGTGCAGAATGAGGTTGAAGAAAGAGCAGTTGAATCTGGTCAAGTACGGGTGCAGATGGTGACTGAGAGTGGGTTGGTTAGTTAGGGTGAGTGGGTTAGTGAGGATGAGTTGATGGGGACAGACGACGGATTGGAGGTGGAGGTAGATATAGAGGGTGGAGTTCAGGTGGATGTAGATGGTGGAGTGGAGCTAGAAAGTAATGCTGGACAAGAGGTGGATGGTGGAGTTGAGGTGGACAGAGATGGTGGAGTTGAAGTGGACAGAGATGGTGGAGTACAGGAAGAAGTTTTAGTGGACAGGGGTGAGGATGGAGTGGACAGTGAGGTTGAAGTTGAAGTGTAGAGTGAGGATGGAGTGGACAGCGAGGTTGAAGTTGAAGTGAAGAGTGAGGATGAAGGACATATGGATCATCTTATTGGTGATGAGTACGTGGAAGAGCCAGAAGAGGTTGGTATTGGTTTGGAGGACAGTGATGAAGAGTATAGGGCTGAACCCAGTGCTAGGGCTTTGTCAGAGGATGAATGGCATTCTGATGTCCTATTAACACCAGAAAACAGTGGTAGTGAGGACGACACTGAAGATAGACCAGAGCCAGGTTTTTTTCCTACATATGAGAAACAAAAGTCATTGGCAGATTACAAATGGAAAGTTGGGACTTTATTTACAGACAAGGATGACTTTAAGGAGGCAATTAGAAGTTATGTTGTGCATACTGGGAGGGCTTTGCAGTTTGTTAAAAATGATAAGCGTAGGGTGAGGGTTAGATGCATGGGTGGACAAGGTAAGTGTCCATGGGTAGCTTATTGTGGTTATTTGCCAACACGACAATTTTGGCAATTAAGGAAAATAAATGATACACATAGTTGCAGCAAGCAACTCAACATTAAAATTATGAATACAAAGTGGCTGAGTCAAGAAATAGATAGGTCTATACAAGACAATCCGAATTTAAAGGTAAACGACATACGTAATAAAGCATTACGTAAATGGAATACCAAAGTTTCCATCTCCAAAGCACGAAGGGCAAAATTAATGGCAACAAATCAACTTAGTGGAGATTTTAAACAACAGTTTAAGAGAATATATGGCTATGCGCATGAACTACTAAGGTCTAATCCTAGGTCAACAGTTAAGGTGAAGGTTGACAGTGCTGATGGTTAGACAATTTTTAAAAGGTTTTATGTTTGCTTGAAAGGTTGTAAGGACAACTTTGTGAGTTGTAGGCCAATTGTTTGTTTAGATGGATGTTTTTTGAAAGGGCAGTATAAGGGAAAGCTGCTCACTGCAATTAGAAGGGACCCAAATGACTAAATGCTTCCCCTTGCATATTCGGTAGTTGAAGTAGAGAACAAAGAGACATGGAGTTGGTTTTTGCAGTTAGTGATAGAAGACCTTGGAGGAAAAGAAGTGTGTGGTGGGTGCACATGAATGTCTCACCAACAAAAGGTACATGTATTCCTTAAATTATTATATACATTTAACTCACTGTAAATGATGCTTTAAACCTTGATGTATTTATTCATGTGAACAGGGGTTGATGCCATCTGTGCAGGAACTTTTGCCTGGGGCAAACCAAAGATTCTGCATGAGGCACCTATACACAAATTTTAGAAAGAGGTTTCCTGGTCAAGTTTTGAGCAGTCTGATGTGGAAGGCTGCCACTAGCACATACCCCTAGGCATGGGAGAGAGAAATCTTGAATATAAAAGAAGTCAACGTAGAAGCTTATAAATACCTGATAGCCATTCCCCCTAGGTAAAAATTGTCAGTATGATGCCCCATTCAATCAGTTTTGCATGGTTGCTAATTTTGAACATTTGTATTCATAATTGGTACTGGTCAAGGTCTCGATTCACAACTCAAGCTGTATGTGATTCCCTTGACAACAATATTTCTGAAGCTTTCAACAATGTTATTGTGCTTGCGAGAGGAAAACCAATAATCACAATGCTGGAGGAGATAAGACTTTATCTAATGAAACGTTGGGCCACCAATAGAAGCAAGGTCGCATCTATGGATTTCATTATCTACCCAAAGATAAAGAACAGGCTTATGAAAGAATCAAACTTGTCTAGATATTGGATCCCAAGGTAAAATTGTTATTTATAATCATATCCAATTTCATTTATGTTGATGTGCATTGTTAATTTATTGGAATGTGCTTTGTTTTTGTCAGCTGGTCTGGACGAAAGTTGTTTGAGGTTAGACACACTGCAACAATGGCAAACAAGTTCACACTGGACCTTGAGAGTCAACACTGTAGCTACAGGAAGTGGATGATAAGTGGCATCCCATGTGTCATGCAATTGCAGCAATTAACTACTCCAATGAAGATCCACAAAATTTCATACCCTCTTGGTTGACAAGATCCAAATATGAAGAGACGTATGCCTCTATGATTTATCCTGTCAATGGGTAGTTGCTATGGGAAAGAACAAGCTATGATGATGTCTTGCCACCAACTATTCGAAAGTTGCCTGGGAGGCCAAAGAAAAAAAGAAAGTTGGAGGCGTGGGAGTTAACAAAGGATGCCACTCAAATGAGTGTTGGTGGCCATAGAAAGAAATGTACTATCTGCCGTCAAGTGGGACACAACAGAAAGAATTGCCCCTTATGTCCATACATCACACAACCAACATGTCCCTTAGCCTCACAGCAAACATGTCCCAAATCCCAAGAACCACCACAACCTACTTAGGAGTCCATTCCACATTCAACACCACCAATCTTGAGGAAGAAGTTAGATTTTAAAAGAAAAGTTTAGATATCAATTACAAACACTTTGCATGTATTTTGATGTGATAAAAAAACTCCAGAACTATGTAGTATGTTGATGCAGTTGTATTTTGATGAACTAATTTACTTATGTATATTCGCAACTGATGTGATAAACTTTTATTACTTACTTTGATTGTCATGTGATCAACTTTTATTATGTACTTCCTAGGTGCACTTTAATTATGTAGTCATGACAAACACTTGTCTTAGTATATTATGGCAGAGATGTTATATGTGTTGATATCAATTTGGAACCAAAAGTTGCAATTTTAAATTCAAAAGGGGACCACATTGGACATTTTAAAATGAAAGCGGATACTAAATTTAACATTTCACATGAACACCTTCACATTACATTAACCTTCACTTCAACCTACACTTCAACCTACACTTCAACCTAAACATTACATGAACATTAGCATTCACCTACACTTCAACCTAAACATTGAGTTTCACCTTCACATTGATATGAACATAAAGACTGACCTAGACCTCAACATAAACATTGACCCACCTACGAACATCAACCTAAATAGACCCACATTGTCACAATGTTCACCGCAATAACAACACACATAGCTCCAAGTAACAATTTTATCCTTTTCTACAACTTTTGGACTAAAATTTCCAGCTCATATATACTCCTCCTTTGCCTTACAATTTCACAATCTCTTTCGTCATTATTTTCTTCATTACACCACTTGAAAAAGTTATAGTACATCCCTCTTCACGATCCACCCTGTTATTCACCAAATAAGCCACCAAAATTGGTTCTAACTCAATAATTTATGAACAAATAAGATCCAAAATAAAATGACAAGGGTATTCAAAAAAACCTTGTAATGACGACATCCCCAAAATTGTCTGTCAGCATTCTGTGGAGTTCTCGCCACTTTGCTCACAGAATAATCACCAATTTGAAACGAGGGATTATCCCACCTCCCCTCCAACCACCATCATTTGAGGATTGCGAATTTCTTTCCCACCCTATTTTCGAACAAGAAGAACAACCTTGAGAAGAAACCATTTCTATCTACCTACAAACACTGTAATAAAAACAGGGAACAACTTGCACGAACCCTAATCACCCCTTTTATTAGACACAAAAACCTCAACTTAAAATATTTCCACCAACTCACTTCACTGTACAGTGCCACGTAATCATCCAACATAACAGCTCACTCAGGTTTGGCCACACTGGCAACTGCACCGTTATGTTTTTAACGGCGTCCACGAAAAGGACCGAATTGAACATTTTTAAACAAAATATGGGGCCTTACTGATGGACAAATTTATGATCACCAAAATATGATGTCACAAACTTGTTTAACAATCGGCAAGTATGACCGAATCGTTTCAAGTAATAAACTCGGTAAGACCAAGTATCGTTCTCCCAAAGGACTCACGGCCTAGTTTAGTTGTGTGGTTCGTTGATTAGCTAAGACTTAAGAACGAAATAATTGAAGTTTAATATGCAAAACAGAAAATAAACATGTATGCATGAGGTTTTGATCAATGGCAAAAGCAAAAGACAAGAACTTTCAATGAAATATATATATGAATATGTTGTTGGGGGTCAATTTCATCTTATCCACTCTCATGTATTTTAGGAATTCAACATTCAAATCATCATTGTTAATGCCACTCTCTAAAGTACCTTTCAAGAAGGCTTCTCCCTAATTACGAGTTCATACAATTCCTAGCATTCCTAATAATTAGTTCATCAAGTGCAGGAGCTTAACGACAACCAATATAATATTGGGAGAGATTCCCCGGATCTAGACTTCCCCATACGTTCCCGTATCGACAAAATCAATAATCATGCATTGAATGAGTTAAACAAAGCAAGCATTAAGCAAAGAGGAAAAACCCTAACTAATGATGAAAGAAAGCATAAATCTTAGATTAAGATGCAAGCACAAATTCCATATATGAGAACTTCAAAAGATTACATTGATTCCCCAACAAACATACAAGGTTTAGTTCACCATATTCATGGTGAACCTAGATGAACAATAATGAAAGAATGAAAGATAAAACCCTAGAAAGGTGAAGAGGTAGCCTGAGCATCCAAGATCCTCCTTCAAAGGGGTGGAAGAGAGAGTGTTTGCTTCGTTTCTGCCAAAGATACAAACCCTAAGACATCTAGGCCTTTAAATAGGACATAAAAATAATATAAAACGGGTCCAGGCCCAAACAGATCATAAAATCGCATAAAACTGGCCCAAAACTCGTCTGGTTGACTTTTTTCGTATTTTGGTTGACTGGTTGACTTTTCTGGTTGACTGGTTGACTTTTCTGGTTTCTGGTTGACTTTTCAGCACTCCAATCATTCGGTACTTCAATTCTTCTTTCAAATCATTCAATTAGCCGCTCAGCGGTGAGTGCGTGAGTAGTTTTCTCCCCTCAGCGGCCATTTTGCCCCTCAGCGGTCCTCCCGTGAGCTCCTGAGTGCCGCTCAGCGGTAAACTGCCGCTGAGCGGTAAACTGCCGCTGAGCGGTAACTTCGGCTTCTCCTTTTGCACTTTTTGATGTCTTTTCTGATTCCATATCTCTCCTTCTTCACTTCTTTCACCAAATTCATCTTAAAACCTGCACAAAAACACTGAAATCAAGCATAAACCTGTCCAGTTCTCTTATTTCTGAAAATATGAGTAAAAACATGATTTCAAGCTAGTTTCTAACCATAAAGGTTGCTTTTAGTATCAATTTTAAGCATGAAAATAACAGTTTTTCAACTGTTATCACTTACTGAACTTTTTCAAAATGTAGGATCATTTTGAACCAAACCCCCAAAAGTAGGGACCAAATGATATATTAAACTTTTTTTATTTTAAATTGAACGTGAGATGTTTCTTAAGTTGACGTTATGTGATTGTTTTACATCGATCTTGGCCTTATTTGACATTAATACATTTTAGATTATGTCGATATGCTTCTTGTTTGACGTTAATACATTTTAGACGGCGCACTACTTTAGTAATTGATGTGGATCAAATCAATTTATTTACGACAATGTCACCGGTCATTTTTAACGTTGAATATTGAGTGCTACGACGTTGAACGCATGACGTTATACGCTCTTTTTCCACTAGTGACTTAGGAACTTAGAGCTGTAGATTGGACAATTAGCACAATAGCTAGCAGAATAACAATAAGCTAAGCTCACTGCCAATACCAAGATCAATATAAAGGAGCAATGCAAAGCCATCACCATGAGGCAAGAACTGTTATAGGTAAGAGAATTGATGATGACTTGAATACAGAGAAAAAGGGTGAGGAATACAACCTTCTCTGCCAGGCGCGCCCAGAGGCCATTTAAGGGGTGCTTAGCGCCACTAGAGCTGCCTGCTACACGTTTTTTATGCGTTTTCCATGTGAATCAACATGTATTTCGTAACTCTTTATAGCTGGTCTTTCTAGCTGGTTTTCATTTAAATTATGGAGGGAATTTATATCATATTAGAGGTTCTCCCTCACCTATATATAGGAGAACCCAACCATTGTATTTTCTCACTTTTAGAGCTTAATGAAATGTTGTAGGATTGATTCCAACTTCTTTTACTCTTTAGTCACTTGAGAATTCCTAATCTCTTAGTCTCCTCTAGCTTCCTTCCTTAGTAGGAAGGCCTTTTGAGCTTGGAGGCATCATACACACACCATACTTTCCTTCAGCCTTTCATCAAACACCTTCATCTCAATGGATTCCATAGCACCTTCACTACATCAACCTTCATTCCACTGCGTTTCTGATCCTTAAAGAGGCTTCTTGATTGAAGCTTGAAGCTCTCTTCCATCACTTAGAGCAGTGAACCACCAATTAAGACGTGTTGCAAAAGTCTATAAAAATAGCACCTTCGATAGACTTTAAAGAAGATTTGGACAAAGATCTAAAGAGGGAAACAAGGGAGAATTAAACTTTGGTCTTAGCCCTCTTGGGGTGATTTTATAGAGAGACTCTGGCGAGTCTCTCACATAATCCTTATACCTCAAAGATACATCCTTAGAGGATTAGGAGATGCTTTCCTCTTTGCTTGTATTTCTTTTTATCTTATTGAGGAGCTAGATCTCCTTGTATTGGAGCATGATGTAGTAGAATCAAACTCCTTTGTATTTAGTGACACTTTCATTTATGCAGTTTTCATTTGATTTAAAGTGGTTAATTGATTTGTGCTTGATTTTGGGATGAACTGATCACTTATCCTATTTAACTAGTGTTGATGGATTGACAAGTGTACCAAATCGCACAAGTAATATAAAATGGTAAGACCAAGTATCGTATCCCAGAAGACTCTCGGCACTAAGCAGTTGTGTGATAACTCGATTAATTAAGACTTAAATAAAAAGAGATCAGTAGTTTCAAATGCAAAGACGAAAAATTAAATATGAATGCAATTAATCAATAGCAAAGAACACAACGATGAACGGAGGTTATTTATAAAATGAGATGTTTATGTTGTTAGGGGTTGATTTCACCAAGTTTACTCTCATGTATATAGGAATTCTTCTTTTTACATTAATGTTAACGTCACTCACTAAATTACTTAGAACCTGATCCCTCGCCGCAATAGGCCTACCTTAATTCCTAGTTCGTGCAATTCTTAGCGTTCCTAGAAAATTAAGTCTAAAGATTAAGAGCTTAAGACGACCAAGTACTCATACCCTCATCCCTAAGAAATATTACCCTTGGGAGAATTCAACAAGAACCTGAATTGTAAGGAACCTCCCAGCACTCATGCAATTCATAAATCGTGCTACTAAATGAGTTAAATAGAGCAAGCATTGAAACAGATGAATTCCCTAACAATTAATGAAAAAGCATATATGATTAAGAATCAATTCAAATACATGAGAGTTCACAAGGTTACATCATTCCCCAACAACAAATAGAGTTTAGTTCCCCATAGACATGGAGAAACTAGATGAATAATGAAAAAACATGAGATAGTGAAACACTAAAAGTAGAAGAGGAAGCTCCTACCTCCAGATCTGCCTTCAGAGAGTAGAAGAGTGTGTTCTTGTGTTGCTCCAGCCAGAGATACCAAAACTAGGACGTCTCCTTTAAATAGAACAGAAGTAGAATAGAAACAAAGCCCAAGCTTGAGTCGCTGGCGCTCAAGCGCCCCACTTAGGGCGCCCGGGCGGCGAGCGGTGGTCTTCCACACTCAAGTCTTGCAGAGGTCGCCCAAGCCTTCTACATCCGGCACTCAAGCGCCCCCAAAAAGGGCGCTCGGGCGGTGAACGGCACTTCCTGCGCTTAAGCATTCTAAACAATCTTCCTGTGTATTTCTGAGTGAAATAGGCTAGGGATACACAACTAGAATAAAGTCTTATTCATAATGCAGCTGAGTTGTACGCGGTCATTGACAGGTTTCATACTGGAAAATAGGCCAAATACTGATACCAATGAGGAGCATTGGTATCTTGAAGCTACTGAAGTTTTTATGATGTTACAAGCTGAAGAATTGAAGACTCTTGTTGCATTTACATTAAAAGCATTTTTGTAGAAATAATTGTATCGAAATACCTTTGATGATGTAAAAACACTTAGAAGTTTTCTTGTTTACAGAATGTTTGCACAGATAAACGATTATTTGGTATAATAATCGATTATCACCATCCTGTTTGAAAAAGAGTTGCTTGCACAGATAATTGATTATTGCTCAGAATAATCAATTATCACTGTCTGATTCAATATTGCCCAAGTCGCGCAAATAATCGATTATTCCTCAGGATAATCGATTATCACTTTTTGCAAACCCCATAACGGACACAAATAATCGATTATCACTAGCAATTGGGAGATTTTTTTTAGTTTCTAACCCCTGGGAAATATATGCACCTTTCTAAACCTCTTACATGTTTAACTAAGCCATTTGAGAATATAGAAAAAGTCTAAGGAAGTTCTCAAGTGTTAGTGTGCTCGAATCAAGTCTTGTGAATAGGAGAAGCTTGTGCTTAGTGTGTCTAAGGTCGAAGCGGTTCTCTTCAAGTTGATTGAGTTGAAGTTCTTCCGTTCGTTTGTCGAAAGAAGGTGTGTTTTGTTCCTTAAAATTTTCTTATCTTATTGTAATCTATATAACTATATTTTAGTGAAAAAGGTTAATCACTATTTATAGTGATTAACGATTGGACAAAATCTTTTTATTCAAACCAGGATAAAACATTTTGTGTAATTTTCTCTATCTTTGCACTTTTAATTTACCAACTGTTTGATAAAAGTCCTAAAAGAAAATCACACTTTTTAAAAGAACTAATTCACCCCTACCCTCTTGGCTTTTGACTGATACACGCTCTTTAAAAGCTTTTCGCTATGCGATACCATTTGTTCCAAAAATTTGTATTAGAGCTTGCATTGATAGTTTTTCAAAATTTTCGAAAATGACCGGTCATATCCAAGTTTATGTTGGGAGAGCCTCCATCAACAAACCACCTCTTTTTACTAATGATAACTATGCATTCTGGAAAGTCAAAATGAAAATTTTACAGGGTCTGTTGACATAGGCATTTGGGAAGCGGTTCAAAATGGTCCTTACATTCCAATGAGAACTATTGATGGGGTTGAACATGAAAAACAACATTTTTCATGGATTGGTGAGGAAACTATAAGAGCTCAATTAGATATTAAAGCTCATAACATTATATCTTCTACTGTGGTGCTTAATGAGTTCTATAGAATTTATGTGTGTAAGACAGTGCAGGAGATGTGAGAAGTACTCAAAGTCACTCATGAAGGTGCTGACGACGTGAATGTGCAAGGAAGAGTACACTTATCCCGGAGTATGAGATGTTCAGGATGCAACCTAGAGAAACAATAGCTGATGTTCAGAAGTGCTTCACTCACATCGTGAACCCTCTACCAGGGTTGGGACCTTTGATGTTGATGAACTTAACGTAAAAATTTTGAAGTCTTTGGACAGGTCTTGGCAACCAAAAGTTACAGCCATCTCAGAATCCCAAAATCTATCCCAAATGTTAATGGCAATTCTTTTTGGAAAGCTCCGTGAGCACGAGCTTGAGCTAAACAGATTGACTGCGGAAGAAGATCAAGGCAAAAAAAAGACCTTGGCCTTCAAATCCGAATCTCCAAAGGGAAGAGTTCAAAAAGAGATGATGATGATGATGATGATGATGATGATGATTCTGATGCTAAGGAGCATATGAGCCTCATGATAAAAAGGTTTGCTAAATTCATGAGAGCAAAGGGTAAGGACAAGTACAAAGGTGAAAAGAATGACACTCAAGGATCTTCATCAACCATCAAGTGCTATGAGTATGGAGAAAGAAGACATGTCAAGTTCGATTGTCCCAAAACCAAAAGAAGTAAAGAAAAGAAAGAAAAGAAATTCCCAAAGAAGAAGAAAGCTTACATAGCATGGGAAGGGAATGACTCTAGTTCTTCAAGCTTAAGCGACTGAGATGAGGAAGCAAATCTTTGCTTAATGGTTGATTTTGATGATGTTGGAAGTAAAGAACCTTCAAAGTCAAAGAAGTTGTAACACCCCAAATTTTGGGATGCCGCGGGTTTACAAAAACTTTTTAATACTTAAACTTTGATACCATTGCAGGATACAATTTAAATAAAAACTTCCATTTATTATAATTGAATTATGAAAACTTCATAAATCAAATGCAACTATAAAACGTTCATAGAATTCCATTACAAAACTATTAACATTGAAATTAAAATCCCATAGTTCTCCCATGTATCTCGCTGCTCAAATTCGCTTTAGCTATATCTATAACAACATTTACTCACATACAGGTATGATCATCGCAGGTGGAAACCACAACCACAACATGCAAGGGTGAACTAACAGAAACATGTCACATAACATACACAAGTATTCCACATCAACTTAGAATAAGATTTCGGAATATTACATATCATCATACTCCTATACACATCTTTACATGACAACACATCAAATCATTAACACTCGCACTATCAGAATTCCTAGTCACCAGCATATGTCCACAAAATGATTTCGTCAAAGTAACCAATTCACACTCAGACTTCCTCAATCATTCACCAACTCATATCCCAATTTATTTGAAATCATTCACTATATATTGTATCATCATCGGGTTGCTCACATACAACATAAGGTCGAGTGTCACCTCCCACCACTTTATTAAAGAGCTTCATCGAGCCGGTACACTTTACGATGTTGGTTAGAACAACCGGTATCTTCGAGTCGTGCAGCAGAATAAAAACTTATGAAAAGCGTGTTTGGTCAAAATTCTTATCGAACAGTTGATGAGCAGAAAATATAAAGAGTGTAGGGAGTAGAAAAATCACACAAAGGATTTTTATCGAATCAAAAGATTTTATGTCCAGTCGTTAATCACTATGAATAGTGATTAACCTTTTCAGTAAAAGTAGTTTTACAGATTACAATATAGTGAATGAAATAAGAATGATAAAACTTTCCTTCAACGAATGAACCAGAAGGAAACTTCCTTCGACAAACGAATCGGAAGCAAGTAGCGAACACTTTCCTTCGACAGACGAACCGGAATAGTACAACAAATATCTTCCTTCGACCAACGAACCGGAAGAAAACAACTCTGCCAACTTGAAGAGAACCACTCCAACCTTTGACACACAAAGTGCGAGCTTCTCCTATTCACAAGACTTGACAAGAGCAATGAACTAACACTTGAGAACTTCCTCAGATCACACTGTATTCTCAAATGACATAGTTCCATTTTCTAAAGTGTTTCGCAAAGGTATATGTAGCCTACTGGTCCGAAACTGAAAAAATGCATTACAACTGCCAGTGATAATCGATTGTTGTAAGTGAAAATCGATTATATGCGAGACTTGAAATAGTTAGGATATTTAACTCTTTGACGTTCAGCTCCAATTCTTCACCTTCTACCGCTCGGTTTAATTCGACACATCCTCAAGTCGTTTGGTTCAAACCCTTATCACCTTCTACTGTTCGGCTCGATTCCTCACAACTTTAAAGCGTTCGGTGCTAACTGCTCGTTCTCGATCATGCTCTTCACCGCTCGGCTCAATACTTGTAAACTTTCTAACTCTTAACATTTTCTTCTACAGTGACATTTGGACACAATATCGTTAGGCCTATGTTTGACACCATTCAGTCTTCAACTGCTATGCGCCATTAAGCCTTTTAGCAGTGTTCAACCTCAATTGTGTTCAACACCGTTCGGTCCTCAACTTGTGTTCGGCCAGTGTTAGTGACCGTTCGATATTCAACTGAGTTTCGCCAATGTTCAACTCTGTTCGGTCCTGATTTGTGTTCGGCAAGTGTTCATCCTGTGTGTATCCGTTCGGTCTGCATATGCATTTGGTCGTTGACTGATAGTGACCGTTTGGTCTTAGTCATGCTTCTGCTCGGTTGTCAGGTTCAATTCTTTCTATCAACACTTCACTTTCCAACCGCTCGGTCTCGTTCATGCCTTCTACCATTCAGTCTTGGTCATGACTTCTACCATTTGGTCTTAATTTCCCAGTCCTGGTGTCTTCTCTTATATATAAATGCTTTTAAACTCATACAACAGAAGTCTTCTTATTCTTTGCTTTGTAACATCATCAAAATCATTATCTTCAAGATAATAATTCTCCTTATTGGTAACAATCTCCCCCTTTTTGATGATGATCAAAAATTCCCTATTTAAAAGCATTGTTGAATATCTGCAAAAACTTTAAACTTACAAACAGGTTAGAAGTAACTGCACTAGAAGTATTTCTCCCCCTTTTTTATCATAGGCAAAAAAGTAACTATACTCCCCCTCAAATGTTCTCCCCCTAAACAAATCAAATTATGCAAGAAATGATACCAAGAGAAATTTAATGTACCAAATGAACCGTCTGATTTAATTAAAAGAAGGAAAACTCAATTACTGTGTACTTCTCAAACTCGTTCGGTAACTGACGTACTTCTCCCTATGTACCATATAAATCGTCTGGTCCGTATACAACTATAACTGAACAGTGAAGCATGCGTCGTTCGGTAAATACACCAAGCAACTGACTTAATTAATAGAACGAGCTAGAATAATCGATTATATCCTCTTAATAATCGATTAAATACGCTAGACTTACGAAAAACTCAACTGTTATGAATTTTGCTTCTAAGACATAACTATTATTCCCAATGCTCTTCTAAAGTCATAAAATAAAGACACCTCTCAAATGGATATCAGGTATCACAAGATCATGACATAAGATGTCAAAAAAAAAATTTATCCCCATAAATGTCATATTCCCCTGTTCAAACCGTTCGACATGCCTCTATTACCGCTCGGTATCTCTTGTTGATGTCGTTCGGTTACTATTCCAGACCCCATCTATCCTATCCTATATCTTAACAAAATTAGTTTTGATTACAAGCCAGGATAATTGATTATATCGTGATGATAATCGATTAAATACGTTGGAAGTACGAAAAACTTGAAAAAGTCATAAATCTTAATTCCAAGACAGATTTATAACTCCTAACTCTATTCTAAGATCATAGAACCTATCTTTGGGTAATGTTTTTGTGAAAATATTTGCCAATTGATACAAAGTATCATTATATTCTATTGTGCAATTTCCTTCTTCTGGTCAAAGTCCAGACTTTACAAAAGAAAACTCAACGCTCCTCTACACAGTACCATAAATGTCTATGATGGGGGAGTTAACATTCTTCTTAGGACTACAAATAAAACAAATGGGTGGAGGATCCTTTATCTCCCAAACCAAATATTGTAGGGAAGCTCTTAGAAAATTTGGAATGGACACTTCCAAAGAAGCTAACACTCCCATGGCAAATTCTTGTTATTTAGACAAAGATGAATCTGGGGTAGAAGTAAATCAAACCATGTTTAGAGGTATGATAGGTTCATTACTATATCTTACAGCTAGTAAACCGGATATTATGTAGAGTGTATGTGTTTGTGCTAGGTACCAAGTTAATCCTAAGGAATCACACCTAATAGTTGTTAAAAGAATTCTAAAGCATCTTAAAGGAAGTACCTCTTTTGGATTATGGTATCCTTCTTAGGAAACCCCTAGTTTAATAGGATATTCTCATGTTGATTATGGGGACTGTAAAATTGATAGGAAAAGTACTAGTGTAACATGTCATTTTCTAAGCTACTCTTTGGTGGCTTGGCACTCAAAGAAACAAGTGTGTGTAGCCTTGTCTACCACAGAAGCAGAATACATTGTTGCTGGTAACTGTTGTGCCAAAACTCTATGGATGAAACAACAACTTGAAGACTTTGATATCTTCCTTGATCACATTCCTCTAAAATGTGATAACACTAGTGCAATTAACCTGTCTAAGAACCCCATAATGCATTCCAGAACCAAACACATTGAAATTAGACGTCATTTCTTAAGAGACCACATCCAAAAGGGTGATTATACAATAGAATATATTGACACATTGCATTAATTAGCTGATATTTTAACTAAGGCATTACCCAATGATAGATTTTATGATCTTAGACGAGATTTGGGAGTGTTAGATATGTCTTAGGATTAAAATTAATGTCAATTTTGAGTTTTTCGTAAATCAACGCGAATAATCGATTATCTGAAGGCAATAATCGATTATATTTGGTCTTTAGAAAAAGCTTTTGGTTCGCAAATAATCGATTATTGCAGGGCATAAACGATTATCATTGCATGTTCTTCAAAATTTGGGTTCACATGAACAAATAATCGAATATCTTCATTCATAATCGATTATCAGCGGATATCAGTAAACTACTTTTGACCAAATAATCGATCGATTATCAATCGACGCAGGTTCAAAAATATAGTCGTTACAACGTTCAAAAACGACTATAAACCACCATGAACGGCTAGTTTTTCAATTTTCTCTATAAATTCATATCTATAATCGATTAAAAACCTCTCATTGCACCCAAACTCTGTCTGAATCAAGATTAAACAAGTTTTTCCTCTCCTTTTTCATACTTTCTTTTCATACCCTCTTTGATCTTCATGGTTGATGCAAGGCGCAAGATGCCCACACGAAGACATACTGGTGGTGTATCCTCTTCTCGTCTTCGAGCTCCTCGACCTGCAACTCTTGAAGGATGGATCTCGGATCTAAAGAAACAAGCTGAGTATGCTCAGTTTTGGCAGGAGCGACACATCATGGGTGTCAAGTATGTCCGGTTAGAATACTATACATTCTATGGGTTTCAATTTCCAAATCTATTTGCAGTCCAAGGTCTAACACATTTGGTTGAGTAAAAGGGATGTGTTTATCCTGACCTCATTCGGGTATTCCACCTGTTATCGTGATGGAATTGTGACTACTAAAGTCAAAGGGGTTCGCACAATTATTGATGATGACATCTGGACAAATGTTGCCATGCTCACAATATGGCATGATGCAATGAAAGTTCATCTCAGCGTTCCAAATTCCAATCGCCTTCTTGAGTTCCAGTCTTTTATGTGCAATCCTCAACAACAATCCAACCAATGACGATTAATGGTGGGTGTGCAGGAGAGGATGATCTATTACCTGATTGTTTGGATCCTATGTCCATGTGCCACAAATCATGCTCAATGCTCTTAGTAAGATCTTTTCCTTCTCCATGGTATCTTGAACCATGTTCACATTGATATGCCTACCCTCATTAATGATACCATGCTTAAAGCCTAAAAATTCGCAGCCTATCATCTTCCATATGCTCTCCTTATTTCTCGCATCCTTGAATTTAAAGGAGTCAACGTTGAAGGTGAGCACACTAAAGCCATTTAGTCCATAGGTACTGGAATTGGAGAAACTAACTTTTGCCAAATGTCTTTCTTCATAAGGATGAAGAAAATCAAAAAGATGAAGATGATGATGAAGATGCTCATATGGTAGAAGCTGTACGAGAAGCTGTATGATGATGATGATGATGAAGACACTTCTGATCAACATTTATTGATGGAGACTAATCCCAGCTGGAAACATGCAGGCAGAAGCTCCAAACTAGAAGAAATCAGCAGTGGAAGAAGGTGCAGCGGAATGATGAAAATAGTGAAGTGTTTGAAGTGTTTTAATGAACGAGAGGTGTATGGGTGACGCCTCACAGCTTAGAATGCCTTCCTACAGAGGAAGGAAGCTTGAGGAAGGGAGAAGAAGTAGACAATCAGAGGTGACTTAAGAGCACAAAAGCTGGAAAGCAAATTCTGTAGCATATCATTAAGCTCAAAAGTGAAAATATACAATGGAGAGGCCATCTTATTTATAGGTGAAGAGGGGCCTCAAATCTGATTCAAATTCCCTCCAAAATTCAAATGAAAGTCGAGCTTGGAGGCCAAGTTGGCTGGATCACGGAAGGCATGCTGGATCACATGGAAAATGCATAAAGAATGTGTAGAATGCAGCTCCGCTGGCGCTGAGCGCTACCAGTGCTGCCAACTTGAAAAAGCTTCCAAAATTCAGGTTGGCTGGTCCATGGTTCCTGGCTTTATTGTATCCTAAAAAAAACAACCATATAGTATTAAAAGAGGAATTCTTCTAAGACATAGAGAAAGAAAATCAAGAAAGAGCCTTTAAAAGTTCTTCTTCAACTTCCTTTTCCTAGCCTTAACATGAGTTAGTACTCCTTTGGATGACTTGCCTAATTAGGTTTCCATCATACCCTCCCTCTTGAAGAATGATTTGTCCTCAAATTGGAAAGGTAAAAAAGCACAACTTTGGTTTAATACTTCCCTCCTGGACCAAAGATATATCTACAGCAAATAGCAAAGATGAATATTAAAAAGATGTATCCAAAGAAAAGAATACAGAATGAAGGCCTTTTATTTTTGAAAAAGATTTTCTTAGAAGTATCCTTGGCCTTTATTTTATTTTTTCTTTCACTTTGTTTTGAACATTCCCCTTCATTATATAATGAAACAAAGTGATGTTTTTTAGAAGAAGTTTCAAGGTATTTACCTTTGGATGAAGAATTTAAAAGCATGCATACCTTCTTATCCTTTCTCTTTTCTCCTTTATAAGGTTGTTTATCCAACTTTTCTTCTTCTTTTCTTTCTTTTTCAATTTTCATTTTTATTTTTATTTCATCCTCTTTCACTTGTTGAGGTGTAAGAGGAATCAAAGTTATTTTACTTCCTTTGTGGAGAAAAGTTATCTTATTGGTGAAGCCATCATGAGTGGAGTTATGATCATATTGCCATGGCCTACCTAGTAGAACATGCCCAACATCCATTGGCATAACATCACATAAAATTGTATCTTCATACTTTCCAATGGAGATAGGTATGTTTACTTGTGTTTTGATTACTATTTCTTCATCCTCTTTTATCCACTGAAGCTTGTAAGGCTTGGGATGAGGAATAGTAGTTAAGGCCAACTTTTCCACCATTCTAGAACTACAACAATTACAAGAGGACCCACTATCCAAAATTAATGAACAAGTATTTTCAAAAACTTTGCATCTTGTGTGGAATAGATTCTCCCTTTGTGATTGTTCTAGTGCTATATGTTGACTTTCAAGAAGTCTTCTCACCAATAACAACTCTCCTTCACAAGGTAAGGCTTCTTCCTCAGATATGGAAGTATTTGAATCACTAGAAGAATGTTCATCTTCATTTTGATGTTCTAGGATATAAGTAGACCTTTTATTAGGACACTCAGAAGCATAATGTCCTTTGTAACCCCATCTAAAACACTTGGTCTCTTTTACCCTATCATTTTTAGAAGATTCTTTAGAGGGATATTTTTCCTTTTCTTTTTCCCTAGGTCCCTCTTCTTTTGATTTGGAGGTTTTACCCTCCCTCTTGGAATCTTTCCTAGAGTAAGAAGAATCAGAGTAGTCTCTTTTAGAGGAAGTTTTCCTCTTCAATTGTTGCTCTACTCTAACACAAAGTTGGACAAACTCATTGAGATCATTATAAGGTAAAAGTTCTACCTTATCTCTTATGTCATAGTTGAGTCCACTTTGGAACCTAGCAATTGTTATCCTTGGCTCTTCTCTTATACCAGCTCTCAACATGAGTAATTCCATTTTTTACCTATATTCCTCAACACTCATGTTTTTCTTTTGGAGTTTATGGAGCTTGTCCATTAACTCTCTATCATAATATGCTGGTACATTCCTTCTTCTAAAGGCAAACCTCAACTCATTCAAATACCTAATAGAAGGTAGGTGTCTCAATCTCAGGTCTTTTACCAAGGTAGTCTAGCAATATAAGGCATAGCCTTGAAAGCTCAAAGAGGGCATTGTACTCTTCTCTCATCATCTATTTGGTGACACTCAAACAACTGCTCAACTTTCATCTCCCATTCCAAATACTCTTCAATATCATCTTTACCATGGAAGGGAGGAAGATATATTCTAGTTTCCCCTGGGTAATGTTCTCTTTCTCTATGATTTCTCCTAGGAGGTATTTGATAGTGGTCATCATTGTGATGACTACTATATTGCTCATGCTCACTAGGTAGAGAGGATATATCTTCATGGTATTCTCTTTTTCTATGTGTAGATCCTTCTTTCCTTTTATCCTTGTCTTGATAGATCAAAAGTTGACCAATCATATCCTTGAGTTCACTAATAATCTCTTTGTCCCTTTGTTGGAACTTTTGCTCAAATTCCTCTCTTAGTTGTAAACTCTCACTTTTAGGTCTCACACTCCCTTGGACACTAGATTGACTCATTCTTGTCAAGTATGTAGAAATGATTTTCACAAGGTTTTCAAAAACTTGCACAAGTAATGAGTGAAAAGATTTTCACAAACTTTCTTTGTTTTTGGTGAAAATTTTCTAAAGAGATTCTAGAGGTAAAAAATGTTTCCAAGTAGCTCCCAGAAGAAGAGGTGAGTCACAATTAGACAAGCTTAGAAACCAAGTTCTTCCTTCGCCAGAGTTTCCTTAGAGTTATCTTTTACCTTAGTTTCTAAGTAGAAATTCTTCAAAATATTTTCAAATGGTAATGAAATGCTCCTAAAAACCAAAAGAAGGTTTAGCTATATGTTATGCAATCCTATATACCACGGAGACTTAAAACAAAAAGATCACACAAGCAATTTAAAGAAAGCAATAAAGATGCAAAATGAAAATGCTAGACGGCCCTAAGTGAAAGTGCAAGTGATACTTCGAACCCCTTGACACACTTCTACACTAAGAAAACGAAATTGCACTTTACAATGTTTAAATGTCATCTTGGAATTGCTTCAAGAGCATTTTCCCAAGTCACTTAGTCAAAGAAAGGAAAATCAACTTTAAACAGGGAAGGTTTCGTGATATGTGGTGTAAACAAACTTAAAATAAGGCCTAAAACTAATGTAAGCTTCACTCTCTTGCTACTGCAAATTGCTACTCCAAAACAGGTTGCACTTCAAGCTTTTCTGCTGTATTTTTAGTTGCTGGAACAGCAGAGTTGCAGCTGCTCAAAAGCTCCCTTTTTGTTCCTACTTCAGCCCCCTTTTCACTTCCTAAAATGCTACCTCAGTAGGTGAAAGTTTCTCCTTCTGGATGCCTCACAATAGCTACCACAACACCTCAAGATTCCACTCAAAAGACACCAAACAGAATTAGCAAATTGCACCAGAATTTCAAACTAGATTTTTGAACGTTTGACAATTTGGAAGCCAAGAATGAGGAAATCAAATGGGGACAGGGATGGAATAACAACAAGCACTCAAAAGGAACCTAATAATGGCACTGGAACAGATTAAGAAAGCAATAAAAAAGAAAATATCAGATCAGAAACTCAGTCAGACCAAACTGTTTGATATTTTACAAAAGTGTTTGATAAAATGCCCCAATGAAATTCAGATTTTGAGTTTTAGGGCTTATAAACTAGATTACACGGTTCTTTAAGCTTTTTAACACTTGATATTACTTCTTTTGATCATTCATTTTCATTTTCAAACATTGAACCAGCTTTTTCCACAATCTAGAAATGAATTTCCACAAAAATACCAAAATAGTGGCTGGAAGTGTATTCTGCACTAAAAAAAGTGGACTGAAATGGTGGTTTTAAACCCAAAATTGATTGTAAGTGATTCAGTAGTTCAATTGATGATTCAAACAACTTTGTATCATCATTTTAAAGATGTTTAAACATTGAAACAGCTGGAAAACTGTTAGGTTTCTGGGTATGAAACCTAACTGTCTCACAGCACACACTCACACAATAGCATCCAAATGGTAAGAAAAGAATGAAAATATGTATTCACATCAACCAATGTCATGTACAACCAGTAACTGGGAGCATAATCCCCCTCCACAGGATCAAGGTTCCTGTCTATACAATTGATATAAAAAACTCTCCCTTCTACCAGACCCCCCTTGCCTTCTTATAAAGGCAACCCACTTCTAACTACCCAACAACAATTAATTCCTAAACTGAACAATTAATTCTTCAACTGTTTTCTCTCTCCTGCACACCTATTACCCATTATAACCTATCATATTATATCCTATCATTACACCCTGTTGCAAAACAACCTTGTCCTCAAGGTTGGTACAGTAGTGCTTGTTCCCATGGCTAATCATCATAGGAAGGGAACCCACTGGCTGCTGCCTCCAATTCAGGTCTGGAGGTTTGGGTGGTGGTCTATATGAAAAAATTGTTGACTCCTTTAAGAGTTGTTTTTTTTCCAGAATTCCCATGGACCCTATGATTGTTCTATATTGCCTTCTGACCTGGTGACCACTTACATGGGCCTGGATTTTAACTCTTTTCTGATGAATGATCAAGAATTCTTTTCTCTTCTTCCACCCCCAAAACCTTTTTTGTATTTTTATAGCAGCAGTACTGGCGAAGCCCTCTCCTTGCCCAAATTTGTTCATCCTAGAAGCTAAAAAGGAAAGAACTTGTTGATCTGACCATCCAATTCCTTCATCATCATCATGTTGAGCTAAATGTTTCCTCTGAATGTTAAATTGCAGCCCTGCAAAGAAATATCTCTGCCATTGGTCTTCTAGTGTTTTGTATGTTTGTGACAACCATATTTTTTCCCCACTCAAGACAGCTGCATCTTCTACTTTATTTCCAGCCATCATAGTCACCCTGTTCCCACCATATTCTGCTTTCTTTCCTCTGTCTTCACCCTTCTTCACTGTTTTATCATACACATCACAACCTACCCCACTATCTCTCCTAGAAACGGCAGCTTCTGCCACTTCCTGGGCAGCAACACAAACAATGCCTCCATCACATTTTTTGTCTTCTGCACTGATATCTCTTTCTCTTTCCTTCCCAGAAACAGCAGCTTTTGCCACTTCCTAGGCAGCAACACCAACAACTTTTGCTACTTTCCCAATAGCAGTAAAAACAACAGCTTTTGCAACTTTTCCAGCAGCAGTCACACCAATGTTTCCATCACAGTTTTCATCATTGCCTTCCTCTCCACATATATTTTCTTCTCTCCTATTATGTCCTCTAATTCTTGCAAAACCATCAACATTCAAAACTGCAGCTTCCGTTTCTCTTTTCTTCTCAAAAACAGAACCTCTAACTCTTCCTCCGAACCCCCTTATCAATGCCTCTTTCAGCCCTTTCCAAGAATGGTTCTTGGTTTTATTTTCCCAGGCCCTGAACCAATAGATTGCACCTCCCTCCATGCTAGCATAGGCCAATCTTAATTTTTCCCCCGCTGCCACGTTTTGGATCTCAAAAACTTTCTCTGCTCTGGATATCCATCCCTCTGGATCAATCCCCTCAAAAGTAGGCAATTCTATCTGCTTCCTCCACTTCTGCTGCCCTTTGCCCTTGTCTTCCTCCAACTCTTCCTCTGAACCATCTTTCTTTCCTTTCATGGCAGATTCATCACTTCTTGTTGTGCCCTTTATCTGAATCTTGATATTCTACATCATTTCTTTTATTTCTTGGATATTTCTTCTCCATTCTGCTAGCACTATTTTCTGTCCGCTGGCCCACCTTTCCACATTATCGATTCTTCCTTCCATCACGTTCTCCTCTCCAAAGGATCCGGCAGCTTCTTGATCCGGCAGGTCGGACCAAATTGTTAGGTTTCTGGGTATGAAACCTAACTGTCTCACAACACACACTCACACAATAGCATCCAAATGGTAAGAAAAGAATGAAAATATGTATTCACATCAACCAATGTCATGTACAACCAGTAACTGGGAGCATAATCCCCCTCCACAGGATCAAGGTTCCTGTCTATACAATTGATATAAAAAACTCTCCCTTCTACCAGACCCCCCTTGCCTTCTTATAAAGGCAACCCACTTCTAACTACCCAACAACAATTAATTCCTAAACTGAACAATTAATTCTTCAACTGTTTTCTCTCTCCTGCACACCTATTACCCATTATAACCTATCATATTATATCCTATCAAAAACATATTGCAATGTGAATTCACTGGTTCAGTTCCATTTCAATTCAAAAGATGTTGATTCAAAATGTAAATCTGCATATATACTAATTTTTTACCAAATGAACAGTATGAGCAACTTTCAATCATCAATTTAGACTTGCTCAAGCTTTCCAAAAGCATAGAAACAGCAAATTCCGAAAGTCGCCCATGCTATATCAATTTATGCAGTAAAATACATCAATTAAACCAACCAAGATTTAAACCAGAATTGAATTCTGCAGCAAAATTATACTGAAAAATAAAATAAGATTTGCTTCCTTAGTGCTTCAGCTTGTATCACCAAGGCTAGATCAATTCTTCATTGCCTTTATTGGTAGATATACAGCTTATCCAACACTTGCACTCAAGCAAAAATGAAATAGACCAGTAGAGAAGAATACCAAAACAGAAACAAGACTAAAACTGCATCACAAAGTGCACATGACTAAGACAATACATAAATTGAAAAATTAAAGCTGGAAATGACTCAACCACACAAAATTCACCGATTAAAATGAAGGATATACATGATAACAGAATGGAAGCACACAAAACAATGATTAAACACACAAAATTAAGAAGAACAGAACCAAAACAAAATGAAAACAGTGCTGGAACAAAAACTGGACAGAATGCAAAACAAAAACAGAGTTGGAATAAGAAATGGATGAAATAGCTTAGCTCTTGGTGCGTGGACGACCTAAGATCATGATACCACTTGATGGAGACTAATCCCAGCTGGAAACATGCAGGCAGAAGCTCCAGACCAGAAGAAATCAACAGTGGAAGAAGGTGTAGTGGAATGATGAAAACAATGAAGTGTTTGAAGTGTTTTAATGGAGGAGAGGTGTATGGGTGAAGCCTCACAGCTCAGAGGGCCTTCCTACAGAGGAAGGAAGCTTGAGGAAGGGAGAAGAAGTAGACAATCAGAGGTGACTTATTCTTCACTTTTATTCTTCAAGTTCAGTTCCTATTCAGCAGGCAATTCTTCACTTTTATTCTTCAAGTTCAGTTCCTATTCATAAACACTAGTTAAGAGGTCCTTATGAAAGACTCTCTAATGCGAAAGTCAGCTCGATTAAGATAACAAGGTAATAAATGTGTAATGTGTAACCTACTTTCTTTTCTTGAAACTCTATTTATAGACTTTGTGATGTGTTTTTTATTAGAATCGACCTAAATTATGTCTCAAACATGACTAATCGTGATTAAACATTTAAACAAGATAGTTTTGGAGCTAATCGGTCTCAGTTTGACCGTTCGATTTTTATAATACTTCAATTCTTCAGTCTGATTGAAAGATGATTCACTTAACAAAGGATTGAATGTCTGATTGATAGTTGACCACATGAGACATACTTTACACTCCAAGTCAAAATATGATCAATTTACAGTGGATATCATGAAACTTTTTTTTCTTTTACTTTTGAATTACTTAATAACAAAGTAACAGGCTAAAAAATATTGTGCAATAGCAATTAGTTAAATCAAAAGAAAAGTATATTACAAAAGGTAGACTGAATGCTAAATATACACAAGATTAACGTATTTTTTTCAATTTTCGAGCCAGCAATTGGCTTGACCGTTATAGTTTGTGGTATCAATTGTTGGTTTGGTAGAGCGCTCATCCTACCAAGCTATGATGTCTCTAAACACACATGCAATGTTTTCATCACTCTCTCCAGTTGCTACGCCATGACACATTCCCATGTACATTTTAATGGTCTTGTCTTTGCTACTAGCTTTCTCATATAATGCCCTGCTTATTTCTGGGTCTATAACTTTATCTTTCCCTCCTTATAACACTAAAAATGGAATTGTGACCTGCTAAAACCTTAAACAATGAGTCCGAAAAAACAGATTATTTTCTTCTTAGCGAAAAACACTAAGTACAAATTTTACTTATCACCTCATGTAGAGTATCTTCAAGACTCATGCTAGTTCTTATCATTTCCATTGCTGTTTTCAGTATGGGCTTGTCTTGATATATCAACTTGTTATTTCTTATCTGCAATCGTTATCAGCAATTAACTATTTCACTTTTAAGTTGAAAATTCCTTTGATAGAAAAAAGGACATTAAGGTATTTCATCAAACACTAAACAAAACCTCACCGCTTCTCTTTTGGCACGATCCTTAAAGGCAGTGGAAATGATATTCTTAGTGGGAACTATTTTCCACTTTGGTATGATATCTTCAAATTTCGTCAATACAACAACAATAGGAAATGGCTTTACTAGTTTGTCTGATATCTGATACATTTGAAAAATTTGTGGTAAGCTTCTGTCACATTTTGGTGGTGAAAAAATTGAGAGAAAAATAAGTTTTTGCTCATACCTTGCACATAGGTGCAACAAGAATAGTACCATCCCAAAATGAAGGATCCCTTTTATGAAGCAGTAAGCACACTGAGCCTCCCATTGAATCCCCATATAAGAACCTAGGTTTTCCTTTGTATTCACTAGTGGAAAAATGACATTTTATAACGTACAAAAATGACTTTTTATAACGTAGTTACTGGGGACATAGTTCTAGGCGATATAGTAAGTCTGCACATTTTATAACGTAGCAGAAATTTACGTTATAATATGTGAACATATTACATCGTAGTTTCTGAAGTCCGTCATAATATGCGCAGGGAGGTATAATGACGTAAAAGTTTTTGTACGTTATAATATATGATCTATTATGTATATATTTTTTACGTTATAATATGTTTTTTTTTTGAAAAAAAAAATTGATTGATTATTACATTTGACATCCAAGAAAATTATAATAATATTCCTGTACATCTCATTCAATCAATTTATAATCAATATAGCTTCAAATAAACAAATTTAATGATACTAACAAAATAGAATTCATTTCAAACATTAAATCATCTAATAATTTAATACCATTTATACATAAAACTATATATTAAATCTAAATATTACATTAATGTATATTCTAGCCAAATTTCTACTAACACTTAAAATAAAAGAAGCCCATTTCGTCTTCCATGTCTGCAGCTCCCATGGGAGATGAATCATTAAAAATCTACAGATAAAATAATAGAATTAAAATTGTAATGAAACACATTATGAAAATATATTTAAACCAGCAACTTATACAACATCTTGTAATATGAAGAGTCTCTTACTTGAAATTTGAAATTTGAAATAGGAACACAACAAAAAAAGGTCACAACCAGCCACCTGCAAAACAAATGTAATATAAAATAAAATTAATTGATATAAATAGTATTAATTGATATAAAAAAAGGAAACAACCAGCCACTGCACGATAGAATTTCATAATTAATTAGCTTCTCAAATATCATAAAAACAGAAAAGGAACCAATATATCATAAAAACTAATTAAAACTAATTAAACCATATATCATAAAAACAGATTATTCAACCATATATCATAAAAACTAATTAAAACAAAAGTGTAACAATATCTTTGCAAATGGAGATAAAAAATAGAATCCAAGTAACAGAAAAGGAAAAAAATGTATATAGGAGGAAAAACCCATTGAAGGTAAAATTCATCATAGCTATTTTCAAAATAACCATTCTATACATACCCTCAACGTCAAGGCCAGAGGAGAATAAGTAGAATCAAACTGCTGTTGAATAGCAACTGTGTGCTTCACAAGTCCATTTTGAAAAGCCTTGCAAAAGTACTTAATCATGTGAATAACCCATATAGCAGTCTCTGATGACCTCATTACATCAGATCACGACTAGATTTGGCACTCCAGATTTTTTTATCATACCTCACACCATCTACCTAAGAAAAGATCCAAACAAGCAGTCCACTTAAGGACAAGGTAGAAAATTATCCAATGTACACGTGAAACAAGGGGCACCAAAAGGTAGTGCAAGACAATAGATCATAAAGCATGCAAAATAATGTATTTTACTACAGTGCAGAGGATTTGCCAGCCAATACGGTGAAAAAAAAGTTCAGGATAATATAAAGTTACAAACAAGCATGTTTCCCCTGGAAGTTTGAAAACAGAAGTTCTGTACAAATTGACAACATTTCAACATGTTAAAACACTTTAGCCATCATCCATAATTTTGGTTCAAACACCACATATTTTCTATGTTACACACCTTGACAGGGCAATAGAAAAACAAGTAAACATTCTGAGCGGCCAAAACCATACTTAGTTACCTAGAATAATCTCAAGGGCTCTGTAATGCCTTGTAGAAACAATGGAGCTATGATTCTGATTATCATATGCAGTACTACCAAAATCAATCAGCTTAATAGCACTAGACTTGGGCAAGCACCTGAACTGCGTTTCATCTGAGGAAACTCTCTGTACCAATCCAATTATTTTCCTTAAATATATTATAACTGAGTCTACAAACATTATTAAGTTTCCATCCAAAAATGTCAAATACCTTATAGCTAGGTAGCTTTACATATTCAGAAGAAACCAGAAGAATATTTTCTGGCTTCAGATCAGTGTGGATTAGGCGTAGTTCATGCATATCTGAATATGATAAAGAATAAGAAAAAGTTAAAGTAAGCAAACACAACTAAGATACACTGTATCCCTGGAAAAAGAAAGCAGGCCAAGGGAAGCCATGGTTTGATCAGTAAGCAAGAGACTTAGGAATGAAACAAGAGAAATAAACTGAAGGCCAAGAATAATCCAAAGACTCAAAATTGGCACCAAAATTCACTACAAGAAAAATCGCATTTATATACGGCCGAAATCCGTATATAACATCAAAAATCCGTATAAAAAGTGGTGTTATATACGGATTATATACGGTCAAAAATCCGTATATAAAAAGGGCGTAGATAAGATTACATACGGATAATCCGTATGTAACTTATATACGGAATATCCGTATATAAATTATATACGGATTATCCGTATGTAAATTATATACGGAATATCCGTATATAACTTATATACGGAATATCCGTATATAACTTATATACGGATTATCCGTATATAACTTATATACGGAATATCCGTATATAACTTATATACGGAATATCCGTATATAAATTATATACGGAATATCTGTATATAATTTATATACGGATATTCCGTATATAATTTATATACGGATATTCCGTATATAAATTACATACAGCATTGACTTGAATAGCAGACCTGGTCATCCAACATCCAAAAAGAGACAATTTACAAGACCTGCCCATACCACACAGACAATTCACAAGACCTGGATATTATATCCATTCACAAATTTGATAAATAAATTAAGTCTTTAAAACCTACAAACATGCATTTCACATTAATCATAACAAGAAAGTTTACATAATTGTTAATCATAATAAGTTCAAATAACATGAAAAAAGTCATTGAGGGAATAAGTGTGAGTCATACACATGTCCTACTTCTAAAAACATAACTAGTAATCTCCATAAACAGTATCATCTTGTGGTTGATCTGTTGGTTGCTGTGGTTGTTGTGGTTGTTGTGGTTGTTGTGGTTGAACATTAGCTTGTGGCTGATTCTGGGATTGAAGAAATTGTTGTGCAATTGCGGCTGCAGGAGGTGGAAGATACTGCATCATGACACCAATAAAGCCTTGCAATTGAGAGTTCATCTGTCGAAGTTGGTCATCATGGGTTGATACTCGTGTGTGGAGGTTAAGAATGTCCTCTGCAATCGGTTGCTGAGAAGAAGATGCCTGTGTCTGTTGTATGTAACTATCGACACAGTCATCTTGAGCACTGACATTTCCAATGCCGTATACGCGTCCCTTGTACCTTCCACCAGCAACATCCAACCAACATTGGTTCCTCAATCTTTCCTCATCTGCAGGGTCTAGGGGAGCACATGTTGAAGCCCCAACGGATGCTGTCTCAGATCTTATTTGAGAAAATCTGGCTTCAAACTCTTCCTGTTAAATGAATACATGATTATCGTTAAATAGATAGACCTAAGAATTATATAACCTAATAAAGAATAAGTTAGTAGAAACTAACATGTGTCCGCCTAGACCTTTCATCGACAAATTCTCCTGTTGATGCTCGAATATGTGTCTGCTGAAATATTTCATCAACATGCACTGACCGACCAAGCTCCTGTGACTGCAAGCAAAGAAGATGTAAGTTGATAGGTATGTAAGAATGAGCTGTCCATAGGTATGAGAATATTCAGTCAATATCAATTTAATATGATGAAAACAAAATCCATAGACAAATGCAATTTATTTGGAGCCTTACTGAAGATAAGGTTGAACTTCATTGCAATTGATCAAGAGATGAACATGAGCTGATCTCAATTCTTCGTCACTTAGCCAATGAGTTGATTCCCTCCCGGAATGACGACCACCTTCGTCAAACACTGATAATGTTGTCCTTTCAACTTCAGTGTCTACTTCATTTCTCATGCTTTGTGGTGTTAACATAAAGTTCTTGAAGTAGTGTGAACAAAAATGAGTTGTTTCTTTGTTCAAATATGATGCCACTATTGATCCTTCAACCCTAGCTTTATTCTTAACTGAACGTTTAGCATATCCCATGAACCTACAATTTAAGAAAGTGGTATGTTAGTTTCAATATGTGTTGCATCTAAATTCAACTGTTGAATGAGATATTGTCACCTTTCAAATGGGTACATCCACCTATATTGGACCAGTCCACCAAGTCTTGCCTCATATGGAAGATGTACAGGGAGATGTTCCATACAATCAAAGAATGAGGGGGGGAATATTCTCTCCATCTTGCAAATAATGATTGGAATGTTTTCTTCCATCTTCCGAAGGTCGACCTCATTCAATGTTGTACAACATAAATCTCTAAAGAAATGACTTACTTCTGTAATGGGATTGAGAACATGAGTCGGTAAAGAACTAAACGCTATAGGAAGTAAGCATTCCATAAACACATGACAGTCATGACTTTTCATCCCAATGACCTTTCCCCTATTCACATCAACACACCTTGACAAGTTAGAAGAATATCCGTCAGGCATCCTAAGATCTTTCAACCACTGACAGACCTGTTTTGATTGGTCTACTGAAAGTGTATAATTAGCTTTTGGCTTGTACATCTTTCCATTTGTCTGAGTTTTGAGCTCCAAGTCTTTTCGTTTACAATACAAGCCTAAATCCATTCGGGCCTTTTCATTGTCTTTTGACTTTCCACTGACATTCATCACAGTATTAAAAATGTTGTCAAAAAAATTCTTCTCAATATGCATGAAATCAAGATTATGCCTTAACAAATTATCCTTCCAATATGGTAGATCCCAAAAGATGTTTTTTTTCGTCCAATTATGCCACTCACCGTATCCATCTATTCTTGGTGCACCATTTTCAGTTACTTTAGGATAACCATTAACTCTATTCCAAACTTCTGTTCCCGTCAAATATGGTGGCGCGTCTTCCATGTCCACTTCCCCCTTTTTGAAAGCATTCTTATTTCTCCTAAAGGCATGGTCATTTGGTAAAAACCTCCGATGAGAGTCAAACCACGAATTTTTTCGCCCATTATATAATCTAAAAGCCTTTGAATGCTCCATGCAATGTGGACAAGCCAATTTACCATGGGTGCTCCATCTAGACAGCATACCATAAGCAGGAAAATCATTAATTGTCCATATTTGCATCGCCCTCATGATAAAGTTTTGTCGCCTTGAAATATCGTATGTTATGACACCACTCCACAACTTTTTCAAGTCATCTATCAAGGGCTCTAGGTATACATCAATGCGTACTTTTGGATTGAATGGCCCCGGAATGAGACAAGTCAAAAACATGTAGGGTTTAGACATGCACATTTCTGGAGGTAGATTGTACGGCGTGACAATTACTGGCCAACACGAATATGGTATAGATGACGCCTGCACATATGGATTAAAACCATCGGAGCATAAACCAAGTCGAACATTGCGTGGCTCAATGGAAAAATCACGATGTACTCTATCAAAGTGCCTCCACGCCTCTCCATCACACGGATGACGCAAAACACCATTTGACGACCTGTTGTGATGGTGCCATGTCATTTCTGTTGCAGTTTCTTTTGAGGCATACAGTCTTTGAAGTCTTGGAATTATTGGCAAATGAAATAATTAGGCTTGAAACCGTTTTTATACAGGTGAACCTTCACAACTCTTTCGTTCAAAATCTTTGTACAATCGCACTTTGAACATGGACATCGAAGCCCCCCATCTCTTTGATAACGGTCTTGTTCACAAGCCTTAATTATAAACTCTTCAACACCCAATACAAATGACTCTTTCAACGCACCTCTTCCTCTATAACACCTATCGTACATCCATGAACGATTTGGTGGAACTTGATCCATGTTCTGTATACATATCAATTAACGACAAATTAGCCATTAATTAATACAAGGCTAAATTAATTATGTATTACAAGTTTTCCTTCAAGGAAAAGTAATAAGAAAGTTCAACACTAAACAATCAGTAATTGAATTTCCATCACTGCTCCTTGGAAGGTAATGTTAGGTAAGTACTTAGTCATGTTAGTTTAAAAGGTTTGCCATATTACATGGGGTATAGATGTTCATGCTTTATGAAAAGTGATGTTGTTATAATTAGTACACATGGTTGGATACTTTGGGGTGTTGTTTGTGTATGAAAAAGTGTCATGGATACACTTTAAAACCATGTATATTGTGGATATCTTGTTTTTAGCCTCTTGCATTAAGTATACATTGGTGGGGCACTTATCTATACTCTTTGACCAAGAGTGCGGGTAAGAGAGTATTGAGTATTCTCTTCCATTGTTTAAAGAGAAAAGAACGAGTTTTAAGTATGAGAGGAGTGGAAGTGAGGTTTGAGTGAGTTGGGGTACATGGGTTGATACAAATAATGAAGAAAGTAGAACTTTTTGGTGTCAATGCTGTGGAAAAAGATCATGAAAGAATAATAGTGTTAGTGGAGTGAGGAGATGGACACGTTACAAATGAGCTAGCAAGGCATTAACCATTATAACTGTTGTCTGTCAATCTATTTTGTTAAAGCTAACTTGTTAATGATCTCTGGCATCCTTGCACAAACATTTCTGACTTGCAAAATATGGTTGGGGATTTGGCTAAATGTTGAGGGAGAAAAACGGTTGGGGATTTCCCATCAATCCATAATCTTCCTCTCTATAAATCTTCTTTTTTTAATGGAGATGTTTTATTAGAAAGCTGAAACCTTTCAACCTTAGATGAAAAGGGTAACAATAACCTAACTGTTCAGAGGCTAAAAGTGGCATCCTAAACTCTCACTTCTTTTGCATGTTTCACAGACGATCCAATTGCAAATAGATTAAACTGTTTGTTAGGGAAAGGAAGTTTGTAAGATGGGAAATTGGACTTTAAGGTCATTGTTTCCTATATGACATTATTCAAAAACTAGGCTTCTACTCTACATTTATAAATTGGAAAAGGAATGTTTGGGGTATTGTTTACTAAAGAACCAAAGAAATAAGTAAGGATTCCAAAGCAAGCAATGGTGCTGCTTGCACCACTCATTATTTATAATGTAGAAGAAAACAAAATAAAAATATGGCAGAAGGCATGATAGCCAATAGTAGAAACCAAATTAATAAATATATCTATAAATGCTAAATATATAAAATAGAATAGAAGATAAATAAATAAATTAAAGAAAACAAACTCATTGACTAAAATCCAAGAAAACATCACAACTCCAACATTATTTTGGGCAAAAAGATCCAAATAAAAGGTTAGAACCACTTACTTGAGTTTTGATTTCACTGTTTTACTACAACTTTGGGGGAAATTTTGACCTGATGATTAACATAAATCAGAGTGAAGACAAAGAACACTACTTATTACTTCAAAAATGCTAGGACTATAACATTAAGCATACCTTTCAGGAATTGTGGACAATCTTCTTTGCTTCTTGGCTTTTCCCTAATCACACCTCCGTACACTACCTCCTGTAAATCACACAATAAACAGTAAAAAGAACAGATTAATGAACACATCTTACTGGTGTCAAATTTACCAAATGAACAGTAACTACAACTTTCAAACGGTAAAAGACACATGCACAAATGTTTAAACTCCACTGAAACAATCAGATTCTATAATTCACAACAGTTGTAGCTTAAAATGCAGCAAAATGTGATGGTTTAAAGGTGAATTGTGCATATAGGCTTCTCAAGGACCATTTGAACATTGCACACAACTTTCAAATGACAACATAGACTTGCTCAATTGGTTAGAATACATAGACACAGGCAGTGGCTTCATATGACAGCAGCAGTTGCTTAAAATGCCGAAAAATGCATTGAAAACTTTTGCAGATTTAATAAAACAGTACATTCAAAGCTGGCTGGTTCAAATAAAGACTCAAAGAATGCCTAAACACTAGATCTAACTACAGGATATCAGCTAGAAGATTTAAAGTGACCTAAAACCACACAAAGATAGCAAGCACGGTGCAAACACTTTATTTAAAACTGTAACAGTTTTGAAATCCAGAATTTAATCAACTTAACCATTCATTTTTCAATTCTGTGATTGATTGGAGTTGCTATCCCTTGAGACATGCTTAAAATCATAAAAGAAACTTGTCTCAAGCTTTATACACAACAAAACTGAGCAGAAACAGTATTGACCAAAGCAGACCAGAAATTGAATTGGAGAATTGTGAAACAAAGACAAGACAAGCTACTGAAAGTAGGGAACTCAGGTATGCATTTTGCATTTTAGTGATTAACAAGAGTTGCTACAACTTGAAACATGTATAACAATAGTAAACACACTTGTACCAAGATTCAAAACCACAAAATCTGACCAACAACAGTGAGCACAACTTCAAACCAGTGAAGAATATTGATGCAGATTTTTGAAATCAGAGTGTGAGGAATTCAACCAGTCATTTTGCTTTTCTGAGATTAATATGAGTTTGCAATCAGTTTAAACACATTTAGACTCATAGAGCAGATTTGGTCAAAGCTTGAAACACCAGAAAACTGGACCAACAGGAGCAAAACCTATTGGAGTAAAATGGGTTTTCAAGACCAAACTTAGAGAAAATGGAGAAATTGATAAGTATAAACCAAGGTTAGTAGCAAAAGGCTATGCACAACACTATGGAGTGGATTATACAGAAGTATTTGCACCAGTTGCCAAGCTAGACACCATCCGAATAATACTATCAGTGGCTGCTCATAATGGCTGGATCATATTTCAATTAGATGTGAAAAGTGCATTTCTTCATGGAGAACTCAAGGAAGAAATCTATGTACAGCAGCCATACCATTATGTATGGCTTAGTAGTAACTTTTTTTCGTTGGTTTTAGTGGTTTTGTAGTTTACTTATGTTTTATCAAGGTTTGGTTTTCTAGTTTATTTATGTTTATCAAGGGTTTTTAGGCATTGCCTTGCAAATGTATCTTTCTTTTCATGTAACAACACTGCAGACTCATGTTCTTAATATATTTTCGTTGTAACAGTTAGTTAAGGACATTTGTTACAGAAGTCAAACAACTGATTAAAACTCAAACAAATCATTTCAAAACCTAATTAATCAAACAAACTCAGACAAACAATGATTAAAAACTCAAAACACAAGACAGTAAAGGATAACGATGAACAACACGTGAATTCAAGAAAACTAACAATAGCCATACAGATCAACACAACACTGAATCAAACAAAGACAAAATTGTAATAGTCGAAAGGAACTCACTCACCTTTGGTTCCTTCACTAAGGGCCTTCGCAACTCCAAATAGAATATGTCTTCGTCCTTAATACGAGTAACAATCTTCTTATACCGCCACACAGTAGCCTCAATGGATGCTTCCTAACACTCCAACCACGGCTTGGGAGCCGAACCACAAATATGTAAAAAAAAAAAAACCAGATTAGGGTTCGCCATTTTCACTATTTAAAGATTTCATCGATTGCTCAACATTACGATTTAATTACCAGATGAAGGTGCTCTTTCAGCACCGAACCGCACCGAACAATGACGCCCAACAACAGTGTTTGATGAAGGAGTCAGCTCGAGAGAGAGGATGAAGAACCAAAGCGCGATGGACAACGAAAGTGGAAAGGGCTCGAGACAGGGACAGCCAGACGAAAGAGGGCTCGAGACAGGGACAACCACAGCTCCAGGCTTGGACAGAGAAAGCAATCAATAAAACAACCTCAAAGCTTCCAAATCGCGATGGTGAAACGATCAAAATGCAACTGCCACACTGCAACTCACTTGCCAGAGCTCAACGAAGAAAAAGCAATCTCGTGATTGGGAGAATCGAAGGAGGAGCAAGAGGGAGCATTTAGGTGTTCTGGAGAAAGAGTTTTGTCGAGAAAGAAAGGGGAAACATTTCGAGAGAGATGCACATTTTAGCAGCACAGTTTCAATTTTTTAATTTATTTTTTTCCTATATCCGTATGTATTATCAGCCGCTAATATTTTATCCCCTTTCATACGAAAAATACATACGGTTTATCCTTGGAAAGCATTGTGCTCAAAGGCGCCAACCTTACATACGGACTTTATATACGGAAATTCCGTATGTAAATATTTTCTCTCATTATATACAGAATTTTCCGTATGTAGATCATCCGTATATTACATCCGTATATAATAGATATATTATATACGGATCTGAATCCGTATATATTGATCCGCAGATAACTGGCTATTTTCTTGTAGTGATTAGGCAACAGATTCATGTATCCAAAGAAGTGGTTACCTCCACTCATGATTTTGTACAATAAACAAAGAACACGATATATGTCTTCCTAACCTACTACTTACCAAGGTTCTACTCCACACAACTAAAATATCGACGGTCTTTAAGTTTTTTGTTTCTTCGAAAGATCATCAGAGGCAAAATATCAATACAGGCTAACATGTTCAGTTCCTCAACAAAATCAAAAAAATAGAAAAGCGTCCCAACACAGAACAGCAAACCCTAAACCCCACAATTTCTCCCAACATCAACCCTAAAACCCCAAATTTCAATGCCCACTCCAAAACACACCTCACACAAAAAAATAGGAATCGCGATAATCATCAAGATGGAACCGGTACTAAGGTTTTGACCTACACAAGGATGCCAAAATCGCAATCCTACAACAACAACGACGATACCTGTTAAACCAAAAACCAGTAGGACCAAAGACAAACCCAAAAAGGGAAATCAATCAACGAAAAAATGCAAAATAATGCACAATCATACCTTCGTACTGCTTTAATGCGAGTGAAAACCAACCACAATAATGCCCCCTTCCTGCCCTAATTTTAAAGACGAAGAAATGCGAGTGAGAGGGATGAAATGAACGGAAGAGAAGAATGAGAGTGAGAGGCAAAGTAAAATGAAATATAGGGAGGGAAATGTGAAAAATAAGCGAAGAAGAAGAGATATTATATCTGTATTTTAAAACTCCGTTATAATAAGTTAATAATAGGTTTTGCATTTATTTACAGGTTTTACATTTATTTACAAGTTTGCCACCGTATTTTATATTATAACTGATTTTTAAAACTACGTTATAATATGTCTTAAACTTATTTACAAGTTTGCCACCGCATTTTATATTATAACTGATTTTCAAAACTACGTTATAATATGTCTTAAACTTATTTACAAGTTTGCCATCACGTTTCATATTATAACTGATTTACAAAACTACGTTATAATATATCCTATTATAATGGATAATTTTTATCCGTTATAATAGGTTCGTTATAGAAAGGTCTTTTTCTACTAGTGATTCTTGGAGCTCTAAAACAACCAACGAACATACATAAGAAATTTGGAAATGTTTTATATTGTAATTGTTGGTTATAAAAGAAGAGAGCGAAAGCTCACTCCCAATTATCTTGAAAACGTCTTCACAATCATCAACAATGTTGTCAAACTTAGTTATAAGATAACGAACACCAGCAGAACGTCCATGTCCTTCGTAGTCAAGTCCAAACACTACATATCCAGCATTGGCTAACGTTTCAGCAACCCCTGCATGCATGAAGCAACCAATAAATCATACAAGGATCTATTATATATACAATTTGACAATAGTAATAATTTAGTAAGAGCTACTAAAATTAATATGTATATTAATGAAGAACATTAAATAAAATGTTAGAAATAGTAAACCCTAAAAAATGAACAACAAAAAATTATTTAAATATAAAAGTAAGAATAAGGCAAACATTGTTTTGCGACATCTCAATGGTAAAAAATATCTTTTTACAGTTATAAAAAATATTTTAATAAAATTAAAAACAATTCAGATATCAATGTCTTAAGGTTAAATATTTTTAAAAATACATTATTTATTATCACTAGTAGAATATTTGCTTTTAAAATCGCACTTTATACTTCGGTTTATAACAAACCGGTGCCTAATAAAACGCGATGGTAAAATTGAAAATAAGTTCAATTTATATGCCTCGGTTTCATGATCACCCGAAGCATAATGGTGATATCACCTCGCTGCTCTCAAAACCGGTGTCTAAAACCACGTCTACTGTTTCGGTTACTCCAAAAACCGAAGCATAAACCCTACGAAATAGGTATACTGCTTTGGTCTCTCTCAGAACCGAAGCATATACACACTGCCACCTCTACCACAAAATAGGTAAACCCTCTACTCTCGCCCTCTGCCATCTCGCACTCTGCCCTCTGCCCTCTCGCCCTCTGCCCTCTCGCCTCTCGCCCTCTGCCCTCTCGCCTCTCGCCTCTCGCCTCTCGCCTCTCGCCTCTCGCTTCTCGCCCTCTCGCCCTCTGGCTTCTCGCCTCTCGCCTCTCGCCTCTCGCCTCTTGCCTATCGCCCTCTCGCCCTCTCGCCCTCTCGCCTCTCGCCCTCTGCCCTCTCGCCTCTCGCCCTCTCGCCTTCTGCCCTCTCGCCCTCTGCCTTCTCGCCCTCTCGCCTCCAACATCAGGGCACGCCGCAAGCCGCCGTTCAACCCTTGTCGCAAGTCGCGTTCATCCCTTGACGCAAGCCGCCGTTCAACCACGTCGTCGGCCGCTGCCGTTCCACGGTGCTCGAGAGAGGGATCTCCTCATTGCAAGCCTTTCATCATCACGGTAAGCCTTCTCACTCACAGATCTATCCTTCATCTCCATTTCTTCTATCCTCCTTTAGGGTTTCTTCTCCTTTTCACCATTTCCCTTCGATTCCACCGATTAAGGGCGGGGACGGCGGCAGTGGATGGAGGTTTGCGAGCAGTGGCGAGGCTGTTGTTGTTGTTGGGGTCGAGGAGGACGAGGCGTTTGTAGAGGCATGCGGGACAGAAGCCGTTTGCAGAGGTGGAGGGATGGCGGGCCTGCGATGGTTGGGGATTGGAGGAGCAAATTTTTTCCTGTTTCATCTCTGAGTTTCTTCTGTTGTTGTAATATTGCTTCTGGGTATGTAATTTTGTTGCTTCTGTAGAGAGAAATTGTCTTGTAATATTGCTGTTTCATCTGAGTATGTAACATTGTTGTTTCATCTGAGTATGTAATTTGCTGTTTCATCTGAATCTGAGTATGTAATTTGTTGTTTCATAATTTGCTGTTTCATCTCTGGCTTTCTGTTTCATTTTTAACAGTTTTTAGGTTTGGGGTTGTGGAGTTTGAACTAAAAAAAAAAATCCTACTACCTCGGTTTAGGTTCTGACCGAGGCCGTAGAATCAGAAAACTAACACGGTACTGCCTCGGTTATTCAACAACCGAGGCATAAATTCCATCTTTTTTAACCCGGTTCACAACCGAAGCATAAAACTTACCCTTTTTTACCTCGTTGGTATATACTTCGGTTGTAGAACCGGTGCCTATAACCAAAAGCAACCGGTGTTATATCCTCTTAATGCACTAGTGTATGGACTTGTTACCAAAATCTTAGTCATATATTAGTTTATCCCATACCCTCCTATCCCAATCCTAGTGTACACGAGGTTTAGATATTTTATCTAGGAAAAATGATATTTTTCTTATTTTAAATTACTTTATTTGAAAAAATAGTAATTCTTAGTTCCTCAATGACGACTAGAATAGACATGTAGAGAGATTATAAATAAATAAAATTTAAATACCAAAGGCAGTAATTTATACAATGGCCAAAAACGAAACCAACCAATCTATTATAGAATTATATTTCAAATGTTTCGTTTTGAAATATGTTATCTAGTAGTAATAAAAACTAAAGTCATGACGATGTACTCAAATATTTTTTGAGAAAAATTCTAGAATATTGGCATTCTTTTGTAATAATATCTATCCGTGTAGTTTATTAAGTTAATTAAGGAAATACCCTCTTATTTATGTACTAGCTTTTGGTAAAAACGTTTGATTCAAAAGGAAATCACTTATTAACTAAGTAACGTGTGATGACCAAATTAATATTAAAAAAAACGAGTTAAAGCTAGACATCGATATTATTTTTAATCTAAATTTTTTATTTTTTATATGATATTCACTTTTTTTTATAAGATTTAAATTCAAAATCCTAATCATTAACATGTATATTATATGAAAAATCTTAGTTTATAAAACACTATTTTTCATATTGAAGTAAAATGTGACAAATCTGTTTCAAGTTATACAATGTTGTATTTTACATTTAATCCAGTTAAGAATAAAATATAGAAAATTCAGCTTTGCATCTTGCTTTCTTATACTAAACACGTTTCAATACATAGATTAGTGAAGCTCTCATTTGTTCATAGTTTAACGAAGAAATTTTTTAATTGTTATTAATTAGTTTAATCTTTTAAAGTTCTCTTGAACCATCAGAACAGGGAAGTTATTTAGAATGATGCAATATATAATCAAATGGGAAATAGTAAATCATGAGAGGAAGACGTTTACCTCTCATGAATCTGCTACACTCCACGGCCTAGCCTGCAACACATAAAATTATAAAAACACAAAGTTAAACAATGACCCCATTGACAAGGTTAAAAACAGGGTTGTATGAGAAATTGCACCATGACAAATTGGGTGAAGAAAAAGGCACCCATCTCCAGCTGAAGAGTTGCAATCCCCTTGCGTTTCTGGTGTATACCTATAACATGTACAATTCTAACAATTAATAAAAACAATGACATCCATGAAAGAAAAAGAACTGTGAGATTGAAAGAGACAGGTTCAGAACTTCAAAATATTTGAACTTCGTATCCATGGAAGAAGGGTGATGATAATGTAGTGGGTGCTATAGAAATAATTTATAAAATCACAACCTTTACAATATTTATAATTGTTTAAATGTTGTCCTTCAAGTATGATGAGTGGGGGTGGTCATGAAAGTCTTGTATTGAAAACATGAAAATGAAGTGTTTCCAGAAGCATGGCCAACCGTCATGGTTATTATGTGATAAGAGCTTAAGGTTGTTGGAGATAGATCAGAAGGATTAGGCTTAGTCTTGTCCCAATAACAAACACACATGACCCCGGTGATGTCTTTTCTTGCATAAGATTTTCCATGGTTGCGTTATCTATTTTGAGTTTGAGGATGTTGAAAAATATAAAATCCAATTAGCTGGATAATGAATTCATTTTGTATTTGTAGAAAGTGTTACGTCAATATCGTTAATAAATCTATTATTATCCCTTTATAATCCCTTAAGAAAAAAAGCAGGAGGAAAGCTAAAAATGAAGACAGAGTAAGGGAATGGGAAAACTGGTGAGGATTGGATGGGAGTTTCTATTGTTCATGTACCGGGTTTTATGATAATTTGTTATCATGCTTGAAATTTTAGTAGCTAAATGTCCTTAATCTATTGATGAAAATTGTATTTCGTTCCCGCTTCAAAATACATATCAATTTCATTCAGCAAACGATGTTAGAGTTTCCTTCTTCTTCTTGCAATTCTCTCTCCTTATTGTCTCTCCTCGCTACTGCAAAGGCCATGGAATCCGTATCCGACCTTAATAACTTCACCTTTTGCTTCCCTCGTTGTGAATCCCTCCTCCCCATCTTCCGTTTCTTCTTCACGCTTTATTCCAGAAACTCATTTTTCACCCATACCAAAACCGACTTTCAAAAATGGGTTTTAGGAAAATCTGATAAGGAAAATTAAAAAAGATCACGGTGGGAGCATTGAATTATTGTTTTGCAGGCCTCTGGAAGAAGGTTGAGAGTGACACTATGAGGGAACAATAAAAATGGGGTTTTGGAGTTCACGTCACTCCTAAATTATCTCCCATTTTATTGGTTCACGAGAGTTGTGACATCCTAATTATATATATAAAGCATATATAATAAAGATGTCATCATTTATTAATATAGGAAAGCAGTTAAGAGTAATTTAAGGATTACAATCATCCTTAGAATAGCATGGAATTGAAAACTTAGAGTATTAGGGTTTCTCCCTAGAAATTACATAGAATTTAAAGCTTTAAACGTACAAAAGTTCATCAAAGCTAACTAATAAAAGCTAGCGAATCTAAGCTGCAACATTGTCTTCCCCATCAAGTACGGTTTCCAACGTATCCTCCTTGTCATCTGCTCCCGTATAATGAATTATACGATCATTGCACATACCCAAACACAAACAAGTAGGGTGAGCTAACATGCAACCAATCATTTATGAAACATGCATGCAAACCTCATATAATAATTATGTCATACATACTCATACAACAATCACATCATACATACTCATCCATTACTTTGATACACATGGTAAATTGACATCACAAGACTTGTTACTTTATAACCCGACTCGTCCGGACTAGAATGATTACCGAGCTATGGCGGGTCTTGCACTCGTGGTGGCTTTATGAAATTTGGGCACTACCGCCTTATGAAACTTGGGCACTACCGTCCTACCATAGTCACGAGGTTAATCCGTCATCACTCACCTTGGATCATATGGAAGCACCCAAGACTAGGACCTCCTGCTACTCCTCACCACATGGTTCAATCCTCTCTACATGAGAAGAAAGACCACTGGAGTTTCAGGATGACCCCCAAAACTGAGCTACCATGTAATCATTCTATACACCCCCACATCACCACCATGTATCCTCTCCTTGAGGATCATGGAATTGCGTTCATGAATCATACTGTCACTTTGAAACTTAACTCAAGACATGAATAATCATATATCATCATATTATCACAGTGAATCTAACATATCTCATACATTCACATACTTTCCACATAAATCACATCATTATAATTCACAATCATGTTCATATGCATAAATTCAATTACAATATAATAAAATACAATCATCACAATTATAATTCATAATTCCATATCTACCACAATAACATGAATTCATTAGACATTTCCATTCCAACAAGATATATTACACAATAATTTAACAATACAAAATCTGTTCAATAGGATTTAAGTTAAAAACTTATCGAGTAGACTTCCAGGAAAGAGAGGTGCGTCACAATGGACAACTTAAGTACCAAGTCTTTCCTTAGCCAAAGTGTTCCTCAACTAGTTTTTAACAAATTTCTTATTTAAAGATTCAAAACAACAGCATATAATATTTACACCGAATTTCAACATAGATAGATATACAGTAAGCATTAACAGTATTCACACAGAATTTCAAGATATGAATAGTAATAAAACAATATTAAATCATAATATAAAAGCATAGAAAGGTTAGCTCCCCTACCTCTATTCCAGACTTAATCTCCTGCTCCGAATTTGTTTCCCCGAAAACTCTTCAGAACCTCTACTCTTCTTGAAATTTCTCCCTAACTCTTTCTTCTCTATTTCTCAAGCTCTCACTTGATTCCTCCTCTCTTGGTGCAGAATACCCTTCCCTCCCATGGCTATTTATAGGTAAAAAATTTTACTATTCATTAATTTTTTTAATATTATTTATTATTTTAATATTATTTAAAAATAATATTTTAATCATCCACTTGATTAAATCTGATCCTAATTTCTTCCTTTTTTTTTACTATTCACTATTCACTATTCACTATTCACTATTCACTTTTTACTATTCACTATTCTATTCAATTTTCTTAAAAAAAATCCTAAATAAGTTATCAAAAATTTGAACCTCTCCTTCTAGAATTACTATAATTTTATATCCAAAATTTACATTTTTCTATCCATTAAAATTATTATTACTAATAAAATGCTAAAATTTACTACTATAAATATTTTTCATGAGTCTTACAAGAGGCCTTGAAAAATTGATTCCCAAAACACTCTCTTAAAGTGGAATAAGATCAGAGTTAAAGTAGATTTAACTCTAGTACAATACTTTAATTAACTTCTACATATAAGACATTCAACATAGGGATTAAACCGAGTCATATTAGATTGAAGGATCAACCCTTTGGTCTGGGATGACTCGACTTTACTCTTCGACACAAGTCAATTTAAATTGACCATCGGCCCAAACCTACTCGAGTCGACCTTTGGTCAAGAGCGACTTGAGTTGACCTCTAGCCATGGTTGACTTAGCTTAGTACGAACTCTGATATGGATTGCTTGGCCTTAACCAACTCAACTTAATTATTTGGCTGAAATTGGCTTGATTTGACCTTCAGCTCAAGCCAACTAGAATCAACATTCAATCTAAGCTTGCTTGGTCTGACCTATTATCCCATGACAACTCGACTTGACCTTCTTGCCAAATCGGTTTAGGTATTAGCACAGACAAGCTTCGCTTGACCTTTGGTCTAAGTAGCTCAACTCCATTCTTTGGTCTGACCAACATGACTAAATTTTGTGGCCCAACTTATTTGGCTTGAATTCTATCAACCTTAACTTAACCTTAGATGCAACTTGACTTGAACCCAACTTTAACAACCTACTTGACTTAGTTCCTACCCAACCTTATCTATATTAACTTAAAGACTGATTCACATATACCAACATGATGACTATCCCTTACTTACGATACTTTTGGTGCTATTTTGACCTTGTAAACATTTTTTATGTTGGCTATTTTAGTCTTGTAGATTTTTTTTGACTCCGATATGTGGATTAAAACCAAATCCTATATATTTAGCCAAATTGACAACTTTATCAATTTGATAAATAGAGATCCAACTATAAATTCAAAAGTTAGAAAGGATTTATATAAAGAGTTTCTTTTATTAGTATTTCTATTCAGTTATAAGAGTTATATTAATCCCATTCGTATTCAAGAACTATACCAAAGGGAATTAGTTAAATGAGAAAAGTAATGAAAAAAAAGCCATTTAAAGGATCTATAACGTAGAATAGATAATGTACCATAAGGACTGGGCGGACGTACAATGTTAGTCAACCGGACGTCCGTGCTTTCGTAAACACTACCTAACTGCGCGACCTTGCCACTCGTCATCCGGATGAATAACAATTCATCAGATTATCAATTAACCAGATTATGGCCGGCCGGTTGTAAACCCTAACAGTAGGGGTCGGCCGACCATATCGCCAATTAACCAGATTAGGATCAATGGGAAAGAAGAACACAAACACTGGACGAATTATATGGATGAGTATGTTATTGGGGTAATCAATTTCATCTTATCCACTCTCATATATTTTAGGAATGCATCATTCTTTTCATCAGTGTTAATGTCACTCTCTAAATTACTTTGCGAAGAAAGCCTATCCTTAATTACGAGTTCATACAATTCCTAGCATCCCTAGTAATTAATTCTGAAGCACAGAAGCTTAAAGGCAACCAACCCTCATATCCCTATGTCTAGGCAATATGCTATTGGGAGAATTTTCCCGGATCTAGATTTCCCCTTATGTGTCCATATCGACAAAATCAATAATCATGACATCGAATGAGTTAAACAATGCATGCTTTGAGCAAAGAAGAAAAACCCTAACTATTAATGAAAGAAAGCATGTATCTCAAATAAGATGTTTAAACACAAATTCCATATATGAGAGCTTCAAAAGATTACATTGACTCCCCAACAACAAGAAGAGTTTAGTTCACCATATTCATGGTGAAGCTAGATGAAATACAATGAAAGGGTGAAAGATAGAACCTTCGAAAGTAGAGTAGGTAGCCTTAGCATCCAAGATCTTCCTCCAAGGGGTGGAAAAGTGTGTGTTTGCTTCGTCCTCTGCCAAAGATACAAACCCTAGGAAGTCCTAAAGCTTATATATTATTCGAAATATTACAGAAAAGTGGGCCTAAGCCCAAAATAATGTCGCTCAGTGGCAAACTACCGCTCAACGGTAAGTGCGTGTGTTGAATTCTTCCCCTGAGCTGCACTTTCACCACTCAGCGGAGCCAACGAGAGTTCGTTAGTGCCGCTCAGCGGTAAACTGGCGCCGAGCGGTACTTGCGGCTTCTCTTCTTTTGCACTTTTTGACTTCTTTTATGATTCCATCTCTATCCTTCTTCACTTCTTTCATCAAATTCACCTTAAAACCTGCATAAAACACTGAAATCAAGCATAAACCTGTCCAACTCTCTTATTTCCAAAAATATAAACAAAAGCATGATTCCAAGCTAGTTGCTAAGTGTTAAAGGTTGCTTTTAGTATCAATCTTAAGCATGAAAATAACAGTTTTTCAACTGTTATCACGGGCCAGTCCCCGAAAACCGGAGAGACGTAGGGGATCCCGGAACGAGCGGTCTGACCGACAGCGCTCGGAAAGGCGGAGTAGTCGAAGCAGAAGCAGAAGTCACGATCGTCCTCTGAGGGGACACATCAATACCATATCGGGTGGCTTTGCAGGGGGAGGATCGTCTGCATCAGCCTGGAAGGGTCACGTATAGGCCTTACAGTCCGTTCACTCAGTGGCGAAGCCCCGGCGAACGTTGCCTCCCATCACGTTTTCACACGAAGACTTCCACGCGCCTGACCCTAACTAGGATGACCCGATGGTGATAACAGCAAAAATAGCCCGATACGGCGTGAGCAAAGTCCTAGTGGATCAGGGAAGCTCGGTGAACATCCTCTACTGGAAAACGTTCCAGCAGATGGATATTTGCAGGCGAGAGGGTAGACACCCGAGGATACGTCGATCTACGCACGAGGTTGGGAACCGGACGACACAACGAAGAGAAGAGGGTTAGATATCTTCTGGTGGAGGCTAATACTTCCTACAACGTATTGCTAGGTCGCCCGTGCCTCAATGCCTTTGGAGCTATTGTATCAACCCCCCACCTCACCATGAAGTATCCTTCAGACAGAGGAACAATCTGCATCGTCCGGGCAGATCAGAAGACTGCCAATGAGTGTTATGCCTCGGGGTTAAAAATCCACACTCGCCAAGTGAAGCGAAGAACGAGCGGATCAGAGGTAGCTATGGCCGACCTCAACCCACGAACCAACACCGATTATCGATTGGAACCCCTAGGGGAGACGCAACCGGTGTTAATTGGGACAGACACTTCCCAAACAACGACGATGGCCCAGGGACTAGCACCCGAGGCGAAGTAGGAACTTCGGTCCATCCTGTGGGAAAACTGCAACCTCTTCGCGTGGACGGCCGCTGACATGCGGGGGATCCACCGCTCCGTCATGTCTCATAAATTGGCACTCTTCAAAGACGCAAGGCCGGTTGCACAGAAGAAGAGACGAATGGGTGAAGAGAAGAGAAGGGCGGTAGAGGAGGAGGTGAAGAAGTTGAAGGAAGCCGGGTTCGTTAGAGAAGTGACGTATACCACTTGGCTTGCCAATGTGGTCATGGTGAAGAAGACCAGTGGGAAATGGCGCATGTGCACCGACTACACAGATCTGAACAAAGCCTGCCCGAAAGATTCTCACCCTCTACCGAGTATAGACGCTTTGGTGGATGGAGTGTCATGACATAGAATGCTAGGCTTCCTAGACGCCTACTCAGGGTATAACCAGATACCCATGTACGAGCCGGATCGGGATAAAACGGCCTTCATCACCGAGAAGGCCAGTTTCTGCTATGAAGTAATGCCTTTCGGTTTAAAGAATGTTGGGGCCACCTATCAACGCTTGGATGATAGGATCTTCGAAAAGCAGATCGGCCGGTGCATGGACATTTATGTAGATGACATGGTCGTCTGTTCTGTCGACAGATGATCTCATATAGAGGACTTGGAAGAGGTGTTTCGACAATTGCGAAAATTTGGGATGCGCTTGAATCCGGCCAAGTACACATTCAGGGTGGCGGCTGGAAAATTCCTCGGGTTCATGCTCACCTCTCGGGGCATCGAGGCCAACCCCGATAAGTGCGAGGCTGTGTTACAGATGCAAAGCTCCACCACCCTTAAGGAGATCCAACGGCTGTTAGGCCGACTCACAGCTTTGTCGTGGTTTATCCCAAGGCTAGCTGAAAGGGTTGTCCGGTATTACAGAAAATGAAGAAAGGACTTGCCGTCAAGTGGGATGCCGAGTGCGAACAGGCGTTTCAGGACGTTAAAGCCATCCTGATGAAACCGCCGGTAATGAACCGTCCTACGCCAGGCGAAGACTTGCAGATCTTTTTGGGCGTATCGGATTCGGCGATCAGCGCGATATTGGCGCAAGAGCGGCCCGAGCCCAAGCTCGTGTACTTCATCAACCGAACACTTTAGGATGCTGAGTTCTGATATCAATAAGTGGAGAAGGTCGCTCTGGCCTTGCTGAACGCATCCCGTAGGCTTCGGCCGTACTTTCAAAGCCACCAAGTGGTAGTAAGAACCGACTACCCCATATCCAAGATTTTGAGGAAATCGGACCTTGCGGGGCGAATGGTCACGCAGGCCGTGGAATTATCGGAGTTCGGCCTACGTTACGAACCCAGAGGATCAATCAAAGGACAACATCTGGCCGACTTCGCTGCCGAATTGCCTCAGGAAGTCAACGAAGAATGGAACCTTTACGTCGACGGGGCGTCCGGGAGAACGATAAGTGGAACTGGCATAGTCCTTGAAGGCCCGAACGGATTTTTGTTGGAACATTCCTTGATATTCAAGTTCAAGGTATCCAACAACCAGGCGGAATATGAAGCCCTGGTAGGCGACCTAGAACTAACAAGAGACATGGGAGCGCGGAGGGTGGTGTGCCGGACGGACTCCCAACTGGTGGTGGGTCAAATGAATGGGGAGTTTCAAGTGAAAGAGGAGCAATTGCTCCGATACTTCCACAAAGCGACAGCCCTAGCCAAGTTGTTTGACAGAATCGACATTCGGCACATCCCTCGTGAAAACAACACCCGAGCGGACATGTTGTCGAAACTAAGCTCAAGCAAGGAGAAAGGGCAAATAACGACGATTATACGCCAAGTATTGCTACAATCTTCGGTCGAGTGCATGTCGGTGGCGAATGTTGAGGAAGGGGATTGGCGGTCGGAGATCCGAAGACTGATGACCAAGCAGGACGCCGGACAGCCCGTTAAATCGGCAGACGCGAAGAAAATTGCTTGTTACCTATTAGTGGGGGACGACCTATACAGAAGAGGATTCTCCACCCCCCTCCTCAAATGCTTGGGGAAAGAGGAAGCATGCTACGTGATGGACGAACTCCACAACGGAATATGCGGTTTCCACACCGGGCGTCGGACCTTGAAGGCCCGGATACTAAGAGTAGGATATTACTGGCCGACGATGGAAGAGGATGCGAAGATACTCGTCCAGAGATGCCTCTGCCGCCAGGCCCACACCAACAACACTCACCTGCCACTCCACACCCTGCATACAATAACATCGCCTTAGCCATTCGCTCAGTGGGGTATGGATATTGTTGGCCCATTCCTAGTAGGTCGAGCGCAGAAGAAATTCCTCCTTGTAGCTATAGACTACTTCACCAAGTGGTTAGAGGCCGAACCTTTAGCGACCATTACGGCATCCCAAGTGCAAAAATTCTGCTGGAAGTTGATATGTCGGTTCGGGCTCCCTCGTACGATCATTACTGACAACGGTCGGCAATTCATCGACAAAAAGTTGGTGGAGTTCTACACGAGTTTGGGCATTAAGCACGTCACTAGTTCGGTGGAACACCCTCAAACGAACGGCCAGGTAGAATCCATGAACAAAACCAGAGTAGCCGAATTGAAGAAGCGGCTGGACGAGAAGAAGGGAGCATGGGTGGACAAACTTCTAGAGGTATTATGGGCTTACCGGTGCACACCGCACGGAACAATTGGCGAGACCCCCTTCAATTTGACATATGACACTGACGTTATGCTGCCGGTCGAACTAGGAGAACCTTCGTTGCGACGCTGAATGAACGACCTTCAACTGAATGAAGGAGAGCTTCGATTAGAACTCAACTCCCTTGAAGAACGAAGAGACCGGGCGACATTACGAGCCGAAGCATGCAAACGCATGGTGGAGAGAAAATACAATTCCAAGGTCAGACCGAGAAACTTCCAGGAAGGCGATCTGGTGTGGAGGACGGGTCCACGAACACGGCCGCCAGGCTCGGGGCAGGCTCTTGGACGACAGGGACAGGTCCTCCAGCCGCTTCGACAAGAGGGGCAGGTTGTGGTTCCGCAGTAATCTTTGGTATCCAGCTGCCGAATTTGACCGCTGGACAACAGGAGGACGAAGAGCGGGCGTAGGTACCTTCGCCCGGGCGGACGACGAGCTTGCTCCAGCTCTCCTCTTGGAAGCCATGAAGTTGGATTGACGGGGGGAGGAGCAGTCATGAGATCTGGAAAAAACAAAGAAACTCAACTACGTTAATGTCGACATACTAAAGAAAGACGAATTCAACATAAGAATACCATACCGAACGCCTTTCGTTCACAATCCTCATGACGAAGGCATTCGACTAAGTGGCGGGCAGAAATGCGGCGAGGGAAGGCGTTGATAGTCCGCACAGCCTCTAGGTCGGCCGAGTTCATCACTCCCACGGGAAACACTTTTATTTTTCGAGGTTTCCTTGTCCAATAAAAAGGGAACAACGAATTCCCCGCAGCATCAATGAACTCATGACGGCCGGCTTCATCGATGATGATCTTGAAATAATGATGTTTGAAGTTTTTGAACGAGTCAGAGAACAGACGGAAGAGTGTCCTATCCCGGACAGAGGTCAAAGACCCCCAACCACCATTAGGGAGCGAACGAACCTCGAAATAGTGGAAGAAGACGAGGATGGTCGGAGTAACACCCACGGCCAAACACATTGTAAGAAATGCCTGAATGGCCGCCCAAGAGTTAGGATGCAGCTATGCCAAGGCAATGTTTGCTTCCCGAAGAACGACCATCTGAAACTCGGTGAAGGGCACCCAAACACAAAGTTGCTCGAAGACATTAGCATACATGTAGAAGAAGTCGTCCGGGCTCGACCTCTTCCCATAGTAGACTCGTTCATTCCTTAGACTAACCCCCGCCCGGATCAACCTAGAATCCTCCACATCTCGGACGATATGAAGACGGTTGACCCTCCAGGTTAGTAGCTCGCTAGCACCATACGCCGAGGCAAACAAGCTCGAACCATAAAAAGCCCAGTCATACTCCGTCACCACAGTGCCGTCACCATCCTGCTCAAAAGGGGAGCCATCGATACCGATGCCGCCCTTGAGCAAGAAGATGGGAATCTCGTTGGTGATCCGAGTACCCACGACGTTAGGAGAGCCGCGTTCCCCTTTAGGAGACCGGACGGACCCTTCCAAAAACGAGGACGACACCAAACTTGAAGAAGCGCCACGCTCGCCATCACCGCCCGCCGAACTCCCGCCGCTTCCGCCCGACGACTCGAAAGAAGATTCAATATGGACGACAACCATTTATTACCTGAGAGAAAATGAATACCGAGCTTGAAGAAAAACGGAGAAAGTGAAAATGACAGCGCCACCTCTCCCTATTTATAGAAAAAACTTTCATAACCGTCAAGACATCGGCACCGTCAAAAGCCAGCATGATCAACGTCTAGATGCAAAACCGCTCCAAATTCCGCCTCTACGAGCGCGACACGTGTATTCTCGCCCAAATCCAAGTTCGAAATTTATGGCCCAAAAGCCCATTGGATCCGACCCAACACCCTAGTCCAATGTCCCTCGCTACCCAGCAACCAGGATGGACGCCACACTTAAACCCAACGTACACTGTGTGTACTAGGGCTTGGGGGGCTTGTGTACCATAAGGACCGAGCGGACGTACAATGTTAGTCGACCGGACGTCCGTGTTTTCGTAAACACTGCCTAACTGCGCGACCTTGCCACTCGTCATCCGGATGAATAACAATTCATTAGATTATCAATTAACCAGATTATGGTCGGCCGGCTGTAAAACCTAACAGCAGGGGTCGGCCGGCCATATCGCCAATTAACCAGATTAGGATTAAGATTAAGGTAAGTGATTGTTAAGAGCTATTGGGCTGAACTTGGGCCGTGATTAACTTTTCACTAATCCCAAGCCCATAACAAAAACTATAAATACAGGTCAAAGGTGAGTGGTAGATAGGTCGTATTCACTGCGCATTTATTACTGTTCCATTGAAATCGCCATTGCTTTGGTACTGACTTTGGCATCGGAGAATCTTTGACAAATTCCCCCCAGACGACTGGAGCGAACAAGGAGATTGGAGTGAAACCGGACGACAACAAGACAGTGTGAGGGTATTTGGTAACTCAGTCCCCATAACCGAAACAGAGAAGGACCTTAATTTGTCAATTAAGAAAAAAAAAACTAGTTTTATTGGAGAGGTTCCTTTGAGAAATATCCTAGTAATTAAAAACATCATTAGATTCTCTGAGCTTGACTTCTAATTAGAAAATAAATCCTTTTAAGGGAAATTGCTTTGTATAAGGTTTTGAAGTTCTTTTTTTTTTTGTATATATGAGAATCTTAATTGTCGCACTAATGATGCTTCTTCTGATTGTAATTGGGGTCATTACCAACGAAGAAGAGGCGACGTGACTTCGGCGATGGCCAGTCAAGGCGACATGTTGATCATAGTAATGAAGATTGAATATGGTGATGGCTAGGTGTGGTGGTTTCTTTTTCGAAACCGATTTCACGGTTGAAGAAAGGAATAAAGGAGAGGAGATGTGGTTCGTGACACTCGTGCTCCCTAATGACGTCTCCGGTGGTGACCACCGTCGTTGATGACATCTTTGAATGACTATGGGAGTGACGAAGACACTGGTCCTAGAACAACAATTGTGATGCGCACGTGAGAGAATTAGGAAACTTGGAGATTTTTGTTTCTGAAGAAGAAAAAGTTGGGTTGGGCTCAACGTATCCCCTATAGCCCCACTTTTATCTCTGCACCCTTTGTGATTATTTTCCACTTTTATCTCTGCACCCTTTGTGATTATTTTTTTTATTCATTTTCACTCTCATATATATTAACCACATTCCCCAAGTGTTTTTGTTTTATTGTTGGGTTTGTACTACTTTTTTTGTTGTTGCCCTCTACATTGATGACCGAAAGGGTAATCATGGAGGTGATTGGAGAGAATCAAGAGGATCCTCCTAAAGAGGTTGCAGAGAAAACCTTTGGGGGGAGGGGGGTGGTTATGAGTGGGTAGATCCTTTAGGCAATAAATATTTTTCCAAGTTCAAGTGTTCAAAGTTGCTAAATTCTTGGTTGAATGGCATATATATGTTTGAGAGTGCCGAGGTAGAGAACATTATTTCATTTAAGAGAGTATGCACCATAGATAATGTTTGTAGGGGTGTAAGGAAAATTTTTTCTATGTGTACATGCCTTTTATTGTTCAGTTACACATCTGATCACCCTTTGACGTGTTCACCATGGGTGTTCTATGTTTCTTGAATGTTGCATCGACACAACTTCATCCAAATAATTGGGGTTGTCTTCAAGCATTTTGGTTACAAAATGTTGCTAACTACCGAAAATAATAACATTGGTTGTGTAAAATGTGTGCAAATATCTCACTTGCTTCAAATTTTGATTATTTTCTTTTTACGAATAGTGCAATCCAAATCCCAAAATCTTATATTAATAAAATTAGAGCGGTCAAAACGGGCCATCCGGCTCGACCCGCCCCACCACGGGTTGGTCACTTAGTGAGCCAATCCAACCCGGCTCATTTATTAACGAGCCAGAAAAATTCGAACCCGGCCTGACCCACCACGAGTTGGTGGGTAAACGGGTTGGCTCACTGGCTCACTTAATTACAATTTTTTTTAAATAAAAAAATTACAAACTTTCTATAATTTAAATTAAACAAATTTCACTCCCAAGTTTCACTTCCAAAATGAGTGTTTAATTAATTTTGAAAATAAGAAACTTAAATGATTTTTTCAAGCAAAAACAAAATAATAAATACTTTTATAAAATTAAAATTAAATTTTAATAAAATAAAATTAAGTAGGTGGATTGGTGGGCCAACCCGGTCCACCACGGATCCAACCCGCATGAGCCCAGTTTAAATGAGCCGAGTTGAAATCTGACCCGCATAAAAAAAAAATACAATTTTTTCAAATCCAACCCGGCTCAAATCCATGGTGGGTCGGGTTGATCCGCGGATTGTGACCCATTTTCACAGCTCTAAATAAAATTAAAATAAAACACCAAAAAACTTTCAAGAATTAAAAGGGTACTTTTGTACTTACACATTAACTTCTGGGATGAGATTAAATTGAAACGGTCTCATATTTGCATCTCATATCATTTTAAATTGAAACCGCGGAGCTGAGTATTTTGCAGCTGCATCAAAAATCATCTCATGGTTAGGGTTCTTTCTCTGATCCTTTCTATCTTCTTCGTTAAAATATTATAGCCAAGTTAACATGTTATTGTTCTTGAATCCGAGTCTACATGTTCTTGAGATTAGGGTTTTCGGAATTTGGGATCCCGTTTCAGCAAGAAATCCCAAGGAGGCCCGTTGCTCATTGTACTCATTTTTTTTTCCTTTATGACTGCAGGACGGACAGGATTCACAGGACCCTAAGCAAAACCCTGCTGATATGACTGCCTTTGTAAGTAATTATTGGTTTTTATAAATCAATTATTTCGTGTTGTTCCCTTCAATTTTGATATTTGATGTGGCTGGTTTCCATTTACACCGTCAATATGGCTACTCTGCATGTTTATCCCAATTTTGTGCAGTTTTTTTTAGTTTCATGATATTTGTGTTAAGGGAATCGAAATCTGACCTTTGTCTACCCTACATTGTCTGTTTCCAGGTGCAAAATCTTCTTCAGCAAATGGTGAGTTGTATAGTATAGGTTTCTAGAGCTGCATTTATGATTTTTTTGGAGTATGATACTCTGCTGCTAACTAGATTTTTTTTTCCAGCAAAATAGGTTCCAGACAATGTCCGACTCCATTGTTACAAAGAATATCCTTTATTTGTGCCTTTCAAGTTCTTTAAATGAGTTTGCTGGAATTTGTTTATGAAATTAATTTCGGACAATTATAATTTGTGCTTGACTTTCTGTTCCTCCCCCTCTCTCACCTTCTCTCTAGATTGGGATTTGATTCGAAGTGGAGGATAGGATATCCAAGTGGGTGTTTGGTTTGAGAAAATGCATTTTTTTTTTGTTTTCAAAAGTTTGTATAGGAAATAGTGAAAACAATTATTTTAATTATTTTTTTATTTTCTATTCTAGCATTTCTTGTTCTAAATTTTTAAAAGCAGGGATATTTTTGTAACCAAGAGTGAAAATAGTGAATGAAATAAGGAAAGTTTATTCATATGAAGGCCCTAAGGTGACTTACATTCTGTTAACAACTTACCTATATTTTACTGAACAGTCTTGCTAGGAATCACATTGGGTAGTTAGTTAAGGAAATGAATGAATTCTCAAAGTTTGTTGATATAATATTAAACTGTGATCTGTTAGGTTCATTTTACATTGTTTCATTTGACTATTTGTGTTTTGTTACCAATATATAAATCTATTTCTCTTTTGTAAATCACTGGCAACACTCCAATGCCTCGTAAACTGTGATTTATGCAATGTTAAGATGTGATCTGCTAGTATCAGTTCTCATTGTTTCATTTGATAATGTGTTTTTGATTTGTTACCAATACATAAATCTGTTTCTGTTTTTTGTAAATCCCTGGCAACGCCCCAATGTCCATGAACTGTGATTTGTACACTGTTGAACTGCCATTCATTTAAGTTCACATTGTTTCATTTGATTATTTGTGTTGTTCTGTTAGCAATATATGAATCTACTACTTCTGTTTTGTAAATCACTGAAAACACTCCAATGCCCATGAAAATGGGTTCATGCCATCAGTACTCAAGCCAATGACATGATTGCATGTATACATTGTTAGGATCCAGTTATGTGCCGTCACCTAATAGCTTAAGCTATTGGGAGTGGTAACACCCTGACATACACAGTAACCCTAATAATAAATTACAACTGTGCATAGGTGCATCTTGACATTTTTCTGTGCCTATGGGCACAATGTGTGTATATATGGTGCTTCCAGTTTTATTACCCGAGTGTTTCTAGACTTGCCAAATACTTGAACTCTGAAAAAAGTGTTTTTCTTGACATTACTGCACTTGATGATATGGGAAACCGTATAAATGAGTTGGAGCAAAGCATCAATGATCTAAGAGCAGAGATGGGAGTGGAGTCCTCTCCATCACCTGTGCCCACTGCTAAGCCAACAGAGGACGAAACCAAGGAAGGGGGTTCAGCTTAAATGACGTTCTGATTTCATTTGCTACATTTTTCATGTATTGCATTGTACAAGGATTTTGGTTTTCTGCATCTATATATGTCTGCTGAAGTGGTTTGGAAAACAGAGTGCATCTAATCATTTGTAGCTAATCGTATGTTTTTTTTTTTTTATGATTTAAGGGTAAACCAATTTTTTATGTTGCAGCTTGCTCCCTTTTTAACTCAGCATGCTCCTGGTGCAGGAATTCATACCCCTTAATCCAGGGTTTCTGTACTTATATTATTCACTTTTTATTGTGTCTACAAACCCTATTTATTTTTAAACTTTTGATGGTTTTGAAAGAAAGCTGTTGTTGTAAAACCGATATACCAATTGTCAATGCAGGATTTGCGATTCTATATTTAAATTCAGCTCCGTACGTGTTAGTTTTTGACATCATTTTAACAACTTCGTCATAAATTGGCAATTGCTTGTCTGTAGTCACACTGTTCATCCAGTCCTCCTTGCGCCGTCTTCCATTACCTATATTTACATCCCATTCTATTGTCATAAAAGACTAGTTTTTCATGCTGCAAGCAATGTCCTTTTTTTTTATTTCTTTTTTTAACACTGAAGTTTTAGGAGTAAACTAATACTAATTTGAGACCACACATGGTGCTTGCAATTTTCAATTCTTAGTATTCAAGTGCATTTTATTAATATTGTTAGCTAGAACTAAATTAATCTTATTCAATTTTAAGCACTTAAAACTCAGTTTATTAAAAAAAAAACAGTAATTTTAACTTTTGTTTAAATATTGGTTACTGATACAAATGTTTCTCCTTCCTTGCCTTTCTTTCTTTCAAATGCTACCAACATTACTCTTTAATATACTTATGAAGTCCCATTCCAGTTTTATGGAACCCCGCTGCGATTTTCTATTTTCTAATAGATTTTGACAAACAATAAAAGTAGTTAAAAAATGTCTACTTTTAGTTTTTTTTTTATTCTGCACTGAGTAAATGGAGAAAATTGAATAGAAAAAGCTAAGCAAATATTAGCAGAACAGGAAGAAAAATCTTGTAGGTACAAGAAAGATCAATATGCATAAAAAAGTTTTATAAAATTGAAAGTCTAAGGATTCAATGATTAATTTTAGAGTAATTTTCTATGTTTTCATAAAGGAAGATGTTTCTTTTACACCATTTGCACTCCGTTGACAACTTATTTTTAAAATATTTTAGTCATTAATTAACTTTTATATTTATAAAGAAATAAAGAGATCGAAGGGTATATTAGTGACTTTAATTACATAAATTACTTATAGTTATCACCGCTGTTTTATAAATTAATTATAACTATTACAATCACGACTATTATTTTATAAATCAAGGCTACTGTTTATAAATTGCAACTATTGCAATTACAGCTACTATTTATAAATTACAACTGTTGCAATTACGGCTACTATTAATATTGGATAAGCTTGTCTGCATTTAGCTTTTAAAAAAGTCTGTTTGTACTTATGTTCTTGGTTAATTTTTATTTTAAAAATAAAAATGTTTTATTTGTTAAGAATAAAATCCTATGTACTTCTTAAATAAGTGATTTTTCAAAAATTGTTTATTTCATATATTTGTTTTTTAAAATTCAACTAAATTGACAAATTGTTTTTACCACTACTACGACTAGTCTCTCATCATTATTGTTACTAAATTATTATTTACATGCCATCAACTAATAATCAATTACTATAATATTCTACTATTATTCTTTTTTTTTTTTCATTTGTTGTCATCATAATTAGTTTCAACATTACTTATGCATTATATTACTACACTAATCACCATCAACTTTGGTTGTCATATGTAATACTCATTATTAGGACCTTCATAATTATGGTCATTGCCAGCACTAGTATCTTACTTTACAGATATCATTACTAAGCGTAACACTACTCATCTCTTTACTACACATTAATATTAGTAAGATTCAAATGTAATCTCAAAATTTGAAAACTAAAAACAACACATTAATATTAGAAATTATAAAAATAAGAAAGGATTTTAGTTCATAAATATTTCACAAATTTGAACAAGTACATCGCTAACTGAAATCAGAAGTTGTTTTTCTCAAAGCTTGGTTTTGTTGTCTGAAATGGGAACTTTCTTAGTTTTGTCTTTACGCTAATTGCTAAAATCAAATTAGAGGAATCATATTCATTATTTTTTTGTTGCCTTAGATCACAAGCAAATATAAATTAATTGCTTTAATTAATTTGTTTTTTTTTGTTATCGAAGCTAAATTTAAATGTGAATTGATACTTTCTGATTTGATTTGTATTTTTTAGCTCAAATAACAAACAATTTTATGGAGACATAGGAGAATACATTTTATATGCGCTTTTATATGTGAAGTGTGAAATATTTTATATATTTTTTTCACTTTATTTAATTGTTATTTGATATTTTGATTTAAAATTTATATAATTATAATTTTTTTTTAAATATTTGAAACCGAGGATAAAAATATTTTTTTTAATATTGAATATTTAAAAATTATATATTTTCTTTTATACGATTTTTATATTTTTATAAAAAATAATTAATTGATATTAAAACCATTAGAAAACATGTACAAGTACGAGTATAGGTATATTTGTTACTTGATGGAGATGGGGATAAAACAAAAATCTTATATTTGTTGGGTATGAGGATGTATTTTTTAAATTTTTGGAATGAATATGAGATAATAAAACTTGTCCCTGTTCTGCCCTGTTGCCATCTATATCTCTGAAAGACTTTGGATAAATGTCATATTATATGCCTTTAAAATATAATAAGTTGACCCCTATTGCCATCTATATCTCTGAAAGACTTTGGATAAATGTCATATTATATGCCTTTAAAATATAATAAGTTGACCGATTGCAATTTTGTAATAAAATGGTAGACTTATCATGAAATGTCTAGGTTTACTTATAATAATAAGTTGACTGGTGACATTTTTGCAACGAAGTTTAAACTTATTATGATTGGTGTAGATAGATCTATCATAATAAGTAGGTATGGTGTCACAATTGTAATTAGAGGAAATCCGTTATTAAATGACTTGTCATAGTTTATGTTTACCATGTTTGTTAATTTAATACCACTCATAGTATGTTTGAGTCCTTACTCACGATTTCTCTCAATTATTTCATTCCTCCTCTTCATGTTGTCTCTCAAGCAATTCACAACTCAAGCTTCCTATCTTAACTTTCATTCTTGCGAACTTCATTGTTGCATCTTGTATTCTTGCAACTTCCGCTGTGGTTGTCCTCCTTCATTACTACATTCTCGCAAAGAGGTAAGTTATTGAATCCTAAAATTAATTATATTCAATTTTTCTTCAGTTTTGTGATTGAAATAACAATATGTTTTGATTGTTGCTTACATACTGCACATTTGTTTGTTGTTGATGTTACTCATACGATTGCTTTGGTAATGTCATCATGAGTTATTGTTAGGAACAAAGTTGAGGTCAAATAGAGGAGGACGCGATATGGTTGATCATATGCAGGCTGCTTGGCAGCGGATTTGCGGTGGGTAGGTTTGCTAGTGAGAGACACTTGTTGATGGTGTACATGGAGATGGAGAGTGGTGGGGCTTCAATAAAAGGTTTGAGAATAATCTATATTTTAGTTGGAAGTGGGAGAGTTAAGGAAGCTAGACTTACTATGTCATAATATGTTGGACTTATTATGAATGATATTTGTAACCTGACGTAGTAAATTTAGTTTACTATGTTAGGTCTTTCGCAGCATCATAGAAAGCGTGCATTTTCTATATCACCTACAACTATGATGCCAAAATAAGTGTCATAATAAGCCTCATACATTTGACATAAAAAGTCCTTAGTATGAACATTTCTCGTAATCTAGTACAACTTGATTCGATAAAACATATTGAAATTGACAAATAGTTCATAAAAAATGATATTGACAAAGGTCTAATTGTTATAATCTATGTTAATAATAGAACTCTAGTTAGCAAACATATTATGTAAGAGAACTCCCAAAGAAAAATTCTAAGATCCAATAAATAAGTTGAAAATGATCGATATTCATTTAAATTTTTTGAGAAGAAGTATTCTAAATAAGGGATTATTAAGATAAAAATATCTTGTTATCTCCATACTAGGAAGAATATCTTGACAATCTACTCATTCATTCCAATAAAAAATGTTTCCTTTTTAAAGACAGAGTCACTGTTACAAATATAAGAGTTGAGAATTTAATAATCATATTATTCCTTTCATTATTCATGTAATTTCTTCTTATGTTAACTTAAGCTTTTTAAAAATTAAGTCACTCAAAAAGGGATGATAAATAAACTCATTTCCATGGGTATTGTTTAAACACGTCCTCATTTTGACAAGAAATTCTACCATTGATTGGTACGGATATAAGTATGGATAATATATAATTTTTGTAATTGGGTATGGGGAGGAGATGTGTATACATATTTGTTACATCCCCATCCCTATAACCGCCCTAATACTCATCTTTGTTTTCATCGTTGTTCTTGTTTAAATTACTAAAGTACCTACAATTTATTAGGTAATATATATATGCCGCATTCCAGGTCAGCCAAGTCACGTGGAAGGACTTCTCTCGTAGGCGCTGGGCGGTGTAGGGTTTGGGCTGAGTGAAAAATTGCTTTTGTATTTCCATTCCACAAGCAACTTTCCTTTTTGGCTCCTTTGCTTTTCTTTGTTGATTTAACTTCTTGGATGGCTCAATCATGGTCTCCAAGCTTTATTAGTCCCTACAAAACAAAGTATAAGTGTTTTAGTTAAGAAAAAAAGGACTTTTATAAGTAACCTTCCATAGAAGTAAAGTGTTAGGTGATCCTTCTTCTTGAATCTTCCTTGCCATGAATCTAGTAAGAGGTCCAATGTGATTCCTTGATGGTCTTCCATCACAGTTTAAACTATTCTATTTGTGTGAATCTTGATTAATTTTGACTTTATTTTTATTTTTCTATTTTTATTTTTATTTTTATTTTTATTTTTATCCTTTTTTGTGTGTTTTGTGTCATTTGTTTTTGTTTTTGTACTAACAGTGTTTTCTAGGGTTTTGTGTCTAATGCTTGCAGGATGCAATTCAGACAAGAAGTTAACTATATGGACACTCAGTTCCACCAAGGTAATTTCAACCACTGGTGGAAACCTCACTTAAACATGGATCAAAGTCAATTTGGGCAAGCTGCCGAACAATTTGATAGGCTGCCACAACAACAATGGCAACAACAACCCTCTCTTTCGGAAAGAATGGCTCACATGGATGACACAATTCAACAGTTAATGTAGATGTCTGATTCTCATCATAAAATCAATCAAGCATCATTCAGAAGGATAGGGAGCCAACTTGGTCAAATAATTCAGAAGCTAGATGATCTTGGGAGTAACATGAAGGCTAACCCTAGAGAGGAATGTCAAGCTATTATCACTAGAAGTGACAAAGTTTTAGATGAGAGAAAAATAGAGAGAAAAGAAGAAATGTTGAGTGAAAAAGAGAAAGATGTAAAGGAAGAGGAAGAAAAAGAAGAGAGAAAAAGTGAGGTTGAGAGAAAAGAAAAGGGGAAGAATGTGGAAGAAGAGAGAAAAGAAACATAAGAGGTTGAGAGAGAAAAGAAAAAAATTGAGAAAAATCTTTTGTACCCTAAGGAGTGTTCCAAGGAGGAAAAAGAGAGGGAAGAAAAGAAAAAGAGAGAGAAGGAGGATGAGAGAAAAAAGAAAGAATCATATGAAAAACCACTTCCTCACCCAAAGAAGTATCATAGGAAGGAGAAGGAAAAACAGTTTGAGCGTTTCATGGAAATCTTTAAGAAATGTGGAGATTAAAATTCCTATCATTGGGACACTACAACAGGTTCTTGGATATATTAAATTCTTGAAAAAATTCAACAAAAAGAAAAAAAAATATCCAAAAAAGGGAACAATTGAGGCACAGGGCAATTGCAGTGGGTCAAGCTAGTGATGTTAAAGAAGAGCTTGTTGGGAGGCAACCCAATTTCTGATTTTGTTTTTTTATTTAATTGTGTGGTGTGGATTTGATTTTGTTTTGCAGTAATGACAACATCTGCTGATGGATGATGGACAACATCTACTGAGGGTTTAGTTGTGTGAATGATTTTTCTGAATTCTGGGACTTGAGAGTTTACTTGTGTGAGTTTTGAGCTTCAGAGTTTTGTGCATAATTGATATTACTTTGGAAGCATGAATGATTTTGCCCAAATTTTCTGTGATTGAACTACCTTCTTGTAGGTTTCATATGATCAAGGTCATCATTTGTTATCCCTTATTCTTCTTAACCTTCACATGATTTCTGTTCACTGAAAAGAAGACAATTTTTTTTTACCTTTGAACCTTGAGCCTTATGTATGTTTGGAAAACCCTTTTTGAAAATCTTTACCTTAAGTTAAGTTGAGAACATTTGTAAGGTATTGATAAAGGTTCAAGTTTGAGGTTGCTGGAAAGAATGGGAAAGAAAAAAAAAGCATTGAGCTAAGCAATGAGCATTTGAAAAGAAAAAGAAAAATGAAAATAAAAGAAAAGAAAAGCTCATGACTTAACTTAAGGATGAAATCACAAGTGTCTCTCTCTTAACTTAAGGATTTTGCTGACTAGAAAAACCAATAAGTTACAAGCCATGAAAAGCCCTTGTGATGAAAATTTTCTTGTGAGTATGTTTGATTATGGTTAAATGAAAGGCAAAGTTAATCTGTGTGACATTGTGGTAGCAGAGTGAAAAAGACACCAACACCTCACTATACCCCTGTGATTTAAGTGATACACTTTTGAGTGTTTGAGTTATACACTTTTGAATGCTTGAGTGAAACACTTTCCCTAGTGAGGAAGAGTTCTTTGAATTTCTGATTACATCTTTGCTTAGTTGATTAATCATTCTTAAGGATAACATCTGTTGAAGTATATGAGCATCACATTGATTTTAATTGAATTAAGGCATCTGCACATCTTGACTAAGTTTTGTATGCTGAGTTGATAAAAATGATTGCTTGTCTGAAAGAAAAAGTTTTTGAAAAAGGTTGAGTCGTTGCAGTGATTGTTGTGAAACGCTGAGTTACAATCTGTTTTGCTTGAGGACAAGCAAAGTTCTAAGTTTGGGGTTGTGATAACGGTTGAAAATACTGTTATCTGTTATGTAATTTTGATACTAAATGCACCATTTTCTGCTTAGAAACTTGCTTGGAATCATGTTTTTCTGTTAAGTTGTGTGAATAAGAGAGTTGAGGTTGAATTTAATGCTTTTATGACTAATTTCCCTTGTTTTGATAGAAAATGAGATAATATGGAAAGCAGGGATGAAGTGCCATGGAGATGGAGCTTAGAAAGGCCTGAAAAAGCACTAGAAGGGAGGAATGCTCGAAGCTTGGGCGTCATATCTAAGGCTTAGACGCAGAAGACCACCACTCACCGACTGGGCGCCCCTTTTGGGGCGCTTGAGCGCCGGAGGCTCGAAGCTTGGGAATTTTCTGCAAGGCTTGAGCATGGAAGACCACAGCTCGCCACCCGGACACCCTAAGTGGGGCGCTTGAGCGCCACTAACTCGGGCTTGGGCTTTGTTTCTCTTCTATTGTCGCTCTATGTAAAGGACCCAAATGTCCTAGGTTTGGTATCTTTGGCTGGAGCAGCACAACAACACTCTCTTCCACTCTCTGAAGGCGGATTTGGATGCGAAAGCGTCCTTCCTCTACTTTTAGGGTTTTGCTATCTCATGCTTTTCCATTATTCATCTAGTCTCTCCATGTCTATGGGGAACTAAAATCTATTTGTTGTTGGGGGATGATGTAACCTTGTGAACTCTCATGTATTTGAATTGATTCTTAATAACACATGCTTTTTTCATTAATTGTTAGAGTAATTCATCTATGCTTATTACATGTTTTGTTTAACTCATTCATCGCATGATTTATGAATTGCATGAGTGTCGGGAGGTTCGTTACAATTCAGGTTCTTGTTGAATTCTCCCAAGAGTAATATTGCTCAGGGATGAGGGTATGAGTCTTGGTCGTCTTTAAGCTCTTGATCTTCACATTTAATTACTAGGAATGCTAGGAATTGCATGAACTAGTGATTAAGGACAGGCCTATTTCGCCGAGGGAATGGGTTTAGGTGGTTTAGTGAGTGATGTTAACATTAATGCATAAAGAAGAATTCTTACATACATGAGAGGGAATTTGGTGAAATCTAACCCCAACAACATACTCCTCTCATTACAAACAACATTCGTTTATCATTGTGCTCTTCTACTATTGATCAAATTGCATTCATATTTAATTTTCAGTCTTTTGCATCTTAAACCAATGATCTCGTTTTATTTAAGTCTTAATTAATCGAGTTATCACACAACTGTATAGTGCCGAGAGTCTTCTGGGATACGATACTTGGTCTTACCATTTTATATTACTTGTGCGATTTGGTACACTTGCCAATCATCAACACTGGCTAGAAAAAGTGATTGAAGCAACCAAAAAGGAAATCAAGAATTTGGTTGTTGAGCAAGGAGAGGAAGTTGAATTATGGCAGATATCCCTACAACAAATCTCCCAATTATCACAAACAAAAACTGGAGCAAATGGAGTACGCAGATGAGAGTCTTGTTTTGGTTTGAAGATGTCAGGAATGTTATGGAGGAAATTGGACCAGGGCCTAATCTTGGTGATTCAGAGGATCATAAGGGAAAGTGTTGGGAATACATAACTCAAGCCTCCGGTAGTTAGAATTTTGAAATTATGTTAATTCTGTTTCTCTTTAACTGTAATACGCTGTGTATAAATACATTACACTTCTGGTGCAAAATATAGAGAGATAATACAATTTAGAAATTCACTCACACTGTTTGTGCTTATATCATTCTTTCTTACTATGTTCGGCTATTCGCTAATACCATTTGATCGCACACTTTGTTCATGCACTCACGCGTTTCGGTCACGCCCTTCAGTCGCTCTCTCACACTGTTCGGTCTCGGTCACACAGTGTGCTCAAATCCTTTTCTCTACCTTTCTAACAAAGATGATATTCCTATCGCTTAATGAACCTACTACACGTTCAAGTATATTCTCCATATATGAATTTTTTCTGAGTTCTACACAAGAGTTCATGGTTCTTTTTCTTGCACTGTCTACAATATTATGGAAAATCTAGAGTTGCTCAATGAACACTCTTCATCTTCTATTTGACAACAAAAAATAGGGTTCTTCAATGATAATTGTTGAGATTGTTGATAGGGGAGCACTGGTTTAGCTGAACCCACAATCTCAGTGATATTTGAGTTTTTGATGATGACAACACATATTTAATAACACACATGTATTTGGTGTTACATGTTTTATGCTTACATGTTATATGCGTTTTTAAGAACATGATTGTGTTGTTTATGTTGTTCATTGCATTTCACTGTATTATATATGTGATTTTATACATGAATGCATGACACATGTTTATGGAAAAGAAAAACAACAAGCACTTTTGTTGAACTTAAATTGTGTGGCAAAACAACAGTTTTAAATCGATTTCATTATGGGGTGAGTCGATTAAAATTCATGTCTTTGCACAAACTTTTTCAAGTATGTTGTGAGAGTTTTTCAAAGAGAAATGTTTTCAAAATTGTTTTACACTGTTATAAAGTCGATTACATGCGTATTGCATTCGACTGAGTTTGTTATGTTTTGAATAACTGTTAATGCTTGATATAACTCTCACAATGGCTATTTTTTAAATATGTTGACTAAGCATTAAATGAAATTTGACTGCATTAATTGTACATTCAATTAACTGCATTGATTGTTGCTAACTACAATAACATAATTGCTACATTTGACTGCATTAGTAGATTAGTCGATTAAAATGCGTCAGAGTTGTGTTTATCTATAAATTGACGCGAATTTGATTTCTATAAGAACTTTTGTGAATCTAACAGTTTTGTGATATCTTTTGCAGAAAGTGCATTCTTACAGAAAGAGAGAAAGAACTTCAAGAAACAAGAAGTGACTGTGGTGATCATTTACTCTTGGATTCTTGAAGAGCAAGTTAACTGCACGTAAAAGGCTGATCATATCTGCACATTAGGTGTAACTGTGAGATCAGAGGCTACAATCTCTTGAAGATTGGACTAAGGTTCCCTGTTGTGATTATAGGAAGAAGAGCGTGTTGCGTTCTTGACTTTGAGGGTGGCTCAGAGGGTTTAGACTGCAGTAGAGGGGATTCTTGCTGCTAATTTGTTTGTATACTGCCTATATTTTGATTAGAGGGTTAGAAAGGTGTTTTATATTTTTGACGTGAGGTCGCTATAAAAGCCTTGTTGTAAAAATCTTGATCATTATAGTGCATTGGCTTCCTATGGTTGGAAGGACACTAGATGTAGGCTTGGCCGAACCAGTATAAAAACTCAGTGTTTGATCTTTCTATCCCTACACTCTTTTATTCAGTCAACTTCTTTTTTTACTCAATCGATTTAACTTTCGTTGCATAAACAAGTCTTTTACCTTGCGTTTCAAGAAAGTTATAAAGGCATCACTTTTGGTGAAAAAGATTTTGAAAGTTTTAAATTTTATACTTCACCAATTCAGCCCCCCCCCCCCCTCTTGGTGTGAGAAATTGAGCCATTCTTTTTTAGCAATTGGCACCATATCTGGTTTTCATAAAATATTTTAAAAACTAGTCGATTACTGTTTTCATTAAATCGACTGATCCTGGAAAATGACATCTATTTCTCAAACTATGAAAAAAGTGAATATGCTTTTGAACTAGTGCATGTTGCATGTAATGATAAACGTAATTCCATTACTAATGGATTTTATGAATCTTTTGAAACATATCTGTTGCGAAACAAGAAAGGTGGTGTAGATGGGTGTTTAACTCTTGACAAGTGTAACCGAATCGTATCAAGTAATAAAACTGATAAGACCAAGTATCATTCTCCCAAAGGACTCACGGCCTAGACAATTATGTGATTTATTGATTATCTAAGACTTGTAGAACCAATTCTTGTAAGTTTTAAATGCAAAATATTGAAAAGTAAATATGAATGCATGTATTGATCAATGGGTAAGAAGAAACATAACACATGGTTTGAAATATATGAATGAATATGTTGTTGGGGTTTATCAATTTCATCCTATCCACTCTCACGTAATCAAGAATTCATCTTTCTTCATTAATTGTTAATGTCACTTTCTAAATTACTTTAAACCTGATGTCTCGGCGAAGAAAGCCTAATCATAATCACTAGTTTACAATGTCTTGTCTCCTTAGCAATTACTCATGCATTACACAACACATAAGCTTAAAGGCAACCAACCATCATAGTCCTATGTCTAGGTTTATACTACTATTGGGAGAGATTCCCCAGATCTAGATTTCTCCGTATGTGTCCATATCGACAAAATCAATAATCATGACATCGAATGAGTTAAACAATGCATGCTTAGAGCAAAGAGGAAAAACCCTAACAATTAATGAAAGAAAACATGTATCTTTAAAAGATCTTGAAGAACAAATTCAATACATGAGAGCTTCAAAGGATTACATTGATTCCCCAACAACAATAAAGGTTTAGTTCATCATATTCATGGTGAAACTAGATGAAATACAATGAAAGAGTGAAAGATAAAACCATAGAAAGGTGAGAAAGGAGTTGTAGCATCCAAAATCCCCCTCTAAGGGGTGAAAGAGTGTGTTTCTACTTCGTTCCCAGCCAAAGATGCTTGACCTAGGTTAACTAGAACCTTATATAGTATTCTAAAGATTACAGAAAAGTAAGCCCAAGCCCATAAGAATTCCGCTCAGCGGTAAATTACGCTTCGATTTTTTTGAAACCGAAACGTATCAAAATGCGGTGGTAATTGTAGTTTTTACGAAACTATGTGTCTCGATTCAATTGGAACCGATGTCTAAGGGGTATACTGTCTCGGTTCTCTGACCAACTAAGGCAAAAAAACACTACTTCCCCTCAACAAATCAGACTTTTCACCTGACAACTTTTTCAAAATAGGTCTCCTACCTCGGTTCTATGCAGAACCGAGACAATATGTCTTGTCAAAAGCTGACAACCTCTGTATTTGAACTTTTTAAATCCATTTGAACCGATGTCATAGGGTCTTTATGCCTCATTTTAACCGCGAACCGATGCCTATAGTTAGAAATGTTTTCAAATTTTGCTATTTATAATTTTATTTTGAATGTTTTCTGAAAGGTTTACGCATCGGTTGTCTTTAAAACCAAAAAGGTTTATGCATCGATTGTCTTTAGAACCGAGGCAGTAGGGTCTTATCAACTTGGTTTTCTGCTTAACCAAGGTAATAGCCTCTTCGATAGTTAAAATTCAAAAACGTAAAGCAGTAACCGCTCTTCGAGGGAAGTATCAGTGATGATAAAGTAAGGTTTCATACCTTATCGAACCCTTTCATTCTCCCCTTCCACAATGTTCTCACCATCACCATCCTCAACTTGCCCCAATCAAACTCAACCTCAGACTCACCCACACACACAAACCCTCTTCGACATTATGTTAGAGGAGCACAAATTCTCCAACGACAAGCGTTGCAAGGTGCAAGATCGGCTCTCCAAGATCCTTTGGGAGCTCGCCTTAGTCGAGGGGGGCGACATCTGGCTCACAGTGGTTGGGTGGGACGACCTGATAGTGTCAATGGAGGTTTGAAAGAGCATTATGGCTGAGAAGAGCCGGTTCTTCGTGGAGAAGCTTCGCTGCGACGATGTGGTGTCGTACTCGGTGGAGATCAGCGATTGTGACGACGTGGAAATGTATGTGGAAGCTGTGGTTTTGATACACTATGAGGATCTCAAGGTCAGGTTGCGTTCCATGGGCGATGGAGTTTCTAAAGTTTTGAGCTTGCTTTCATTTTGATGTTCATTTTTGTACATTCTTTTTGTTCTTGTTTCTTGATTGCAATTGGGTTTTATATTCTTACTTTTACTTGAACCTAATAAGTGGTGTTCTGCAAGCAAAAGATGACAAATATTGTAGGAAAATGAAAGCTCTGTTATCCAAATTGCTTAAAGAGAAATAAATAATAAATCTGACGAAAAAAAAATACCCCACACTTAGTGAATTAAGTTAAGAGTATCGTTCTCCCAAGGGAATTTGAGTCACGTTATTCAATTAAAATTATTTATCAAGACCAATTACTGGTGATAACATTTGTGATTTCAATTTGGAAATTAGCATGAAATTAACAACGTAACAAAAATTAAGATTGAAAAATACGATAAAAGATAACTGGAATTGGTCTTTGACGAACATTACAGTAAAATCCTGGACAACATACATTCTCTGTTCAAGCATTCACATAAGAGTATCTTGGTTTAATTCCTTAAAACAAGTTCTAAAATTATATATTAAATTATTAGTTCCTTAATTAATTCAGCAAATAATTTTGCATTAAATTCAGATGTTGAGAATGACCAAAAGCACAGAAGTTATTCCTAGCGTAGATACTTTTAGTTTCTTTTCTTACGTTTCTGGTTCTAAAAATATTTCCCAGTACAAAAGAACTTTTAAAGAGAATTATACTTCCGTATAATCAAAAGCAAGTCAAGAAAAGAACAAGAACAGAAACATGTATTGCACAGGAAATTTACATTAATGTATCGTCATACAACCAATTCTAATGAACAGAAAATTTAGCCTATCCTAGACATCTCAAATGTATTCTTTACAGCAATTCCTTGCAGAAAGTGAAGTCTTGATGTCTGGAAAGGTCTCTTGATCGTCTCCTGAAGTCTTGCAGAGCTTTTTTCATGTTTTTCGTGTCAGAAGATCCATTTTGCCTTTCTGTCATGTCTATTTAAGCTACTTAACTTAATTAATTCGCTCAGCGCACAAGCATGTGTGCGCTCTGCGAATTTTCAAACTACTGCTTCTTTAACTGGTGTTATTCGCTTAGCGCACAGGTGATGGTGCGGTATGCAAATTTCTTCCTGCTGGCTCTGCGAATTTTGGCTTGCACTGAGCGAGAATTGGCTGACAAAGTCCAAATAATACACATTTTCCTGTACAATATTTTACATAACAATCTACTCCCTGTTACAACTTCTCACTGAAGAACAACATGAATAATTACAAGATTGAGCTCATTTATAAGTGTAAAAACAACTTTTTTTCATACTTATCAACTGTGTATATATATACCTCGATTTGTCAACCGCTGTGTATAGACGAAAATAACCGTTGTCATTTTCCTTTAGTGCACTGGTGATCCCATCTCTTCCTAATCCAAAAACATCTTCTAAGCCCACAAGCACATCATAATCCAATTATATGACCCAGAGAGAACTTTATACTACTTTACAAATACAAGAGTCTTTGGCTAAAAGTCTTCCTTCTTAGTTCATATGTGAACTTTAGTTTGGACTTGTTAGGTTAAGAGGAGGTCCAGTCTTCTTGTATCCTCCTGGACATATATTTGGTTGTAGGTCTTTTGGTTAGAGGCATGCCATCAAGGGTAGAGATGTATTTTCACAGTATTTCATTGCAAATAATGAATTCCACTAAGAACATACTTGAGAAGAAGGGTGAGTTGATTCACAGTGATAGTCATACTAATAGTCATAGATGTTAAAGACATGGCGTAGCATTCTATGTTTTACCAACAATATGAGACACCTTTCATGATAGAGGTAGGAGTAAACATATATGTATCACATATTAAGTATGGTATACGTCACATGACACCCATATGTAATCCAAACTCCTCATTTGGCACATGTTACCCTTCCATCACTCTGTCTTAAAGGTTACATCCACTAAGCTAGTTGTGGACAAATGCTAACCCACTCATCAGGTTACGGATTGTTTTCATCTTGCATTCAACCCTTGTCAAATACAATATTATTTCTAACAAGTTTTTGGAGGACACACAAATCCTGAAGATGTGCTCACCTAGTCACTCATGCAAAAACCATCACTTTTCCCTTTCACCATCACTACTTCCTAGAAATAGCAAACAAGTTTTACCACCTCACCACTACAAATTTCATGTGGATAGCAAGGACACCACCTTCACATTCATTAAGCAAACCAAGCAACCTCAGTAAAGGCATTGATATGATATGCAAAGAGGGTTGTCACACTTTTCCTTCATCACATCTTCAACAGTGACACTACTTGTTCTCCTTCTTCTGGATAAGGATATGTGCCTGCTCAATTCAATTCTAGTCGGCTAGGTTTCCTCTCCTGCTACATTTTTCTTTCTCGTGTTCAATCCACCCCCAACAGATCTTACATTTCACTCTATCTTTGTAAGCTATCAAGAATATATAACTTTTTTTTTACTTTGTTTTATTTTTTTAATCAATGGACGCTATCAATGATCTCTTGATGCTTGCAACTAATTTTGCCTAAACCATATTTTTAGGACTAGCTTCCAGTTAAATACTGGCTTAGTTATGGAAAGAAATTACTTATTGGCTTTAAGTTCTGGTAGACCAACATGTTCAATTCCAAAACACGGAGAGAACACGAATATATCAAATATAAAAGTGCAGAGAAGAATATATACATGTCCAATCATGAACTAGAACCAGATACTTTGTTACACATACATACCACCATCTTCGGTGTCTGATGTTCCTGCCAGCAAATCTGAAGAATAGACATAATAACTTCCTTGTTTAACCACCAATGCAGTATCAAAGCTACAGAATCGAACCTCGCATCCTTGTCCTGTGGATTATTCAGAAATTAGAATACTGCTTCCTTGTGCTTTAGCTTATTCTTTCTATTGTATTTGTCTTTCACTCAAAATATGCAAAGTTACAAAAGTCCCTGACATAGTTGTTGGTATCCCTTCTGATACTGTACCAATTAAATTATTCCATTGAACAAGCTAACATGTTTAATCTTATCTAACTAACATGGAACATCTTGGAGGACAACAGTACAATGTGTAAGACGTTTTTTTCACACACCAATGGAAACGAGTGATGAGGGGGGCCGTCATAATCATAAAACCATAAAATTTTCAGGTCATGTGCTGCTCTGTCTAATTCTCATTGTTGTTTAGCACAGCTAAGCTTTTGGAAGCTGTGCTATCTATTATGCAACATTTTTCATGATTGTTTCCGTAGAATGTACCCAAAAATTTATTTTGGTAGAACCTCAGTTCTGAAATCATTAAGCTGAAACCAAGTAAATGTAGCTATGGGGACCACATCATGAATGGCATCGACATTAATTGTTTCCAATGGGGTTGCACTGATGTAAAGATAAATTAAGAAAGAATAAATAAAGAAAAGAGAAGATTTTTTTAAGAAGAGCTGTCTCTGGCCATATAAATAATAGGACAAAACTTGCAAAAAAAAGTTTCAAGGTACTTAATATATCATACACCAATAAAAAAATACCTGTATTATTTTTTTACCTAAATTTTGGATAAAGTGACCAAAAAATAATATAAAAACGTTTTAATTGAAAAATAACACAACAATAAGCGCCAAAGAAACTTTATGCTATAATATACATACTTATCTATAAATAATTAAACACACTAAATGCATTTCACACCAAGTGAACATTAAGCGTTATACTCTACTCTTGTGTTATTAGTTCTTCTGTTCCTTTCTGTGACCATGGATGGAAAGAAATTAGAGTACAAAGGTGAGGAAGCACTGAAGGAGATAGAGAGGCTTACAATGAAGGCTTCTGAAGTTCAGGAAAGCCTTTTGAAACAGATCTTAACTCATAATAGAGAAACGGAGTATCTGCATAAGTTTATGAGGGGAGAAAAAAATATAACAGAGTTTAAGAGGTACGTTCCAGTCACCACTTATGAAAGAATCTTCCCATATATCCAGAGAATTGCAAATGGGGAGGACTCTTCTCTCATCACTGGTCACCAGATAACAGAAATGTTATGCAGGTAACTCTTCTACTGCTACTATTTTCTTATTATTTCATTCTTTTATCTTAAGTTTCTTCTTGTATTTTATGTAAAATCTTAATCATATATTATGGCATGTGCAGTTCAGGGACTTCAGGTGGAGAGCCTAAAATAATGCCATCAATTGCAGAAGATCTAGAACGCCGTACCTTCGTGTACAATCTTACCATGCCAATCATGAATCAGTTAATATACAATAGATAACTGTAACATCGCCACATCTTTTTATTTCTTGCCCTTGATTATGCACGTAGACATTTTACTAGTCATACCCTTTTTGTTGCATTTTGAATTAATACTTCAATGTTCATCAGCAGTTGCCTCGAATTCCAACATGGCTGAAGCTTAGAATGATTAACTTTCTTGCTTATCAACTTGAGTGTTTGCTGTGTTTGATGTCATCACGCTTGGGTTATGATTCTCCATTCTAAGTATATGGCCAAATGAAAAAAGATAAGATGAAAAAGATATGACGTGACAACTATTCATTAGAGTAGGCAGGTGGAGGGCCCATTACCATGCATAGGTTACGTTTATATTATTTTTTTAAAAAAATTATTCTTTTGCTTGATGATATATGGTGCATGCTAACTGGCTAGTGCATCTTGACTTGTATTTCATTTATGCATATTTTCAAAAGGGATCATTGATGCATCTTGACAGACCTGATTACCATATACCATGGCCAGTACGAGAAAGTCCAAAAACATACCAGTCTGTTAAATTTGTACCTAGTACCTTATAGTATCAGAATATAATATATGGTAATGGAAACATTGTACATATGAACATGTCTTTTTATTGACTGCTACATACTGAGTATTTCATAACCATTTTCCCAACCATACCTCCAAGTTGACCATAATTAACAATGAATCGTAGGTACGTTCCTGATCTTGACGAGGGCAAGGCGATGTATCTGTTCTTCGTAAAAGCAGAAATGTCTACTCCTTGTGGCTTACCTGCAAGGACAGTGTTAACAAGCTACTACAAGAGCAAGCACTTCAAGTGCCGCACACACGACCCCTGGAACGATTTCACGAGCCCTGACCAAACCATTCTGTGCAATGACAGCAACCAAAGCATGCATTGCCAGCTTCTAGCAGGTTTGGTCCACCGGCGCCAGGTGCTAAGGCTCGGTGCCGTCTTTGCCTCTGCATTTCTTCGAGCCATTTCCTTCTTAGAACGAAACTGGAGGCAGCTATGTGAGGACATACGCAGTGGGAAACTGAGTTCCTTCATAACAGACCCTTCATGTCGGTCATGCATGTCCACAGTGCTTTCAACCCCTGACCCTTGTCTGGCTGATGAGATCACAAGAATCTGTAGCCAAAATTCTTGGAAGGGAATTCTGTGCCAGCTTTGGCCTAAGGCGAAGTACATAGAGGCTGTGGTGACAGGGTCAATGGCTCAGTATGTTCCTGCTCTTAAGCATTACAGTGATGGGAAGTTGCCTTTGGTTTGTACCATGTATGCTTCATCTGAGTGCTACTTTGGGGTTAATCTGAAACCTCTGTGTGATCCTGCGGATGTTGCTTTTACCCTCTTGCCTAACATGGGCTACTTTGAGTTCCTTCCTCTCGGACATAACGGGACACTGTTGATGGACTTTGATGAAGGTGATGTTCCAAATGATAAGCTCGTGGATTTGGTACATGTCAAGCTCGGTTGCTTCTATGAGCCCGTGGTCACTACCTTCGCTGGTGAGTTCCCAGATTAATTCATCCATTTCTTATCCACTTCATGCATGCATCCTAGTCACATGTTCACACACACACACACACAAGAATTTTGTTTTCCTTGTAGTGTCATATAATCGAAATAGTTAAACAAGTTTAAGTAACACAATCGTTTGTTTTTTCTAATGATATGTACTTGAACACACTAATTTTCTGTCTTGGTGTAACAATTGGAATTAAAGCAGCCTTTGGGTATATATGTGGCGAGACTTATAAATGAGTAGATAATTTTTATATAAAATTATATACAAACAACTGATTGATTTTATTGTATATATGCATAACTATAAAATGCATTTTTTATATCAAGCTTTATAAAATATTAATCATTATGTGGGTTCCTCGTTATTCTTTGATAAAAGTTTGTCTACCTGTAAGAATCCAAAATATAAATAAGCAAATCATCAACTTTATCACTAAAACATTTACTTTTATTTTCAAATAAATTCTAAATAAAAAAATTATAGGAAATTAATTAACTATTAAAAAATTAAACTGGATAATTTTGTAGACCAAAAAAAACCTTTTAAATCAATCTATAGATACTAATTAAGTAAAATATATCAAAACTGAGATCAAATAAATAAGTACTTAGGTATATCTACATCACAATATTTTGAGATCTAATAAATTTTGACATCTATTATTTTATTCTAATGATCTTTCTTTTTATAAATAGAAAAAAATATTTTTTAATAATCATAATATCCTTAAAAATGGATTGTGAAGTGGTTGATAAGATGTAAAAATTTGTGAGCTATGATGTTTGTTTCTCATGGGTCATTATTTAACACTTTAAAACATATTCATAAACAGTTTCATTCTTTAATGATTATTTAGCAGAAAAGATGGTTTACTGAAATATAAATCACTCAGACGTAAAAATGATGATGTATCTTTGTCATCGGTATCGTATCAGACAAATTTGTAGTAAGTACAGAAAAGTGAGTTATGTACTTGAGCAGTTGAAGCAACCCATTTCCAACCATCATCATCATCATCATTATACACATCCACTGGTTAAATCTATTAATGCAAGTTGAATTTACTTTTGCTTTGACACCACCATGATCCAAACATCTAGGGCTGTATCGATACCGCGTGGGTGACGTGCTGCAGGTGGTGGGATTCCACAACAACGCCCCACAAGTGCGTTTCATCTGCAGAAGAAATGTAGTGATCAGCGTGGATACTGAAAAGACGAACGAGGAGGACCTGCACAGGAGCGTGACCATGGCCAAGAAGTTGTTGGAACCCTACGATGGTCTCTTGGTGGAGTACACCAGTTACCCTGATACGTCTTCGGTGCCAGGTCACTACGTATTGTACTGGGAGATTCTTTATTGCGGCATAAAGACAGAAGCTGAGAATGAGAACGCAGTGGTGGTTGACGGAAGTGTTCTTGAGGAATGTTGCATTGCGGTGGAAGAGCAACTGGACTACGTATACAGACGGTGCCGTAGCCATGACAAGTCGGTGGGGCCATTGGAGATACGTGTGGTGGAGCCAGGAACATTTGATTCATTGATGGATTTGTTTATCAGCCAAGGAGCTTCCATCAATCAGTACAAGACTCCCAGGTGCATCAAATCTAAGAAGGCACTGAAATTACTCAACTCTAAGGTTACTGCTTCCTTCTTCAGCCCCAGAGATCCCAAATGGGTCCCCAAGATGTGCTGAATGAAGTAACTTTCCATTTCATGTGGTTTTCATTCCTGATTAACCATTTACATATATATATATATATATATATATGCTCTGTCATGAATAATCAACACTACTCAACTTCTGTACTCTGCAACGGAGATCTATAGCTTCTTCTTTGTTTCGTGATTAGGAAATAAGGGAGCGACTAACATGTTAGAACTATTACATCTCCTTTATATCACAGCTGGCTTTCACCAACCATGCTAAAATTGTCTTCTGTGAGTAAGTAATTCTCAGATACTCACTACGACAAAAGTATTCATAACTAAAAACTAGTTATTATTATTAAAATTTTATAATAATAATTAGTAATATTTTATCATTTAGATTATTAAAAATTTTGCTAATTTGTATTATTACAGAATTTACCTCCATGTCATGGTAATAAAGGCAATTTTTTCATATAATTAAATAAGTAAAAGTTTAAATATTAAAATATCAATTATCTATTATATTTTAAACGATGAAAATAAAGACAAATAAATAATATTGTAATGCAAACGTTATAAATTAATGACCTGTTACTATGTTAAAACGTTTAAATTAAAAAATTATTTGTAAAAGATAAAACTAGTATATTTTGATTCTCAAGACAAACAAAAGAAACAATTAATATTAAGAAAATTAAAATAATTAATAATATTTTAAAAGTATAAAACATATGTAATGAAAATAACTGTAGGAATATTGAAAAAAAAATAACAAACTAACTTGTTTGGTTGGATGAAAAACTCCAATCATTATATTATTCATTAATAAACCTCCTTACAAAACACAAATTCAAAATTATAGATTTGTTTTTTATAATTCATTCTAAAGAAAAGAAAATCATTTCAACCTTTACGGCTAAAACATTCACTAGTACACTAAGAGGATACTGCACCGGTTACTTTTGCTTTTAGGCACCGGTTCTACAACCGAGGCATATACCGGCGAGGTAAAAAGATTAAACTTTATGCCTCGGTTATAGACCGGGATAAAATGAGACAAGAATATGCCTCGGTTCTTAGATAACCGAGGCAGTAGAGTGTATTTTTTATTTATTTTTTGTACTGACTGTCATTCACGAATTCACGGTTCATTCATTTCTCAGTTCGTTTCTCAGTTCATAGTTCGTTTCTCAGTTCATAGTTCGTTTCTCAGTTCATTTCTCAGTCATTCTCTTATGCCAAACAAATCCAAATCCAAGAATTCTCCCAAAATTTCTTCCAATTTCAGCTCAAAAATTTAAAACAAAGAAGAAAATTGTATCAGGAATCAATCAGTCCATACTCAGAAGAAAACTGTAAAACAAAGAAGAAAACCCAAATCAATGTCCAGAGCCTTCTTCCCTTCCCTTTCCTTTCTCAGTTCTAATCAATCTCTTTCCCTCTCCTCTCTCAGATCCCACTCGCAGTCCAACAATCACCCCTGTCGAATTTACAAAAATAAAATTGAATGATGAGTTTTGAAATTGAAGGCAGAGAACCCAAAAACGCAAAACGCAGAGAACCTAAAAACGCAAAACACAGAGAACCCAAAAACGCAGAAGCCATCGCTGCCAAAAACGAAACCCTCGCCGCGCCACCATCGCCGCACCATCAGCTCACCCTTCGGTTCATCCCCTACGAAGGCGAGATCCACCGCCAGCCGCCGGCCGCCACCAAAGAAGCCTGAGTCGCGCCTCCAAAAGTGTCGCCAAGCCCCAAATCGAAACCCTAGGGACTGTCACGCCTAAATCGAAGCCGCGGACAGGGACTGTCACGCCGCGGACAGGGACCGCACGCCGCGGACAACCTCCCACCTCCACGAACACGGACCGTCACACCGCAGAGATCAAATCGCGTCTAAACCTGAAAAGAAACAAGGGAAGAAGAGATCTCGCCGCCACCTTGCTCTGACCTCGCCACGACCTCACTATGCCTCGCCGCCACCTCGCCATGCCTCGCCGCCACCTCACCATGCCTCGCCGCCACCTCGCAATGCCTCGCCGCACTCGCCGCCAACGTTAAGTTGCTTCTGGGTTTCGTGGAGGTGGGAGGATAAGCAAGGGGAAAGCGAATGCGTGCTCTGGTTGCAAGTGAAAGGTTTATGTTGGATGCGTGCTTCTGGTGCATTTCGAAAGGTTTATGCCTCGGGTCAGAGGACCGAGGTAATTGAGACGTTTATGCCTCGGTTGGGCTAGAGGACCGAGGTAGTAAAAAATTAACCAGTTTTAGGTGCCACGTGGCAGAATATCAGGTCTCGATTTTATTTTTAACCGAGTTAATTTGGTGTTTATGCTTCGGTTTTTTTACAACCGAGGCATATAAATTTGTCGAAATTGCGAAAATGCCACCGCTTCTACATATGCTTCGGTTTTCTAAAAACCGAGGCGTATTACGCGTGTTCTTATCCCTATTTTGTACTAGTGATTTTCTCATTTAAGTGACCAATTTTAAAAGAAAATCAATAAGTATTGGGTTTCCATCATAAAACGTCATACTTAATACAGAAGCCAAACAAATTCTATTGCATAACTATGATACTGGAACAAGATAGCAAAAAAACAATAAACATAACAAGAAAGTCACGTATAGTAATTTCGATCAGTAATAACTAAAAGTCACCGTCTTATTTTTCGATGATAAAAAATTTATTGGTAAAATAATTATTGATAAATTTTACCTGCATAAATTAATTAGTAATCAACTTTTAAGTAATCAACATTAGTAATCAACTATTACAAATCTATCTATAAATATCTATTTATAGTAAAACTGTCAGTAATTATAATAATAAAACGTCGACAAGTATTATAATTGATAATAAAAATTATAATTTATTAACATATATCAGGCCTCGTTAAAAACACTCAATCCTCACCTGTTTAATCACAATTAATGCACCCAAAAACACTGCTCAGAACCATTAAAACGCACTCACACACTCTCTGCGCTAACGCCAAGTGTCGCAGTAGAAGCTTCGGAAATCTGTTAGTGGGGTGTCAGCAGGAGAACGGACGTTCGTTTTTAAACAAAACTGAACTTTCTGAAATCCACGTCACTCTCCTGCATGCACCTTCTCCTTCCCAAACTCAGACCTTCCATTTTCCTCCTCCTTCTCTCTAGAAACCTCTTCCTTCTCTCTACTGTAACTCATCCCTCCTTTCTCCGATCCCATTTCAGAAACCGTAGAAGTACTTCCGGCGCCGTAAGCTTCAGTTTGAACCGATCCTTTCTGCGTTCTGAAACTGGTAAATTTCTCATCCCTAGTTGTTCGTTCATCTGAGCATGCAAGCCAAGCTTTGGTTGCACGCGGTCACCCTATCTGAACCAATATTGGTCTTCTGTAAATTGTTTAGTTTGAAGAATTTGTTTGAGCGTTGTGGGTAGAAGAAGTCTATTTCTGCGAACCCTGTCTTAGGCTGAAACAAGTCCGTTCACTTCAAGAGGTAAGGGAAGCTTGTTCAATTTAATTCATATGTTTTATTTGTATGTATGGACGTTTTTGGTGTTGCATGCAGTATGATTTATGTTATTGGATTTTTGATACATAATTATAAGTATGAACTGAAGTATGTTGAATATGAGATGTACTATGATATGATTATTTGGAAGTATGAAATGTATATGCTGAAAAATGAGTAAATGGAATTGAATCTTTAAATCTGAACTTCCCTATGATAACGTACGTTCGTCATTGAACGGTTCTTAACCTTTCGGTGTTGTTAGCGAATTTCTTTGAAATTGAATTCTTTCATTCGGAAAGAATTCTGGTTGAGGAAGAACGCCCTATTGTATTAGTACTATGTTTGAGCGTTCGGCCAAACGTAGATGCCCTGAGTGTTAAGTGAGGAGTTGAGAAGCTTGAAAATACACATTCGGACACTTAGTCTTTCCTGAAAACTTAACTTTATTCTCTCGTATTATATATAAATTTCTATTTCTATCATTAATTCGAATCAGTGATGGGTCTCGACCCAAAACGTTCGTTATGAGTGGCGCTCGGTCTTATACCGAACGCTCGTCCTTGTCTTCAATTACCAAACGGGTGTAAATAGCGTTCGTCCAAAATTTCAGTAAATGAGTATTACCGCGTTCGGTCATTGACTGGCAGTCGGTTTCTATAATTGCATTGTTCTCGGTATGGTTGTTAACTCGTCTTGTGGTGTTTCTATCCATTTGGATTCGGCTTAGAGCCTTGGAACTTAACTTATTCTGAGTATTGATCGAATCTTCCTAGAGTCAGTTCATTAAACTGATTCAAGTGATAATGACGTTCGTCGTATAATATGTGTCGTTGTTATTCTGTCGGAAACGAGGATTTCTCGGTATCGTCTTTAACGTTCGTCCTCGTTATGAAGAGGGCTGAACGCTCGTTATTTTATGTAAGTGGAACGAAAGATGTAAATGATATTAAAGTGGAAAAGTATAAATAATGAACATTAAATGAGATGAAATGATGGTTGTGGAATTTGAACGAGCGTTCCAGGGAGGAACGACTCTTGGATGAAAGTTGGAATTGTAAAGTATGAATGTGGGCAAAGCTTAGCTGGCGATTCATCCTGATGTTCCGTGAGTGCTCGTCCTCACGTAGAGGGGAGTATGTCATGTGTGGGAACGGCAGGAGGTCCTAGTCCTTAGAGGTACTTTGGATGGAAGGGACTAACCTCAGGTGGCAGCTGATGATAAATGCCAGTTACTACACCACCTGGGTGCACGAACGTTGTAGCTACATAGAATTCATACAGTCCGGACAGTCAGTCTAGTATCAGGAATTGATTGAGTTAAAGAATTGATTGAATCATGTGTTGTGAAATATTTGATATGTTTGATGTGTTATGAAATGCATGTTATTACTTGAATTAAATTCAATAAGCTTACCCTTCGTTTTTTATTGTGTTGTCTATCGTCCTTGTACGTTCGTCCTGTCTTTGCAATGATCATCCGTGTGGATGTGAGCAGATGGTGAGGCGTTGCTTAAGGAAGCGCTGGAAGAAGAAATTTTGGAGGAAGCAAACCTCGTGGATGTGGAAGTGAAGACCGAACAGTAATGCGTTCGGTATTTCCATTTTGTAAACCGTTTGGTCATTTCTGTTTATTGAATGCCTTTAACATTTGTAAAGTTAGGTAAGGCCGTTCGGCCACTAGCATGCTTTATCTCTTTAATTGTAAGACTGGTTTGATATATTAATATATGTGAATATTCTATTTTATATGGTTTATTACTGTATTTTATGAGATGTTACAACATATAACACCGACAAATTTTATTGTTGATAATTATGATAATAAATTATCAATTGAAATCTTATCAATAATAAAACTTATAATTTATTAATGAATATTTTCGATAAATTTTTCAAACGAATTTTTTTTACTTACAAAAATATATGTTGATAAATTAAAAATAAAGAATCTGTCCATAAATTTGAATTCATAATTAAAAAAAGTTATTGTACTGAAAATATATAGATTGAATGTCTCGACCAGTTTCCATCACTTTTATCTATTTCTACCTCTCAAATAAGTGAAACACTAACTCTTAATGCAACCAAAATCATAATTTTATCATGCAATAAATATCATATATCAACTCTCAGTTTCAAAGAAAAAAAAAAAAATCTAAACATTATGTAATCAAATACAGACATACATTATTCACCTATCTTTTAACTCTTTATATAAATTCTTGCATGCTTATTAATCTCTTTCTATGGTTTTTATATTTATGCTTCATGTTTCACTTAAACTTATAGGTATTATCCATTTATTTATTTTATACTTTCATTTTAATTTACATAATAATTGCTTTGTTGAAACTATTTAAAATTTTAGTTCTACCTAATCTCAAATTTTATATTCTAACATAATCTCAAACTGTTTCAAATTTTAATTCCAGCATTTAGTTTCTTCAAAACATTTCTATCATGCCAATTTTCTTTAATTTTAAACTTTATATTTAAAATTTCTACATATAATACTGTGTTTGGTTCATTTAAAAAATCAAACATATTTAAATAAAATAAGTGTAAGCACATTATTGTTAGAATTAAATTGTTTTATCGATGCTTCCATTTTTGGTAAATTCTAATAAGTTTTAGAAAATATTTTATTTGCGATTTTAATTCATTTCAATCGATTTTAAGATGGATATATAAAACAAAACGAATTCACCAACTTATGTGTTTTTTTTTTATTGAATATTATTCTTGATTATTTGTTTAGCTAAATTCCATCGAAAAGAATACCTATAGAATTTTCCAATTTCAGTGCTTGCCTTGCAGAAGCAGAGGAAAAAGAGGCATGTCAAAAGAAAAAGCCAGAAACTATTTTGTGAAGGGGATGAATAAATGCATATATCATAATAAAATTATTTTCCTTTGCAAACTAAACAACGAAAAGAATAGTAATCTTCACCCTTAAAATCTCTCTTGTTTTTATTCCCTTTCTTTAAATATACTCGAAACCCTATCTAATTCTTCCTTCATCCAATGCTTACAAAGTTCTGTGATTATAATTTTAACAGTACCCATCCACACACAAATAAATAGACAATGAGAAATTAATGTTGTTTTAGAATTTGAAAATTATAGTTAACAAAAACAAAGATCTTTTAAATATCGTATATCTTTAAGAAAGAAACAAGTAATCACCCATTAGTATATCTTTAAGTGCTAGTAAATTGAATAATAAATTATCTAATATTCAATACATTTTATACTTACTAAGTAATATTAAATCCTACAAAAATTTTAGGTTTACACCCAAATTTTAACGAACGATTCATATGATCAATCATTAGCGTGGTCCAGAAATCAATATATTACTCATGCGTTCTTGAAAGCAGTCGAAAATGTACTGCAGTAGCTAATGTTCACCAATCAGTACTTATATATATTGGTATTAATGTTAAACCCTAGAGACATTGAATTTTGACAAATTGACAGAAGCTTTTGCATAAGTGTCCCACTTGTTTGAAAATTTATATGCAGTCCTAGACTTTTTTTTATTGTAATAATAATGCCCAGCATGCGCATGGCAACTTTTGAAAAGAAATGATGGATTGTGAAAGCTCCAAAAAGAGCATTGCTTACGGAATACAAATCATAAGTAATGTAATGTCCAGGGAGAAAGAGATTAATCTTTGTTATAGGTATTATGCATTTTGACTATTTCAAAAGTAACAAATATCATGTGATTTTATTTTTTCATTTTTAAAAAGTAGCATAAGTACCTGTATAGAATTTACTCGAGTACGCTATACAGAGTACCCTTGTTTTGTTTGAGTAGGAGAAGAGCACGTTCAAATTCATCATCCAACTTTCTAAACATTACATAAGTTTGATTAAGGTTTTGTTGTTTTGTTGGATGGTGTGCTCTTAAAATCTTTACACTGATCTTTCCCTGACCACTCAGAGTGCTATGCAATGTTACCAATAATTTGCATTTGCCAAAATAACAGAAAACAAAATAGGCAAATAAGATGAGTGGTGAGGTTGGAACAGTGCATCCAACACCCAAATGATATGGTAGGGTTCTCGTGGATACATGCTTATCCGTAGGATAAGAGATATAAGATTACTCTAATGATAAAAAATAAAAAATAAATGGAAAAACTTGTAAATTCAACTCCTATACTAATATTTAAAAATTATAAAGTTACTTTGAAGTATTAAGAGATATAAAGTTAGTTTAAAATGTTAAAAAATATATATATATTATAGATTAACTCTCTTTACTAATAAAAATTAATAACTAAAATTTATCCATAAAAAAAACTGCTAATACATTGGGTACATCAAACGGGACCATGTCTTTGTTCCTTTCAACCAATTGTTAATTTTGGAAACCTAAAGTATCATTGTTTTAACCAACTTTCCAGCGGGGAGAACCCTTGAATTCTCCTTCAAAATGATTAAAGCCAAAGTTCATGGGGGCGAGAAAGCGATGTCAACAATAGTTTTCCAAAACATGTACACTACATTTTATAATCTTATAAAAGGAAGTTAGTAAAATATCAAATTATATTATTTAAAACTTCAATACTATTAGACACTTTTCATTTTAAACATCAAATTATATCGTGTAATAAACAGTTAGATTTATATTTACAATATGAATAGATGAAAACATTAAAATCACATGTTAAAATATTTAGCTTTTAAAATATACAAAAATTATTCAAAAAGTTAGTTATGATTTGTAAAATATTAATAAAATAAATTTAATAGTTGATTATGTTTTTTAAGGCAAGAAAGAGGCTCATAAAAAATGCAACTGAGGTGATGTTTGAATTCAGAAATGAACCTTTTTTTTATATGATCATCTTACGATTTTTGTGATAAAAAGGCACGCTCAATTTGGGAAAATTTAGATTTCCAATTAGAGTTTGATGAGAAAAATGATTACATTTATGGACTCAAAAGAGAAATCAAAGGAAGGAGACAACTGCGTGTGCAGGTGGCATGGTGTAGATGCCAGCACTGAACAACAAAATCTATGCAATTGAAATTTCTAATCTGGACAGCACAAAATTCTTAATTTTTTAAACAACTGAAGATTTAAACCATACTTTTAATAATAATTCACAAGTTATTATAAAAGTTTATTATTATTTTTTTTTATTAATTGTTTTAGAAGTCAAGGTCAAATCACACGACCTACTAACACGGTCATATCTGTATGAGAGTTTTAATTTGAATGAGTTTAGGTTTTAAATTTGAACCCAATTGATGTATTTTGAGAATAAGTTCAAATTATGGTTTTGATGACCTTTTGAATCCAATTATTCATTATAAAAGAATTATTTATTCTTTTATCAAATTTAAATAATTACTCATATTTAAAATAATAATTTTCACAATATAATCTATAATATTTTTTTATTTCAATAGCTAAAATTTATTTTATCTATAACTATAAACACCTTTTATTTTTTATTTTTTAAAATTATTTATTATATCTAAATTTGGTATGAATTATATATTATCATAAAATTATAAATATTATTAACTCATAATATAATATATAATATAATATAGAAATTTAGAAAATGCAAATACACACACGATCATTTATTATAGTGGCAGTCAAGCCCATCAGATCAAAGACACATTACCTTAGTAGGAGTCTTTCTCCTAAGTCAGCTTTCCACTCTGCCAACTTTTTCCTTCTCTCTCAAAACTCATCTTCTAAATATTGCTCTGCCTTCTCTCTAAAATACCACCCTGTTGAACCGTTCAATTTTTTAATAGGTGGTGCTCAAACGTTCACCGCGTCAAGGGCTCCGTAACGAATCGAACGAGTTCTTGTTCCAACCGGTAAGTCACTTTCTCCTTTTAGCACCTAGGGCATTGCTATTTTATTGAATGCATGCCACTAGAAGTGTTCTACTTCAAATTTGTGGTAATTTCTAGCCTAAAAAGCTAATTCTATCACCATTTGGTGATTTATAGAGTGTCTTTGAATTTTGCTGTGAGGAGCACTATTTAGATCATCCCTGTCAAGTAAACTGTGAAGTTTTCCAGGTAAGGGGAGCTAATTATTTTTGTATGAATTTATTTTATATAAATATGTGCAGGTTGAATGTTGAACTGGTGTGTTCTTGTGAAGTTGTTCTACGATGTTAATTTTTATTGGATAATTATAACTGAGACTGTGGAATTGTGCTTAAATAATTTATGCTTTGGTGTTGAACTGGTACAGGTGGTAATTATGTTTGTAAGTGTTAATCTGTTTTGGTTGAAATTGTTCTGGTTAGAGGGTTTGGGAGTAAGGGCTCTATGATAGCATGTATATGGGCAGGTACTGTTTAAGGTTACTGTGAGGGGAATGGTGATATATATAATTGGGTATTTGATGTCTAGAACACTGTAGGACAGTTTTAATAACTTAGATAATTAAATCATAACTTGTTAAAAGCCTTTCTTTGTTGGTAGGATAGAGAGGACCTAAAAACCTGAGTTGGCACATCCCTGATCATAGAGCAGCCCTGACCTGGTCCAGTACGTTGTGACTAGTCATATGTGCTAGCGCCGAAGGTGAGTCTGATGCGTTCAGACATCTTAACCCTCTCCGGTGACCAATTGGGGGAAAGTAAGATCTCTACTATGATGAAAGTTAGACAAGTAGTTTACCCAATAAGAACCATGATACATATATATATATATACATATATATATATATATATATATATATATATGTATATATATATATATACATATATATATGTATATATATATATACATATATATATATATATATATATATATACATATATATATATATATATATATATATATGTATATTATATATTATGATAACAATTTATATCATATGTTTCATATGTTAATATAATATATATATCATTCTTTCCTAACTTATATTTCCATAACATTTAATATATATATATATATATATATATATATATATATATATATATATATATAGGTGCATGGAGGGGATCTCACTCATTTTTCTTCTTCTGTTTGGATTTATTGATGTTGTTTGACTGCCAGGATGTATTTATGGTGTTGTTGAGTGGTTATTAAGCATATGAATGTGAACTACAATGATGTAATTGAGTATAAGTGGACATCTCAGGGTGAGATGATTGAAAGTGATGTGTGGGGTGTTGTGGTTGTTCGTATAACTGTGTGGAGCTTTGAAGTGGTATGTCTATCCCTACAATCGAAGCACTATTCATGCTCAAATAGAGGAGAGCAGTGTAAGTGGTGAGAGTAGAGGGAGGTTCTCGTCTATAGTCTTAGAGTTTAGACATAGAAAGATGGGGGATTTACCTTACATAGTGTTGGGGAGTGTCAGCTGAACTACGCAAGTGCAAAGACGACCAATAGTTCGACATTTATACCAATCCGGATGAGTCGTGTGAGTGGTTGAGTCATGGTTTAAAGTGGTATGCCTTGATTGTTCTTTATATGTAGCTAAGCACGATGATATTTATTGATTGAACTATATGATTACTGCTTGTTTATCTAGCTCACCCTTGCTTCTTTGTTGTGTGCTGCTTGTGTATGTTTTCCTTTGCGATGATCATCCACTTGGATGAGAGCAGATGTTGTTGAGGAGGTTCCCTTGGAGCAAGAGTTGGAGGATGCCGATGATGCAGTATAGTATTTTTAAGATTTCTAAATTTAAGTTGGTGTTATTTTGAAGTACTCCAAACTGTTTAAGTTTTAAGTTCTGTCCTTTTGTGGATGACTGTAATATCAGCTACTGAACTACTATTCTACTCTGACTGTTCTCTTTATTGGAATGTGGACTCCTAAGTTATATGATTGTGGTTATTATATATTTGTGATGTTACACATAACATATGTATTTATGCTAAAATTAATAATAACATTTGTTTAATGAATACTTTTTTTATAACATATCATTATTTTTATAATGATATTATTTATTCTAAAATATATATTAATGTAAGTTTTATATTTTTTTATTATAGAACTTAACTATGTAATATTAAAATTATACACTGTTACATACCTTAATTTTATCCTGAATATTTTGAATTTTGATTAAATGATGTTTGGATTCAAACCAAATGACACTATCTAAATTTAAAGATAAAAATAAAGAAAACATGTGTTAACGTTTCCTTTACACACTCTTATTAAATAGTTGCACTTTATTCTTTTGGAGTTAACTAGGTAAACAAATAGCACAAAAATGTGGAGAAATTGACTCAAGAAACTATACTTATGAAACAAATTTAAACACCTCTTGTCGAAAGAATTTTATGATAACAAAAAATAAAATCTATTACCTTTGACTTGTTTTTATTTTAAGTAGTTTAGTTTTAAAATGTTTTATCTAAATAAAATAATTCAAATTTATTAAATTTAATTTTATTATTTAAATGAAGCATTATAATTACCACTAAATATACTAAATATAAAATTTATTACCAAATAATATATCAGGAACACTTTTCTAATTTTAGCTAACTAAATTACTCTCTTACTCTTATAAGTCAATTGCTTTTAAAAAAAATTCTATTTAATAACATATCTTATCATAAAATATTTCAAATTTTATTAAATTGTAATATTTAGTTGGAAGGAAGTTATAGTTTGGTGTAGTATTTTAAATTACAGTTGCTTATGTGGAGATATTTTATGTGTGGTACAAAGTTAGGTATTATATTATATATTATGATGCACTTAAGTTTTGCTAAAGGCGCAAGCTACTCTTAATGATTCATATTTTGAAGTTCTTGCCATAGAATTTGATATTACGGAATGCGGTGATGTGGTATGGTCATGTTTTGGTTCTTTATGACAAAGCATGTTGCGATATTTGTTTGCATGACATGTGATCCACTATAATTCCCTGTGTTTATCTTGCCAAATGTTGCTTGCTTATCTTCTATGCGTTTCATCCACGCTTCTAACTTTTTCAACAAAAATTAAACGCAAATTACATTATATCATATTCATGGTTGATCATATTCATTTTCAATTAAATCAAATTTCCTTTTAATATATATGCAAGGTATTGAAACGACTTGATATTCGAGGAAGTTAGTAGAATAATCTGATTGCTTATTGAAGATTTTTTTTTTTTAATTTTAGAATTTGAAATTTTTTAAATACTCTATTAAATATATGTTCTAATTTTGTACTTTCTTTTCATTTTAATAATGATGAAAGTATCATCGATTTTATTTGGGATGTCATCGATTCAATCTAGAGAGACAGTGTTGATTTAATATTAATTTTATATTTTACAAATTTGAATTTTTATTTTATTTTATTTTAAGTTTTTGACTCAGTGTTCATTCTTTTAGCAATCATAAACAATGAGTGAAATCATTATAGAAATATATTCATAGTTATCCAATTTAATTAAAATAAGGGTAAGTTCACTGACACTATATTTTTAAAGACATTTTAGCTTTGTGAGGTATATCTTACTAGAATTATCATGCATGTACTTTCAATATACTCAAAATGATTTCTATTTTGAATTCTTAGCATAGTGATATGTTTAGTTTTTTTATCTAACGTTTGTGTAGGTACTTAAAGGATATTGTGTGATTCAAGGAGCATTTATAGAGAAAGGAATTTCTACTATAATTAAGATAAGTTAGTTTTAAATTAGATTACTAATGATTGATGAATTGTGAATGATGTGATGATGAATTATATTCATTTGTGTTTCGGTAGCATTTAGAACCCTAATCTAAAACATTCAAAGTTGTCTGCTCCGATGTCCAGTTGAAGGGTCGAACATCTGATGCAAATTTGGCTAAGTACCTGTGAGGCCGAAGGGCTGAACATCTGATGCCAAATTTGGCTAAGTACCTGTGAGGTCGAATGACCGAGTAGTTGAGGCCGAAGGGCCGAACATCTGATGCAAATTTTGCTAAGTACCTGTGAGGCCGAATGGCTGAGCAGTTGAGGCCGAAGGGCCGACAATCTTATGCCAAATTTGGCTAAGTACCTGTGATGCCGAATGGCCGAGCAGTTGAGGCCGAAGGGCCGAACATCTGATGCCAAATTTGGCTAAGTACCTGTGAGGCCGAATGGCCGAGCAGTTGAGGCCGAAGGGTCGAATATCTGATGCCAAATTTGGCTAAGTACCTATGAGGCCGAATGACTGAGCAGTTGAGGCCGAGAGGACGAGTCTGAGGTTGAGTTGACATCCATTTGAGGCATTACTCGTTGTTCCTTGTGACTACAATGGGGATACTCATTCGCCCCCACGGTGGGCGCCAAAATGTTTCGGCAGGATTTAGAACCGTAATCCAAAACATTCAAAGTTGTCTGCTCCGATGTCCAGTTGTAATGTCTTCTCTGTTCTCCTTGTCTAAGCCGCGGGGGAGGGTGTCTGCAAAAGACACTCTGACGCTCAAGTCAGTGACTTTGCATAATAATCTTGTAATCAAGATTTAGTTATCAGAGCTCTAAGTTTCAGTTCAAGTTCAAGTTACCTGTCTCCTTTGCCAGAAAAATATTTATAAATTATATTGAGCTTACCGTTAGGTCTGACTCATTAACCACTAATGAATGACAATATTAATTGTCAATAAATGAAAATTATTTTCGTTAACTCCCCGACAGTTATTACTATTAATTACCTTAACAGCTCTTTTTACTGATCGGTTCATTGACCTGAGAGGTATCATCGGTCGGCCGACTCTTCTGCACCCTTACCGTTTGGTCGGTTATGAGCTCATAGTAACAATTTGGGTATAGTGAAATATGTTTTAAAATGATAAATTGAACAATTGGTTTTATCCTTATGGTATTTGTGAATTGGTTGTGATCTGTTTGTTTGAGGTTGTTTGATAAGTAAAATTATGCATGTTTCAAGTAAAAATGATTAAAAGTTTTGATAAATTGGTCAGGAGTGCACTCCTAGCATAATTGACTTCCATAGTTATCTAGACTTGGTGTGCAAATATATGGCTTGTTGAGCGAGAATGCATAATTTACAAGTTAGAGAGCTCCAAATTTTTGATTCATTGGATGAGTAATTCTTCATTGGATAAGCTTATAAAAAATAGTCCTAAGGAGTGTACTTGTTAATGCGAGTCAAAACTTGGTTGAGTAAGACTGAAATTGATAAAAATCCAAGAGCAAAGCGTGTACTTGTCTCACTGAATGAAAAAGTCTCACTAGGTGAATTTTAAGAAATTTAATTTAGTACTATCTCGTTGGACAAGCCTATATGTCGTTGAGAAAAAAACTTTCAAACAACATTAAAGAACATAGGTACTCTTCTTACTGAGCTAGCATCATGGGCTCCTTCCATAAAATATTCACTGAAGGATACATAATTTCATTAAGAAAAAATTTACACTTTTGATTACACATCATAAAAATAGTTATTTCTTAATAAATATTAGTCAAGATTTTTGGGTAAACATTGACATTATTTTTCAACTAATATCAAATATATTATTTTAATTTAATTTTTTCAATCAACATAGCCAATATTATTTAGTATAGTAATTTAAATAATTTATTTAAATAAAATAATTAAAATTCAATAAATTCTTCTTTTTATCCAGATAAAATATTTTAAAGAAAATAAAAAATTAAACTAAAAGTAATTGAAATAATAATATATTTAAATTTCTTAAAAGTTATTAATGGCTGTTAGATAAACAATAAATGATCTAGTATAAATGATAAACGTGAGTATGATATCAACATTTTCAGGATTAGAGCTTAATAAATAACACTACCAATGAATTTCACCTTTGAACAATCGAATAATGACATAATTACAAGTGGATTTTTTAAGGAATAGTAAATCAAGTAATAACCCTAAATAAATTAATAATCCTAATATTTTCACACTAAACTTAATATGACATATAGTTTTTTTAAAATTGATATGTGTACTTACATTTTACTTTTAGGATATGTATTTAATATTATTATGTTTGGCATGCAAACAACCTGCTATGCATGACCGCTGATTGATATTAGGCTAGGCGTAGAAATCATTGGCTTAAATAAAAAGAAACATTTTTACCTTGACTAGTTAGACCCAATATTTGTATGAGTCAAGGTTGGTCATAGATTAACATGAAGTCTAATGGATATGGAGAGAACCGTTTATATTCTTTTATATTAAATTTTTTAATTCCGATTATCATAAGAAAGAAATAAATCCTAACATTTCTTTTCTTTAGGATTGTAATATGGATGTTAAGATAAATGTAAAGACTCAAAAATATAATTTAGAAGTGATAAAAAATATATTTTAGAAGTGATAAGTGATTTAAAAATAGTGAAACTTAATCACTTTAATATTAAAAGATTTTAATAAAAATAGTTTTATTATTAATGAGTTTCATTTCTTCAAAACATATGGTCTTTTTATAAATCATTTTTTTAGAGTTTTCATTTTCTGCTCGTTTAATTGAAGAACCAACACGGTAGGATTGATCCTTGTGGCGAGTTCTTCAATTTTGGCCAATTAGTTTCTTCGTGTAAGTTGAATTTCAACCCCTTTTTTTGGTCTTTTTCATTTATCTATTGCATGTGAGTCTTATGTCACTTGTGTGCATCTTTTTAGTCATCTATATGAATATTTATTCATCAATGATTCTAATGGTATGTCCTGATCATGTTTGTGTTGTTCCTAGTATATTTAGAACAACTTATGAGCTGGAAATTCTTTAGAGCAAGTTCATCGGCCTCTCAGGTAAAGAAAGCTAGTTGCACTATTTTTAAGTTATAAATACTTTGAAATTTCTGATTATACAATTGTATGGTGAATTGATTGAATGATTAATCTGTTGGTATGTATGATACGTTAAAATTGTGGTTTGAATGTTGGATCCTTGAATTTTGCTGGTTTGGACTTAGTTTTTTGAGTTTAAGATATTTATAATCTGGACAATTGGTCAAGTGGTACAATTTTGATAAACTAATTCACTAAGAAAGGAATACGATTTTGATCAACTAAATAGACATAAGTTCCCTTAAAAACATAAAATATAAGTGGTGATAGCTGTTATATAGTGTTGAAGGGTAAGGTGTTACTGAACGCTAACTTTTGTGAATGGATTAGCGTTGAGCGGTGTAGGGTGCTGCTTAATGTCATTCTTGTACTGTAGTTTTAGAGCATTTTCACTTCAGGACTCTGAGCACTAGAAAGTGTCATTGAAACCTTGTTGCAAGAAGAGTGGCATTGAGCGTCATGACTAACGTTGTGCACCACCTTTTGTGAGAAGTTTAATGTTGGGTGTCAGCTTTGAGTGTCAGTGTGTATGTTTGAATTTGTTTTCTTCTTTGACTGTTTGAGATAGATTTATAATAGACTTTGATATATGCTTATGAGTATTACGATGACTTATTGAGGTGATGGTATTTTTGTGGATATGAATGATGACGATGTTGAAAGAATTTCGTGAAAAATATTTTGTAATGATATTAGTATATGCATTAACATATGGGAAGTTAGAAAGAATGTATCGTAAACTCTAATAATTATTCACACTTAAATAAAGTAGAATCAATTTATGAATATTGTTTGGTCCTAAATGCAAAATGGGACTAAGTTTGTAAGTGGTAGGGTGATAATCCCTTGTTTGTGATTTTGTAGAACAAAAATACTACTACAAATGCATGCCTATATTAAAGTCTTATATCAAAGGCATGTATCCAGATAACCGAGTTTAATGTTAAGTCTTTGCATGAATGTATGTATGATTTATTATGTTATTTTTATACATACTTAGTTTATAATTGATGTAAACTAAGCATGTATAAAAAGTAAGTGTTGATGCATCTCTAGTAGAAGACAATAAGTAGTTTTCTTTGTAATAGTTATCCTACATAGAAATTTTGTAAACTTGTTTTATATATATATATTTTATTTTTATAGTTATTTATTTTTGGAAATATATATATTAATTTGTTTTATTAATTTTATAATGTTTTTTTATTAATGATAAGTTGTTAAAAATAGGATGTTGGATCATGCAATTTTTTAATACTAAACTTTATAATTTTTCAGTAGTAATATGTCATAATTATTTTTTATGGAAAAATTATAAAGGTTTTCAATTTTCAATTAGCCAAAAAGGAATCCATTAACCTGCAAGACTAGACTGTCCGTATACATTATACATTTTCCAGAATCATATGTATCAAATTATGGATATGTAATATATATTATACTTCCCTTCAGAGAAGACACAGAGGCTAATATAAAGAATGGTTTATTTTTTAGATCATTAATATAATATTTTATGAAATACCGAATATTTATACTTTTCATTCTAAACAATATTCTTAGGAAAAATATATATTGATTTTAAATTATGTTGAATGTAATCCAATGTTTTTCGCTCGGGTGAACTTAAGCTCTATTCTTATCTGTATTTTGTATTATTTGCATCTTCACTCATTTTATACTTTAACGAATTCATATTTTTAAACATAGTATAAAACACAAGAGAAAAAAAGGAGGAGAACGAATAATGAGTTGCATTTTAAGATTTTTTCAGAATTTTCTTTTGAGCCAATTAGTTATTTTATTTTCAATATTAGGTGCATTAAGTAACAGCATGTGCTTGTTGTTTGAACTCCCTCATTGCTTTTGAATTCTTAAATACAAATAATCTCTAAATCAAATATATATAACAAAATATAAACTCTTGCTACAAAATTCTTTTAAACAATAATAATTTTCGTTAATCAAACGTAGCAAAGAAGACGAGTTAGCATTACTTCAATTTGAGGAACATATGCAGTGCACAATCTACACCAATCTACAAACTAGCGAAAACTAAGTAGATAAAAGAACAATCTGAAGTAAGATAGTTGTAGTCGTAGACATTAAGGTTGAGATGTTTTTACATCACTTTCTTTATTAACATGGGACCTATACACATATATACACATATCTGACAACTAAAATGAATTTTGGTATTCATTTTTCAACAGCATGGGTAACTAGCTAGGTCCAAATACTCCATGAGTCTAAGTTCTCACGTGTGATTCATAGACCCCAAGAACATCAAGGTTCTTATGGGGTCTTCTACACGGTGGCTCCTCCTCCGTCGTCTCTCGGCTTGATTATACATTAGAAACCTACCTTGCTTGGCAGCGTCGGCGGCAATTGCCACCGTGGCCGCCGCCTCATCAACGTGATGAAGCTTCTCGCCGGCGGATCTCTTCAACTCATTGGCCAGAGAGCTTTCGCCGGAGATGTGAGTTTTCATCCTACTTTTTATCAGAGAGATAAGATATTAGAACCTTAGGAGAAGATAGTGGGGCTTTATATACAAATAAAAAGCCTTGTCTATCTATTATATTACCCAAAAATTAAATACAACAATGATTTAAAAACCCTTCTTCTACCTCATTATCTTTTTAATGTTTCATATAATGGTATACTTTGAAATATTTTATCAAGTTAAAATGATTTTTTATTAATTTATTTATGAATTGAACTGAAATTAAACATAATAAGTTGATTTTAGTTGCAAATTCTACATTAAAATGACGTCATCATGAGAAAAGTTAATTGAGTTTTACTCCCTAGTGGACTCCAGCCAGAGTGTTTGTGGGCTACGTGTCTGTTGTCTCGTTCATAAGTCTCAAGATTCCTTGTAGTTTTGGATAGCACAGAGACAATTATCCATAAAAATATTTAAATACTAAAATATAAAGGAAAAAATAAATAAAAACAATGCAGAAATTAAAACAATTAGCAACTGTAGAGAAATTGGAATAAAAAAGATATATGGTTCATTACTACTATTTAAATATTTATCTTAATATTAATTAAAAAACCTTTCTGACCAATTAAAAAGGTTGAACAAAAAGTGTCAGATTATGATAAGCACAAATCCTTCCTGACCAATGAAAAAAAGTTAAATTAAAAGGCTGAGATAATTGATAAACAGTTACAGCTCCTTTCTGTATATATTTAGACATTGATATGTTCAAGGGACTTATCAGAATATTTGGCGTAATATGTCTTTGACTCACAAATATGTATGACAAATAAATTATTTTCAAAAACCATACTGATTTTAATATAATAATGTGTTTTTAACGGCAAATAGTAATATTAAATACTAATTTTAAAAGTTAAAGAAAATAAATGTTTGAAAATAAAAATATAGACCTTCAAATAAACTTTTAAATTCAGTAAATCTTACACACAAAAAACAAAGAGTCTAAGAATGAAAAGAAAATGTATGCTGAACAAAGTTACACATCATACTGAAATTAAGGAGAAGTCTTATTATTGGTAGTGTTAAGTTTGCTGAACAATATTAAGGTAAATTATAAGGAATTCGCTAAATTAAGAAAAGAAATGTAGCATCTTGCATTTGAAACAATTTAAGCTTTACAGAACATTTATATTTGGACAAATTTAACATGTTGATTTTTACTGTTGTTCTCCCCAAGGGCTACCTCCACTAACGTCGCCGGTGCGAGTCCTTCGTCGGTGCCGTTCGCTTCGTCCTTCGTCCTTGCCGCTCTCACCTTCGTAGCCGTTATTGCCGTCGTCTACTGTCATCGTCGTCGCGCCATGGAACCCTAAATCAATAAATCCCAATCGTCCACCATCGCGCTTTTCTCCCCCAACGGCGAGTGGGTTGCCTCCGCCTCGGCCACCATTGCACGTTTCTCCCCCAACGGCGAGTGGGTCGCCTCCGCCTCGACCATCATCGCGCGTTTCTCCCCCAACAGCGAGTGGGTCGCCTCCGCCGATGCCTCCGGTACCGTCAGGATTTGGGACACGCCGATGCCTCCGAAGCTTCTCCTTTTTGTTGATGATGTCTTTTGTTGATGATGTTGTATACTGTGCAATGAAGGTGCGATGAAGCTTCTCTGTGTGTTGTGTATTGGTTTGTGGTGTATTGCTTTGTGGTGTATGTTGGAATTTCTAATATGTTGTTGTCTATTGTTGTTCTTCCTTGGCGATGAAACAGGCTTATTGGGTGGTTGTTTACTAGCTCTGGATGGCTGTTTACCAGCTCTGGAAACATCAGCTAGATCATTCACAGTGAATCAACACACACCTTGCTGTAGTGGAAAGCTGAGAAGAATGAATTCAGTGCAATCCTGGAGACTCTGCACAGAGGAGCTAAACATAGTGGAGCAAACCCAATAAGAACATTCCTGATTGGAAAAAACTAAAGAGTGGCTGCATGAAAAGGTATTTTTGAACCCAAAAAGTATAAGAATTTCTTCATCATCTTTTCTTGACTACATATTTAACCATTCGTGATTTTGTATATTTAGTGATTTTTGTTAATGAAAGTTGGGCTGACATTCTAAGTCCAATGTACATCATTCAATAGGGGAGTTTAGAGCAAAAAATAAATCTTCTAGAGAATGATTTGAGTTTTTCTAGAGAGAAAGAGGTAAAAACTTGTCTATTATTTCATGTTTTTTTGCATTTACTATGTTGCTTTTAATTGACAAACTTAACTATCTCATGTTGTGGATTAGCTATTAGCACTATCTTTTGACTGGGTAACCATTTTAGTTTTAATAAAAGTAAAATACATAACTGAATTTTAGTTGAACAATTTGGATGAATGTATGAATGGATCTTAGGTATTATCTGTATGCTTATATTTAACTTGATTATTTGCAGGTTGGACTGGAAGTAGCACAGTTGCAGAGTGAAAATAATTCCTTACTTCAAAAAGGGGTACGTAATACGTTTTTCCCTTTTGAAAGATATAGGAGCAAATGATTTACCAATATATTTAATATTTAAAAGTACATCATATGCAGGCTACTTTGGAAGAAAAAATAAATCAGTTGCTGAATGAAAAGGCAGTTTTGAGCTTGAAAGGGGTAAGATTTGCTTCACTGAATTTGTTATTATGACATTCACTGTTTTTAGCATTTTCTAATTCCCCTTCACCCCTCTTCTCTCTTGCTGTGCTATAGTTTGATATCTTTTATTGGTATTTAAATCCAATATGCATTGTTCCACAGGAGAGCAAACCCAATAAGAACATTCTTTCCCCTTCTCTTCAATTGTAGCTTTAGGTTCTTTCCGATAGTTTGTTTAGGTTACATTGTTTTGTCTTAGCTGTTTTAGGTTCCAATTGAGTCTAGTAAGCCTGTATAGGTTGTACATAGTTTAGGTCACACTGTTAGACATTTTTAGGTTCTGTTTCATACTCTTATTCATTCTTTACTGATTTAATTCATTTCTCAGTTTTATTTCTTTTAATTAGAACTGTTAATTGTGTTCCATTCTGTAAATTCAAGTAGAAGTAGTCCTAGCATTACAAGCCATTTTCCCATCAATTACCCAACCTGTAGAGACTTGTGAGAAGTAGGGAGAGATGGAACTTGGTGAGTGCAAAAGAGAAAAGAAAGGCCAAGAGTGAAAAAGAAAAAGAAAAATGAGCTGAGAAATCTGGTTGTGTTGAAAAAGAAGAAAGAGCAGGTTTGGAAAAAGAGCAAAATTGCAAAAGAAATGAAAAAAAAAATTTGAGACCTGGCAGAATTGAAAACCAGAGAGAAGGGAAAAAGAAAAAAAAATTGATTGGCCAAAGTTAGAGTCCTTGCAAAGTTAAGAATGGAGGTTGACATGCCATGAGTGAGTGAAACAAGACCACCCTAAACAGTTGAGTGAATCTGAGTAAAACACTTTCCTGTGAGGCTGAAACTGACTTATGCTTTTCTGATTATGTTCATTGTTGAAATTAGCTGAATTAAGTTGTTTCTCAAATGCTTGGATTGTTGAACCTGAGGTTTAAAGCTGAGAAATATTGTTATGTAGTTTTGACTGAAAGAAATGGCTAGGAAATGATTAAATGGCAGGATTGAATGTGCTTTGAATAGGTCCAGTGTTTTTGAGTCTTTAATTTTAGAGTTTTGTAAAAATAGTGTTATTTTCCCTTTTTAGTTAAATAAAATAGGTTTTTAAATAATTAGGTAATTTCTCTTTTAGAAAAATATTCAGAAAAAAAATAAATAAATTTTTTAGTCTTTTATCTTTTCTTTTTGCGGTTTAAAATCCTATTTTTTTTCTGCAGATCAAGTCTTTGGCTGATTGGGCTGAAATGGAGCAAAGTGGGCTGGCAGTGGCTGAATAAGGCTTGGCGATGGAATGGGCTGAAGTCCTCTTGGAGTGAAGTTTAATGAAACGCAGCGTTTCATACTGCTGCAAAGAGGCAAAGCTGACATGGTTTTCTTTCTCGAGTTCATTCTACGTAGGGAGACTTAAATCAATTTGGGGCTTTCTCCCAACTCTCTCACCGATGGCTAGGGTTCTTGCGAAAAGAGAAGAAGTAGAACAGAATCAGACGCAAGCTCCAAGGTCCAACGGAAGCAGGCCCAGAAACTGATCAAACCAGAATGCTGATCAGACCGAGAAGCGGTTGACAGTTGAAGAGAAGAGAGGTTAGAGTCAGTTGAAGAGCAACCAAGAATATTCCAAGTTTATTCGGTTCTTTCCCCTTTGCCCCCTCTTTTCCTCTTTTCTGTTTTTGTTTTCTCCTATATAAAGGAGTTTTGTAAAACAGAAACATACGTGTAGTGGGTGACAGACACTATACATCAATTGTATTTTCATTTCCAATTTTTAATAAAAGCTTGTACGTTTCGGTTTGATGATTCAATTTACAGTTCTGCATTCACTTTATGTTTTGTCTCGTTTCTTTCTTGCATTGATTTTACCTTTTGATTTTCATGTCTGATAATGGTTTTAGAGTTGATGTTCTGGTTCTGTTTCTTATTGATAAAGGTTGAAAAAATAAAAAAAAAAACACGTTACCGCCTCGGTTACTTAAAAACCGAGGCATAATCCTATTTTTTTTTACTCGGTTCGTAACCGAGGCATAAAACCTACTATTTTTTACCTCGTTTGAATATGCACCGGTTGTAAAACCGGTGCCTATAAACAAATTTAACCGGTGCCATTTTGTCTTTATGCACTAGTGATTTTGTCTTTATGCACTAGTGATTCCTAAAGTTTCTCCCCCTTGCAACTCTAACAATTAGAAAAGAAAGTGAAGGAAAATAAATAAACAATTTTTTTTGGTTGTTCACGATAAAAAGTAAAAGGTAAGTTAAAATATTTATATAAAAGTATCTTAATAATAGTAAATATATACTGATAAGTTTAGGGTTTAGGGTTTAGGGTTGTGCACCATACGGGTCGGACGGTCCAGAGAGCGACGCTGATATCGATCCAACTGCTGGCGTTTCTCCTATCTTTTTACTTCTATGATAGCATTGCCGGACAGCTTGCATAAACACTCATTGGGCGCTATTCTACTCGACCATTCATCCTTCCACTCGGGTGAGTAACAACTATGTACCGTACGGATCGGGCGGTCCAGAGAGTAGCGCCGACACCCACCTAACCGGACGGTTGCACAAGATCGACCGATAGGTGTGATAACACTCTAGATTTACATATTTTTCTCTGTTAAAAATCATTTCTTAGATTTCTTTAGTTTTTAATTTCTTAGAATTAGGCTAGTTTTATGTTTTTCTCTTAATTCTTTAGTTTTATAAAATTCTAGTTAAAAATAGGTTTTTAGATGTAATTTTTAGCTTTTGTTAATTAGTAGGAAAATAATAATTTTTTTTAGAAAATCTTTAATAAAAATCTTTCTTTTTAATTGTTAGATTTTTTTTTCTTTTCTTTAATTTGGTATTGTTTTTTTATGCAGAGTGGGCTGGTCATTTGAAATTGGGCTTCAGCCTTGGAATGATTGGAGCTGATTGGGCCTCTGAAATAGCACTGGGGCGCTTGTGAGGCTGCATCATTTTGATAATTGATGTTGTGCGTTTCGGAGGCTGGCAAATTTATTGAAAAGCAATTGGGCCACGACAATGCTTGGATGATTCAATTTGAAAGTGGCCGCTGGCAGGATTGGGTTGAAGAGGACTAGCTGCAACTTAAGTGGAACGACGCCGTCTTGGTGCGTCTTGGCAGTAGCTTCCTAGGGGGTAACTCGCACTCATGCGTCATTTGGAAAATGGAAAAACCAAGCTGGACCATTTGAAGAAACAAACACCCATAAGCTAGGGCTCCCATGAGGGCAGAGAGCGAAGTGAAAAGAGGAGCGCGGAGCTCTGACCATAGCTGCCCGGAGAAGCTGACCGGCGAGCAAATGGAGTTGACCAGAGATGCCACGTGGAGGGCGAAGATTGAAGTGTCCAAGTGAAGCAAGGTTCCCCTTTTCCCTCTTTCGTTTTCTTTGATTTTCTGACCCTATAAAAAGGGCTTTCACCATGTAAATAAAATATAGAGAACACTTCTCTGCACTTTACTTTCACAGAGCTTTTACAGATTTAGTTTTTGAGTAGAATAGAAAGTAGTTCTAGGTTTATCGCTTTCATAGATTAGAGTTTACGTTTGCTTCTGGATTTCGTCGAGACAAGTGCGTGAGTGATAGCCGCATTAATCTTGGTGACTTCCGGTATAGTTGTAATCTTCTTTTTCATATTAATAAAAGTTCTTTTTTCTATTCTCGTTTGTTTTGATTGTTCTTCTCCAATGTTACTGTGTTTTCTTTGTGTTGTTTCATTGAAAAAATGAATTGGACTCTGATTCTCTACAATTTTATAATTTCTTTTGGAATTAAATGTCTCCGTAGTGAGCATTTCTCATCGAGATGTCTTCTCGAGACAGAGAAAAGTCCAATACATAAAAAAATTGATTCTGTTCTATGCTTCTTTTCATTTGTTTGTGAATTTTAGATTGATAAATAGGTAAATGAACATTGGTTGGACAAAATTAGTGGAAAGAGTCATTTCAAGGTTCTGAAATATGAACTGAATACCCTGGATTGGGATTCACTTAACAGGACGTCTTCCTGAGAACTCTAAGCACTCTTTTCTTCATATCAATATACATTCACCTATGAAATCAATTCTGTTTGTGAGTTTGTTATTTTCCTTTCAATTAGTTAGAATTTAGGTACTGTTTTTGCTTTGTTTCAATTCTAAATTCTGTTCTTCATTGATTTCTGGTGATGTATAGATTAGGATAGAGTGATCTGTGTTGCTGATTTGGTTTCATTGCTAGTTGATTTCTGTTTTAGCCAATACTTCTTACTTTGATTTTTTTCTTCCTGTGAGTATAGATTAGGTTCAGTAGATTAGATGTTGGATGTCCACTCTTTTGGTTCTAATACATGTATATACTACTTCTTTTAGGCATCTTAGTATCTTGTTCAGTTTTAGTTTTGGTTTCCTTGTACTGTTAACTGTTAGCATTCATAGGTTAGTTTTGATTGCATTCAGTTCTCATTTTAGTTTAGATTCTGTTTTGTTATGCATTCATTTTATACTTTAGCTTAGGTTTCAGTTTTTTTGCATTTTATTTTTCTTCTTTTCTTTTTAAAACAGATTTCGTTTCTTTACTGTTTTCTTTTTAAATTTCTTTGTTTTAATTTCTTTTCCCCACCTTGTTTTTATAGTTAAGTAGTAAATAATTACAAGAATTAACTTTAGACTCTGAAGCTTAATCATAGTTGAGTCCTTGGATTGATCCTTGGTTATCCCTCTACTACATTAGTGGGGAAACCGAGTTTGTTCTGTTTTTGTGCGACGAAGAACAGTTTAACAAATGGCGCCGTTGCCGGGGACTCGGCGAGTTAAGTTTTAGAGTGTTAGGTTAGTCTTGTCTAGTTTATTTCTTTTCTTTGATAGATATTTGCTTGAGTTCTGTATTAGAAATTTTAGAGGTCTGATTGGCGTTCTTCCATTGAGCATTTGGTAAGCATGAATTACTACTCTGCATATGATAAGTGCTCTTTACCTTATAATGCTCAACCACCACAATTTATCTTGTTCTGTGAGCCTTTTAGTGAGTGTCCTTTGCAGCAACCACCTCCCTGTTTTCAACCTTATTGTGAGCAGCCACCCTGGCCTGTGCAACAAGAGTTGTCTCATTGGGACCAGTATGCTGAACCTGAGCAGGAGAATTATCAGTTGTTGCAGCCATGGCAGGACCAACTCTGTGACCAATTGCAGTAGGGAAATCCAGCTTCTGAACTTCAAGGGATGACCAATCAAGTGGCTCAGTTGGTAGCTGCTGTCCACAAGCTGACAGGGGGATTTGAAGAGGAAGAGGGCACACCTACTGCCATTTAGTTTCAAACTTTTGAGAGCCAAACCACTTCAGCCATTGTGAGCTCCACACCACAGTTTTATCAAGACCCAGGTCAACCTTGGCAACCTCAATTTGGTTATTCAGAGCAACAAGATGCATACTCTCCAGATTGTATGGCACACATGTGGAAGGTAGCAGCAAAGTTTGCTAGGGATGAACCTGAAAAGGTAGCTGGTGAATCAAGAAAACAGGTTTTCTCTGAACTGAATATTCAAATTAATATTGATGAGGTTCAAATTCATTTTAATGCTTTTGATCTAGTTAAAGTTGAACCCATAAAACCTGCCATTGATACTGCTGTTTTGATGCTTGCACACACTCACATTTTAGATTCAGTCTTTCACGCAGAACACATTGATATACCTGATGCTGTTTATGATGTGTGCACTGAGCCTGATCAAAGTTTTGATGATAATTTTGTGCAATGTGCTGACTCAATTGATTCCGTTGTTGTTGCTGAAGACAATTTTTATGAGTCAATACATGTTATTAAAGCAACATTTGAAATTGAGCATATTGATGTGTCTATTGCTGTTACAGAGTTATACACTGATTTTGACACTATTTCAATTGATGGTAGCTGTGCAGAATGTGATGTTGTGGCCACTGAATCCTCTCATACTGGTGAGGTTGTCTTTGATGAATTAGTCCAGGTTAACTCTGAATTTGATATTGCTACTGCTATAGCTGAAATGCACACTATTTTTAATCCCTTGCTTGAGTTACCTGTTGTGCCTGATGCTCCTTATAATTCTGAATTGGTAGAAATAATATTTGCTGTGAGTTATACAAATGCATCTACTGATGGGTGCTTTGATTCTGATGCTTATATTCTGGATGATCTGCTAAATGATTCTGATTTTTCCTGTGACAGTTCTGCACAATGGGATGATTCAATTGTTCATATTAACTTTGATATGGATGTTGCTGATGATATACTTAGTGCAGGTACTGATATTGAGGAGGTTGCATACACTGAAGGCACAAAGGTTACCCTGGTGGAGGTAGGAAAGAATCTCAATGATGCTCAAAGAACCTGGACCACACAGATTGAACAGCAAAGGCATGAGGAGGGCTGGTTGATGCAGCAAGGTGCTTGGAAAGTGCAGAACCAGCTGAAAGCCTTGAATGGAAAGCTGTTATTGCTAGAGCAGAGAGCTGGGAAGGAGCTAATGCACATCTTGGCTGACAATGGAGAAAATCCAATAAGCTCTTTCTTTTCCCTTCTTTTAAATAGTAGTTATAGGTCTTGTATAGTAGTTTACATAGCTTTAAGTATCATAATAAATAGTAGGATAGATAATATGTTGTTTTTCATAAAAATAAAAAGAATTAACTTTGATTTTTGGCCAATTTGAATAAGTTCTTTTCCTCTTTAGTTTTATAGTTTTACTTTTAAGTCTTGTTTCTATTCTTGTTCAGTTGTTGTTCTTTTTGTGTTTTTCAGTTTCTATTCTTGTACATATATGTTGCTGTTTGATCTGAGTATGTTTTTGTTGATTAGAAAACCTTACTCACTCACACATTGAGGGCAATGTGCCTCTTAAGTGTGGGGGTGAGGGGTTGTAGTTAAAATTTCTGCTTTTACTTTGATAGATGTGTTTAGTATCTGTTTTAGTAATAAAATAGGGGTATTTATGCTTTTCTCTTAGTTTAGGTCTGGTTTGGTTTATAAATCCCTAGAGTAGTTTCCCATTCTTGTTTTAGTCTGTAAATACCTATTTTTATTACTGATCTGTTTTAGTTTAGTTTTTAGCTTTGTTGTTAATAGTTCTTTAGGTTTTTACAGTTCATTCATTTTCTGGTTTATGTTGTTTTAGCTTAGGTTCTTTTACTGTTTTTTTAATGTGTTTTAGAACTTCTTTTAGGTCCCTTTTCTTTTCTGCTCTCTATTATTTTCTCTTCCTTATGTTAGTTACTTGTTCTATTTTAAGCTCTTGATTAGTTTCATGCTTTGCTTCAAGTTTTTAATTAGGATTCTTTTCATAATTAGGTTCTATTTTCTTTTTGCTACTGTTTTTAAAATTTTTCTGAATCTGTTTAGCTTTTTCTTTTTCAATTCTTTAGTTAATTTGTCATTATTTAGATAGCTTAGAGGAATAGGTTAGGTTTATCTTCTGTAAATATATTAGGTAGTTTAGGACTGATTCCAGGTTCCTTTTATTTCTCTAACCTTTGTTTCTATTCTTTTAGATTCTGTTTTATGCTTATCTTCATTCTTTGCTGATTTCATTCAAATTTTAGCTTTATTTCCTTAGATTAGAATTGTCAAGAGTAGACTTAGCTTTGGATTTGGGCAGAAGTAGTTCTAGCATTAATTTTTACAGTCTTTAGTTCATTTCAATTCAGTAATCTTTGCATAGGATGAGTAGCAAGTCAGTTTTAACAAATTTTAAACCCTTGAGAGATTTTGGGCCAGCTTTTGTCTTTCTTGTGTGATAACATGCATGTTTAATTGTCATTCTGATTTTGCATTGATTCTTTGTGATGTGCTTGCTCTTGGTAACTTTGAATATGATCTAGGCATCCTTCATTTTTCCAGTTTAGCTTATCCATTTCATTCCTTACCATTGCACCTTGTATTGAGCCTTAGTTTTTTTTTCTTTGCTTTCCATCCATTTCAAGCCAGTTCCCCCAACCAATCATTCCTTAGAGACTTGTGAGATGTAGGGAGAAGTCTAGAATTTGGTGAGTGCATGAAAAAGGGTAAGGCCAGAAGTGAAAAAAAAAAGAAAAAAAAAATGTGTCGAAAAAAAAATCTGGTTTGGTTGAAAAAGAAAGAAACAGGTCTGGAAAATGAGAAAAATCAGAAAAAGAAATTGAAAAAGAGACCTGAAATGAATGAAATAGAAAGAGAACCAGAGAAAAAGAAAGAAAAAAAAATCATCTGACCAAAGTTTGAGAAAAAGAGTATGTCCTGAGTTCTAGTTTTATCCCTTTTTCTTCACATTTCTCTACTCATTTCAGTTCCCATTCTTTTCGTTTTTCCATTTCATTCCATGAACATTACAAGCCAATTAAAGACCTATTGATTTAGAGAAGCCTTGAGTTAAGCACTGTCATTTAGAGTCTTTTCAAAGTTGTGAATGGTAGTTGGCATGACATGATTGAGTGAAACAGGATTGTCCCTAAACACTTGAGTGATTTGAGTGCATACACTACACCCTGTGAGGTTGAGACTGACTGCTACTTGTTCATATGTTTGCTTTGCTGAGATAGATTGGATTAAGCTGTTATAATGCTTGCTGGAATTTCTGAAGTTTGAATCTAAAGTTGAGAATTCTTTCGGTGCAGTTCTGATTTGATGAAATAGCTAGAATTGGTTTGATTTTGCAGGTTTGAATAAGCTGAAATAGGATTTAGAAGTTTCTTGTTGTGTGTCTTTAGTTTTTTCTTTTTAGATGGAGTCTTTTGCTTTTGCTTTTTCTTTTTAGTTGTCCCTGCCCAGGAGGGCAGTTCTTTAAGTGTGGGGGTGTGATAACACTCTAGATTTACATATTTTCTCTGTTAAAAATCATTTCTTAGATTTCTTTAGTTTTTAATTTCTTAGAATTAGGCTAGTTTCATGTTTTTCTCTTAATTCTTTAGTTTTATAAAATTCTAGTTAAAAATAGGTTTTTAGATGTAATTTTTAGCTTTTGTTAATTAGTAGGAAAATAATAATTTTTTTTAGAAAATCTTTAATAAAAATCTTTCTTTTTAATTGTTAGATTTTTTTTTTCTTTTCTTTAATTTGGTATTGTTTTTTTTATGCAGAGTGGGCTGGTCATTTGAAATTGGGCTTCAGCCTTGGAATGATTGGAGCTGATTGGGCCTCTGAAATAGCACTGGGGCGCTTGTGAGGCTGCATCATTTTGATAATTGATGTTGTGCGTTTCGGAGGCTGGCAAATTTATTGAAAAGCAATTGGGCCACGACAATGCTTGGATGATTCAATTTGAAAGTGGCCGCTGGCAGGATTGGGTTGAAGAGGACTAGCTGCAACTTAAGTGGAACGACGCCGTCTTGGTGCGTCTTGGCAGTAGCTTCCTAGGGGGTAACTCGCACTCATGCGTCATTTGGAAAATGGAAAAACCAAGCTGGACCATTTGAAGAAACAAACACCCATAAGCTAGGGCTCCCATGAGGGCAGAGAGCGAAGTGAAAAGAGGAGCGCGGAGCTCTGACCATAGCTGCCCGGAGAAGCTGACCGGCGAGCAAATGGAGTTGACCAGAGATGCCACGTGGAGGGCGAAGATTGAAGTGTCCAAGTGAAGCAAGGTTCCCCTTTTCCCTCTTTCGTTTTCTTTGATTTTCTGACCCTATAAAAAGGGCTTTCACCATGTAAATAAAATATAGAGAACACTTCTCTGCACTTTACTTTCACAGAGCTTTTACAGATTTAGTTTTTGAGTAGAATAGAAAGTAGTTCTAGGTTTATCGCTTTCATAGATTAGGGTTTACGTTTGCTTCTGGATTTCGCCGAGACAAGTGCGTGAGTGATAGCCGCATGAATCTTGGTGACTTCCGGTATAGTTGTAATCTTCTTTTTCATATTAATAAAAGTTCTTTTTTCTATTCTCGTTTGTTTTGATTGTTCTTCTCCAATGTTACTGTGTTTTCTTTGTGTTGTTTCATTGAAAAAATGAATTGGACTCTGATTCTCTATAATTTTATAATTTCTTTTGGAATTAAATGTCTCCGTAGTGAGCATTTCTCATCGAGATGTCTTCTTGAGACAGAGAAAAGTCCAATACATAAAAAAATTGATTCTGTTCTATGCTTCTTTTCATTTGTTTGTGAATTTTAGATTGATAAATAGGTAAATGAACATTGGTTGGACAAAATTAGTGGAAAGAGTCATTTCAAGGTTCTGAAATATGAACTGAATACCCTGGATTGGGATTCACTTAACAGGATGTCTTCCTGAGAACTCTAAGCACTCTTTTCTTCATATCAATATACATTCACCTATGAAATCAATTCTGTTTGTGAGTTTGTTATTTTGCTTTCAATTAGTTAGAATTTAGGTACTGTTTTTGCTTTGTTTCAATTCTAAATTCTGTTCTTGATTGATTTCTGGTGATGTATAGATTAGGATAGAGTGATCTGTGTTGCTGATTTGGTTTCATTGCTAGTTGATTTCTGTTTTAGCCAATACTTCTTACTTTGATTTTTTTCTTCCTGTGAGTATAGATTAGGTTCAGTAGATTAGATGTTGGATGTCCACTCTTTTGGTTCTAATACATGTATATACTACTTCTTTTAGGCATCTTAGTATCTTGTTCAGTTTTAGTTTTGGTTTCCTTGTACTGTTAACTGTTAGCATTCATAGGTTAGTTTTGATTGCATTCAGTTCTCATTTTAGTTTAGATTCTGTTTTGTTATGCATTCATTTTATACTTTAGCTTAGGTTTCAGTTTTTTTGCATTTTATTTTTCTTCTTTTCTTTTTAAAACAGATTTCGTTTCTTTACTGTTTTCTTTTTAAATTTCTTTGTTTTAATTCCTTTTCCCCACCTTGTTTTTATAGTTAAGTAGTAAATAATTACAAGAATTAACTTTACACTCTGAAGCTTAATCATAGTTGAGTCCTTGGATTGATCCTTGGTTATCCCTCTACTACATTAGTGGGGAAACCGAGTTTGTTCTGTTTTTGTGCGACGAAGAACAGTTTAACCAGGTGAACTGGGTCATTAAGACTAGGATTAAGGTAAATAGTGATTAGAGCCATTTGGGCTAAAATTGGGCTGTGATTGACTTTTCACTAATCCCAAGCCCATGGCAAAAACTATAAATACAGGTCAGAGGTAAGTGGTAGATAGGTTGCATTCATTGCACATTTATTACTGCTCTATTAAATTGTCAAACGATTTGAGTACTGACTTTCAGGTTCCCTCCCGGACGGAGGAGCGAGAGAACGGAGCTTAGAGCGTGACCGGACGACAAGAAGACAAATTGTGAAGGAGTTTGGTAACTCAGCTCCAATAACCGAAACAGGTTGTTTGATAATTCATTCAATAAATAAAGTTTCTACACATAAAATAGGTTTATTCATCAAATTGGTGTGTATTTTAAGTTATTAAAATGACATTTTATTTTAAATTTGCAAAAGTGGGTAAGTTACCTTATGTTTTAAAACATATATATTTTTTAATTTATGAAGAAGTCGTATATCGATTTTAGTTTCTCTTTTTCAGATCAAATGTTGTATATATACATGCGACTTTGATTTTTGTTTTTTTAAGGAAAATTGGAAGTAATATATGTAAAACCCCAGAAAATGATATTTTAGAAGTGGTGGTAGTCTAAAAATAGTAAGACTCGATTATTTTAATATTAAACGGTTTTATTATAAATAGTATTGTTATAAACGAGTTTCATTATTTTAAAACGTACCATCTCTCTAGAAATCACTTTTCTAGAGTTCTTTACCTTCTCTCTAAGAGTTGTTGATCTCAAGTCATCTGTTTGATGATAAGGAGGTGCCTAGACGATCACGGCGTCAAGGTCTACCATTCTATCCGATCAATTTGGTGTTTAGAGCAAGTAAGTTTATATTCCTTTTCTTGTTTTTTTTCTTGATCTTTGATCATGCAAAGAGGAACTGTTTTGCATGTATCAAGTGATCTTATTCCTTGATCATTGGTTAAATTTGGGTTCTAAGATTTGTCTCCAATCGCCAATTGGTGATTAGTAGGTATTTCTAGAAATTCCTTGTACAAGAAGTAATCGGGGCCTTATTTGAGATTTGTATCATCGATGTAAGGTAAGGGAAGCTAGAGTTTTCTTGAATTGATGCTAATTGTGTATCTTAGAGGATGCATGAATATTGAACTATATATGTGAGTAAAATTTTGTTCTATGATTGAATATAGAGAAATCAATTAGGTGTTTGATGTTTTCTGTGTTGATGAATGATGTATAATATGTTGAATCTATTTGTATGAGATTGATGTTGAATTTAGTGTTGATAAAGTGAATTGTGATGATGGAATTATTGGTAGCAAGGGTTACTCTTGGGTATAGGTTATTTTGGTCTAGAAATGAGGTCTTAGAAAGTGAAAACATTGAGAGAAGTCTTGTGAACTGGTTTGAAGTATGTGAAGTATGTTTTGAGTGTGTTGTGAGTGGTTAAGATGTTTAAAATGGATGAAATCTGTGGGCAGAAGGTTTGGTGATAGATAAGGTAGAGTTCTACTTGGTTTAGAACTCAATTTGAGGAAGTGAACTAGTGAAAACTTGAGTTAGAGATTATGTACTCAAATGGTCAGTTTGGAGAGTTTTGGTAAGTCATGTGGGACTTACTTGAGTCCTTAAGTTTCTTGAAATTGTGCCACAAGTGGTAGAATTCAATTTGAGTCTCTAAGTTGAGTTTTTGTGAGTTTTTGGATGAGATCTTGTAGCTACTTGTTTAGATTGATGTTTGTAAGGTATAGAAACAGTTGTACAAGTTAAGTTAAGTATATAAAACAATCTAGGATAGTTAGAATTTGGGAAAAATAGTTAAAATTGGTAAAAATTGATATAGGTTGCGTAATTCTGCATAATTAGTGTTGCAGATTATGCAGACTCGCTGAGTGAGTGGATTCGCTCAACGAGTTGTTGTAGAGATGGGTTTTCTGTCTGAGGAATTTCGCTCAACGAGAGGGTGTGCTCAACAAATGGTTGAGGTCTAGGACACTATCAGTTTTATTCGGATAGCGAGTGGAGTCGCTCAACGAGAGGTTGTAGAGGTTGGTTTTTTGTCTGAGGACTTTCGCTCAGCGAGAGGGTGTGATAACTCTATTTTTGCACTTTTATTTGTTTTTAGGAGTCTTTCTTAGCTTCTTTTAGTTTTTAATTGTTTAGGATTAGGCTAGTTTTAGGTTTTTCTAAAAATTCTTTAGTTTTATAGAATTTTAGTTAAAAATAGATTTTTAGGTTTATTTTTAGTATTCTTTGTAAATAATAAAAAAATTAATATTTTCTAAAAAATTCTTTTGATAAAAAAATTAATATTTTTGCTACTGGTTTAAAGAAAAATAGGCGAGAGTTACTCCCTCCACCACCACACAGTGCTCCCTGCATCTCTACATTCCTTTTTTACCCTTGAGTAATATTTAAACGGATATGAATATGCGTTGAAGGACAAACGGATGTTGACATCCGATTGAAGGACAAACGGATGTTGACATCCGTTTAAGCCCCCAAACCGAATGAAACAATTGAGAAAAATATAAACCAAAATTCCAGGGCTTGTCACGTGTGAACTCATAGCCCCAACAGGCGGGCCTTCTCAGTTACCACCAGTACTATCAACTGCCGCCTCCGCAACCTCCTCCGTTGTTGGCGGTGATACCACCACCACCTAGCGTGGTTGTCCTGCCGGTGCACCACGGACATCCGCCATACGTGGCTTAGCATCAACAACAAGCGGTGTTCGGTTCGTACGACGCTCCTCAACCCTCCACAAAAGAGGTTTGCACCCTTTTCATCGCTGGCCTTCCAGAAGATGTAAAGCCCTGCATAATCTACAATCTTTTTCGCGAATTTCCCTGGTACGAGTCTTCACATCTCTGAAGTCTCAGCAATTCGTCTTAGGTTGATTGCAATTTTAATTTCTTGGGTATCTTTATTTATGAATTTATGTGAATCGTTTCACTGATGTGGTTTTCGTGTCTTGGCAGCCTTTTGCTTTTATTGTGTTCACCAGTCAGCAGTCAACAATCATGACAATGCATGCTCTGAATATGAGGATCTCATCATAACATTAATTTTTTGTTACTTGTTTTGCAGGGCATGGTGTTTGATCTTGGGTAAAAAAAGTAAATAAATATAGTTAAAGTAAAAAAAAGGGTACTTTTGAATTTAAAAAAAAATTGGGAAGGTTTGGAGAGGTGTAGGAAGGATTTGGTGGTGGTGAAGGGAGCAACTGCCAAAATAGGCCAACGCTGGTGTTGATGTAAAGATGAATTTGGGCCACTGAAAGCGCACTAGACCCCTGGAACGCTGCTACTGTAGCAAGCACTGGCTGGTGTTGAAGAATTGGTTACATGGGCCGCTACTGTTGTTATTCTCCACTGAAACGCTGCAACTACATTAGGCCATTGGGCTATTTTGACCAAAAATGGGATTTGGGTTGGCTCCAACTTAAATGAAATGAGTTGTTTTGGTGGAGAGCTGCCTTAGGGGTCTCCTACCCTCATTCTCATTCGCAAAAGAAACTCGAGTTATTCATTTGGAGAAAAGAAGCATCTCTTCGAGAGCTAGGGTAGAGCAAAGAAGAAAGGAAGAAGAGCTCCATAGCTGGTCCGATCTTGCCCAGAGAAGGAGAACTGACCGAAGTTGCTACTTGAAGAGGATCAAACGGCTAGAAGAGAGTAAGAAGGTTGGCCATCCGATCAGAGCGAGAAGCTTCTCGAGCAAGTTTCTTTTCCCCTTTCTTTTTCCTTTTTCTTTCTTTCATTGACCCTATATAATGGGGTTTCTTCTGTCATGTAAAAAAACACATTACACACTTTGATACTCTGCAATATGATCTTTATATTAGGGTTTTTACGCCTTCATAGAGGTAGAAGTTCTTGGCTACTAGATTTCACCTTGAAGCTCTCGGGAGTGATAGTCGTGAGTGGTTTGGTGAGTTCAGTAGTATGTAAATTTCTTGTTCATGTTAATAAAGTTCAATTTCGCGCTTCTTTCTCATTTCTTGTTTGCGTTTTGATTTTGTTCATTGCTTTTGATTTATGTGCTTGTTATGTTTTGAGAAATTGAATTGGACTCTGATTCTCTGCATCTTTGCAATTCCTTTTGGAATTGAATGACTCTGTGATGGACAAATTTATGATCACCAAATTATGATGTCACAAACTTGTTTTTCAATCGGCAAGTATGACCGAGTCGTTCAAGTAATAAACTTGGTAAGACCAAGTATCGTTCTTCCCAAAGGACTCACGGCCTAGTTTAGTTGTGTTGGTTACTGATTAGTTAAGACTTAAAAGACGAAATATTTGGAGTTTAATATGCAAGACAGAAAATAAACATGTATGCATGAAGTTTTGATCAATGGAAAAAATCAAAAGATAAACACTTTCAATGAAATTTATGTATGAATATGTTGTTGGGGGTCAATTTCATCTTATCCACTCTCATATATTTTTAGGAATTCAACAGTCAAATCATCATTGTTAATGCCACTCTCTAATGTACCTTTCCAGAAGGCTTCTCCCTAATCACGAGTTCATACAATTCCTAGCATTCCTAATGATCAGTTCATAAGTGCAGGAGCTTAATGACAACCAATATAAAATTGGGAGAAATTCCCCGGATCTAGACTTCCCCGTACGTGCCCGTATCGACAAAACCAATAATCATGCATCGAATGAGTTAAACAATGCAAGCATTAAGCAAAGAGGAAAAACCCTAACTAATGATGAAAAGAAAGCATAAGTCTTAATTAAAAGATGTAAAAACAGATTCCATATATGAGAGCTTCAAAAGATTACATTGATTCCCCAACAAACATACAGAGTTTAGTTCACCATATTCATGGTGAACCTAGATGAATTACAATGAAAGAATGAAAGAATAAACCCTAAAAAGGTGAAGAGGAAGCCTCAGCATCCAAGATCCTCCTTCAAAGGGGTGGAAGAGAGAGTGTTTGCTTCGTTCCAGCCAAAGATGCCTAACCCTAGGAAACCCTAAAGCTTATATATCATTCGTAAATTACAAAAAGTCAAGTCCAAGCCCATTAAAGTGCCGCTCAGCGGTGAGTGCGTGACTTGTTTGCTCCCCTCAGCGGCCATTTTGCCCCTCAGCGGACCTCCCGCAAGCTCCTGAGTGCCGCTCAGCGGTAAACTGCCGCTGAGCGGTGACTTCGGCTTCTCCTTTTGCACTTTTTATTGTCTTTTCTGATTTCATCTCTCTCCTTCTTCACTTCTTTCACCAAATTCACCTTAAAACCTGCACAAAAACACTGAAATCAAGCATAAACCTGTCCAGCTCTCTTATTTCTAAAAATATGAAGAAAAGCATGATTTCAAGCTAGTTTCTAAGTGTAAAGGTTGCTTTTAGTGTCAATTTTAATCATGAAAATAACAGTTTTTCAACTGTTATCACTCTGTAGTGAGCATTCTTTTTAGAGATGTCTTCTCGAGTCAGAGATGAGTCCAATGCATAAAGACTCATTCGGATTTATGTTTCTGTTCTTTTCTTTCTATTTTCCAGTATGTGTGATTTCAATGTTGTAATTGGACTGTGTTTGAGAATTCTGAAGGAAAACATCCAAATTTCTACATCTGTTTTGGATGTAATAGGACCCAGAGGTGGGCCTAGATTTTCAAGAGGTCTTCTTGAGAGATGTTAAGCTTCATAATTGTCAGATTAAGTTCAATTTCAGTGTTGTAATTTTTGTTCTTGTGAAAGTCTGCATTAGTTGAATAATTGAGTGAGAATTTTCATTTTTAAGTTCTAAAATATGAACTAAAAAGACTCCAAGGAGGGCTTAAATTTCTCATAATGTCTTTCTAAAGAGGAATTGAGACTCTTTCATTCAATCTATTGCACATTTGCCTTTGTTATTTGCTTTTTGCCTAATATCTTTAGTTTGCTTCTTTATTTTTAGTATTTCTGTTGACTTGATGTTAGAATAGTCTTAGTTTTGATTGTGATTTTACTTTTCCTTCCATTTAGGTTCTGTTATATGTTCCACTGTTCTTAGCATTCTTAGTTAGGTTTATGTTCTTGTTTTCTTGCATCATTTACATATTGCAGTGATAATCTTTATGTTCTGTTATTAGGCAATAGTAATGTTCATTAGTTTAGGATCATTTTAGTTGCACTTATTTTCCATATTAGCTTAGGACATGTTGCTGTTTCTATCTTAGGATGTTTAAATTTCTACTTTCTTTTATTTTCCTTATAGTTCATATTCTTTCTTTCCATAAACAGATTTTCTTATTTTTTTAATTTCTTTAGTTTCATTTTTAATTTCCCCACCTGTTTAGTAGTTAGTTAGTAAATAATTAAATAAAATCAAGACTAAACTTAATACTTTAAGCTTAATTGTACCGAGTCCGATGATTGATACCTAGGTTGTCCCTTGATAACTCTCCAAATTTGCATTATTTTCTGTGTTTAGAAGATTTTGTTAGTGCATTTTTGTTTTTAATTTCTTAGAATTAGATTAGTTTTATATTTTTTTCTTAATTCTTTAGTTTTATAAAATTTTAGTTAAAAAGAGATTTTTAGGTGTATTTTTTAGCTTTTGTTAATAATTAGGAAATTAGTATTTTTCTGAATTTTTAAAATGTTTTGTTTTAATTGCTTAATTTCTCTTCTTTTTCTTAATTGCTGTTTGATATTTTTTTTACAGATTAGGCCAACATTTGGGCCATAATAGAAGTTGATTGAGAGGTGTGGAATGGAAATTGGTCTGCAGCCTTGGAATGATTGGAAAGCAATTGGGCCACGACAATGTAGATGATTCAATTTGAAAGTGGCTGCTGGCAGGATTGGGTTGAAGAGGACAAGCTGCAACTTAAGTGGAACGACGCCGTATTGATGCGTCTTGGCAGCAGCTTCCTAGGGGGTAACTTGCACTCGTGCTTCATTTGGGAAATGGAAAAACAAGCTGGAGCATTTGAAGAAACAAACACCGTGAGCTAGGGCTTAGAGAGAATGAGTGAAGAGAGTTGAAGAGAGGAGCAAATCACTTGCCCGGAGAAGATGACTGGAGTTGACCGTGGAGAAAGAAAGCTGACCAGAGCTGCCCATTATAGAGGATCGAATGGCTGGAAACACAAGCTCGAAGAGAATAAAGAGTGGCCGCTGGATCAAGAACAGGAAGCGTCGTCGAGAAGGTTCCCTTTTTCATTTTTTCCTTTGTTTTTTTTTCTTTTCATTCTCCAACCCTATATAAAGGGGTTTTTCACCTTGTAAGCGATACAATTGCACACTTTGAGATACAGTTTTCTGTTCATAGTTCTAAGCTCTGTAGATTAGGGTTCTTTTCCATTTTCTATAAAGTAGGATCCCGTTCTCCTTGCTTTTAGAGCGCATATCACGGTGGTGACAACCGCGGTGATTCTGATTGAGCTTGTATTCGGTACAATTTTTGTAAATTTCTTCTCTCGTTAATAATACAGTTTGTTCTTGATGTTTCATATGTCCAGTATTTTGATATTCTGTTATGTTTCGTGCTTGTGTGTTTCTTGTGTTGTTTCAATGAATAAACGAATTGGACTGTGATTCTTTGCATTCTATATTTCCTTTTGGAATCAAATGACTCTATTTTGAGCATTCACTTTCGAGATGTCTTCTCGAGCCAAAGATGAGTCCAGTAAATAAAAAATTCATTCAGTTCTGTGTTTTTATTCTTGTTCTTCTATTATTTTTGTATGTGATTTTAGATCTGAATTGAATTTTTATTTGAGATTTGTGAAGGAAAACATCCACATTTCTACATCTGTTTTGGATGTAATATGACTCCATAGTGAGCATGAATTATCAAGAGGTCTTCTTGAGAGATGTTAAGCTTCATAATTGTCAGATTAAATTCAATTTCAGTGTTGTTATATTGTTCTTGTTTTGTTTCAATTCTGATTTCTGCTCTTATTTTCTATTTGATGATATATAGATTAGGTTCAGTTTTAGATTTGTTTTTTATTGCGCTGTTTTAGTTTTAGTTTGATTTTCCTTGTGCTGTTAACTGTTAGCATTCACAGGTTAGTTTTAATTGCATTCAGTTCTCATTTTAGTTTAGGTTCTGTTCTGTTATACTTAGATTCTATAGTTTAGTTTAGGTTTTATTTTCTTACATTTTATTTTTCTTCTTTTCTTTTTAAAACAGTTTTAGTTTCTTTACTGTTTTCTTTTAAATTTTCTTTATTTTAATTCCGTTTCCCCACCTGTGAGTTAGTAGTTAGTAAATAAAATACAAGAATTAATTCTACACTTTAAGCTTAATTTTAGCCGAGTCTTTGGATTGATACCTAGGTTGTCCCTATACTTCATTAGTGGGGAAACTTAGTTTGTTCTGGTTTTAGGCGACAAAAATCAGTTTAACAAATGGCGCCGTTGCCGGGGACTCGGCGAGTTAAGTTTTAGAGTGCAGGTTAGTCTTGTCTAGTTTTTTCTGTTTCTTTGCAATTCTTTCTTGTGTTCATATTTGTCCTTTCTAGCTTAGGATCTATTTCTTCTTTTTGCAAAATTCTTTTTAGTATGTTTAGGTTCTATTTTTAAAACTGCAGTAGTGTGAACTTGGATTTTTGATTTTTTTTTTTTTAGTTGTTGCTGTTTTGGACTTTGATTTTGATAGCTGTCTTGGTGATTATTTTTGTTGTTTTTGAGTGCTTGATTGGAACCTCTGATGAGAAGGTTTAGGCTGAGTGTGTTCTGCCAAACTTTGGAGAATTAGTGAGATTAGCTTGGGGTAGTTTTAGTAGCGTGAGAGTGTTGTAACTGAGCTGTTTAGTATGGCTTTTCCTCTGGAGAAGTCCATGAGAGAACTGGCCAACCAAGAAGTGGGTCACCAGCCGGTGTGCACCCATTTACCCCTGGAGCAGAATGCATCTGGAATTGAACTTAAACCTGGTTTCGTAAGGTTGTTGCCCACCTTCCATGGATGGGAGCATGAGGACCCTCACCAACATATCAGAGAATTTATTCTGGTGTGTTCTTCTATGAAGCCGTCTGGAGCTGCTGAAGAACTAGTTATGATGAAGGCTTTTCCCTTATCCCTGCAAGACACTGCTAGGTATTGGATAATCTACCAGCAACAGCCTTTTAGAAGTTGGGAAGAGATGCAGTGTAGATTCTTGAATAGATTTTTTCCAGCATCAAGAGTATCATATTTTAGGAGGCAGATCTGCACCATTGAGCAAGGGCAGAATGAAAGTTTGGCTGATTTCTGGGACAGATTCAATAAGTTATGCCTCATGTGCCCAAATCATCAGCTGCAGGATTCTCTACTCCTAACATACTTCTATGAAGGTCTGCTGCAAAGAGAGAGAATGTTTGTTGATGTGGCTGCTGGAGGATCCTTAATGAATAGAACTCCAGCTGAAGCAAGACAGCTGTTGAGTAAAATGGCTGAGTGCTCTTATCAAGGATATTTGTACAATACAGCTGCTGTTACTGTACCGGTAATTGGGGCAGAATCCAAAGACTTAAGGGAATTGACTCAAGTAATGTCCCAGCTGGTGGAAAAAGTGAAGTTGCTGAATCAGCAACCTTCAGAGAATAAGATGACAACGTCAGGAATGTTAGGCTGGTCTGATAACACTTTAAATGCAACCTGTGATTCAGCAGCCAATAATTTAAAAGAGAACTGGGGCACAGTGAATCTGAAGGGATCTCAACAAAATTCTTGGGAGAATGAAAAGATAACTGGTTGTATAAAAGATGTTGAAGAGAGCAGTGTATCAGTGGAAATTACACCTGCAGAGGAAAAAGAGCCCACCAAGTATATTCCTCCCCATTTGAGAGGAACATCTGAACTTGGAAAGATGCAACCAGCTCATCAACCAAAGGTGCAAGTGAAAAGGACTGCCAGTACCAATGTAGTCATGTTAAGAAGTGGAAAGGAGTTGCATGCTTCAGTGGATAAAGAAAAAATTGCTGAGAATGAGCAGCAACCAGAAATCATAATTGAACCACCTTTCCCTGTCAAATCTGCACCTGCAGAAAAGAAATTGGAAACTGATGCTGAGTTATTGAAGATTTTTCAGAAGATAGAAATTAATATGCCTCTGCTGGAAGCAATTAAACAGGTGCCTAAATATGCCAAGTTCCTTAAAGAAGTGTGCACCTATAAAAGAGGATTGAGGAGGCCACAAATCAAAAATATTTCTACTGTTTCCAAGTTGGAGCTGCCTCCTAAACATAGTGATCCAGGGCATTTTACCATCCCATGCACCATTGGAGAAATTCCCATTGCAAATGCTTTAGTGGACTTGGGAGCATCCATAAATGTCATGCCCAGTTCTGTTTACAGGGCTCTGCAGTTAAGGAATTTAAAGCCTACATCTGTTATTATCCAACTAGCCAATAGAACCACTGCAAAACCTTTGGGCATTGTGGAAGATGTGCTAGTAAGGGTAAACCAGTTAATGTTCCCAGCAGATTTCTATGTTCTAGAAATGGAGGGTGAGAATTCAAGGCAGAGTCCTACATTGATTTTGGGAAGACCATTTTTGATGACAGCAAAAACCATTATCAATGTGCATGAAGGAAATTTAACCATGGAGTTTGGAGACACCCAGGTCAGATTCAACATTTTTGAAGCCATGAGTCATCCTCTGGAAAACCATTCAGATGTGTTCAGTTATTCAGAAATTTGTTGTAATAATTTGGAGCTTCAGGTGCAATCTGATTTGAACATGGCAGAGGGAGAATTGCATTCAGAATTCTGCATTGAGTGTGAAGATAAATTCCTTGAAAATATGGACGTGCAAGCACTAGAAGAAGGCGTTTTTGAACTTGGTGAAGAACCTGCACAAGAAACTCCAGAGCAGCAGCAAAAATCTGAATTAAAGCTGCTGCCTCTGCACTTAAAATATGCTTATCTTGAAACTGGAAACAAATTTCCAGTGATCATTTCAGCAAGTTTGAACCCTGAACAGGAAGAGCAGTTGCTACAAGTCTTGAAACAGCACAAGAAGGCTCTTGGGTGGACTTTGGAAGATATATCAGGGATCAGTCCTGCCCTCTGTATGCATAGAATATTGCTGGATAGTGATGCAGTTCCTGTTAGGCAGCCTCAAAGGAGGTTGAATCCAACTATTCAAGATGTGGTGAAGGAGGAAGTGAGCAAGCTCTTAAAAGCAGGGATGATTTTCCCCATTTCAGACAGTACTTGGGTATCACCAGTTCAAGTGGTGCCAAAGAAATCTGGAGTGACAATTGTAAAGAATCAAGAGGGAGAATTTGTGCCTACCAGAGTTGCAAATAAGTGGAGGGTCTGTATTGATTACAGGAAGCTAAATCAAGCCACAAGGAAAGATCACTTCCCTCTTCCCTTCATAGACCAAGTCATTGAGAGGTTGGCAGGTAAACCTTTTTACTGTTTTCTAGATGGCTTTTCTGGGTACATGCAGATTCATATACACCCTGAAGATCAACATAAAACCACATTTACATGTCCATTTGGCACTTATGCTTACACTAGGATGCCATTTGGACTATGTAATGCTCCTGCAACTTTCCAAAGATGCATGTTGAGTATTTTTTCAGAATTAATAGAAAGTTGCATGGAGGTTTTTATGGATGACTTCACTGTGTTTGGAGATTCATTTGAGGAATGCCTAGGCAATTTAGAAAAAGTTTTGAAAAAATGCATTGAAACTGATTTAGTCTTAAACTTTGAAAAATGCCACTTTATGGTCAATGAAGGGGTAGTGCTAGGACATGTTATTTCTGAAAAGGGCTTCCAAGTAGATAAATCTAAGATAGATGTGATTTCTGCCCTACCTTACCCTTCCACTGTGAAGGAAGTGCGTTCTTTCCTAGGACATGCAGGCTTTTATAGGCGATTCATTCAGAATTTCAGCAACATAGCCTTGCCACTGTCTAGACTCCTTCAAAAGGATTCAATCTTTGAATTTGATGAGGCTTGCAAGGGAGCCTTTGATGAGCTAAAAAGGAAACTCACCACTGCACCAATTCTTCAACCTCCAAACTGGGAATTACCTTTTGAATTGATGTGTGATGCTTCAGACTTTGCACTGGGAGCTATGCTATCCCAGAAAAAAGAAAAGATCCCTCATGTCATTGCTTATGCGTCTAGGACCCTTGATGCTGCCCAGAAAAATTATACCACCACAGAAAAGGAGTTGCTGGCAGTCATTTTTGCTTTGGAGAAGTATAGGCCATATTTGCTGGGATCAAAAACTGTGGTTCACACAGACCACTCAGCCTTGAGATTTTTAATGAAGAAAGCTGATTCAAAACCCAGGCTAATGAGGTGGCTGCTTCTGATGCAGGAATTTGATATAGAAATTAAAGACAGAAGTGGAGCCTTAAATCAAGTGGCTGATCACTTGAGCAGAATAGCAGGAAAGGAGGAAGAAATTCCACTAAATGAAAAGTTTCCAGATGAGTTTGTATTTTCTGCTCTGACTCAACCTCCTTGGTATGCTGAATTGGTTAATTATTTAGCTGCTGCTGTTTTACCTGTTCATGCATCTAGGCATTATATTGATAAATTGAAATCTGATGCAAAGTATTATGTGTGGGATGACCCTTATTTGTGGAGGTTTTGTAGTGATAAAATCATTAGGAAGTGTGTGCCTGATACTGAAATACATGGAGTCCTGCATGGCTGTCATGATACATTGGTAGGAGGTCACTCTGGCCCAACCAGGACAGCTAGAAGAGTGTTAGATAGTGGATTCTTTTGGCCCACTCTTTTCAAGGATGCCTATAATTTTGTGAAGAGTTGTGAGGTTTGTCAAAAGGCTGGGGGGAATATAACTAGGAGAAATGAGATGCCTCTGCAGAATATATTGTTTTGTGAAATCTTTGATGTTTGGGGCATTGATTTTATGGGACCCCTGCCAAGCTCATTTGGGCATTCTTACATTCTGTTGGCTGTAGATTATGTGTCTAGGTGGGTAGAGGCAAAAGCAACCAAGTCTAATGATGCTAGAACAGTCTCAAAGTTCTTGAAGACTAACATTTTCTGCAGGTTTGGGGTTCCAAAGGCAATAATTAGTGATCAAGGTACACACTTCTGCAATCAGCTTATAGCAACACTTCTGAGCAGATATGGAGTTAACCATAAGGTGTCTACACCTTACCACCCACAAACAAATGGGCAGGCAGAGGTATTTAACAGAGAAGTAAAGAAGCTGCTCCAAAAGCTGGTACAGCCAAATAGGAAGAATTGGAGCGAGTTGCTAGATGAAGCACTGTGGGCACAAAGGACAGCATACCGTACACCCCTTGGGATGTCACCTTTCAGGATAGTATTTGGCAAATCATGCCATTTACCAGTAGAGATTGAACACAAGGCATTTTGGGCTGTTAAGAGGTGTAATTTGGAGTATAATGAAGCTGGGAAGCAGAGGAAATTGCAGCTACAAGAGCTGGATGAAATTAGGCTGGAGGCTTATGAGAACTCAAGGTTTTATAAAGAGAAAGTGAAGAAATTTCATGATATGAATATATCAAGGAAAGAGTTCAGCATTGGGCAGAAAGTGCTTCTGTACAACTCCAAGATGAAGCTGATTGCTGGCAAGCTTAGATCAAAATGGGAAGGTCCATATATAATAGTCCAAGTATTCCCAAATGGGGCAGTGGAGATTAGGAAACCAGAGGCTAATAAGTCATTCACGGTCAATGGTCATCAATTAAAAATCTTCCAGGAGAAGCAGCCTTTAGAAAATGAGAAAAGTACATTGCAGTTTAATGATCCAGTTATAGAAAATTTACTTTGAATAAACTTTATTTCATCCTTTTCTGCTTTTGTTTTTTATTTTCGTTAGTACTGTGTTGATTTTCATACTGTAGATTTTATATTCTGTTTTCGTAGTGTTTTTTTTTATTCTTTTATTTTATTTTTTTTTTTTTTGTGCTCGTTAGTAGTTCTGACTTGTATATATTCCTGTGCTATCTGTTTGCATATTTGTCCTGATTCTGTGATGCTTTTGGCCTTTAATTTGAAAAGTTGTTGGTGTACTGTGTTTGTGTTGCTGGATGCTTAGTCAATACATCTGTTGAGGAGGTTTAGGTTGAATTAGAAGTGCGTATAATGACAACTATTTTATTTTTTCTCTGAATCTGCAAACTACCAGGTGTTCATCTTGCTGTGAGAGTTGAAAGTGTATGACCAGGGCTAATCACAGCCCTTTGCTGACCCTGGATCCAGAAATTGGTAGGAATAGAAAAGGAGTAAAAAGGGAGAGGAATCAGCTTGAATCTGAGGCTACTGGATCATTTCCAACTTCATTTGAGTGTTTATCAGATACATCTGAGACTGAAGACATGACTGCTGAGCAGAGAGAGAAAACATTAAAGGAGCTGGCCAATCAGGAAATTGGATTCCAGCCCCTATGCATCCAAGTGCCGTATGTGCAGGGGGCTCCCAACTTTGATCTTAGATCTGGATTCATTCAGCTTCTGCCAAGGTTCCATGGGTCAGCAGGGGAGGACCCTCACAAGCATATTATGGAGTTCACAGTGGTCTGTTCAACTATGAAACCACTGGATGTGCCCGAGGAGATTGTTAAGATGAAAGCATTTCCCTTTTCACTGCAAGATGCTGCCAAAGAGTGGCTGTTCTCTCAGAATGTACCCATAGTTAGCTGGGGAGAAATGAAAAGAAAATTTCTGGAAAGGTTCTTCCCTGCCTCCAGGACAACAGCTGTGAGAAAAGAAATAAGTGGAATTAGACAACTGTCTGGGGAGAATCTGTTTGAATACTGGGAACGATTCAAGAGGTTGTGCTCCACTTGTCCCAACCATCAGATCAATGAACAGCTGCTGCTGCAATACTTTTATGAAGGGTTGCTGCCTCAAGAAAGGAACATGATTGATGCAGCAAGTGGAGGCACTCTCATGGACAAGACACCATCTGCAGCAAGAAACCTCATTGAAAACATGGCTGAGAATTACCAGCAGACTTACACCAGAGGTAGCAGTAGTAAAGGAGTTCATGAGATGCAACTGAATGCAATCTCAGATTCAGTGAGAACCAACATGTTTACTGAGAACAACCTGCTGATGGGGAACAAAATTTTGGAGCTAATTGAGCTGATGAGGCAGATGGCTTTAGGAGGCCAAGTGAATACAGTAAGGAAGCACTGTGGTCTGTGTGCATCAGATCAACACTTCACAGATCAGTGTTATCAACTTCAAAACACCACTGGAGCTGAATCAGTGGCAGCTGCATTCCAATATCAGCAAGGAAACTTCAGGCCGAATCAACAGCCATGGCAAACCCAGAATCAGCCACCACATTACAACCAAGCTCCTAATTCACAGAATTCAGGATGGAGGAACATGATGAACCCGAGATACGAAGCACCTCCGTACAATCAGCAGAGTGGACAGCAGTCAAATGGGCTGATGCAGAGCATGAATCAGTATGCACAGCAGAATAGGCAGACTGCATCATACTATGGAGGGCAGAACCAGCAGTATAGGCAGAACCAGTCACAAATGCAGCCTAGGATGGACCCTACTCTGGAGGCAACCATTCAGGATATAAAGATGCAGATTGGGCAGTTGGCTCATGCTGTAAATGAATTGGTGAATCAGAAGGTTGGAGGCATTCCTGCTCAGCCAGTGGTGAACCCAAAGGAAGCACCAAGCAACACATAAAGCTTCAACGAATAAGCTTTCTTTCTTATTTTTCAGTTTCAGTTTCTATTACTGTCACATACATTGAATAATATGTTTCTTTTGGTTCTGCTTTGTACATTCTTTGTTCCAGTTGTGCCTTTAATTTTTGCATATCTCCATTAGTATCTGTTTTGTGCATATCTGCTATGTTTTTGCTGATTAGAAAACCTTACTCATTCACACATTGAGGGCAATGTGCCTCTTAAGTGTGGGGGTGGGAAGGTATAGGTTGGTTTAAATTTTTTTTTTTTTTGTATATAGCTTTGTTAGCATCTGTTTTTGAGTAAAATAGGGGTAATTTTTTTTTCTGAGCTGTTTTTCCTTAGTTTAGGTCTGGTTTAGTTTTAAATACCTAGAGTAGTTTCCCATTCTTGTTTTAGTCTATAAATACCTATTTTTCTTACTGATCTGTTTTAGTTTAGTTTTTAGCTTTGTTGTTAATAGTTCTTTAGGTTTTTACAGTTCATTCATTTTCTGGTTTATGTTGTTTTAGCTTAGGTTCTTTTACTGTTTTTTTTTATCTGTTTTAGAACTTCTTTTAGGTCCCTTTTTCTTTGCTTATTTCTATTATTTTCTCCTCCTTTGTAGTTACTTGTTCTGTTTTAAGCTCTTGATTAGTTTCATGCTTTGTTTCAAGTTTTCAATTAGGATTTTCTTTTCATAATTAGTTTCTATTTTCTTTCTGCTACTTTTTGTAAAATTTTCTGAATTTAGTTTGTCAATACTTAGTTTTTTATGCTTTTAGAATATGTTTTAGGCTGTAGGATTAGACTTTATTTTTGCTTATAGTTTCTGTAATTAGAATTCATATTAGAATTTCCTTTCTCTGCTTATATTCTTGCCTTCTATTTCACGAATTAGATACTCTTTAATTTCTGTTTTAGCATTTGTTTCAGTTTTATTTTACCTTATAGGTTCTGTTCTGAGATTTTAATTTCTGAGTCCTGTTCTGGTTTTCAGTAATTTTCTAGGATCTCTTCCATTCATTGTTACTGTTATGATTTTCTTAGTTTTTTTTTCTCTTTTAAATTCGAGTCTGTTTTAGTTTAGCTAGGTTCAGAGTTAACTCTTTGATTGTTTTTTCCTTTTACTGTCTTTCTGTTCTAGAAGCGTTTTAGATGGGAGTTGGTTTAGGTTATGTTTAGAGTTCTTTCTTTCTTCTTTTGCTGTTTTCTTTCCAGGCTTGTAATTAGGATTTGTTAGCTTAATATCATTCTGCTTTAGATGTCTCTTTTGCTGTTTTACTTTGTAGAGCTTTAGTTGAGATTCTTTCTGGTTGCATTCTGTCTAGTTTTACTTTGTCTAGGTTGTAAATAGCTTTAGGTCATGTTGTGCATGTCTTTCTAGATTCTATTTCACATTTTACTTAACTTTTTGCTGATTTCACTCACTTCTTAGCTTTATTTCTTTAAGATAGATTGCCAATAGTGTCTTTAGCTCTAGATTTGAGTAGATGTAGCTCTAGCAGTAGTTTTTGCAGTTAGTTCAGACTAAATAATCAGTTTTTGCATGATAGAGAGTAGCAATTCCATTTTCGACAAATCTTTAACCCTGGAGAGTTTTGGGCCAATTTTTTCTTTCTAGTGTGAATGCATGCATGTATAGTCATAGTTCTGATTTTGTATTAATTCTCTTTGATGTGCTTGATCTTGGTAGAACTTAAGAAATGATCTAGGCCTTCTTTCTTCTTCCCATTCACATTTCTTTCCATTGTACCCTCATTTGAGCCTTAGCCTTTTTCTTTGCTTTACATCCATTATAAACCATTTCCCCCATCAATAAACAACCTTGAGAGATGTGTGAGAAGTAAGGAGAATTTAGAACTCAGAAAGCAGAAAAGAGTAAGGTCAGAGGTGAGATTGAAAAGAAAAGAGCTCTAAAAAGAAAAAAATTTGATCTGAAAAATAGAAGAAAAAGGTCTGGAAAAGAGAAAAAGAGAAAATTGATTGAGAAAAAGACCTGAGAAAAAAAAAAAAGAGATTATGGCCAAGAAAAGAATGCAATACCTGCAGTGAGTTCTATTTATCCTCTTTCACATTTCTCTTATCCATTCCAGTTTCTGCTTTTATTTCCCATACATCTAGCCTTTCCATCCTCCATTACATTACAAGCCATGAAAGTCCTAGTGATCTAGAGTTATCTTGATTCAAGCAGTGTCAATTAGAATTTTTCCAAAGTTGTGAATTGTGGTCTATCATGTTATGTGGAGTGAAACACAGGCTGACCTAAACACTTGAGTGCTTTAAGAGAAACACTTTATCCTGTGAGGTTGAACTTGGGCTGCTACTTCTCTGAATTGTATATTTCTGTTTGTTTTGATTGAATCTAATTGTTGTTTACTTGTTAGAGTTACTGAAACTTAGATTTAGAGTTATTGATTCTGATTGTGCAGTTCTGATTAGAGAAAAATAGCTAGTAGCTGTGTAAATAGCAGAGTTGAGTTTAATTGTGATAGAATTCAGTGTTCCTAGTTATGTGTTTAGTCTTTTCATTTGTAGGTTGAGTCTTTCTTTTCCTTGTTTTTCTTGTTTGTCCCTGCCCAGGAGGGCAGTTGTCTAAGTGTGGGGGTGTGATAACTCTCCAAATTTGCATTATTTTCTGTGTTTAGAAGATTTTGTTAGTGCATTTTTGTTTTTAATTTCTTAGAATTAGATTAGTTTTATATTTTTTTCTTAATTCTTTAGTTTTATAAAATTTTAGTTAAAAAGAGATTTTTAGGTGTATTTTTTAGCTTTTGTTAATAATTAGGAAATTAGTATTTTTCTGAATTTTTAAAATGTTTTGTTTTAATTGCTTAATTTCTCTTCTTTTTCTTAATTGCTGTTTGATATTTTTTTTACAGATTAGGCCAACATTTGGGCCATAATAGAAGTTGATTGAGAGGTGTGGAATGGAAATTGGTCTGCAGCCTTGGAATGATTGGAAAGCAATTGGGCCACGACAATGTAGATGATTCAATTTGAAAGTGGCTGCTGGCAGGATTGGGTTGAAGAGGACAAGCTGCAACTTAAGTGGAACGACGCCGTATTGATGCGTCTTGGCAGCAGCTTCCTAGGGGGTAACTTGCACTCGTGCTTCATTTGGGAAATGGAAAAACAAGCTGGAGCATTTGAAGAAACAAACACCGTGAGCTAGGGCTTAGAGAGAATGAGTGAAGAGAGTTGAAGAGAGGAGCAAATCACTTGCCCGGAGAAGATGACTGGAGTTGACCGTGGAGAAAGAAAGCTGACCAGAGCTGCCCATTATAGAGGATCGAATGGCTGGAAACACAAGCTCGAAGAGAATAAAGAGTGGCCGCTGGATCAAGAACAGGAAGCGTCGTCGAGAAGGTTCCCTTTTTCATTTTTTCCTTTGTTTTTTTTTCTTTTCATTCTCCAACCCTATATAAAGGGGTTTTTCACCTTGTAAGCGATACAATTGCACACTTTGAGATACAGTTTTCTGTTCATAGTTCTAAGCTCTGTAGATTAGGGTTCTTTTCCATTTTCTATAAAGTAGGATCCCGTTCTCCTTGCTTTTAGAGCGCATATCACGGTGGTGACAACCGCGGTGATTCTGATTGAGCTTGTATTCGGTACAATTTTTGTAAATTTCTTCTCTCGTTAATAATACAGTTTGTTCTTGATGTTTCATATGTCCAGTATTTTGATATTCTGTTATGTTTCGTGCTTGTGTGTTTCTTGTGTTGTTTCAATGAATAAACGAATTGGACTGTGATTCTTTGCATTCTATATTTCCTTTTGGAATCAAATGACTCTATTTTGAGCATTCACTTTCGAGATGTCTTCTCGAGCCAAAGATGAGTCCAGTAAATAAAAAATTCATTCAGTTCTGTGTTTTTATTCTTGTTCTTCTATTATTTTTGTATGTGATTTTAGATCTGAATTGAATTTTTATTTGAGATTTGTGAAGGAAAACATCCACATTTCTACATCTGTTTTGGATGTAATATGACTCCATAGTGAGCATGAATTATCAAGAGGTCTTCTTGAGAGATGTTAAGCTTCATAATTGTCAGATTAAATTCAATTTCAGTGTTGTTATATTGTTCTTGTTTTGTTTCAATTCTGATTTCTGCTCTTATTTTCTATTTGATGATATATAGATTAGGTTCAGTTTTAGATTTGTTTTTTATTGCGCTGTTTTAGTTTTAGTTTGATTTTCCTTGTGCTGTTAACTGTTAGCATTCACAGGTTAGTTTTAATTGCATTCAGTTCTCATTTTAGTTTAGGTTCTGTTCTGTTATACTTAGATTCTATAGTTTAGTTTAGGTTTTATTTTCTTACATTTTATTTTTCTTCTTTTCTTTTTAAAACAGTTTTAGTTTCTTTACTGTTTTCTTTTAAATTTTCTTTATTTTAATTCCGTTTCCCCACCTGTGAGTTAGTAGTTAGTAAATAAAATACAAGAATTAATTCTACACTTTAAGCTTAATTTTAGCCGAGTCTTTGGATTGATACCTAGGTTGTCCCTATACTTCATTAGTGGGGAAACTTAGTTTGTTCTGGTTTTAGGCGACAAAAATCAGTTTAACATCCCTATACTTCATTAGTGGGTAAACTTAGTTTGTTCTTATTTTAGGCGACAAAAATCAGTTTAACAGGGTGTGCTGAGCGACTAGTACTAATAGTGATGTATGTTTTCCTTTTGTTTATGCTTATGCAATTATAGTTATGAATGTAATTATGGATGTGATGTGATGATAATGTGCAAGTAATGTGTGAGGCGTGGATTTCATGTATCGTGTGGAAAAGGAATTCCAAGGAGGAATATCCTAAGTATGGTTATTGGACGTATTTCCATGACTCAGAGTGAGATTTCATGGAAATGCTTTGGTTTATGTTGATTTTGTTGTATGAATGTATGGAGCTTTGAAATGGTGGTCTATTCGGACACTCTAATGATCATTCATTCTCAAGTAGAGAGAAATGATGCATGTGGTGAGAGTAGCGAGAGGTTCTTGTCTATAGGCTTTGAATTTAGCACTAGGCATTGAATATGGACTAACCTTGTATGGTGTTGGAGAGTGCCAGTTATACCATATAAGTGCACAAACTACCAATAGTTTGACATTCATACTTAATTCGGATGAGTCTTGTTTAGGTTATGAGATGTATAGAATGATTGGTGTGTATCGTATCCTCTTGAATTGAGGTTGATTTGTTTATATATACATATATATATATATATATATATATATATATATTTATATATATGACATTTCCTTGTTTATGTAGCTTACCCTTGCTTTTCTGTGGTTTGTCTTTGTATGTTGTTTCTCTTTTGCGATGATCACCTAATGGTGTGAGCTTAGAGATTCACCTTTTGAGTTGCTCCAGCTAGAGGTGAGGGAGTAGCAGATGAGTTGTTAGATAAATCTACAGAAGTAGATCTCTTCTTTGAAGGAGGTTTGTTTTACCTAGTTGTTCTTTTAGCATTTATGTAACGTTTCATTTTGGTAGTTTCATACTATTAAAATGAGATGTTCCAAAATATATATATATATATATATATATATTCGTCTCTGTTAATTAAACAATTGTGTTTTAATTTTAAAACTTCAAACTTCATATCTTTCTTATATTTAATATATCTTTATAAATATTCCTACGTTGCGCAATATTTATCAAAAGTGTAGAATACTTGATCTCGTTGTTCAATTTTCATCAATTCAAAATTTAAAAGATAAAAAAGAAGAAACACTTAGAAAAATATTTTGTAATGAAAACTTAAATTCCGCGTGCCTATCACTGAGAAAACATAACTGTAATTATAAAATTACTAAAATTAAAAGTATATACATATAGTTTACAGGGAACTTGAGAGTAATAGAGTAGAAGATTCTGTCCTTGAAGAGAAAAAACTATTTATCATGTTGCATCTCTCTTAATCAACCGCTACATCAACTTAAAACATGTCCCCTTCCTAAGCTCACACTGGTTAAGATGATCATTGCAAAAGAGAAAACAATACACATAGACAAAATGCAAAAACAAGGGTAATCTAGTGATACAAAACATTTCATAATATACTTAAGTATTTTAATCATTCCACACATGATACATATAACACAACTTAACCAACCAAACACTTTATACCTGACCATACTTTAACTGGACTGTCCGAACATAGAATAAATGTCGAGCTATGACGGATTGTGCACTTGTGGTGGCTTCTACTGCTTTGTAAAGCTATTGTCAATGAGTTTCACCCTACCAAACTCACAAGGTTAGTTTGTCCCACACCTTGGATCATATTGAAAGCACCCAAGACTAAGACCTCCTTCTACTCTCACTGTTACCAATGAGGAGCATTGGTACTTTGAAGATAAAAGATTTTGATGATGCTGCAAGTGATAAAACTCGAAGAATCAAGTCATAATTGTTTTAAAAGCACTTTAGTAGTTTGCAAATGTATTAGGAAAAAGTTTAAGCATGTGTAACTTAGAAATTTCGTATATCTAGAGAAGTTACGTATATAATCGATTATGAGATAGAATAATCGATTATCTTGAGTTGTCTTAAAAAACCAGTTTTGCCCTGGAATAATCGATTATTACTTCAAATAATCGATTATCACTGGTCCTGATGAAAACTGCACAAGTCCTTGGAATAATCGATTGTTCTTCAGAATAATCGATTACCACTTTTTGAAAATACCTATAACGGACTTAAATAATCGATTATCACTAACAATAATCGATTATCACTAGCAGTTGTAATCTGAGTTTTCACTTAAGACCAACTGTCTATATATAGTTGTTTGTAAAACCCTTAGAGGGTTAACTTTGAGTTTTTTGAGAATACAATGTGATCTGAGGAAGTTCCAAAAAGCTAGTTCATTGCATTGCCTGGTCTTGTGAATAGGAGAAGCTCGCGCTTTGTGGGTCAAAGGTCAGAGCGGTTCTCTTCGAGTTGGCAACGCTACTATTCTTCAAGTTTGTTGGTCGAAGGAAGACTGTTTCTGCACTGTTCCGGTTCGTTGGTCGAAGCAAAGTGTGGATTGATCGCTTCCAGTTCGTTGGTCGAAGCAAAGTGTGGATTGATCGCTTCCAGTTCGTTGGTCGAAGGAAGCACCCTTCCGATTCGTTCGTCGAAGGAAGGTTTTATCTTACTGTTTCATTCACTCTATTGTAAATCTGTGAAACTAGTTTTAGTGAAAACGTTAATCACTTTTTATAGTGATTAACAATTGGACATAGAATCTTTTGATTCGAACCAGAATAAAAATTCTGTGTTGAATTTTTCTACTCCCTACATTCTTTACATTTTCCGCACATCAACTGTTCAATAAATTTTCTCTAAGAAAACTAATTTTATAAAAACGGACCATCTTAACTTAAGTTGTGACCGAACACGCTTTTCGCTTACTTTAATCCGTTGCGCGACTCTACGATACCGGTTGTCCCATACCGACACTCACCACATGTGTCAATCTTCTCTACTTGAGAATGAAAGACCATTAGAGTGTTAGGATAGCCCCCTAGACTAAGTTCTTTGCATTCATACTGATGATACTTGAAACCACCACTAAGAAGTTCCTCCATGCAACTCTCTTCCATACCTTTGAAATCATTGAGATCACTTCACATTCACATAAAACACCAATACATGAGACTATTGATCATACATTAAAGAAATAGAAACACCCATACAAGTCATCAGAAATCACATAATAACACAATTTCTTCATGGCATCTTGATACTCATATTTAAGTAAGGAAAACAACTTTGAAACCCTTTCCAATAGCTCTGGAAGGGTCCAAAACACCTTAAATGACCTAAAGAATGTCCAAAATGGATATCCGAAACCCCAAATTTGATATTTCCAAAACCTGAAAAAGAAACCAAAACTAATGTGGTAGCGCTCAGCGCCCAAAAGCTACCCCTCAACGCTAAAGCCACTGGAATGGTGGCGCTCAACGCTATCAGAGAAACTTACCCTCTTTAGACCACTTTGCACACTTCTCCCACAACTTTGATTGGTTCCTAAGACCTTTTAAACACCTTGAAACATCTGAAATCTGATCCCTAACTCCAAATGATTATCTCAAACCAACTTACTACCTTAAACCATACCAAACTCAACTCAATCACTTGCAACACCCAATTTTTGCAACTAATAGCTTGAACAATTCATAATGGACTAAATAACAACCTACAAATCATTACAATTAACCCATAACACCTTATTCAAAATATCACTTGTCAAAACCCCTAAATCTAGTCTAAAATCAAGTTAAACTTCAACTATGAACCATCTATTCTTGTATCAGTTTTATACCATTCTCACCACTCCAAAACAGTTACAAATCACCCCAAAGACAGACCCAAATGTTCATTTCAGTTCATACTCTTTCCCTTTAGACTTTACCTAATTAAAACCCCTAAAGTGGACTTATAACCTCCCTAAAATCATCACTTTGACTATTCCTCTATTCCTTATCTAATTTTATCAACTCAAGGCACCAACAAGTCCCAAATAACCCATAACAAGACCTACACATGACAAATTTCATACTCCAACACTATCTCATCAAATGGCCTATCAAAACCTTAATTTCAACTACCAAAAACCAAAAGACTTCCACTTAATACTTCACAATCTTTGAAATGCACATTCCAATCATCAATACACATATTCACATGCAATTCATTATCACAACATCATCCAAAACATATCACATTATAATTTCATTATTACATAACCACATACACACATTTAAATGAACTCATACTAGCCTAAAACAGAAATCGTCATTTAAATCAAATTATCATACATACAAACACTAAACTTACATCACAAAGACCAAATAATGATAAACTTCTAGCTTCCCTTACCTCACAATAAATTGTCCGACTCAAAGAACGTTCTATCGATCGCTTGAAACGCAAGGAACGCTAAACAGACCTATAAAAGACCAAATTAGAAACGAACAGAGTTCTTAGAACTCTAGATCAACCAAGAACAATGGAAGAAGACTAATTGATACATGCAAAACAAATTTTTTTTTGCATGATCATGGACCGAAACTCACAGGTAAAAAGGAGTATAAACTCACTTGCTCTTTGACAGAAACTGATCAGTTAGATTTGTAGACCGTGACGTCGTGATCGTCTAGACACCTCCTCATCGTCAAACAGATGACTTAGGAGTCATAACTCTTAGAGAGAAAGTAGAAAACTCTAGAAAAATGATTTCTAAAACGATCATACGTTTTAAAATAATAAAACTCGTTTATAACAAAACTATTTTTAAGTAAACCATTTAATATTAAAATAACTAAGTCTCACTAGTTTTAAACTACCACTTGTAAAATACAATTTTCTGAAATTTTTTAAAAAATGTCATTATTTTGAAATAAATATGTTGATTAATCACAAAATGTATGCCAACTATAACAAAAATTTTAAAATATAAGGAAAGCAATACGACTTTTAAATTTACGGTATAGATGTATATATGACTCGTAATTTATAAAACAATCACACACACACATCAAATAAATTATTTTAAAAATTGAAAAAATAATTAACCAACTTTTGTGGTTAAAATTTCTTATCTTTTACTGATATATTTGGATATTCCAAAAGGAAAGAAGAAGGGAAAAGGATAAATATTTATTTAAGAAAATTTTGACAAAATAAAAGGTACTATAAGGAATTTATTTAAGAAATATTTATTTGGTAAAATTATTCTATTTATATATATTGTAAATTAATTTTATTTTTAGTTAACAATAAACTATAAATTTACGAATGTAAAATGTACATATGCACAGAAAATTGAAGTAAAATTTTGAGAGAGTATTGTTCTTTATTTCTATAGAAGATTATAACCACAATTGTGGTGAAATTCGGATATTTAAGATGAGATTTGATTCGCAAGATAAACACCATGAAAACCGTGTTTTGAGGATGCCAACTAAGATGCCCTAAACTAAAGATAAAATCAGGTTGTCATTTGTCAGAACGGAGGATGTCTCCTTCTGATACGTGGAATCAGAACAAAAACACATATAATTTCTTTATATATAAGCTGCCAAATGTCAACAACATAAATATCTGCTCCACGCATAAATTACAATATTAGAGTTTATGCTCACAGAGAAATTGGGGGAAAGCTAAAAGCTACCACGAGTGAATATATTCTTTGTAGAAAAGATATTGTGTCGGATATGTTCATTATATATTCCAAATCTTATCAACTTTATCTAAAATAAAAATTCCATTCTTTTTTTAATTTTTTTTCCTTTTATCTATATGTTGTGTTATTTGTATATCGTAGGACAAAGTATGTGACAAAGAAAACCTATAATGCAAAATCAATAATTTAAAAATAACAACAAAGGTGTGGCAACCGAAAACATATACAGGTATTATAAAATTTCATTGTTACACTTAAATGGTCTTGTAGATGAATGATGATGATGAGTGAAAATATTATCGGTAGAATTCATAATGTGAAAATTACCTTAAAATTTAAGAAAGATGTCCGAAAATGAGTGGAGATATATGTTAAATGGTATACTTTTGAAATATTTTCAAGATGAGAGATCAATGCATCGTGTAATACTCTAAATAAATAAAATCATTATACTAATTTACAGTATTTCAAATTACAAAATAATTATATAATGTATGATTTATGTATGACAGCATTCATCAACCTGTTACATAATAAAGTTTTTGTAAAACTTTAAAGAAAATTTGTAAAATATAAAAGAAACTATACCTGTCCAATCTCTTTTATAAATGTCACTCTAGAGCTAAACCTTCACATACACTATATATTGTTCACATATATGTTATATGATCTTTACAAATTGATAAACCAACACCAAAAAACAAACTAACAATTTTGAAAGTTCACATTATATTAACCATGCATTCAAAACAACAAATCGTTAAAAAAAATTATAACCCACGGTCAAAATTCATAGGTACGAGTCAAAATTTATAGATAAGACGATTTTAACTACGAATTTATCTACGAACAAAAATTTATAAATAATATAATCATAAAAAAATTATCTACGGATTTACTCGTAAGTAATTACATATAAATTTATCTGTAGGTCATTATATACAGATTTATCTGTAAATAATTACATACAGATTTATTTGTTGAGAATTACCTATAGATAAATTAATATATAATACTTTTATTTCTTTCATTAGTGCAAACACCCTGGTAATGCTTAGAAGGAAAATAATATAAAACATAAAGATGATAACTATTTAATAGAAGATATAATTTACTAAAATCTATCAACATTCATAAAAGGATTACTTACCATATCTGCGGACTTTGTCAACGTCACCGTAAGCGCGAGAAGAACAAACTTCGTCATTGTCACCGACAAACTCTGTGATTGAACGCGAAACAACGGTGGGTGAGATGAGAGTGAGGTGAGACAATCTTGAGAGTCACCAACAATGAAGGACAACGAAGGAGAGTGGTTCATGAACTCAGTTTGAAAGCACCGAAAGCAAGAGAGAAAGGAGTGGTTCTTCACGACAATGGTGTGATGGAGTTCGATAAGTGAGAAAATTTGGGGGAAAGGGTCACTGTAAGAGAAGGAAAAGAATTTTCACTTTTTATTTTTATTAAATAATTTTCAAGATCCATATGAAAAAATCAGTAGGCAAATTTTATTTTTATTTACATACAGATTCTCACTACAAAAAAATTAGATTTTTATCGGGGGTTATTTTTTCCGTTTCCGGCGGTTTTAACCCCCGGAAAATATGTTACCCGCGGTTAGGAAAACCGTTGGGAAAACCTGCGTCGCTAAGTAATTACCGGCGGTTTTTTTAAAAACCGCCGGTAATAGTAGGGGTTTTACTAAAACCGCCGGAAATAACCGGGGTTTTGAAAAACCGCCGGTAGTAGTAGGGGTTTTACTAAAACCGTCGGAAATAACCGGGGTTAAGCAAAACCGCCGGTAATTTGTGAGGGTTTATGAAAACCACCGGTACTTTTGAGGGTTTTCCAAAACCGCCGGAAATGTAAATAATTTAATTTTTTTTATTATTCAAATGACTTGATTATCATTAATAAACCAAAATTAAATAATATGAAACCAAAATTAAATGTAAACATTAAATATAAACAAAAATATTATTATATAAATTGTAAATATTAGAAATACAATTAATGTTTCTTAAAAATTAAAATTAACATGTTATGAATAATAATTATAGTTTTGTACTTCTTCAATTGTCTTCATCATTTGATACTTTTTCATCGTCTTCATCATTTGGTACTTCTTCATTTTTTCCATCATTTGATATGCTTCCTTTTTCAAATACCTAAAATATAAAACAATAATTAGTTAATATTTTAAAACGGTTCAATTCACTAATATCTCTTCTACCCTCACAAAGTAAGCTAGTACTTGCAAATTACACAACATATCAAGTTTTTCTAATGGGTTTTACTTGCAAATTACACTGAGAAAATTTATGATTGGAACTTAATAACTTTAGTTTTAAAACCAACTGTTTCAAAACTTCTATAATTTTCAGGGGTATATATATATATATCATATACTCCTTTATTTTTAATGAAATAGAAATAATTTCAAACTTAAAGAGTCCTTTTTCTATAAATATAAACTCTACAATATGCTTTATATCCTTTATTCGGTATCGTTCTCAGTCTTAAAAGAGAAAAACAAAATATATCAAGTAAAATATCTCCCTAATTACAATAATTATCAAATATACAATATATACCTTTCCTATATTTTTTTATTGTTATTTAATATTCGTTTCTTATATATATATATATATATATATATATATATATATATATATATATATATATATATATTTGTTATTATTAATAATTTTGTCTATAGTTATTTGCGATTGCAAGCTTAAACATAATTATAAAGTTTTATTTTGTTTTTTCTTTTATGAATTATAGTAAAATTTACATTAATGTATATATACAAAACATAATTTTTTGACGTGATGATACTTGAAAATGTATCTGATAGAGTATTGCAATGAATTAAGACATTTGAAGAGATGAGTAGGGCATAAGATTGAAAATATACCATCACTTTCTGTAACATGTTATTGCTCTCAGTTAAGAATTGTTCTAACTGATTCCCTTCCCTTTTCATTTCCAGAAGATCAGCCTCAACCTTTGGGATGCTTTCCACATCACTGGACAATCTGTTGATCTCATCCCTGTATTCAGAAACAGCAAATTCTTGCTTCTGCAAATCAACCTTCAACTGCTCAATCTCTGTATAAGACAACATTCTCAATAATCTCTGTTAAAACTTGAAAAAGATAAGTTGATATAAACTCATTAACTACATAAGAAACCAGATGGCCAAGAAAAAAACTATTCACTTAAGGGTTCCTAATAAAAAAGAGAAATGCTACATATTTCTATACATTCTTTGTTACTTTCTTTATCAAAAGATTGAATCTGCACTCTATCAGAGACATGCAAACAAAGACTACAGATATATATATATATATATATATATATCAGCAAGAATAATTTTTGCTTAAACTACCTGCAGATTTTTGCTTAAAACTAACCTATCTGCAGATTTTTGCTTAAAACTGTTCCTTTTTATAGCTTTGGTGCTTCTTCTAGTTGCTGCTATACACACTTACAATCATTATGAACACTTGCATCTTTGGCTTAATTGAAAGTCCTTTTTTCCACAATCAGAAAGCTCATTCCACAATCAGAAAAGTAGTGAATTTTGTTCATCCTATTTATAAAGTTTAGGTTGTCATAACTATCTTTTAGTTCAACTCATAGTGCATATAGTAGGTTCTTATTCTTCGACATAGTAGCTAGATTTTCATGTTACTCAATTTTCATTCACAGAAGTTAATATTACATTTACATATGCATTATAGTTTTAGACTTTAATCTCTGATTCAGCTTTGCATCCCAGAATAGGCTATCATGCATTAATTTTCATTTGCTGCTATACTTAGTTTCAACTAGTAATGGAATGGAATATAGTCTAGTTTCAACTACTATATTGTATTTTCAGTTCCATTTTATCATTATAGCCTTAGCTGTACAGTTCATAGCACATTCATTTTTCAAGTTACCTGCTGATGATGTGGGAAAGATTGTATCGTATCCACCACCGGTGATCTATAAGTCTTGGACAAGGCACGAGTCATATGATCAGTTCTCACCTGCAATTTGTTTTGAAAACTTTATGCCTTTAGTTAAAAAAAACGAATGATGTAAGACAAAAAAAATGAAGCATTCAACAAGGCTTCCCCCAACATGAAACGATTCATGTGCCTCTGAAAACTCTGGTTGTGACATCTGAATATAAACTCTTGCATAGAAGTCAGGGGATAAGAGTCGATCAAAGTGTGTGCTTGAAATCATAAAACCATCCTTCCCCATATATATAGTCACCTAGATAAGAGTAACAAAAGTATGAGCTTTATTAGGATCTATATTTTAGACTACAGACACAGAAAGGAACATCATTCAATTATCCTGGCAATAGAGCTTTTACTTTCAAAGTTTTCTTCACAGGCAATTGAGCTTTGATATTATTAGAATCAAAGCAATATCTACTATGTCTTTGATATATATCAAATCATATGATTCAAATTGTGAATCTTAATTGTACGAAAGGTAAAAAATAACAATTGTCCAGATTTGCATCTTTGAAACAATATTAAACAGAACATATAAACAACTATTAATATATGGACATAACTTACTAAAATTTGAACAAAATGCACAAGATATAACGTGAGAATCTACCTTCTCAAACTCTGAAAGTTTGTCCACTATTAGGTCTTGCCTTGGAGAAGACCAAAATTCCATCATTGATTTAGGAAAAAAAAAATCTCATTGCCAGCGAGGTTGCTCTTAGTTCCAACAGGGCTCTGGGATGAAATGGAAGGAAAAAAAATTCAAGGATCTAGACAGGAACCAACCTCACTACATTGCGCCAAAGTCCACTGAATCCAACAAAAATTTGGAGGGTCGAAGCAACGATAAGTGCGCCCTGCGTCCCACGCATTATCCTCTCAAATCTCTGCATATTTATCACTAATCAGATAAACAAGGATCAGTAGATCGAACAACGAACGAGAGAGCCAAAACCGAAGAGCCAAGATCGAACACAGTCTTACCTTGACCTAAGTTTGGTCAGTGCGGGAGCGTGCCAGAGCACCTCGACCTCGCTCAACCCGCAAATGCCTCGACGCCTCCACTTCGACGCTCAACCAAGCAGGAGAAGATGAACACGAAGCCAAGTAGGAGAAGACGAACACGAAACAAGCATGAGAAGATTGTGGTGCGGGGAAGGATTTGGGAGAAATTTTGACGAAGGCGCGGGGGAGGGAGTCTAGGGTTTAGACATTTTTAGATTAGATGAACGACTGAAGGAGCGGGGGAGGGGATATGAGTTGGGTGGAAAGTTTAAAAAAGTAATAAAAAAAGCTACCTACGGTTTAGTCAAAAACCGCCGGAAATTTTTTGGGGTTTTAAGAACCGCCGGAAAATAACCTCTCCTAAAATTAATTATTTTTGTAGTGTCTATATCATTACATACGAATCTTGTCCTTGGCAAATTTTCACATCTTAACGTGCCTAATTCACATACAAGTTTAAAAACGTAAAACCGGTATGTAAAAATCCGTATGTAACTTTTACGTAATGCCTACATTACCTACAAATTAAGAATCGTATGTAAATGTCGGTAGGTAACTTGAATTTTTCTTGTAGTATCGTATTGTAAAGGATTGGCAAGTATATTAATTCTAGACTCGAAATACGAATTTTATGTAGTGAATTAAACACTAAAATCCTTGCACGGTCATGAGATCATAAAACAAAACAAAAACCGACCATACCAAACTACGTCATCTCAATCATGTCATTATAGGGTGAATTCACTTATAGACTCGCTAGAAAAGGGGTCCAACTCAAATCCCACTATAAGAACCTCTTCAACTCTCACCACCTATACATCATACTCTTTGTGAGCTTATGAGTCTAGTAAAGTTTAGGATGACTTGATAACAATAATTCTTACCATTATCTAAGTGTCATTTTAGAGGCAAAATCAACCCTCATTTAACTTGTTACATGCTTTTATCTTGTTTTTGTGTTTGTCTATTATTTTAGGTTAGTCTTGTGTAAATATGACTCTAACCTCCTCTTTTGATATCTATTTTGGTCTTAAGAAGACCAAGTGTTACATTGAAGAACCTCGATGACTAGAGAAGCAAGAAGATAAGCAAAAAAGTGGAGTTTTAGAAATCCAAGTGGTGCTAAGCGCCATCTCCTAGCGCTGAGTACCATACTTACATAGAGCTCCTAGTGGTCCCAACATTGAGTGCCACTTTCCACCGTGAGTGCCACACTTATAGAGAGCACCAATGGCTGCCACAAAGGAGAGTCAAACCTATCTTATTAGAGGTATTTTGTAGTCATTGAACTCTCTTGTACTTTATAAATGATTCGAATATATATATATATATATATATATATATATATATATATATATATGTATATCTATGTATATGTATATATATATACATATACATAGATATACATATATATATATATATATATATATATATATATATGTATATGTATGTTACATATAAGGAGTATTGGTAAATCTTGAAGAAAATTGTTTTGATGATGCATGATGCTGCAAGAAGTTTTAGTTGAAGAAGATATTAGAATTATTTAAAAGCAATTTGTAGAAATTAAATATAGTAGGAAAGTCATGTAAACTTTGTAAAACTTGCATTTTTTAACTGCCATAATCGATTATGGAATGACAATAATCGATTATCACAAGTCATCTAGGAATAATCGATTATCACCTCATATAATCGATTATCACATTTTTGAAAACCTCTAACAGACTTGAATAATCAATTATCACTTACAATAATCGATTATTCGTGGCAATTGAGACTTAACCTTAGATATTCAGAACAACTAGCTATATATTGGGTTTCTGTGAAGATCACTCAAGAAGTTGTTGAATATAAGCTCTTGCAGAATACTGTTTGTCAGAGGAAGTTCTCAGAAGCTATAGTTCAAGTTCCCTTGCTTGGTCTCGTGAACAGGAGAGGCTCGCGTGTCGTGTGTCGATAGTCAGAGCAAGCTCTCTTCGAGTTAGCAAGGTGCTCTGCCTGGTCTCGTGAATAGGAGAAGCTCGCGTTTCGTTTGTCGATAGTTGGAGCGGTTCTCTTCGAGTTGGCAGAGTGTTCTTCTTCTGGTTCGTTCGTCGAAGGAAGGTTTATTTATCTGCTTTATTCACTATTTGTTGTAATCTGTGAAACATCTTTTTAGTGGAATTGTTAATCACTTTTCATAGTGATTAACGACTGGATGTAGATTTTGTTGAATCGAACCAGTATAAAAATTACTCGTGTGATTTTCTATTCCCTACACTCTTTATCTTTTACACATATCAACTGTTCGATAAATTTTCTGACAGAAAATTGATTTTCTAAAAACGGACCAATTTATTTTAAAAAAAGGGTGACCGAACACGCTTTCTGCTACTCCAGTTTTATTCCGCTGCGTTACACTCTGTTTGGAACCAGTCAACAATCACTACAAGAAAAATCATTATTATCTACCGCCAAAATCCGTATAAAACTTCAAAAATCCGTATATAAAAAAGTATTACATAGGATTATATACGGACAAAAATCCGTATATAAAATGATCGTAGCTAATATTATATACGGATTTTTCCGTATATAATTACATACGGAAAAATCCGTATGTAATTATATACGGAAAAATCCGTATATAAAATCCGTATATAATTACATACAGAAATATCCGTATATAATTATATACGGAAAAATCCGTATGTAACATTGTTTATAGAAAAAATTGTTTTATTCAACACCTGCACATACATTGATTACAATTAAACTTGTAATAACAACCAACCATCACAATAACTTTTATTTAACACCATATCAAACATTTCACATTAAGAATAAATATATATTACTTAAAAATCATATCAAATAAGTTTACAAAATGTCTAATATTCATAAATAAATTGTACTGTTCCTAAGATGTTAAACAATATAAATTCTACAATTAATAACATGTCAAACAACATAGAATGACAAGTCTATAATTTCCTAATAATCACTAAGGATTTTGTTCATCTTGGATTGATATTGTCAGTTGCACTCCATCACCACTCCATCACCGTGATAACAACTTCACCACATTGCATTTTCCCTTTAAGGTTATTGGCCAATAACCACATTGCATCTGTAAAAAACAAAAAGCTTTAAAACAAAGATATTCTGCACCATTTTAACCAAAACAGCAAGACTTTTTGGGCAGCAAACATCAAAGTTTTAATTGCAATAATAGCATCCAGAACAGCCCAAACAGCAAGGTATTAGGTGCAATAACAGCAAAGTTTTTATGTAGATTTTACAGCAAAGACAGCAAAAGTTTTATGCAGATTTTACAACAAAGACAGCAAAGGTTTTATGCAGATTTTACAGCAAAGACAGCAAAGGTTTTATGCATATTTAACAGCAAAGATAGTAAAGATTTTATGCAGATTTTACAGCAAAAACAACAAATGTTTTATGCAGATTTTACAGCAAATACAACAATTTTTTTTTAGTGTAGCATTTATGTAGTCTATACAGCAAAGACAACAATATATAAACAAAATTTATAGCAGCTAACTGGAAGTCTTCGTGACAGCAAAATTTACTTGTTTTCTTTTCTCATTCAACTAGAAACAAGCATAGCATGTGCAGCAAGAATGCATTTCAATTCCCATTGGCTTAATAAATCCAGTAAAATGCAATACATAGAAATAAGATAATGCATGACACATCATATACCAATTCACGTAACCATTCCAAAGAATAAGCATTTAAAATAATTTAAAAAAAGACCCTTTTAGCTCCTAGATGAATAACGTGGCAGCAACCCTTGATTGGCATATTCTTCCACTTGAAATGCAATTAATCACCGTGCCCTTACTCCATCTATTCTACGTGCAACACCTATTTGCTCCTCATTCAGGCAAACGCAATATCAGATATGCCAGTACCATTGAAGCAACCACGGGCTGAGAATGGAAGAAGATAAATATAACCCAATGTAAATTTATGGGCAAGGAAAATCACTTTAAATATGCATGTTATTTAAAAGAATATGGTAATAGAAAAAGTGTATGAGCTTGAGCAGCTGGAAAATATGCAGAGAATATCACTTTACTCTGGCTTAGTTAGGGTATAAAAAAGATATATAATAAAATACATTTTAAGTCTTGGTTAAGAATTATTTTGATACCATAATCTGCTTTCTACCCTCCGACTTTCACCAGCACAATCAAGCATAGCCAAAAAGATATGGAATTCAAATTACAAAAACGATACATCTTGGTTGGACTTATCGTGAAAACAAAATAAACATCTACCTTGTATGAAACTTCCTGCTGCAATCTTTCATAATGGTGGAAATTGACCAAAGGTGCACTGTTTACGTCATAAACTATATCCTTTATGCTTTCGGGTACCAATCTTGCATCACTTTTGACAGGGGATGTAGACACGTCATCCCCAAATGTCGAAAGCCTACTTGATTTCTGAGGGCAAGGGATAACATAATTCAGCAACCTTAATAATCACACATACACGAACATACAGATTTCAACTAGTAACAACATTTTGTACAAGCATATAAACAGAGGATACATGATAGAATAATATTGCTAACATAATCTGGAGAGTTAGAACTACCCACACGAGAGTTAGAACTACCCACTGCTCCTCTTTATCCACACCCCTACTACTAGCAAAATGCTAATGCGCTGAAAAAAAAACAAAGTTCTAGCTGTTGTTGCTGCTCATCATAAAGACCACTAAAGCTTCCAAGTTACCTCTAAAATAGACCAATTGGTTTATTTCAAAACTTACAACGATCACAGCATCAATTTTCAAGAATCAATTTTGTATTTTCTTCTTCCTCAAAAACTTATTTAGGGAGAGAGTTTTTTTTATGTCAAATTTTCAATGATCAAAGCAACGAAAGTAACAATTTTCAAAGAATCAAATATTGTTTATTTTCTTCTTTCTCAAAACTGGATGGGTGGTTGAAATACAAACATAAATCTCTGTTAATAACAACATTCTATGAAAATATCCAAAAATGCCACACAACTGAAGTGGTGGTAGTACAACTGACGGCACATGAAGAAAGGATGATGTAAAGAATAAAGAATGAAGAAATAAAAAGCTTCAAGTGGAGAAGTGGGGCATGGAGAATGCATGTTCGAATTTTAATTTGGAGATGGAATGCAGCTGCCACATTTTCTAACACACACGGCCACCACCAAAAAGAGCACTAGCATTAAAAATGAATTTGGAAGCTCACATGGGTTGTACGGAAAGTGAGAAAGAATATGGATTGTGCAGCAAGCACACGACACTTCATATGACTCAATAAAAAATATATATAGAAGTGGAGGTGCATCACGTGAATGATGGGCATTCATTTATTTTTTTAATTCAAAAGTGCACATGGGAGGAGACAAAAACACACGGCTGAAAACAATAAGTGGAGGACCCTTTGTGACATTATATTATTGGAGAAATGAGAGACTTGATACGTGAAAGAAGAAGGGGGCAGTGTGGAATTAATGGAAAGGAAATGACCTATTTTCTTGGCTGAAATAAAATACATGATGACAAGGAAGCCATCCATATATAGGACATACCAAGGAAGAAAGTGGAGAGCACATATAGAACATCTTCTTTTAAGCATGTAAGTTTCTTTGTTTTGCTCCACCCCACATATTACTCATGCGTAACTTGGATAGAGATGCAGGAGCAATGAAAAATCTTATTCTCTGGTTTTTATTTCATTTCATTACAGGTATATTACAAGATATGAACTAAAATTAGTCATGAAAGAATATCAGATGCAAACATTAATGCAATCATAACTAATAAGTGGTTATAATAAAAAACTGAACAGGACCATTAAGCATTGATGCAAACAGAGCAACCCAATTATCAGACCATTAACCATTGATGCAAACAGAGCAACCCAATTTTCACTACTTACAAGAGAATATGGTCTTAGAAATCCTCTGACAGCACCAATCACCAATTGCTTGAAATACCCATAATCTCCACTAAGTTGTACATGATCAAGTTGTAGGAGTCTTAGTCTCTTCATTTTCTTGAAAGAACGAGCTTCCAAGCAATCTCTAATGCTGGAATGCAGTTTCAGGGACAATCCTTCGATAGCTCTTATCCCCTGTGATGAATATAGGAAAGATAAATAATTGTTGATTATTGATGCTTAACGTTTAGTTTAACAAGTTAACACAGTATTCTCTTTCACAACCTTAACTTATGCTTCATTCACTCTCAAACCAAAGAAAGTACAAAGGACCCAACCAGTGATACCTGCAGTTACGGCGAAAGCATGGCTCCAGCTCGACAACGCATCTTTCAGTTGTTCTCCTGAATAGCATTTGTGTGCAATTTCTTCCAAACCATGAGAATCCAGGAATACTCCAAAAACGGAGAGGATTCGACGCGAAGAACCCTAAAACCCTAGGTTGACGAAGGAAACCTAAATCGAAGAATCAATCGGTGGAAAGGCTTTTAATCGATAGAAAAGAGGATTTAATCGGTTGAAAATGAAGAAAATGGTGAAAAGAGGTTGGAGCCCTAACTAGAGATGTAGATCGACTGAATCGGTAGGACAAACGTTCGATGGTTGCAAAAGCCACACGCACGCACCGATGAAAACGAAGAAAAAGCTCGAAGGAGGGCCCAAGAAGTTCACGTCTTATTGAAGGAGAAGCATGAAGAGGAGTAAAGATGGGGAAGAAGCTTAGAGAATAGAGAAAAGTGAAGAAGGTTAAGGAAAGACGGTTCGAGGAAAGAGTCTGAAACTTTGATTTTTTTTAAATAATGATTTTCTAAAATCCGTATATAAAATCCGTATGTAATATTTGAATTATATACAGATTACAATCCGTATATAAATATTTGTATGTAAATGTAATATTTCTTGTAGTGAATGTATATATGTATATATATGTATGTGTATATATATACACATACATATATATACATATATACATATATACATATACACATATATACATATACACATACATATACATATACATATATACATACATACATATATACATATATGTATATGTATATGTATATGTATGTATGTATATGTATATATGTATATGTATATATATATGTATATATGTATATGTATATGTATATATATATATATATATATATATATATATATATATATATATATGTATGTATGTATGTATATGTATATATATGTCTCTTCATTTAAATGTTAATTTCTTGTTTGTAGTATTAGTGCTTATTTGAAATGGGAACATGGATAGCTTGATTTGCGAATTTTCTAGGTTTTGGGGAGAATTTAGTGAACCTTAGGTTTGAAATAATAGATCTAATGAAGGCTTGTATCTAGAGTGGAGCATGACCCATTTTGTTGTCTTAAACCCTAGATTTTAATGTGGGTTTGTTTGTTAAGTGATCAAAGGTTTGATGCTTAGTAAGAAAGTTTAGGCTCTTTCACATAAGGGAATATGGTTAGAGTGTTTTAGTGGGTCAACATTAGCGTTAGATGGAGATGAGAGAGTTTGTGTGTGCATGAGAGTGAAGTTGGTGAATTCTATCCTTAGTATATCATTCAATTCCATTCCTCACTTGTCATTCTTCTAAGTGCCTTAAAATATCAAAGTCCACCTTTAATTATTTGTTCATTTATTTACTTGCACATATTCTTGTATTCGTTGGTCTAGATGAGTTATTAATCGTACAATTCCTTAGTATTACACGAGTATCTTGGAAAATGATACTTAATCTTACCATTTTATATTACTTGCGCAACTCAGTACACTTGCCGACGAACTAACATGACTTCATGATACAAACTCGTATCCTTAATCAATGCATACCATTAAATCAACAAGTATTGGCACTTCTCCTTAGAAGTACAAAAACTTATATAAAGCACACAATTCCATAAGCACTTTATTTCATTCTATTCTTCAACTTTCATTCTCTTAGAAACATCATTCTTCCACATATTCATACATTTACTACAAGTTCACCATAATTCATGTCTCAATTTCATCATCAAATTGTGACAAACTAGCTTAGCAAACCTAGTTACTCACCTAGTGAGTTGTCTCTGGAAAGACAATCAATCTAACTAAATGGCTCACCCAATGAGTTGAGAACTAAAACTAAATACAAATTAATTCGCCCAACGAGATCAAACTCGTCAAGTGACCCCTTCTCCCTTGACTCTACCAAACTTGAGTTTGGATGTCGCTTAACGAGAGTTTGATTGTCAACAAATATTATAAGTCTTCATTAACTCTACCAATCTCAAATTTAGCACTCATCTAACAGGGAATGAGCTTGTCCAATGAGTCTCATAACGTTGATGTAAAAATCTACACATCAGAAGGTGTCCTAGTTGCTAATAAGATATACCATCCTAAACCCAAGTCATAAACAACACCAATTCAATCAAAATGCCTTATTAGTGACCAAAACACTACTCCACATGTCCAAATCAAACTTCATAACTCAAATATTCAACTCATTCTTACAATACATTTTTCTCATTTATTCCATTACTACACATCTAATTAAAACAATCAAGTGCCACATACCGATTTGAAATAAAAAACACAATGTACTAAACAATCAACTACACAATCTAAGTCAAATTGCAAAAAACAATTAAGATTAACTTCTCTTACCTTAATTTAACAACCATTTTCTTTCACAAATACTCCTTATAACTCTATCTAATACATAATGACCTAACTAAACAAGTAAGACTCTAATTACAAATCTAAACATATAATCATGATCACAAAGCAACAAATATTCACTTAGAACACCTTTGAGTCACATTGTCTCTTCATCCACATGCAACCCAAAAGGAAAAAACTACCTTAAAAAAGATAAAAAATAAACTTTATTATGTTTTTGTCTTTTATTGAGTGAGCGTGTAAAGTTTTACACTAGAAAAACTTCTATAGTTTTTATCTTCAAAAGAACGAAGATTGAGGTTAGAAATTAAGAAAAAAAAGTTTGAGAAAGTTTAAAAAGAAGATTTAAAGAATGATATTTTTTACACAATGAACTTCAATTAATAAAAAAAATCTATTTATATTTTATACATTTTAATATTATTTGAAAAATAATTGGTCTATATAAAAATAGTGAGTTTTGGAAGAGAAATCTAATATATTTGAGTTTTGGAATTAAACTAGAGATTCACTTAAGAAGAAGAAATCTTAAAATTTGTTCATCTTATCACACTATCTCTAATAATAGGATGAGTACTAAATGTTTCTAAATCTATAAACATAGAAGGTTTTTAACTTCATTTTTGCATTTTTCTAGATCAATAATAAATTTTAATTTCTAACCCATTTTATATAATAATTAAATAATTTTATTTTTAAATAAACTAAATAAAATTTATCTCTAAATCAGTTTTAATTTAACAATTTGATTGTTTTCTCTTTAACAATACAGATTCTAGAAACTCTGACCACTGATACACATGAATAATAACATTTTCAGATATTCACTTATTTTCTTTATCAAATAAACAGTGAATGAATAATTAAAATAAGGTAGTAAATACAATAAAACTCATAATTTTTTTAAAATTAAAAAGAAGAGTTTCTAAATAGGAAAAAATATGTCATTTTAAATAAATAATTAATACTTTAGAGGTTAAACTGAGGAATGCTCAATACTTTATGAATACTTAAATAATTTAAAAAATATTCAATACCTGTATGTTAAAATTGTAAATAAATATTAATTTTTAACTGAAAATAATTCAAGTTACACATGATTAAAAAGTAGTAACAGAATAATGTATAATTTTGAGAGAAAGATTTTAAGAGCAACTTTAAGGAGGGTTTATGACTGTGCGTTTGCTGTTACAATCCACAAAGCGGATGAATCTACCATTGGGTTTCTTAAATAATCATCATTGTTAGAGCTAAATAATCTAATACAGATAAATATTTTTTTCATCAAAAATGGTGGTAAGAAAATTAAAACAAATCCTAATGTTTCTCTTATTAGAAAGTTAAAGCATTACAAAAGTACATATAGGTAGAAAAAAACGGTTAAATAGGTTTTTAGTCCCTAGCAAATTTGTTTTTAGTCTCTTTTTCAAATTAAGCTACATTTTGATCTTTCTCTTTAAGAAAACCATAATTTTTCGTCCTCCAAAATTAACAGCGTTAAAAATAAGCTGAGGTGGCTAACGGTGGTATGACACGTCGTTTTTTTTTCTGACACCGGTTAATCTTTCTCAGCTCCTCTCCCTCCCTCTCCCTCCGACTCTACCATAGCCACCTCCAGCGCCACCTCGAACATCTTCGGCGCCACCATCAACTGTGAAACCCCCATGTGCAACCACCCTCCACCACACTCACCTTCATAGCCAACGTAAAACCTCCATCTCCACTGCCTAAAAAATCCCCAAATCGCGTATCAGTTCATCTCCTCCCACCACCATAGAGACCCAAATCAGAAAAATAAAACCACCCAAACCTTCATCAGCACAACGCCCCCCACCCACCCACCGCCTCATCAGCCCAACATCGCTTCCACCCGCTGCCTCTTCTCGCACCGCTTCCTCAAATTCCTCGCCATGTCCCTCACCGCAACACCTTCCAAAAATACCACCACAACCACTGCCCTCAACACCCTACCCTCGAGTCCCCACAACTTCGCGTCTCCCCAATCCCTCTCCGATTGGCTCAAACCCCGCCTCCCCTCTGAGTCCTTCGCCTCGTTGGGCGTCAAGCCCGACACCAAAAACGTGCACAACCTCTGGCTTAAACTCTCCCAGGGAGAAACCTCCCTCGCCAACTCCAGTCCTCCGATTCAGATAGTCCACGTCGTCCTCGTCTGTGTCACTGCCAAAAACGGCAAGGTCCTTGTCGAGTCGCACCAGAAGTTGTCCGATGGCCACATCTGGAAGCGCGGCAGGCCCTTATCAGAGAAGATGAAGCCCAACGAGGACCTCCAGTCTGTCGTTGTCAGAGGCATTTTCGAAGAGCTTGGCTCTGCGATTGTTGGTGCAGGACCCAATCCCAAAATTGCTGACATTGTCACCATCGGTCCCAATTCGTACGAGATGCGGGTCGAGGAGCGCGATTCGGGTTCGTACCCGGGTTTGCCCAGTTGGGTGTTTTGTTGTTTCCTTCTTGAATGTCAATTACTTCATTTTGTTCAAATGAATTCAGAAATAAGAGTGGTAATCAGATAATGGGTTGAATGAGTTGTTGTTAAATTGTAGCTAATGAATTCAGCTTGTGTTGGTATTTGTGATGCGGAAGGGAGGGGAGGGTCGTCGGTGGCTGAGGAGGCAGTGGGAAAATCCATGGTGGGGGAATGGGGTTGGGTTGGTGGAGCGGGAGAAAATATGGGAAGATTGATGTCAGAAAAAAAAATGATGTGGCACTCCACCGTCAGCCAACTCAGCATTTTTTTAACGTTGTTAGTTTTGGAGGACGAAAAATTATGGTTTCCTTAAGAAGAAGGATCAAAATGTAGCTTAATTTGAAAGAGGAACTAAAAACAATTTCGCTTGATAGTGTAGGGACTAAAAACATATTTAACCCTAAAAAAATAAAGTTAAAGGATAAAACTTAAATATAGGATTTGGAGTATTGTTTAAAACGGTTTTTCAATTAGAAAAAAATTATTTAAATAATTTATTTGATAAGTGTTTGCATAAAAGAATTATGTAAATATTAAGGTGGTGTTATTAAAACATATTTATGATAATAAAAAATAACATGTAAGTGATTAAAGACTAATTGATATTTAATATGTTACACTTAGATTTTAGATTTTAGATTTTCACCAAAAGAAACATACAAAGAATACGAATCATGATATATACTCCACCATATTATGCCAAGAAGCGCATCTGGTGTAGTGGTATCATAGTACCCTCCCACGGTACTGACCGGGGTTCGATTCCCCGGATGCGCATGGGCTTTTAATTTTCTTTTTCATTAAAACACTTTTTATTTTGGAAAGTGTTACATTAAGCACTTGAATGTGAATGATGAATGGAGTCTCTTCCATTACTTTTATCTAATAAAATTTCATTTTCTTGTAATCAATATTTAATTTTAATATTTTTAACCATTGTTAATTCAATCAATAAAAATAGAATAAAATTATTTTTCTATTATAGATCACTACAAAAAAAACATTTATTACCGACGGTCAAAATCCGTCGGAAACGTCAAAAATCCGTCGATAATGGTATTTTTTCGACGGATTACCGACGGACCTAATTCCGTCGGTAATAACGTTGTCGGTAACCTTTACCGACGACTTTTATGGCCGTCGGTAATTACCGAAGGATAAATCCGTCGGTAATGGCAAAAAAATCCGTCGGTAATTACCGAAGGAAAAAGCCGTCGGTAAGTCCGTCGGTAAATATGTCGATCTGGTTCATCTTCTTCCTCTTTCCCCTTCGTCTGTTTCCTCAATTTTTTTTTTTTATCAAACTTTCTTCATTCCTAAACCAAAACAACAATCCAATTCATTCCAAAACCAAAATCAAAGACTAAACTTAGGTTGTCCAATTGTTTTAGAAACCCTAAAATTTGGAAAATTCCTAAATTATTTTTTGAGCATCCATGGCAGCAGTGACGTTCCGTGTGGTTCATCAATGTGCTTTGGAAACTTGTTGGATGCTGCTTCTCACCATCTTCACGTGTTGGACCATGCCTATTATGCTGCAGGCCGAGACACACTCATGGCTGTGGTAACAGTAGCTCCATGTGCGTGCAGCTTTGCTTCTTCACCGTGCACTCCATTCCTTCTCGGTGGTGGCTCCTCTTACCTCCAGCCGTGATACATTCAGCGTGTTGTTGCTGGATGGAAGCTGCTGGATCTTGAGCTTCTTCACGTGAGATAGTTTCACCCTTGTCGTGCTGCTGTACCGTGAGAAGGTGAAAAATGCTCTTAAAACATAGTCTTCTTCGCACAGTGAGAGAGGAAAAATGGGCGGGAATTTTGCCGCTCTTTTTACCGACGGATTTACCGACGGATTTGGGCCGTCGGTAATTACCGAAGGCTTTTACCGACGGATTACCGACGGATTGTGGTCGTCGGTAATGACCGAAGATCAAAATCCGTCGGTAATCACTTTTTTTTTATCCGTCGATAAAATCCGTCGGTAATACATCGTTTACCGATGGAAATGATTCCGTCGGTAAAGTTCCGTCGGTAATTCCATGTATTTTTGTAGTGGATGTAAGGTTTAAACCCTCATTTGGTCATCATATTTATTGGTTAATCTTAAGTTGGTTCTCATTTTTTTCGGTCTCAATTGAGTCTATAAATTTGTAAAATTGAGCCAATTAAGTCCTTTCCGTTAAGTTTTCATTGACGCCGTCTAACTGTGATGACGTGGTGCACACTGATGTAAAAATATTTTATTACGTGGATTTTTTTAAAAAATTAAGAGTTTTTTATGTGGCCTCCTCTAACGCAAAGACCACAGCTGCAACCTCCATGCGAAACCAGTTCTCACACCATCTTCGCGCGTCATTCCTTCATCGCAACATCTCGTCTCATCCTCACCACTTTTTACTTTCAATATGACCAATCACAATCACTCTATTCTAGATTTCGATATTCAAATGGACGACAACAACCAATACTCCATTCTCACGCCTTCAAGATTACCTTGCCAAAACAAACATCGGCTGGAAAACGAGTAAGCAGGAACAAAAATTAGGTTTTGAGATTGCAAGAGATATCAAAAAAGGTGTTCGTCCTTCCTCTTTCAAGCACCGCAATCTCTCCGTATCTCTGTCTCTGCCGCCATGTCTTCTGCCTTCGTCCTTGATTCTGTGTCATATGACACCCCCAAAAGTAAATCCCTAATTGTACAACGACCCATCACTGGCGACAAAAGTGCTTCCAATCTAAATCCCTCACACCAAGGTGGGGGTTCGAGGAAGTAGAATAAGCGGAAGAGAAATGATGAGTCCTAGAGGACAGAGACGAAGAGGCACAAGGCCATTGAACACTTTTCATCAAGGAGAAGAGTTTTCTTAAACAATGAAGTTTTCTTTTAAGGTAACTTGTAGAAAAATTTTTCTTTAATGAAGGTTCAACACTAGATTTGGGTTGTTCAACAGTTCACCTCTTCCTTTCCAATTTTATCTGCACTAAGGTAAAATTTTTCTTTAAGGAAAAAATAAATAAATCTACCCACCATCAGCCTCTTGCAATTCACAAATTAGTCTTAGAATCAGTTTCACTGAAATTAAATTAAAACTAAATCCTGTCTTCAAAGTTTTATTCAGAATCTAAGGGAAAAAATGCATTCCAAATGCACAAAGGAAAAATAAAACTTCCTTAGACAAGGAAAGATTCGCCGTACTCCCCATGACTTTTCCACCTGACCCCACCAACTACAACAACAGAGCAAAGCAATAATACTGGTATTTGAGTAAGAAATTTAAGTTTGACTTGATCTCCATCAATAATACAAAGAGAAAGTTTTACCATGTAATTTGCACCCACTACCAAATCCCATTTGTAATTATCAGACAGACAAATGCCGCTTTTACAAAACCACAAAAAACCAATCGCGACTTCTCCTCGTCGCGCCTTCACCAGCAACCTCAGCCAAACCCAGAAAATCCTGGCTTCCATGGAACCGCAACTTCTCCTTGTCGCACAACCATCATACCCCCCTTGTTCGTCACTTCGACCACTTTCCTAACTCAAAGCAAATAAAATCCCTAAATTTTAACATAAAATAATTAAATTTTGCCAAGTCATAATGTCTTAATTTAAATAAAAATTCCACGTAATCAAACAAACATCAACCTATTAAGTGTGCACTACGTCAGCATCTGCAGACGGTGTCAGTGAAAACTTAACGGAGAGGGCTTAATTGGCTCAATTTTACAAGTTTACGAACCCAATTGAGACCGAAAAAAAATGAGGACCCACTTGAGATTGACCAACAAATATGAGGACCAAATGAGGGTTTAAATCTATATATAATTGATAAATTGTGAAACTTATCATATAGATGTATGTTTATGTGACAAGGATTACGTATATTTTTGTTTTTAATTTACAGTGAAAATTAAAATTAATTTTAAAATTTTAGATTAATTTAAGTGTATCTTAATTGTTAAGAGTTAGTTTTTACAAAATTTACATTGATTGTGGTTTCATCTCCGCCGTTTCTCCACTTTCCCACCTTCTACAAGTGCATTTACCCTTTAAAGGCGTTTAACTTTAGCGGCATTTCTCTTCCACCTATCAACATGAATTAAAATCTATGAATCAATTCGGTCCATTATGGATTTGGACTAAGTTAAGCTTAAAAAATGTAATTTTTTTATAAGACTAATTTTCAATCTTATCTACTTAGAACTCGGCTTGGGTGAACCGAGTTGGCTCATCAATTCACCTAATTTAATTTAATTATTTATTTTTTGTGTTTTAATATTATTATTTAACAATTTTTTTATCGTATCATAGATGGGATAAGAAAGAAGGTGTTTCAATAGAGAAAAATATTATGAATTTATCTATTTAAGACTCTAAAGTGACACAAAAATTATCAAAATTAGAAACTTAAAAATTTATTTATTTGCTTTCTGTGTTTGCTTTTGGATTACATTTAAATTATATAGTATTATTATTTTATTTTAAATAATATATAATAGAGTTTAACATCATTTTAGTGTGAAATTTATTTAGATTTGTATTAAAAAAATGTATTTTTTTTTTAAAAAAACAATTATAATTAAGTGAACTAGGGAACCAATCCATTTAACCCATTAACCAATGCGTCGGAACGAGTTTTAATTTTTTCAACTCGCTAATAAATTAATTAAATTAGGTTAGGTTACTAAACATGTGGTGGACCGAGTCAGATCAGATAATCCGTTTTGACAACATTACTTTCACTGACATTCTATTCCTCTGGATGTCCTTCTGTGGTGCTTCCCTACTGTAGGAAAAACATCCCGTACAACCAAGTAACATAAATTTTTATTTTTACGTCAAAATAAAGAAAATAAACATCAATAATGAAATTGATGTTATATCATGATTTACAAGATTAAAATCTTGGCTGTTATGACTGATATATCTTTCAAAATTTGGAAGCTCCATCTCATACATTTTATTTATCATCATCATGGTTGTTAATGACTGTCCACTAATCCCAAATTCTTTAATTAAATCTTCTTCGTAAGAGGAAGAAACTATTAATTTCTCTCTTTCTTTTCTTTCTTAATTTATCATCTTTAATAATGTACAACTGTTCATGTTCTCTTTTGTTATGTACCTGACTTGTGAGAATATTGTTCTTTTGCTGTCATTTATTTGCGAGAATGTGTGAATGTTGATTAAGATCCAAAAAGAGGAAGCACTAAAACATTAGACATCCATATAGGTTCCTTTCTCGGAAAGTAACACATGAAAACACTTGGAGAAATACGTAAACGCACTTGAGAAAGATAAATATCACAAATAATCATAATATTAATGTTATCATAAGTTATGTGTAACTACTTTACAAGGGTTATTTTAGTCTTATAATTCATTGAATTTATTTTATATGAGAATCTTATTTATTTACTTGAATCATATTTATAACAATTTTATCTTGACCATGTGACATATTTACAGTGTTGATTTTTTTTTCTTAATATTTCACATGATAATTTGTAAAATGTAGGTGACATATATGGAGAAGAAATTGAAAAAAGCACTTGTCTCATTTGACATGTTTATGTTTGGATATATAGTTACATATTTTAGGTTTTTTTCATTTTAAATGTAATGAATATTTTATATTTATATTTTATGTTTATTTATTTAAATTGATTTTTAGTTTCAAACTTTTAAATGTGATTTGTCTGTTTATTACAATATGATAATTATTTGTAGCAACTACTGTTATCACAATTTCTAATAATAATAATGACGATGATAATAAATATTAATTAATTATCACATAAAGTTTGATAATATAATAATAATAATAATAATAATAATTAATAATTAATAATTAATAGTGTTAACTAATTAACTTTTTATTTGATAATTTGTTATTTATCACTGTTACAAAAACAATACTAGGGAAAATAAATTTGTCATTATTATCTTATATATTTGTGATATTTCATTAGTCACTATAACACAAAATTACTAATGACAATTATTTTTGTCACAATAAATTTAATTTTAGTAAAATTTAAAATTAAATTCAGAATTATAACAATGACAAAAGTTTTAGTAACAACTTTGATATCGTCACAAAGTAATATTAATGACGTATTTCTATGTTTTGGTGATAATTATAATAAATTTTTCTTGTAGGATTGTTAAAAAATATAAACCAAATTATTCGGATACCGGAAGCGATTTATTTGAAATGTGATAATTTAGTCTTTTTAGATTTATAGTCAGTAAAAATATATAATGTATTTCAAAGTTATCATAAGAGAAAATAGAAGAATCGTATAAACTTGGAAGATATAACATATGCAAGGGTAATTTGTTCAAAAGATAACGATAACAACAGCAAATTTCCATTACATAAAACTTGAAAAGATGAATATGGGAAGCGGCGCAACGAATTTGATGAACTTATGGTGGCAATGCATCTTTTGAACTATTGAGAGAACACGACATGAGGTGAAATGGGTCGGTCTCTATTTACTGCTTAGATTGGGCTGCATGGCAAGAACCTTAGACCAAGCTGGTCTTGCTGTAATATCAGCAATCCATGCAGTAACATGTGGTCGTGATTCAAACAACTTCTTGCTCGGTGTGTTCATCAAGTAATGAAGGGTGGGAAGGTGATGCAGATCCGCCAAGGTGAAACACTCACCTGCTAAGTATTTGTTTTGAGACAGTGTTTTCTCGTAGAAATCAAGAATAGTACCTAGTTTCCCTTCTGTCTCTTCTACAGCCGCCGGATCCGTAGGAATCCCATACATTGGCTTTACTGCAACCTCCCATACAAGTTTTGAAGCTGCTTGATCGTACTTTTGGCTCTCTATTTCCATCCACATTCTCACTATTGCCATCTTCTTCGAGTCGTTGCATATCAGTTGGGTCCCCTTATCAGCATACTCATGAACAATATATTGAGTTATTGCCCTTGATTCTGTGTTTCAAATTGTTAGTTCCATGTTCCTGTCTACTAATGTACATTTACACATGCTATACCATATCATATCATTATACTGAAATTTCTTAAAAGTCATAAAATTTGGTGAAATTCACTTGTGATTCTGTAATTTACTAGAAATTTTAACCGTAATTTTCTAACAGATGAACATATATAGAGTGTAATTTACATCATCATAATCAATGTCGATTCTTAAACTGATATAGTATGGTCCAAAGTAGAAAGGATCCTTGATAAGTGTTAGCAGAAGAAAACCTGTTAAAAGAATGTATTGTTTCTTAGTATATATCAATGAGTGTATATATTTAATCATATATATCATACCAAAGAGCTTCAAATCTCCATCTTCGAACGCTGGAACTTGCCCAAATGGCTGCATCAGATGGAGGTGAATAGCAGAATTGAAAAATAGCTAAACAAGGGAAAATATCACTGGAGTCATAAGAAAATTTTACTTAATGCTTACGTTGAGCAAAATGAAGGGTTCCTTTTTGTGTTCACCATTTTTCATGTCAACGTGAACAAACTCAAATTCAACCTCCTTCTCGTACAGGGAAGCAGTAGCTCGCATGGTGGCTGTTGAGAAGGGGCTTCCATGAAGTTTAATTGTCGCCATGATTGAATCAGAAAATTAATTATTTTTTTCAGTGAAATGGGAGATAGAGAAGGGAGTGCGGTTTGTGATCAGATTAGTATATAACATTGATAGAAAGTTACTTTCCATGAATTTTTCAATGAAAGAAATATTTGTAGGTCAGACAAACAAGCCAGATAAGTAGAGGGAACTATTCTTCCGTCGTTTTCCTTGAAAAAGCCAGTTAAATAAAATAACATTCACGTGGACACAGTACTACCTTGAAGTATTTTGAAAAAGATACAATAGACACGCCAATAATTATATTTGTGATATGTAAATTAAATATAACGATTTTCATGATGTAATTTGTTATGGTATATTTTATTTTCAATTATATTATTTAATTATTAATTTCATAATGAATGTAAAGATAATTTGGATATGTTTGATTTAAGTAGCGTTATACATCGAACAGGCAGCTAGTATATCTTCGTAATCTGAGTGAAAACTTGTTCGCAACAAATGCAAAAGATAATTAATTACCTTTCTTTTATTACACTGGAGCATTTTTGTAGTGTTACTACATAAATAGATAACGGGTAGAAAAGGGTGTGTTTTTCTTCTTCCTGGGAATAAGATAAATGTGATTATATATAGGAAGAAAAAAAGTATATTAGAAGGCATTTTAGGGTGAAAATAGTAATTAAGTTTTAAGAATCACCTGTATTTTACTAAGTAAAAAACTCATAAGGTTGTGATAAGTTTCTGTATAGAACATAATGATCAGAGTTTCTGTACTCATAGAAGAACTACGTAGAAAATGAACTATGCATTGTATCCATATACGACCTGTAAACGTGCATGAACTCATACATGGTTATAAATGGAGAACCACGGGCTTATGCACGAAAGGAAGAAGGAAAGCAGAGGAAGAAATAAAGAAAGAGCTTTTGTGCTTTTTATATTACATGAATGTAGTATGATCCAAAGAAGGATGAGATACATATATAGAAGGAATAAGAGAAACGGGAAACAGAAAAGGTAAAATAGAGAAAACGGAAAAAACAAATGGAGGTTAGGATTTTTGGTGTTCTAACAGCCTCCCTTAAGCTTGACATAAATGTTGATAGTGTCAAATTTGGAATTGATATTATGAAAAGTGGATGGAGGGAGCGACTTTGTGAGAATATCTGCGAGTTGTAAAGTGGAGTGAACAAGGAGTAGTTTGACAATGTTGTGTTGAATCTTCTCTGAACGAGGTGACAATCGATTTCTATATGTATTGTTTTTTCATAGAGACTTGATTGGTGGCGATTTTGATGGTAGACAGATTGTCACAAAAGATGGTAGCAGGTTGCGAGAAGGGGAGGCGAAGGTCGTGCATTAGATTATTGAGCCATTGGACTTCACAAACAATTTGAGCGATGGCGCGATACTTGAGTTTAGAGGAGCTACCTGAGATAGTAGATTACTTTTTAGACTTCCAAGAAATGGGTGAGTCGCCTAGATAAACAATGTAGCCAGTGGTGGATTTTCTTGAGTCAGGGCAACCAGTCCAATCAGAATCAGTATAAGCCTTCAAAGTGATGTTGCTTGCTGTCTTTAAAAAAATTATTGACCAGGTGTTTGTTTGATGTAGCACAGGATTTTGAAAGTAGCTTAATGATGAATTTAAGTTGGAGAGGCAACATATTGGCTTAAGTGATGAACAATATAGGTCATGTTAGGGCACATGCTTGTGAGGTAAATGAGCCTCCCGATCAATCTTACAAAAGTTGCAAGATCAACAATAGGTTGTCACCTTCAGATAAGACTTTGGTGGAGAAGTTCATTAGGGTGTTGATGGGTTGTATCGAGCATTTCTATTTCATTGAGGAGGTCCAGAGCATACTTAGTTGAGATAAGTGGATTCCTTAGGATTACAAGCAACTTCGAAACTAAAAAAGTAAGATAAGTTACCTAGATTTTTAATTTTGAATTGACCATTGAGAATCTTAGTTATATGATCAATATCATGTATGCTATTACCAGAGATAGTTATATCATTAACGTAGATCACCAATGTGCATGCTTGATGACATCGTTTGTAATCTTTTGGATCAATTACATTGCTTGTCAATAAATACCCAATTTCGTCCAGCTAAATAAATTCATTTTAAAAAAATAATAAAAAATATAAAAAAAAATATGTTTTCAATTAATGGTAGGTAAAAAAGACAAAAAAAAAATGAAAGAATTTCTTTTTTAATTTTCTAACTTTAATTTTAGCACAAAAAGAATAAAAAATATAGTAATAAAAATAATAATAAAATAAAATAGCCCACTCGGTTTTTAATCTATTTTGTGAGTCCAATAATTCAAGGGTTTTATTCATATCCTTACCCCCTCTTTACTCTTCACACCCCTCACATGACATCTTAGTCTTTAAAAAGAAAGGTGATTGAGTCAGTTTTTTCTAAAAAGGATATAATTATATTGATTTGTAAAATTAAGATCAATATCTTGGATATTATATGATTTGATTGATTTTTGAAATATGTTGCTATCAAGACCAATTCTTTCTCTATATTATTCATTATCAATCAATTCACAATTAAGACCAAAATATTACAATGTATGTATATAAATACACATCTTATGGTAAAAAAAAAGAGAAAGACAAAGAGAGATTGGAGGAAAGTATAGAAGAGAATAAATTCTTGCATAAAAAGGGTACGGCTAACAACCATTATTAAAGAAGAAATTGTTGGAACACCAAAAATTTAGAAGGTATGTGAAAAGGTAGTTGTAAAGTTTGGAAGGTTTGTCACTTCCATTTTTTCTCTTTTGATTTAGGCATTATAGTATGTCTTAATATAGTGCGCATTTTTCTCTTACACTTAGCTTTGAAATTTTCTTCTACACTAGTAAAAAATATGCTTTTTAACTCGCCTAATAGACTTCGGTCTAAGAAAAACCGAAGCTTATCAGAAAGCGGTGGCAATTTTGTAGTTTTGATGAATTTATATGCCTCGGTTCAGTGAGAACTGAAGCATATAGCACATATTACAGTCTATTAACTCGGTTAAAGGTGGAATTGAGGTCTGTGTTTTGGCGTATTGACTCGGTTAGAGGAGAACCGAGGCCTATTACCTCTATTGACTTGGTCAAAGGAGAACCGAGGCCTATTACCTCTCGCACATTACCTACTCTCACAGTAGAAGCAGAAACGCTTTTACCTACTCTCACAGCAGAAGCAGAAACGCTTTTCTTTCCTCTCGCAGCAGAAGCAGAAACAAAAAGGGGAATCTCTCTTCTCTCACTTGGCAGCCACGGCGCAAGGAGGTTCTTTCCTTCATTGCAGCAGCTTGCGCTCCGGAGGGGAGGCGCGATGGTGGCCGGCGTCGAAAGCGGAGGAGAGGCGCGATGGTGGCCTGCGTCGAAAGCAGAGGGGCGGCGCGATGGTGGCCGGCGTCGAAAGCGGAGGGGAGGCGCGATGGTGGAGACGAGTACCGCGACGGTGATGATGGGAGGCTCGCCGATCTAAGGCGTTTGGTGGGAGGTTCGTCGATCTAAGAGTTGAACGAATCGCGGAGGTTTCTTTGGAGGCGAGGTGGCGGCGAGGTCGTGGCGAGGGCGTCCTGCAGCGGTGGCGTTTCTGCGAGAAAGGGAGGCATCAACCTTCATCTTTTCTTCTCTCTGTTCTGGTTTGGCCTTGCAGGAGCCTCTCTTCTTCCCCAAATCGTTCTCAGAGTTGGTGATGACAACCTCCGCAATGCTCATTGCATCAAATCCCATACTTTTTTTTTCTGTGTTATTTTTGGAGCGATTTCTCTGTAGTTGCTGTTGGAGTGCTTGCTTCTGAGATTTGGTTCTGTATCTTTTGATATTTGGTTCTGTGAAAGGGAAGGAAAATTCAATAACTTGCTTGGACTATGGACTGTTTTGCTTGAACTGTGGATTGTTTATTGTTTTGCTTGAACTTGAACTGTGGACTGTGGAACGAAGAGGGAGAAGTGGACTGTGCATACCCAAAAAAAAAACACGCTATTGCCTCGGGTATCTAAGAACCGAGACATAATCTGATCTCGTTTTAACCCGGTTCAGAACCGAGGCATAAAGTCACCCTCTTTTTACCTCGTCCGTATATGCCTCAGTTGCTGAACCGGTGCCTATAAGCAAAATTAATTTGTGTTATTTCCCCTTATTGCACTAGTGCTAGGGGCATTATTTTTAGTATTTACAAAGATCTTGTTTTAAAAATCATAAAAATAATGTTTTTCCTTATTTCTTTTGGTGTTGGTTCGATCCTTCATATCGTGTAACACACATTTTCAAATTTCCTTTTTTTAAAAAAATTATAAAAATATATTAAATATAAAATTAAAAAAAAATATTTTTGGTGTATTATTAGAAATTCAAATTTTGAAAGAAATATATTTCGAGAATAAGAAAAATTTTCCTCTTTTACATTTTAAGGTATGAGTACTCGTGCGACCATCCCATAAGCTTAATTCTTATTTTTTTTAATCATGTTAAAAATATCGAAATAATCCAAAACCTTCAAAATCTAAAAACATCAAATTATTTTTCAAAGTCATTTTCAAACAGTTTCACAAATAACTACATGAGTCTAATTTCTCATTTTATACGAGAATAAGTAGAAGCAAGGTCAATCTTTATTGGGCCCAAAAAACCAAAAACTTTTTTATATCTTTATAGTGTTGTTTTTGGAGAAAATTAAACATTTTGAAAACCACATCAACTTTGTACATTTAATTAAATGTACTGCCTTTGGACAAACGCACTAGGGTGCTAACACCTTCCCCTAGCGTAACCAACTCCCGAACCTAAAATCTAGTTTTTGTAGACCATGTCTTATTTTACGGTTTCCCATAGTTTTTCCATAATAAACTATGGTGGTGACTCCAAAAGTTGTTTTAAACCTGTTCTTTTATGGTTTGTTGTCCCGTCGCGATCTCGCTTGTGACACTGTCTATAGAAGAGAAAAAAAATTCATATGTAGGAGATAGTCTGTCAAAAGCTAAAACATGATCAATGGGATATTTAGTGGTGATGGTTCTATAGGAAGATATTTGAAAATCTTTTAGATATGCAAGAAGTTTTCTTGTTATAGTGGATTGTCTAGGAGAAGAAAGGTTGTGCTCTATATGTTCCTCCTTATTGGTTGTAGATAAATGGTCAGGAATGTTGTCATAAAATGGATCAGTATCATAAAAGGTTTCATTATTATGTAGAGGTAAAGATAAATGTGGATGATGAATAAAAGTAGATGTTGTGTCAGGAAATTCATTTTCACAAAAAACAACTTTTTTGGATACTTGTATGTCATGATTATCAAGACCATATGTGATATAACCTTTGGTAGTACGATGCAAACCAAGGAAAATGTTGGACTTAACATGAGGGTCAAGTTTCTTGCGGTTTGCGTAAAAGGTGCTGACATAACAGAGGCAGCCAAAAACTTTAAGTTTATTGATATCAAAATCTCTGTTATTTCATATGGAGAATTGTTATTGAGAAGAGGAGTAGGCATAATATTAATAAGAGTAGCATAATTGAGAGCATAAGTCCATAATTGAACAAACACTTTTGAATGAAAAAACAAGGCTCTCGTAACATTTAAGAATGATGATGTTTCCTTTCAACTATGTCATTCTGCTTGGGTGTTTCATTACAAGAGGTTTGATGAATAATTCCTTCAGAACTAAAATAATCATGCATAATGAATTCAATGTCATTATCAGGCATGATGATCTTGATGTTGGTTTTAAACTGGTTTTTAACATGAGAAATGAAATGAAGGATGTGTTGGCAAGTTTCAAACTTATTCTTCATTAAATGCACCCAAGTATATCTAGTATGATCATCAACAAGGGTAAAGAAATATCTATGAGAATGCAGATAAGCAGTAGAGCATGGTCCTCAAATATCAATGTGTATAATATCAAAAGCATTAGAGGCAAAAGAATGACTAAAAACAAAAGGTAGTCTTTTTTGTTTAGCAATATGACATGCATTACAAGTATCTATTCTAGAGTCAAAGTAGGAATATTTTTGTTTTAGAATATATGATCTCCTATCAGACATGTGGCCTAAGTGATTGTGCCAAAAATTGCCATTGTCATATTTGTATATGTGTTGTCTATTGGTAGAATTGACAGAGAGATAAGGTGTGTTGTTGAGACCAACAAAAACATATAATCCTACATGTAAGTCAGTTGAACCAATCTTATTATGTGTTATAGGGTCCTGGAGAAAACAAGTTGTGTTAGTGAATGTCACACGAACATTATTATGCATAACTAATTTATATATGGATAGAAGATTGTAATAGAAATATGAAATACAGAGAACATCTTTTAGATAGAGTGATAGCAACCTCTTAGCTAGATTGGGCAAAGACTAGAAGAGAGGCTATGGTGATGGTCCCTTAGGTGATGTTGGTGCAGAAAATGGTGGCCAAAAGACCAAGGAAACGAAAGCAATGGATGGAAAGGGAAGAAAGGCTCACGACCTTATGAGGTGGTGTGGTGGTGGCATGGTGTTTGGTGGCTCACAAAAAGGTTAGGCCAACTTTAGAGGAATGTGACTAAAGGGACCTCATGTGATGCTTTAATCTTGATCTAAGTTAAGTATTATGGCTCAAAATGGGAAACATAACATTACTCAAAACCAAAGATGAATACATGAGAGGAGACACCTCTGTTTATAGGCTCCATGATGGCTCAAGTGAAGAAGAGTTTGGTTTCACCTTCTAATGATGACTCTTCTTGCGAAAGCTTGGTCATGTTTCTTGTGACAGGACCCTTGACTAGGATTTTTCCATTATAGAGTTCACAAATTTGAATACAGTGGTTTTTATTGTTATGCCATTAGGTAAATTGATAATTACAAGGCTAATTTTTTTTATAAGAATGTAAATGGTTAAGAAAGGAAACAACATGATGAGTGGCTTTATAATATAGGTTACAAGACACAATACCTTTATTTGCATTTTAGTTAAAACTTAAAATTCTTTTACCTACATTAGGAAAATCAGTGATTATAGAACTGATTTACGGATTTGGTGATGCTCTTATGTCACTGTTGGTATTGATGAGAGCCATGAGATCCTGGTATTGGTGTTTTGTCAAGCGCACCTCAAGATAAAAAATCTCTCATTGACTATCATTATTGGGTTCTTGGCTTCTGGATAAGAGACCTTTGCCATTGTGAAAATTATGACCAGGAGGGAACCCATGCTTTCTATAGCACACATCATAGTGTGCCCATTCTTGCTATAATGGGAACACGATTTCTTATTCGTTGAAGTTTTGTTGGTAGGAAAACCATGTTTCTTAAAGCAAACATAATCAGTGTGGCCTGTTTTGCCATAATAGGAACAAGTGATAGTATTTATGGCAACAACGTTTTTCATTTCTAAGCTATTAAGGAAATTATTGTTCATTAATTGTTTTTCTTGCTGCATGACATAGGAAAAGATCTTTGAAATAGGGGTATGAAATCCATTAAAAGAATTGAATGTTGTCATACTGTTCATTTAGACCCCTAAGAAATTGCCCAGCACAATCCTCATGTTTCCTTTCGAAAATAATTGAAAGCATTTACAAGAACATTTCACTTCACACTTCACATGTGCATACAAGTTTAGGATGAAAATTCTCAAGCCCATCTCATACAACACGGAGCTTGGTTAAGAACTCTGTAACTATGTGATTTTTCCTTGTTTTGGGAAGCAATATCATTTTGTAGTTCTGAGATGCGTACCGGATCACCTTAGAAGAATCTGGATTTCAGATCATTCCATATGGCTCGGGCACTTTCTATTCAAAGAATGATGTGTCATATATCTAGTGAGATGGAGTGAACCAACCAGGACACCACCATGTTGTTACACCTCTTCCAGACATTGTAAGAAATGTCTTCTTTGGATGGTTCGACAATAATTCCATCAACAAAAATGGATTTTGTTGGCACTGAAAGCATGGACAGAGATTTGCTCCATGTGTGGTAGTTGTTTGATTCAAGAAGGGGAGATACAAAGGAAATGACAGAACTTTCACTGGGGTAGAGATAGAAGAAACTTGAAGAATTGTTATTATTGTCAGACATAATGCAAGAAAACGTGAAAGAATCAAAAGAAAACAAAATAAAGGAGAAAGATATCAGAGTTGGTGCAAAAGGGCTCTTCAATAAAAGAACTTTGATACCATCATAAAAGAACTGCATAATAAACTCTGCACGGCATCCATATGCATATATGCAAATATGCATAGTGATAAAAGATAACCACGAGCTTAAGCACAAAAGGAAGAAAGAAAATAGAGAAAGAAACAAAGAAAGAGTTTTTGTATATTACGTGAATGTAATATAATACAAGGATGAGATATAAAGGAAAAAGAGAAACTGAAAGCAGAAAGGTAAAATAGAAAAAAACACGGAAAAATCATATGTAGGCTTGGGAGGAGGTTACAAATTTTGTGTGTTCTAACATGTAGTGAATTTTAATTGATGCAAGTGTTGGATGGTGTATAATATATATATATATATATATATATATATATATATATATATATATATATATATATATATATTACATTTTACATTTTAAAAATAATATTTTCTAGAGAAGCAAGTTTGTTTGTGATTGTTGTAATATTCTTACTCTAAATCCAAATAATTAATACAAGCATGGTCTCCCGAGTTGACAACTTGTTATTTAATTTTTAAAAGAAAAATTGCATTAATCCTGGGAATTATTACAGGGTTTCTGGAATCTCATTATGAGTTTAATGAGTATGCTCAACTTTTATATTGTTAATCAATTAATAAATGTTTAATCTAAGAATGAGTTTTAAAATAAATATTATAAAAATAAGCAATAGTAACAGACTTTTAACACACGATTGATTCAATTTTATAAAATATTAAATATAAAGTGAAACTTAACAGAAAAATTGTGATTTTTAATAAATAGTTGTCAGTAACAAATAATACATTCATAAATCTATGCTACTAACCCTTCTCTGTCATAAAAACTAACAAAATTATTATATATATATATATATATATATATATATATATATATATATATATATATATATATATGCACACACAACAGTTAATGATTAAATAGCATTATAAAAGTGTCTTATACTATTCATGGATAACCTATATATTATTTCTTACATAAGAGACATTACTCAACATATATATTTTTAAACTATATTAAAACTATAAAGTAAAAAAAAAAGAAGAAAAAAAAGGAAATAAAAAGTGAGATAATTTGTAGATTGATGGTAGGAAAAATATATGAAATAAATAATGATTAAATGTTTATTTTCCATTGTAAATTCTTCCTTTTCATTTCATGATAATACATTGTGATTAAATAAGTTCCTCAAAATAATATTATCAGAATTAATCATTGTATTTCAGATATGTTATCTATTTTGAAGTTGTATTTAAAAGATATTATCGATTTTGAAAGTCAAAACTCTGTTATGATTTTCTCTCTAAAATAAACACTCTAAATAGTTGAAAGAAAAAAATTATAAACAAGACTATTTCAACCTTTAAATAAGACTATTGTTATTAAAGACAAAGGAACCATTAAAAATTGTGTTTCTTGACTAAAACTATTTACATTGATGCCACACTAATATTAAAATTAAAGTTCAGATATTTTAGAAATTTTGTATTCTCCAGTCAACAGCTTTTTCCTTTATTTATTTAGTGGGTTAAATATAATTATCGTCATTATTATGGTGTAACTAAGAACAAGAACAGTTTCGGAATCTCAAACCAGGCTTGAAAATCTTCGGATTTCTGCGAAAAGAGATCCAGTTCCTTTTTAAGGTACTTGTTTACATTGTTTGTTTGACCCAAAAATTATGACCTTTTGCGTGTAACTTGAGGAGTCATCGTTCCATCACTGTATGTATGTTCAGTGGTTTTGATAAAAGCTTTCCAAGTATTGTACTGACATAATTTACTTATTTGTTGACGTGTGAAAAACTAACTTAAAGTTGATAAAATTAAAAGTATACGTGGTAAGTAAAACTAATTACTAATCTGATAAATGTGAAATTAATTATGTAAAAGGATTTAACTAATTACGTTCAAACACTACAACTCAATTAGTTTTCTAAATTAATCAAATGAAGATAACGGAACTCAAATTGTCCTTCCTAAAGACACTCTAAAAGCTGGTTGGTTTTCCAAACTCTAGTTACTTGAAATGAAAATAAGCAAGACTTGGATCATAGTTGCTACACTAGACAACATAGTACAACACATTAAGCATTAAGAACCTCACAGAACATGAAAACACTCATTCTTGATTCTTACCAAAAGTCATTCCTGGCTCAACCTTACTGAAAGCATGCCTAGAAGAGATATCTTCCCACCAAGCTTTTACATGGGGACGCTCATTGATCATGGAAGCACAAGGGGTCTGCATTAAGTAGTGAGTTTCAGAGACATGGCTAAGATCAGCAAGGCTATAAAAGTCCCCAGCAAGGTACTTAGTGCTGCTCAGCTTTTCCTCGTACACATCCAGCACCTTCTTAAGCTTCTCAACGTTGGTGTCAATCACTGACTTGTCTGGTTCTTTGCCTTGGAAAGGGGCCACGAAGTGCTCGTAGATAATAGGTGACACTGCTGGCTCGTAGTAGTGAGCCTCTACCTCCGTCCACACCTTCACCAGTGCACCTTCTTTTACGTCCTTGTGCCTTATCAGATCAGGTCCTGTTTCCTTGAACTTTTCAGCTACGTATGCAGTAATGGCCCTGGACTCTGTCATGCAAAGCGTCAAAAAGATACATACATCATTTCAAGATTGAGAAAAAGATTGACACATTTTGGGCAATTGCTTGAAATTTCAGCTTTCAGATCAGTTGGAGAATCAATGAAATAGGATAGTTCAGTAAACAGTTTCACTTTATAGGACATGCATTTGGAATTTAGCGACCATCATGTGGTTCAAGACCATGATAGTCCAGAACCTCCACGTGATTTGAACTGCTAAGGATTCATGTTCTTGACATATCTTGACAACGTATATATGATGATTTTGATGGAACAAAGTCATGCTTGATATATAAATCCGATAAAAACTTGCATTCTGGGTAAGATTTTATGGACAAAAGGGGTTCATGTAAAGTGACAAAAAAAAAATTGTAAAAATAGTATAGCAACTGAAGAAGAAGAAGAATGAAAGTATATACCAAAAAGAATGAGTTCACCGTCTTCGAGTACTGGAATCAAACCAAAGGGCTGCATGTGAAACACTAGAAAAGTCAGTAGGTGGGAGCTAGCTTATTAAGAAAAGAGAAAAGTTGAAGGGCTTACGTTCTTGGAGAGAAAAGGAGGCTGTTTATGCTCTGCAGTGAAAACATTGACCGGAACAAGTTCAAAATCGACCTCTTTCTCATGGAGACAGATGATGGCACGGGTGGTGTTTGTGGACATAGGAAGACCATAAAGCTTGAGCGCCATTGTTTTTGGTTGCTACAGGTGTGGAAAGCGAGAGGGAGAGAGAGACATGTATGATAAGAAAGCAAGGTCCATTTATAAAGAGGTGTGAGTGTGAGTGACCTTGGAGACGAAGCCTGCGCGCGATTTCAGCGTGGGGAAGGTTGGATTTGTCGTCTTTCGCCTCTAACGTTTGCGTGAAAACAAGGTGAAAACTGAAGTCTCAGATTTGGACATGTTGCTGTCAGGTGCGTGCGCTCCCAAAATCTGTTTTCACTGACATTTCAATACAATACTGTTACTTACTGACACCACAAAATAAATAGTCTTACTTACTTTCTCCTTTTATATTCACTGCTTCAACGAAGAAAAAAAGTTATTCCCTACCTATACATGGTAAAACAGAAAGACCTCATAATTTCTAGCATTTATAAGAGTAATGTGAGGTTTATATCATTTTTAAGTTTCCAAAGACGGTTTATCATGTGGGGATTTTTGAGAATAGTACTACTAAATAGTTTAAGAAATACTTTCAATCAAAAATCTTAAATCAGTCATTTTATATTTACTTTATTTCTGTAAAAATTTTATCTTAATGATAACCATTCTTTTCTGAAATATAAATTCATATAAAAAAATCATGATGTTATTTTTAATTTAAAATCTTCAATGAGTTTTTTATTCTTCTACTTATTTATTGTTTATTTCTTCGCTTTTTACTCATATCTTACTCTAACATATCACACAATAAGAGTTACATGCATAACTATGTAAATACACGAGTTTGTTCTTCAATATTTACTATTCTACTTCTTCGACAAACTGATTTCATCTTTGACTAGGAAAGTTTTCAGACATAAAACCATAAAAGCATAGATAATCATGTAAGTTAAATGAAACCCCTGACTATATTTCAGTTGAAGTTTAACATTAAAACTGGGATTTTCTTTTCTTTTTTCCTTATATAAGTATCTATACAACCGATTAGCATGTGTTTCTGTTCATGATCGAAACTAAAAATTAAATTGTTTCATAAAAAAATTAGATAATATATAGAAATGAAATTATAATTTGTTATATTTTGAGAAATTTGCTGTAATGTCAGTGGATTTCTTGTTCCCGCCAATTTCTCTTCAATCATGCATCGAAAAGGTAGACTAATCGGATCCATCATATTTTATGGCATTGGAGAAATAAATTCAGCATTTTATAAATATTAAATAGGAGTTTCACCTGCAGAGAGGAAGAAATCCAATAAAAAATTTGTCATGCTCTCAGTCAAACACAACTTTCAATGCATGTTTCAGAGAAAATTGTAGAATTTTAAACTCAAATGATGCAAACACAATTTTAATATTAGTTATCTGATTCGTACAGTTATTATAGAATTTTATGCATTATAGAAATTAATAAATGTCAACATGGTATTTAATATAGACAGTAACTGTACACCACTTATGTTGTTTTTGAAATAATAATTTAGTAAAATCGTATGCATGAAAAAGATTTATCAGAATTTATATATGATGTCATAGTAATGACCTGAAGCCTCCAGTAACGAGATAGTAGTTATTTATCTCTATAATTTTACCTTAGTTCAATAAAAATGTCATATGTTCACTGTTTCCTGAGACTAAAATATATATTTATTTTACTTAAAGTTTGTTTCTTGTTTCATTTACCTGAACATGGTCTTTTCACAAAAATAAAATATAAAAAGACCTATCAACTGCTTATTCTTGTCTACCCAGAATTGTTATCGTTTTCTGTTTTAATTAAGGTTGTATATATATATAGCATCTTTAATGATAGATATTTAATAAATAAAAGCTTTAAATTAAAATATATCATTTACAAGATCTCCTGTTAGAAAGAGATATTTCATCATAGAAAATATATTTAATAAAAGTAATAAAAAAATTGTATTTTAAACTCTATTTTATTAAAGAGATATTTGTATGGAACTATTCTTTTATAGAGACTGATAAAAAAGATCTTTAAAACTAAGTTATTAATAACATAATTTTTGTTATATAACATGAGTAAACATTTATTTGTAATTTATACAAAATAAATTCTATATTAAAATAATATATTACTTTTAAACCACTCTTATAATTCACTCCCATTATATACATTAGAGACATATATATAGTTAATAATGAAGTTCACTTAATTGCAAGCAAGCACTTGGAATGCAAAGCCTAAAAGGAAACACATTGAATTAGCCAACAGAAGGAACTTGTCTAATTTGTACAGAGACATGAGATTCAGTGCAACGCATAGGGTATTGGTGAATAAAGGTATTGGTGAATAAAAGTATGCTAAATTTAGCCTACTGCAGTGCTGTTCAATAATATTTATAATGTATGGTACGTAACATCACCAAACCTTGAATTCCCTTCATGAAATGACCCCTCTGCACAATGTCAAATCACAATAATACACTGTTAAAATAGCATTAGGTCTTGCCACGTAATGCTCTCCACAAATTACTTTTGGTACTAAAGTTTACAAAAACAACCAATTGATTAGACAAGTTTGCAAGGAAATTTGATCATGTGTGGTTTTTTTTACTCTGAATTCACTTTCAATTTTTTTTAATATCTGTTATTTGAGATTTCGACCATTACAATTATCACAGTTAAAATTTAAAAAGCTACATTTAAATATCAATAGATCATGCATGATCGAGTTCAAAATGGAGTATTGAAAGGAAACGAAACAGGTTAGCAGTTTGACGAGTCTCAAATAGTATTATTTGTAGTAAAATATATAATGTCGTATTTTCATTAGTCTTTACCAGTTAAATATACAAAAAAAGTAGCCCATTCTTCTGCTTTTTTTTTCTTGACTACCAACAAAATAAGGTTTCATCCTCCACTTACAAGTATTTCATCCTACACCTCTAATTTATTTTTTAATATATTATTAATTAAGTTAGGTAGTTATTTAATAACTTTTTGTTATTAAAAATTTCTGTGCCGAGTTGATTGCACTTCCATTTTTCTCCTATCATCAAATATGCATTCGTGCACCTTGCATCCCTGTATTGACTACATTCCCACACCCCTGCACCCGCACACCCCTGTACCCCATTTCATTTTTATTAAGAGACGCATCACTTCATTTGAGTTGGAACTTTGTGATAATTTTTTTTTTCTTGATTATTTTTCTTTCTAGTTCATATCAATAGTTATATTTGTGAGTGAGTGTGATATTGAGAATTAAAAAAATTTTAGAGGGGTTGGTAGTGTTTGAGTGCAGTTTGGAGTGGTGCATCCAGGAAGCTTGACTTGCTTTGTGGTGGTGCACTTTAGGGTGCTTTGTGGTGGTGCTCTGGGAGTGCTCGTTTTGGTGTTCTTCCTAGTTGCATTGATATTGTTGGAGAGAGGTTAGTATTTAATTTTTGGTTAATCTGTTGCATGTTAGTATTTTATTTTTGGTTAATTTGTTGTATTTGCATGTTAGTATATTATTTTTGGTCACAGTAGACAACTGATTGATTTTATAATCCAAAAAATGTAAACATCAGTTATTGATAACCGATGCAGACCTAATCAGATATAGACATATGTGAGGAGCTTCGGATATTCATATATAATGTTTTACTTATGTGAAATATTTAAATTATATTATGTATGAATTACTTTTTTATATTAGTTTATAGCTTTTTTTTTAATTTTATGTATTAATTTATAATGTATTATATAATTTTTAATTAACATAAATTAATTTTATAAATTTATTAAAATTAATAAAACTACTTATGAATTAAAATAAACTTGAGATGAGCCTATCGGATATAGAAATCCGAATCTACCAAAACCGGATGTGAATATTCTATGCACACAATACCATATGTCAAAATCAGATTGAAGTTATATATGTTATATAAAATTTTATTATATTACTTATTTATTTATTTTTTAACTTTTTAATTATTTTTAAAATTATGTATGATTTTGTATAAGTATATAATATAAAATATATAATCTTTAATTAATATAATTTAATTTATATTAATTTATTAAAATAAATAAAACTGTTTTTCAATAAAATTAAACTTAATATCAGCATATGTAAATCCGAATGTACAAATATCAGATCTGAATATCCGATTTGTACTATTTCGGATGTTAATATCCGATTATAATTTAATATGTTATATAAAATTTGATTATACTAATTATTTAATTATTTTAAAAATATTTTTAAAATTATGTATGATTTTGTATAAGTATATAATGTAATTATATAACTTTTAATTAATATAAATTAATTTATATAAATTTATTAAAATTAATAAAATTGATTTTGATTAAAAAAAATTTACATTTGCATTTGCATATGAATATATATATATATAGAGAGAGGATATCCATATCCGACGTTTTGTTTTAGATGTAAAAGAAAATCTTACCTTAGTAATATATTCTCTATAATTTTAGAACAAAAGAAATATAGAATTCCATGTTAATTCCATGTTCTTCAAAAACAGTTTTTCCATAAAAATAAAACAGTTTTTCGATAACAATAAAACTGTTTTTGAATAAAATTAAAGTTAGCAATTTATAATTTAATTAAATAATATTTAATTGTTAAAAAATAACTGTTATGAATTTTTTTCATTTTTTCATGTTGCTTTAATAATATTATTATTTATGAGTTAACTTAATTTTTATAATTATTATTTTTTAATTTGAACAATGTATTTTAAGTATTTAATTTTTATAAATTTGTAAATAGAAAAAATGATATGAAATTTGTAATAATTTTTTATTGTTCTTTTATTTTATTTTTTTATTTTGGTGTATTTTTTTAAAGTTGATTACTTTGTTAATAAGTTTATAAATATATAATTTATTGTATTAGTTTATGATTTTATAATATAATTATAAATTTTGAATTTATGTATTAGTTTTTTTTATTTTTGTTATAGGTGATTATAGTTTAAATGGACGAATATCGTTATCGGATGGATTCTGAAATAAATGCTAGCATACTATCAAAATTTTCATCCTCTATAAATGAGGTTGCTGAGGGAGAATTGACAAATCATTTCACAACAAATAAAAATTTTCCTCTCGTGAAAACTTAATTGAATGAGTAAGATGGATTGCATCTTATCTAGGATTTGTTGTGGTGACTATAAGATCCGATAAAGCTACCAATCAACTTGGGAGGAAGACGTTTTTGTTGCTAGGATGTGAAAGAGGTGGAAAATATAGAAAATACAAACCCGATGTCCAAAACCTAGTACGTATGGGACCAAAACTGTGAATGTCCTTTCCAGTTAAGGGGCAAGCCATTTGGTAATGGCGGTGAGTAGGTATTGAAAGTGATATATGGATACCACAACCACGATTTAGCAGAAACTTTAGTGGGGCATCTTTATGCTGGTAGGTTAAATCCTACTGAGAAAGCAATACTTGTTGATATGACTAAAACCCAAGTAACACCAGCAAATATTTTGTTGACTCTGAAAAGAAATAATGATCATAATGTAACTACAATAAAAAAAGTTTATACAACAAGGTATACATACAAACGCTCATTGAGAGGGTCGAGAACTGAGCTGCAACAATTGATGATGATGTTGGATCGCGACAAGTACATACATTGGAGTAGATGTGCGGAGGATTCTGAGGTTGTTAATGACCTCTTTTGGACACATCCTGATGCAATCAAGTTATTGAATGCATTTAATGTTGTTTTGTTAATGGATTCAACTTATAAAACAAATAAATATCGATTATCGTTGTTAAAGATTGTTGGTATGACATCTACTGGGTTGACCTACTCAGCCGCCTTTGCATTCTTATCAAGTGAGCGATAAAATAATTTCACTTGGGCTCTTCAAAACCTTAGAGGTTTATTTTTGACATCTAAGGCCGATCCATAAGTCATTGTCAGCGATAGAGACTTGTCTTTGATGAATTCCATAGGCAATGTGTTTCCTCAGTCATATTAAATGTTATGTCGCTTCCATATTATAGAAAATGTCAAAGCGAAGTGCAAAATGTTAGTTGATTGCGTGGAAGCACGGGATGTCGTAATGGAAGCATGGGAGAACATCATGGATTGTGAAGAGGAATCTATGTTTGGTGACTGTGTGAATCACCTTGAATACACCTATCGTTCATGGCCTTTATTCTTTGAATATGTGAATAATACTTGGATTATTCCATACAATACTTACTTTGTAAAGACATGGACAAACAATGTTATGCATTTAGGGAATACAACAATGAACAAGTATGTTTTGGAACTTAAAGAAAGTATTGGGAAACGGTATTGTTGCAACATAATAAGATCAAAGCGTCGTTCGAAAACAGTCTCAATCTTATGAGTGAAACTTATAAAGGCATAAGATACAAAAGACTTGTTGAACGAGTATCCAGATATGCTTTGGGACTAATAGCTGAAGAATTAGAACGAGTAAATCTTATAGGACTCGATAGGACAAGATGTGTGTGCATACTTAGACGGATCTACGGTGTCCCCTACGCCTGTGAATTAACACGTTATGCCCCTAGTGTCATTCTTTTGGGTGAATTTCATGTGAAGTGGACAAGATTGTCTATTTCAGATACTATATCAAAAGAATCGCAACCAGAGTTATCCATACAACGTGAGCTTGCTATGGTTGAACAAAAATTTAAGGAGGTTGAGATTGGAGGTAAAGTGACGATTAAAAAAAAGTTACTTGACATTGTTTGTCCTGTAATGAAATCTATGATACCTCCATTGCATAAAGTTAAGACGAAGGGTGAACAAAAGAAAAAAACATCAGAGAACAAAGAGGTCTACAAAGTGTGATTCCTCATATTTTGAGCATGTAGACGCATTTCACTCAATAATTGAATCTTCATCTCCGAAAAAGAAATTGCAATTTAAGGATAAACCTATGCAACGAAGGAGAGTACCTATTATAAACCAGTTTCATCCTATTTGTCAACCATACATTCTCAATGTTGTTGATGTCGTTGTTGATGATCACTATGGCTATAGATGCATTGCTACATCATTGGGGCTCGGGAAAAATTCTTGGCCCATTATACGAAATGATCTTTATATAGAACTAATTCAGTGATGTGATGAATATTCGACACTAGTGGGAGGCTATGATCGACTAGAAGAGCTAAGGAGGTCTTTGCTGGTGGACCCATAGTCAGCGGTACGCATTCTTATACTTGACAACGTATTTATTATTTGTTTTATTAGTTTTATCATAACAATTTATTTTATTCCTTATAGGCTAATGCAACCAAGTGGATGACTATACCAGACATTGGTTATGTAATTGCTAATTGCTATAACTTCATCATAGTCTGTCTTTCATATAGTTAGAACTATACGATATTCCCACAACGTACCATACCGCTTTCTAATGTAAGACAACATTGCTTAATACGTATAGGACACGTTAACGACAATCATTTCGTATAGGTAATATTATTATGATGTTTAATTTCAAAATAAGATATTTTACTAATAGGGATTTTACAGGTTGAACTACAAGATGGTTGTCCTTTGCCTATGATAGACGTGATATGCTCAAGTCATTATTTTCCAGAGGCGCGAATGTGGTCATATTCGTATACAAATAGGATGCAAGCATTTTCAGAGTTGTAGGGCGTTACTACCTCCTATGTTGACTTAGTAGATTCATGATGTAATGTTGTTTTAGGTCAAAAATGTAATGTAAAGAAACATTAACTATCATGCATATATAAAATTTAATGTTGTTTGACAGGAAAAAATAATATAAAAAATGAGTCTAAAATAATTATATAGTGGGAGACCATAAAACTATAAAAGCTAATTCAATTTGAAGTAGATCGTCTTCCATGAACATGCCTGTCATGAACATTCCTAGCAGCTATCATAGTCGGTGAATACTCTTCAATGGTTGATTCAGCTAAATCCAGTCGCTCTCGTGCATGATTGTATCCTACCGTCCCCTCGGGAATCTCCCTACAAGAGAGCATTTGTTGTAACCTTCTGGCAAATGTCCTCACTACACCCTGCATTATAACGATGACACACAATTATATAAACAATCACAACAAAATTATATAACATAAACAATGTAGGTAAACAAACCAGCACACCAGATTGTGAAGCCGATCTACGACGCTGCGACACTTCATCAGGAATGTCACGTCGGAGTCTGGGAGCAAGACTCGGTCGATCATCATCGGTAGCATGAATAATATAAGGATGAGATATCATCGTAAACCAAGGAAGGTAACCATCAACACAATCAGACGAGAATCTACCGATGACCATACCCTTAACCACGTGATTATGATAGTGCAACCAGGCATCATCGATGACCAGTATGTCCTCATCTGCAACAACGAGTGGTTTCTCGAGGGATGGACTGTTGAAACCCAAACTGCCTAAAAACACGCTCAGGCAAATGTCGACACGTGTCACCAATCCTGATCCATCCTGAGAACATACAAATGCTGTAAAAAGACGAGTCTCCCTATGTGACTCATAAGACTGAATCATATGTCAGCGCATCCAAGTGTACCTTGACCTCTAAGAGGGTGGAACCCTGCCTCGGTGACTCCCACTTCGCAGCACGCAGTCTGTCTTCGATGTACGAAGACACCAGACGCCTTCTTCCCAACGTAGGTAAGTGCTCATATATCCAACTCTACAAAATAGAAAATTACAAATTATTTCATAATCCACAGCGAAAAAATTTAACCAAATAAAATTGTAAACTAAATTTGTACCTGTAATAGAGTCAAATAACCTGCCATCTGTCTGGTCGAAGCCAAGCTGACATCTCCTAGTTGCTCATACATATATGCTAGTGTAGCAACGCCCCCAGCATATCGGTCACATGCGTGTACGTCTCTAAAAAGAAAAAAATAAGACACGTGAATGGATGTGGCAATCTTATCAACAAATATACTGCATCCAACTAGATGCAACAAGTATGCCCGGGCAGCATACTCCCACTGCTGCTGCTCACAATGCTCAGCGTAAATGTCTCGAAGCCAGCTCAATCTGAATTTCGCACCGTGAGCTGCATGTAACTCAACACCAGCTCTCCCGCCATCCTCGCCTAAAAGCTCCACAATGGCGTGTCTACTTTCTTCAAAATCTACTTCCTCCATATTACATAACTGGCCTAAAACTGGGAGGTGCAGCAACGATGACACATCATCTAAAGTCACGGTCATCTCACCCACGGGGAGATGGAAACTACTGATCTCGAAATGAAATCTCTCTACAAATGCCAAAAGTAGACCCCTATCCACATAGTCATAGGAGATGCCCACCAAAGACATCAGACCAGAACCATTAACAATGTCTCTAATGCCCTCGTGGCAGGTTCCTAATCTGTTTAACTTCTTTCCATGGGAGATCAACTTGATCTCTTCCCGTTCCTACACAATAATTTTTAATATAAAATTATTTCAACTAAATAATAATAATTAGAATTTAAGTTTTGCACTTACTCGACCTTGCGATATCGCATAAGCAGCATGGTGAATGTAATGTGTTAATACTGAAGTGTCTAATGGACCTCCGGGAAATCCACCTTCAGCAACATCTTCATGATCCTCCTCCTGCTCAATATCATGCTTCTCAAATGCATGATCCTCAACTACATTCTCAACATCAACATCAGACTTAACTGCTCCACGTCTTCTGCCAGCATAAGTAGTAGGTCTCCACCTTTCACCCTGTGAGGAACTCTCTTCGCGATGTGAAGATGAACCTCCTCGAGTACGACCAATATCTATTCTAAATTTCTTTATTAACAATATTATTAAAAAAATCATAATAACTAATTTTTTTTCACTAGTAAAAAGTATTAAATCATTCAAAACAATTTATTTAAAATATAATCAATTTAAGTAATTCATTATAAAATTAAAAAATATATTATTACAAACAAAATAATTTAAATTTTTAAAAAATTATAAATATTTCAGATAATTATAAAAAAGTAATTAAAACATTTTTAACTAATTGTAAAAATCTAATATTTCAGAAAACAAAAAGTAACAAAAAATCTTCTAACTATAAAAATAAACTATAAAACAAATTAAAAAAAATAATTAAAAACAAATAAATTTAATCAATTTAACTAATTCCTTAATATATTATTACAAATAACAAACTATACATTCTATAAATATAAGAAATTAAAAATCATTATTAAATATATACAAACTAAAGTGTTTCATTAAAAAAAAAATAAAGTTAATTCAAATCTTAATATAAATAAATAATTAATTCAAATATAACAATTTTATTAAATAATTATAACAGAAAATTTAAAAAAATTATAACAGAACATTTAAAAAAATTAAAACAGAAAATTTAAAATTATAATAACAGAATATTAAAAAAAATTAAAACAGAAAATTTAAAATTATAATAACAGAATATTTAAAATAATTATAACAGAAAATTTAAAATAATTAAAACAAAAAATTTAAAATTATTAAAACAGAGAATTTAAAATAATTAAAATTATTTCATTCAAAATAAATAAAATTAATAAAAATATTTATATAAATAAATAATTAATTCAAATATTACAATTTAATTAATTTAAAATATAAATAACTATAAATTAAAAAATTAAAAATAAAAGTTTAAAATGATTATAACAGAACATTTAAAAAATTAAAACACAAAATTTAAAATTATTATAACAGAACAATTAAAATAATTATAACGCAAAATTTAAAATAATTAAATAAGAAAATTTACATAATTAAATAAGAAAATTTAAAATAATTAAAATTATTTTATTCAAAATAAATAAAATTAATTCAAATCTTTATATAAATAAATAATTAAGCCCAATATTGACATCTGATTTAGCCCAAGTCGACTCTACATATCTGATTCACACACAAATCTCCATTAGAGTTCAAACAAACAACTTCTGCTATGTATAAAAAACTACACAGACCAACCTCGCAAGGACGTTGTGTGCTTGCATGGATGCTGGGTGGGTGTTTGTCTCTACTGGGCAACGCAAAGATATTAAAACCTTAATTAGGGATAATTTAGTTTTTTTCTTAGAAATTTGGAGGTACAGAATGAAGGACTTGGAAGTGCAGGTGAAACCCTCCAAAATAAAACAAGTGTTAGCTTTGTGCCAAAAATTTGACTTGGCCCAATATTAGTCTGTACAAAACAGTACGGGATTGTTTTTTGCACCCATTGATTTCCTCCTGAACTCCATGAATTTGAAAATTGTCTCTTTGTTCTTCTTCAATTAAATGGTAACGGAGGTTCAAGTAGGCACACATATTGGTGGATTGAGATTTTATGGAGGAGTTCAAAGAGGTATATTTTGGAGCGGTTCTAAATTTTTTATTTGAAAATTTTTATCGTATTATTCAAAAGTTCTTTAAATTGTGTATTCTATAAGTGAAAAGTGATTTTTTTTCATGTAGTATGATCGATAATTTGACTTTTAAAATAGATTTCTAAGCTGTGTAATTTATAATATAATTGTGACTTTGAGAATGTGTAATCTGAAAGTTAAAATATAATTACAGAATTTAGGATATAATTTTAACTTTTGGATTATATATTCTAAATTCTATCATAAAAAACATTTTTTCTTTTGGATTACATATTCTAAACTTTCAGGTAAAGAAAAAATTTTCCAAATACACAATTTGAAAGGTCATTATAATTAAAATAAATTTGGATTATATGTAACCATTCCCCTTATCAATCTAGGAAATTCTTAGATCAAGTGGAGTATATGTACAACAGCAAAAATCAATCAAACAATATAAATTTCAAACACTTATCATTTACAATAACAATGTCAATAGTGATGATGTGATGATAATGATAAGTGTGAAAAAGAGTTGTTTTTACACTTATAAATGATCTCAATCTTCTCATTTTTCATGTTATTACTCAGTGAAATGTTGTAATAGAAAGTAGATTGTGTTGTAAATCATTGTACAGGAAAGATGTATAATTGGGAGTCTGTCAGCCAATTCTCGCATAGCGCAAGACTCAATTCGCACCAGAAAAAGCAAATTCGCATAGCGCACCAATACCTGTGCGCTGTGCGAATTACATCAGTTGAGAGGCAACAGTTACACGAAATTCGCATAGCGCACACACACCGGTGCGCTGAGCGAATTAATGAAGTTATGTGGTTTTAAAAGACGTGACAGAAAGGCAGAAGGCATCTTCTGATACACGAAAAATAGCCAGAAAAAGACTGGAGAATTCAGGAGACGATCAGGAGACCTGTCAAGACATCAAGACTTCACTTTATGCAAGGAATTGCTGTAAAGAGTACGTTTGAGATGTCTAGGATAGACTAAATTTTCTGTACATTGGAATTGGTTGTATGACGAATCATTAATGTAAATTTTCTGTGCAATATATGTTTCTGTTCTTGTTCTTTTCTTGACTTACTTTTGATTATACGGAAGTATTAATCTTCTTAAAAGTTCTATTGTACTGGGAAGTATTTTTAGAACCAGAAATGTAAGAAAAGAAACTAAAAGTAACTACGCTAGGAATAGCTTCTGTGATTTTGGTTATTCTCAACATCTGAACTTAATGCAAAATTATCTGATGAATTAATTAAGGGATTAATAATTCAATAGATAATTTTAGAACTTGTTTTAAGGAATTGAACCAAGATACTCTCATGTGAAAGCTTGAACAGAGAATATATGTTGTCCAGGATCTTACTGTAATGTTAGTCAAAGACCAATTCCAGTGATCTTTTATCGCATTTTTCAATCTTATTTTTTTTTCGTTGTTAATTTCATGCTTAAATCCAAATTGAAATCACAAATATCATCAGTAATTGATCTTGATAAATAATTTTAATTGATTAACGTAACTCAAATTCCCTTGGGAGAACGATACATTTTTACTTATCCACTGTATTACTTGGAACGATTTGGTATACTTGCCAAAAAGTTATCAGATAACAACAAGAAAAATGACAATTGTTTCTTACATGTCATATATATCATGTAAACATTCCAACAAGCATTATAAGTTTCCAATCTTAAATGTACTCGTCGAGGGACATTGTGTTTGCATCAACGAGTAATAAATCTGGTAATTAATGAATGTGATGAATGCTCATAGTAAAATGTGTTATTTATAATTGTTTGTGGACCTTTACCGAGATAGGTTTGGCCACATGGTTCAATTACCAATTAATCTTAGATTATCATGATAAATTGTGGACCTCCTTGGCTTAATTTGTGGATTATTATGATTAACATATCAGTTGGTCATGATCTCGTCCTAGTCAAATATGCATGAGCCAAGTACATATGTCGATGCCGACATGTACTCGACCAAGAGCAGGTCCTATATTGTCATTGATAGAAACCTATATAGGAAGCTTGGTGGAGATCCATCGAGGCAGCTACAACTTGAACTGGATTAGGAGAATTGAAAAAGAAGAAGGACTTCAAAAACTCTAATATTGTGGAGATGGTGTTTCAAACTTGTTTTTCCCTTCTCTTAAGCCTTGTAAATATGTATATATATCTTTCTTTAGGCATTGTATTTGGGCTAAAGACCTACCTATCCAAGTAGCTTATTAAATGTAGAGGATTTTGAAGATTTCACTTCATCCAGGTTAGATGTCCACCAAATACATGCTTATAGTCAAATGAAAACCCTTTGAGTATACTTTCAAAATAAAACACAATTAGCTCATTTGGAGTTCTGTAGAAGAAGTTATGAGTCAAACAGTCAGAAAAGGTCATAATTGCAAAGATGCTATCAATTGGACTAATTTTAGGCTTCTAACATCATTTGAACCTTGGGAAAGTGAGGATCAACCTTTTAGCTTGTTTGAAGCCTTGAAGAACATTCTAGAGTTTGAAGGAGGCTTTCATGCATCCCCCTTGGACGACTTCAAAGGGAGAAGGCTCCCATGCATCTCCCTTGGACAGTTTCAAAGGGAGATGACTCCCATTGACCCCCCTTAGACAATTGGAAGCTTCAAGAAGGAATCTAATTCAATGTACTCTCCTTCCTCCTAAGTGTTCTCCTTCTCCTATAAAAGGAGAGGCTACCTCTTGTAAACATAACTTGGAAATAAATGTTAGTGAAACTTTACCAAATTGTAATCTCACTTTCTATAAGTTCACTTAGGTTGTTTTCTACAGAGAATCTTCCTAAACCTTTACTTGTAGGTTGGCTATTGATAGATCGACAAGTGTACCGAATCGCACAAGTAATATAAAATGGTAAGATCAAGTATCGTATCCCAGAAGACTCTCGTCACTAAACAATTATGTGATGGCTCGATTAATTAAGACATAAATAAAACGAGATTGTTGGTTTCAAATGCAAAAACATAAAATTAAATATGAATGCAAATTGATCAATAGTAGAGTAACACAAAGATGAATGAATGTTGTTTAATATGAGATGAATATGTTGTTAGGGTTTGATTTCACCAAGTTTACTCTCATGTATATACGAATTCTTCTTTTTACTTTAATGTTAATGTCACTCACTAAATTACTTAGAAACCAATCCCTCGGCGCAATAAGCCTGCCTTAATTCCTAGTTTGTGCAATTCCTAGCGTTCCTAGAAAATTAAGTCTGAAGATGAATAGCTTAACATGACCAAGTACTCAAACCTTTATCCCAGAGAAATATTACCCTTGGGAGAATTCAACAAGAACCTGAATTGTAAGGAAGCTCCCGACACTCATGCAATTCATAAATCATGATACTAAATGAGTTAAATAGAGCAAGCATTGAAACAGATGAATTCCCTAACAATTAATGAAAAAGAATATATATTAAGAATCAATTCAAATACATGAGAGTTCACAAGGTTACATCATCCCCCAACAACAAATAGAGTTTAGTTCCCCATAGACATGGAGAGACTAGATGAATAATGGAAAAGCATGAGATAGTGAAACCCTAAAAGTAAAAGAGGAAGCTCCCGCCTCCAGATCCGCCTTCAGAGAGTAGAAGAGTGTGCTGTTGTGTTGCTCCATCCAGAGATACAAAACCTAGGACGCCTGGGCCCTTTAAATAGAACAAAAGCAGAACAGAAACAAAGCCCAAGCCTGAGTCGCCGACGCTCAAGCGCCCCACTTAGGGCGCCCGGGCGGCGAGCGGTGGTCTTCCACACTCAAGCCTCGCAGAGGTCGCCCAAGCTTTCTACATTCGGCGCTCAAGCGCCCCCAAAAGGGGAGCCTGGGCGGTGAGTGACACTTCCTGCGCTTAAGCTTTCCAGAGTACGCCCAAGCCTTCTTCGTCCGGTGCTCAAGCGCCCCAAAAAGGGGCGCCCGGATAGTGAGTGGCACTTCCTGCGCTTAAGCCTCAAAAAGGGCACCCAAGCCTCGAGCTTCTTTCCTTTTGGTGCTTTTTATGGACCTTTCTAAGTTCTATCTCCTTGGCACTTTATCGCTACTTTTCATATTAACTCATTTTCTATCAAAACAAAGGGAATTAGTCATAAAATCATCAAATTCAACCTCGACTCTCTTATGCACACAACTTAACAGAAAAACATGATTCCAAGCAATTTCTAAGCAGAAAATGGTGTATTTGGTATGAAAATTACATGACAGGTAACGGTATTTTCAACCATTATCACAACCACAAACTTAGAACTTTGCTTGTCCTAAAGCAAAATAGAATGTAACTCAGCTTTTCAAAACAACCACTACAATGACTCAACATTTTTCGAAAACTTTTTCTTCTAGACAAGAAATCACTTTTATCAACTTAGAATAAAGATGTCAGTCAAGATGTGCAGATGCCTTAATCCGAAAAATCAATGTGATGCTCAGCAGATGCTATCCTTAAGAATGATCAATCAACCAAGCAAAGATGTAATCATAAATTCAAAGAACTACTCCTCACCAAGGAAAGTGTTTCACTCAAGCACTCAAAAGTGTATCACTCAAGCACTCAAAAGTGTATCACTCAACTAAAAGGTGTATAATGAGGTGTTGGTGTTTCTTACACTCTGCTATCACAATGTCACACAAATTAACTTTGCCTTTCATTTAACCACAATCAAACATACTCACAAGCAAGTTGACATCACAAGGGTTTTTCATGGCTTCTAACTTGGAGGGGTTGAGAAGGAAATTAGTTTTTCTAGTCAGCAAAATCCTTGAGTTAAGAGAGACATTTATGATTTCATCATTCAAGTACAAACTCTCTTTCTTTTTCCTAGCTTTCCCTTGCATTGAGCTTTTCTTTTCTTTTCATCCTTCTTTTTCTTTTTCTTTTGCTTTTGCTTTTCAAGTACTTACTGCTTAGCTCAATGCTTTTTCTTTTTTAATTTTCCCAGTAACCCCAAACTTGAACCTTTATCAATTCCTCATCAAATGTTCTCAACTTAACTCAAGGTAAAGATTGTCACCAAAGGACTTTCAAAACATGCATAAGGCTCAAGGTTCAAAGGTTAAGACAAATTATTTTTTTATTGAGTGGATAATTTCATGTGAAGGCTAGAAAAATAAGGGATAACAAAAGATGGCCTTGATCATGTGGAACCTGCAAGCAAGTAGTTCAATCATAGAAAATTTGGGCAAAATCATTCATGTTCCCAAAGTAATAGCAATTATTCACAAAAAACTCTAAAGCCCAAAACTTACACAGGTAAACTCTCAAGGTCCAGAATTCCGAAAAACAACCTGCTCATTATCTCAATCAAACTTTACCTCGAACACCTGTTTGATACTTTTTGAGCCATCACCTGTATATTATCACATCATGCATCATCTCAAAATCAATCAACACACCAGAGCATCGCAAAGTAATACTTATCACAAGACACAACAATCGAACCAAAGCAGTGTAATTTATCCAAGCAGAGTACAATAACAAAACAAATAATTCAAAAGAAAGCTAATAAAACATAAACAAAATACAGTCAATCAAAGCAATTAACACAAAAACAGAAAAAATAAATAAATCCTGGTCATAACAAAGATGACACCCTTTAGTAGGTGCCAGATACAAATCATCACTCCTCATCCGAATCATCATCATCAGCATCCATGGCTGAAGCTTCAGTTGCTTCAGCTCTATCACCCTCCTATGCTGGGTCAGCGTTCATGTCTCAGGGAATGCGGACGTCAGTTTCCTAAGCAACGCCTGCTCGCCCCTGTATACAGCAGCCATCCTAGCTTCAATCAGAGAGTAGTACATGTCTCGCATCTGGAAAGGAGCGGCCTCATGAACCAGCTCTTGAGCTGGTGGTGGCACCCTCTTGGTGCCTTGGGCTGCTGTGGTGGTGGCTCTGGATGGCCTGGCTCATCCACTGAACAATAATGAGTAAAGTAAGTTGCGTCCAGCTCCTTTCTTGGACGCTCTAGTGGTGGCCTAGAAGCATCAACGCCTGTGGCTTCACAAAGGTAGGTGATCAATGAAGGATGTCCCAAGGGTGCCTTCCTGGTTGCACCATGGGCACAACTCTGGATCTCATCAGCTATGACTTGAACTATGTCAATATTAAGGCCCTTGAGAATACAGTAGAGGAGGATAGCCCTAGGAACAGTGATGTTAAAAACATGAGAGCAGGGCTGGATGTTGGCATGAGAGAATGCCATCCAATACTTCGCTAGACGCGTCAGATGAGGTCTAGTAAGGTGGATGGGTGCCCCAGACCGGTTCCTCTAAAAATGCCCTCCAAGCATACATAAGGTTCGCTCCACATCCTCATAATCCACCCCTTCCAGCATGGATGAGGCAAACTGACATTTCTCCCCCCACGTAGCTGAAGTACGTCTCTTCTTCTCCCCCCAATGCTTTGGCATTTGTGTAAAACTCTTTAACTATGTCAACATTGGCGAGAGAGGGGTATACTACCAGGTGGCCCTCGTCTCTATTGTTCAGCTCCCTTCCAAACTGGGGAGCTAGAGTTGGTTTGGAGGCCACCTTCCTTTCCATTAGCAATTTTCTTCCCTTCACTTGTGGGAAGTATCTTTAATGAGCAGGGGTTCTGAACTTGTCTGAGTGAAACTGCTCCTTCTCCTTCCTCTTTGTTCCCTTTTCTTTGGAACCAATGGTTTTAATCCTTTTGCCTGAAGAAGATGCTATTCCTGAACAGAAAAATTCACAGACGAGCCTAGAAATCATCAAGTATTAGTTCCCAAAAATCAAAAACTCTCATTATTTAGAAAGAGGGTATAATAGAGAACCCTCAACACCAGCTACACAGAACCAAATAGCCAAAAACTGAACACAAAAAATTCAAAATCTAACACTGTCGCTCGCCGCTTGGGCGCCCCTAGGGGGAAGCTTGAGCAGCGCACGATGCAGCCAAGCGTGACCTTGCTGTTTCAATCCTTTTCCAAATCAGTTTCCACCCAGTTTAAATCAAAATTGGCACAATTTAATCAGTCCAAACAGTGAGAAATCAAGCATAAACAATATAGGGCATCAAAAATCAAACTTTCTCATCCAAACCTTACATAAATCAAACTTTAAAGTGCTCAATTCATAACCTAACAAGAACTTACTTGATTGGAGACAAGAAAACAAAGATTGAAGCTCAAATTAAGTACACCAATCTGTCCCTTAGAAGCCACACAATCAAAAACCCCAAACTTTGATGGTTGGAAAGTGCAAATCAAGTGAGAAATATGGTTTTCGGTGGAAAAGTGAAGGGGGGAAATGAAGATAGGGCTTGGGAGAGGTGTTTAGGGAGGCTAGAGTGAGAAGAATCTGAGAGAGGGGGCCTGAGCGAACCCTAAAGTGTAAAAAGAATGAAGTGGGTCGAAATCCTGCTCTAGCCCCAACTTAAAAACCAAGTGTGAAGTCGCGCCGCCCGGGCGTACCGTCCCTCATTACACACCTTTGTGAGATAACAGGGGCGAACATATGTAGTCCTCCATTTGAGAGACCGAGGAAGGAGATAGATGCCTCATACTATACCCAATACTGCATGTTGGATGAAGAGGGATTGCCAGTACCAGCACCTCAGCCTGTCAGGGCCCACAAGAGAGCCCCACCTGCTCAGCAAGATCCATTTCAGATGTGAGACATGCACATGGCATTAGTGAATGCCAGGTTTGATGCATTATATAGAGGACAATAGGCGATATTGAGGAGCATGACATCAGCCTTTCCTGAGCGTTAATTTATGTCTCCGGACGATTTTTCAGCTTATATTGCATGGCCTGGGGACCAGGTCCAATTTAGTGGAGGAGGTGGCACGTCCGAAGGAGCTGCAACCATGGATTAGGATGATGATAACGAGGATGAGGATGAAGATGCAGATGAAGATGAGGATGAGGATGAAGACGAAGATGATGATGAGGATGAAGATTCAGAGGACAAGAGAGGATGATGAGACACCATCATTTACTAATGGATGCTGCTAGATCAAGATGTGTCTTTATCTTTATTTTTATGCATGTTGAACTTTGTTTAGTTTGATTTTAATTAGAGTTTGAGTCATGTACTTGGTTAAATGAACAATGTGCTGCTGCAATGGTTTAGTATGAAGTGATAAACTATTTGTGTGATGATGAGAAGTATGATTGTCTTGTGTTTGCCCTATTGAATTGTGATTGATGTTGAGAAATGATTGCTTTAGCCTTTAAGCATAGATGATGGTTGCTCATAATTGTTTAAGATAGATGCATGGTTTCAATTATGATTAATATGTTGGGCATGATGTTTATCAAATTATGGAACCTTGAGTTAACCTTTGAGATGTTGAGCTCCAGAGTTTTTGTTGATTGAATGCTATTGCTTTGGAATCACAGTTGATTTTGCTTGAGTTTTGTTGTTGAACTATTTGCTTGCTTATTACAAATGATCAAGGCCATCTGTTCTTATCCCTTGTAAGCCAATGCAAAAATTTCAACACCCAAATTTTTTTTTGAAAATTTGTTTGATCCTTTGAACCTTGAGCCTAATGTGAAAAAAAAAATACCTTTGAAATCCTTGCCTTAAGTTGAGTAGAGTACGCATGTGTGGTATAGGAGAATGGTTCAAGTTTGGGGTTGTTGGGTTGTTAAAAGTGAAAAGAGCATTGAGCAAAGTGAATAAAGCAAGATAAAAGCAAAAGAAGAGAAAGGCAAGCTCAATGCATAAAAGTTGGGATTAAGTTGAGAAGTGGTTTCTCAAGTGAAAAGTAGAATGATAAATTAATGCTAATTATGAAGTAATTGTTCACTCTCTTAACTCAAGGAACTTTGTTGTATCTAGAAAAACCAGTTTTTGTCTTAGCCCAGCCACAATACAAGCCTTAAAAAGTTCTTGTGATGATAACTTGCTTGTGAATGTGTTTGATGTGTTTAAATGAAAGGCAAAGTTGAATTGTGTGACATTGTGATGGTAGAGTGAAATAGACACCTCACTATACACCTTTGAGCTTGACTGAAACACTTTCTTTCCTTGGTGAGGTATGGTTCTATGCACTATAGGATAATATTGTGCTTGGTTGTTAATCACTCATATGGCTTGTGAAACTGTGTGTATTATGTGTTATGTGAGCACCATAGTTGAAGCTCGATTGACTAAGACTTCATTATATCTTGAATAATCTTTCTAAGATGGGCATACATGAGTGATTTACTTGTCATAGAAGAGAATTTTTTGGTGTGCTAGACCATTGTAGCATGGCTATGTTGTTTGGGCCAAGTTACATTTTTGCTTAAGGACAAGCAAAGTTTCAAGTTTGGGGTTGTGATAATGGTTGAATTTACCATTATTTGTGATGCTATTTTGATACTAAAATGACCTTTTTGACTTTGAAGCATGCTTAAACTCTTGTTTTAGTTAAATTCGGTGAATAAGTGAAGAGAGGTTATACTTTATGAATTTGATCACTAATTCCCTCAATTTTGTAGGTTATTGGTATGATTGGAAGAGGAGCAAAAGTATCAAGGAGTTGGAACTTAGGAGGGACAACATAGGCATTGGGAAAGAAGGCTGAAAGAAGGTTGAAGAAGGACCGTAGGACGCTTGGTTGCCCTTTTTTGGGGGCCCTTGATCGGTGTCGCACTCCTAGGTCGTCTTTAAAGGACCAAATTGTGGTTCAGGAATTAAATCGAACACGTGGTGGGGGTGGTTTCTGGAAAGTTTGGCGTGAACTAAAATGAACGAAATCAAACACTAATTAAAAACGATTGGTCATTAGCTCAATTACAATGCTTCCAATCAAAGATTAGCAACAAATACTCACTCCTCTAACCCCAAATCCAGCACAAGCTAACCAACTATGCAAAGATTAACCATGTTTTCAAAATTGCAAACTAAGCGAACACAATGCTAATATTCAACCAATTCTGCACCATACAGTTTCATCAACTAAGCAAAGATTAAACACCAATTGGGCAACTAAGCGTATGCCCAATCAGAAGCGCAAAACAGATTCAACATTATGCCAAGTTAGAGCAACTGAAAAGCAATTATAGTCCAAAAATCTCATGGAAACGATGCAATTTCGCTAATGACCAACCAAGAAACCCTAAGCTACCATTAAAACAAAATTACAGCAGAAAAATGAAGATGACATGGGCAAAACCGAAAGTAAATTAGTGCAGCAAAAGCGTAACAGAAAACATAATTGAAAATGAAGCACAAAACATAAGCAAAAATGCCATTAAATTTGGGAAACGAAATGGGAAAATGGGAATGAAAGCAAGTGCAGAAACATAAATGAAATTTGGGAAAACGAAAGTGCAATGCAAAGAAGATAACCAAATGAAAATGAGATTGCAATTGAAAATGAAATTAGTTCAATACAAAAGAAGAGAAAGCGAAAGCAAACCTAAACCCCGACAAAGGGGGGGACTGCAAAAACGCCCAATGCTAGGAACCCTAAGAAGAAAAACGTAAAAATGAAGGGAGAGGGGCTTTCCCAAATCTGATTTGGGGTTTTAAAAGGGAAAAAGATGAAAGTTCCCTCTATATGGACTTCTTACAAAATATTGACAAAAAATAGACCCAAAACTCAAATCTGGCCCAAAACTAACATAAATAAAATTATAAAACGAAATTAAATGGTGTTGTAGCCCTCTTGAAGTCCTAACCATAATTCCAAAATTTTCCTGCAATTAATAATTAGAATAATTAGATTCAAATAATCCAAATTAATTAAAAATATGAATTACTGATCAAATTAAGCCCAATTAGTGAAAATGAGACAATAATGGAGAATTAAACATAATTCACTAATATAATTTGGTCTAGAAAGTTAAGTGAATAGTACAAAATAATGATTTATCAAAATAGACCACACTTAGTCTTTTGCTTTCCTGGGCAAAATCAAGAAGCAGAACAAGGAACAAGTCAAAAGACATCAAGAGAGTGAGACACAACCTTTAGGAAACAAAAACAGAAACAAACAGATTTGCACAATCCTCAATGAATCCTGAAAAGAGAAAAGTAGTAGACAACATCCAACACACAGATAATCAGAGAAAGTAGATACTCATGGAAATCATCCAAGCAATTCAACACATGGCAAAATAATCAATCAACTCAAGAAGTGAATCAAAAGCAACAGAACCTAACAGATGCACTATCACTGTTTCTCTCAAGTGTCTAGGATAAACAATGTCAACTCAACACACTCAAGAAAGATGTTAAAATAGAATGACTTAATTTTCAACACCAAGAGGGGGGGGGGGGTGAATTGGTGAAATACAAAAACAATGTTTTCTTTAAATCTTTTTCGCAAAGTAGATGACTTTAAAACCTTTCTTGAAACACAAAGAAAAAGATTTTTAAGTGCTGCGGAAATAAAGTTGATTAAACGCAGTACAAAGTCGATTAAGTAAAAGTGTAGGGATAGAAAAATCAAACATTGCTTTTTATATTGGTTCGGCCAAGCCTACATCCAGTGTCCTTCCTCACCAAGAACCAAATGCTCTATAATGATCAAGGTTTTTACAACAAGGCTTTTATAGAGACCTCCACGTCAAAAATATAAAACACCTCTCTAACCCTCTGATCAAAATATAGGCATACAACACACAAAGACCAATAGCAAGATGTCCCCTCTCCTGCCGTCTTCAACCCTTTGAGAAACCCCTCAAAGTCCAGAACGCAACACGTCTGCTTCCTGTAATCACAACAGGGCAACAACACCAATCTTCACAAGATTGAATTCCTGATCACAAAAACAGACACCTTTAGTGCAGATTTGATCAGACAGTGAAAGCACACAATCCTTGCTCTTCAACCTATCTCCAAAGATGAACACCACGATCTTCTTTAAGAGTTCTTGGAGCTTTTCCCAAATCTGTAAGACAACACTAATCTGAAAATTATCACACAATTCCTTAGATTCTCAAAAACTTCTTACAGAATTCAAATTTGCGTCAATATATAGTTTTTCACAATTCTGTCGCTCTTCAGTCGACTTTGCCACTAATGAAGTCGAATACAGTCATGACAATTATAACAGTTAGTAGCGGTCATAAAAATTAATTGATTACGCAATTAATGCAGTTGATTCACAATTAATGCTTGGTTAAACAAATTTAAAAATATAGTCGTTAGACACTTTAAGACAAGAATTAACATAATTTCAAAACATAACAAACTTAGTCGAATAGCTTGCGCACATAGTCGACTTTGTAACAGTTAAAAACATAATTTTGAAAAACTTTCTCTTCAAAAATTCTCACAGCACACTTTGAAGAAGTTTGTGCAAAGCCACGAGTTTTAATCAACTTACTTTATAATGAAGTCGACTTAAAACTGATGTTTTGCTACACAATTTAAGTTCAACTAAAGCGCATGTGGTTTTTCTTTTCCAAAACAATTTTCATGCAATCACAGATTAAATCTCACATATATAACATAGTGAATTGCAATGATCAACACAACACAAACATGTTTTCATATAATCATAATCATGAAAGTAATGAACATGTAACACATACACACATGTGTTATTAATTATGTGTTGTCATCATCAAAAACCAAAAGCTCTGAGATTGTAGGTTCAACTAAACCAGAAGCTCTGTGGTGACTACAGGAAGAGGACATGATGCGTTCTGGACCTTGATCATTATAGTGCATTTGCTTCCTGGTGAGGAAGGACACTGGATGTAGGCTTGATCGAACCAGTATAAAAAGCAGTATTTGATTTTTCTATCCCTACACTTTTACTTAATCGACTCTGTACTGCGTTTAATCAACTTTATTTCCGCTGCACTCAAAAATATTTTTCTTTGTGTTTCAAGAAAGTTTTTAAAGTCATCTACTTTGGGAAAAAGATTTAAAGAAAACATATTTTTTGTATTTCACCAATTCACCCCCCCTCTTGGGGAGCACTGGTTTAGCTGAACCTATAATCTCAGAGCTTCTGGTTTTGATGATGACAACACATAATTAATAACACATGAGTTTATGTGTTACATGTTCATTACTTTCATGATTATGATTATTGATAACGGTTGAAAATACTGTTATTTGTGATGTAACTTTGATACTAAAATACACCCTTTTTCACTTAGAACTAGAAATTAAGGCAGACTTATTGCGCCGAGGGATCGGGTTCTAAGTAATTTAGCGAGTGACGTTAACATCAATGTAAAAAGAAGAATTCTTATATACATGAGAGGAAACTTGGTGAAATCAAACCCTAACAACATAATCATCTCATTTTATAAACAACTTCTGTTCATTGTTATTGATCAATTGCATTCATATTTAATTTTCTGTCTTTGCATTTGAAACCAATGATCTCTTTTTATTTAAGTCTTAATTAATCGAGTTATCACACAACTGTTTAGTGCCGAGAGTCTTCTGGGATACGATACCTTGTCTTACCATTTTATATTACTTGTGTGATTTGGTACACTTGCCAATCTAACAACAAGTTTTTGGCGCCGTTGCCGGGGACTTACAGCTTAAACTATTCTATTTGTGTGATTCTTAATTAATTTTGGATTTATTCTATTTTACTTTATTTTATTTTATTTTAGTTTATTTTATTTTATTCTAATTTTTTTTTATTTTCATATCTTTTATTTATTTTTCTTTACTTTTATGCTAACAATATTTTCTAGGGTTTTGTTTTTAGTTTATGCAGGATACAATTAAAACAAGGAGCAAGAAAAGTTCTGAACCTCTGCTTGAAGGACTTGAGACTAATAGAAGGCCATTGAGAAATAGACTATCTAGAGTACCTTCTCTAGAAAGAATTGCACAGGTCTTACAATCAGATCAAGAAAACATGGACAACAATGGTGACAGACGCACTTTGGTAGATTATGCAACCGTGGTTGGCCCTCATCATTTTAACAACATTGCAAAGCCGAGGGTCAATGTCGCGAATATGGAGGTGAAGCCTGCGTTGATCCATCTTGTGAAGAGCAATCAGTTCAATGGGCTGTCTAATGAAAGTCCATATGAGCATCTAACCACCTTTAATGAGATCTGCAACACTGTGAAGCTGAATGGAGTACCGGATGATGCTATTAGATTGAGCTTGTTTCCTTTCTCACTGGGTGGCAATGCTAAATTTTGGTTAAATTCTTTCCCTGAAAATAGTTTCACTGAATGGGAAGATGTGGTTGCTAAGTTCTTGAATAAATACTTCCCACAATCAAAAATCAACAAAGGAAAGAAGAAAATCTCTTCTTTCAGACAAGGCATGGAGGAGACATTAGGGCAAGCATGAGATAGATACAAAGGCTTGTTGAGAAAGACACCCACTCATGGTTTTGATGAAGCAACGATAGTTATTCTTTTCCTTGGAGGTCTTGGCTCACAGACCAAATTGATGTTGGATGCCTCAGCTGGAGGCAATATCAGGTGCAAGACTCCAGAGGAAGCTTATGAATTAATTGAAAACATGGCTACCAATGACAATGAGATACACAATGAAAGAGGAACTTCATCGCAACCTGAGGGAGTGTTACAGTTACAATCTTATGATGCCTTGCTTGCTCAAAATAAGATTATCACTCAACAGTTAAAGGTGTTGACAAAGAAACTCTCTCAGCCACCAAAGGAGTGCCGAAATGTTTAACAAGTTCCACAACAACTTTGTGAACAATGTGGTGGTGATCATATCAATGGTCAATGTGTTGTGCCTGAGAATATCAATGAAGAAGTTAGTTACATGGGCAACCAGTTTCGTCCCAACAATTATAATCAAGGGTGGAAATCTCATCCTAGCAATGGACAAAGTCAGTTTGGGCAAACTGGTGGGCAATTCAATAGACCACCACAGCAGCAGCAACAACAACCCTCTCTATCTAACAGAACTATAAAGCTTGAGGAGACTCTCCAACAATTCATACAGGCCAGTCTTTCCACTCAGAAAAGCACTGAAGCTGCTATAAGGAATCTGGAGATGCAGGTTGGTCAATTGGCCAAGAAGTTGGAAGAGACACCTAACAGAAGTTTTGGGGGCTAATACTGAAGTTAACCCCAAGGAACACTGCAAAGCTATTGTAAGCATGAATGAAGAAAGAGAAAAAGAGAGAAAAGAAAAAGTTGAGATGAAAGAGAGAGAAGAAAAAGAAGAGAGAAAAAGTGAGATTGAGGAAAAAGAACAAGAAAAAAAATAAGAAAATTCTTCCTTACCATGAGGAGTGTTCAAAAAGGAAAAAAGAGATGCAATCAGGGAGTTTTGATGAAATCTTCAAGAAATTGGGGATAAAAATTCCTGTAACTGAAGTGTTACAACAAACCCCTGAATATGCTAAGTTTTTGAAGAAACTCCTCAAAAGAAAGAAATATTTAGAGGATGAGTCTTTTGAGATCCAAGGTGATTGCAGTGTGATCTTATAGAAGGCACTTCTTCCAAAGGGTAAAGATCCCGAAAGTTTCACTATTCCTTGCACTATTGGGAGGCACAAAATAGGGAAAGCCCTAATTAATTTAGGGTCTAGTATCAATTTGATGCCCTTGTCTGCACTTGAAAAGATTGGTGGTCTTGAAGTCAAGCCTGCAAGAATGACTTTATGCATGACAGATGATCCACCAAAAGGCCCTAAGGTGTGGTGGAGGATGTGATAATTCAAATTGAAAACCTTAAATTCTTGGTGGACTTTGTTGTTATGGAGATGGGGGAAGATTTGGAGATCCCTATTATTCTTGGAAGGCCATTCATGAAGACGACCAAGGTAATCATCAATGTTGATGATGGAACTATAGCCCTTAAAGACCAAGAAGAGGAAGTGACTTTCAATGTCTTCAATGCTGAGCAACCAGTTCGAATAAAGAAGATTAGTCTCAAAGCTGCATGTGAGGATGCACCCGGGATTAGTACAAAAGTTGTTAAACCAGGTAAAAAAGGTAAAAAGTGTTTTTTGTCACAGGTAGGATGAAGAAAAAGACAACAAAGGAGCAGGTGTTCATCTAGACTCACTAGAAGAGCATGAAGGACTGAGACCAGGGATACCAGTGAGATTCAACAAAAAGCTTTGGGTTGTGAAAGAACTCAGAGCTGATGGGCTAATAGAGATTGAATCTCCAATTTCAAGGAGAACTGAAAAGGTGAATAGGAAGCTGCTGAAGATGAATTGGTGTGGAGAAGGAAAAGATGACACAAAGATCAAAGATGTGACATGAGCTTATTGGGTCAAGCTAGTGACGTTAAAGAAGCGCTTGCTGGGAGGCAACCCAGTGTTCTAAAAACTTATATTTGTTTATTATTTCTTTAAGTTTGCAATTTTTCTGTTTATTTGGTGTGTTCCTTATTGGGTCAAGCTAGTGACCTTAAAGAAGCGCTTACTGGGAGGCCACCCAGCTTTCTAAACCTTTCTTTTTAATCTTTTGTTTTGTTATTTGCCTTCTTTTTAATCAATTGTTTTGTTATTGTACTTTGCTTGAATGAACAACACTGCTTTGATTCAACTATGATGTGTTTTTGTGGTGAGTATTGCTTGTGATATTCTAGTGTATTGATTGATGTTGAGTTGATGCATGATGTGATGATGTACAGGTGATAGCTCAAAAAGTATGAAACAGGTGCTTGAGGTAAAATTTGGTTGAGATATTGAGCAGGATGTTTTTCTGAATTCTGGGACTTGAGAGTTTACCTGTGTGAGTTTTGAGCTTCAGAGTTGTTGTGAATAATTGCTATTACTTTGGAAGTATGAATGATTTTGCCCAAATTTTCTGTGATTGAACTACTTGCGTGCAGGTTTCATATGATCAAGGCCATGTTTTGTTATCCCTTATTTTTCTTAACCTTCACATGATTTTTGTCCAATAAAAAGAAAACAAATTGTTTTACCCTTTGAACCTTGAGCCTTATGCATGCTTTGAAAACCCTTTTTAAAAATCTTTACCTTGAGTTGAGTTGAGAATATTGTGAGGTATTGAAAAAGGTTCAAGTTTGGGGTTGCAGAAAAATAAGCAGTGAGCAAAAAGAAAAAGAAAAATCAAAAGAAAAGAAAAATGAAAAGAAAAATAAAAGGAAAAGAAAAGAAAGCTCACTACAAGGGAAAAAGGTTGGGAAAGATCTTCTTGAAAAGAGAACCTGTGTGTAATTGTTCATTTCATAAATATCTCTCTTAAGTCAAGGATTTTGCATTCCTGAAAAACCATGTTTCTTCTTAGCCCAGCCAAGTTACAAGCCAAGAAAAGCCCTTGTGATGAAAACCTGCTTGTATGTATGTTTGATTTTGTTTAAATGAAAGGAAAAATTAGTTTGTGTGACATTGTGATAGCATAGTGATTGAGAGATCTCACTATACACCTGTGAGTTGAGTGATACACTTTTGAGTGCTTGAGTGATACACTTTTGAGTTCTTGAGTGAAATAATTTCTTTGGTGAAGAGTAGTTCTTTGAATTTCTGATTGCATCTCTGCTTGGTTGATTGATCATTCTTAAGGATAGCATATGTTGAAACACATGAGCATCACACTGATTTTTAATTGATTAAGGCATCTGCACACTTTGACTGATATCTATATGCTAAGTTGATAAATGTGATTACTTATCTAAAAAAAAAGTTTTTGAAAAAGGTTGAGTCATTGTAGTATTTGTTCTGAAAAGCTGAGTTACAATCTGTTTTTCTTGAGGACAAGCAAAGTTATAAGTTTGGGGTTGTGTTAACGATTGAAAATACCGTTATTTGTGATGTAATTTTGATACTAAATACACCCTTTTTCAGTTAGAAACTTGCTTGGACTCATGCTTTTTCATTAAGTTGTGTGAATAAGAGAGTTGAGGTTGAATTTGATGATTTTATGACTAATTTCCCTTGTTTTGATAGGTAATGAGAGAATGCGGAAAGCAGAGATGAAGTGCTAAAGAATTAGAGCTCAGAAAGGCCTGGAAAAACTCCAAAAGGAGGAACCGCACGAAGCTTGGGCACCCTATCTAGAGGCTTGAGCCTCGGAAAATCGACGTCCACCGCCCGGGCGCCCTCATAGGCTGCCCAAGCATCAGACACCGAAGCTTGGGCGACCAATTGAAGGCTCAAGCCCTACATGAGGATCGTCCACCGCCCGGGCGTCGTGCGTCACAGATCCGACCCAGTTTTTGCTCTGTTTCGACTGCTTTGGACCGGGCCCTATTTCTACTCTTTTCTGACTTTATTTAAAGGACCCAAGCACTCTATGTTTTGTATCTTTGGCTGGAGCAACACAACAACACACTCTTCTACTCTCTGAAGGCAGATCTAGAGGCAGGAGCTTCCTCTTCTACTTTTAGGGTTTCACTATCTCATGCTTTTCCATTATTCATCTAGTTTCTCCATGTCTATGGGGAACTAAACTCTGTTTGTTGTTGGGGAATGATGTAACCTTGTGAACTCTCATGTATTTGATTTGATTCTTAATCATATATTTTTTTTTCATTAATTGTTAGGGAATTCTTCTGTTTCAATGCTTGCTCTATTTAACTCATTTAGTAGCATGATCTATGAATTGCATGAGTGTAGCTAACGTTTTAAAATACCGTTATCTGTGATGTAATTTTGATTCTAAATGCACCCTTTTTGACTTAGAAACTTACTTTGACTCATGTTTTTGCTTTAGTTTTGTGAATAAGAGAGTTGATGTTATACTTGATGATTTTATCACCAAATTCCCTTGATTTTGTAGGCTATTGGAATGATTTGAAGGAAAAGTTAAAGTACCAAATAGTTGGAATGTAGAAAAGTCAACCAGAGTGAAGAAAAGTCAACTAGAAAAGTCAACTGCGAAGCTTGGGCGCCAAAAATCGACGTCCACTGCCTGGGCGCCCGAGCGTCGTGCGTCGTGGATTAGGCCCAGTTTTTGCTCTGTTTCGACTCTTTTGGACTGGGGCTTGTTTCTACTCTTTTCTGACTCTATTAAAGGATCTCGGCGCTCTAGGTTTGGTATCTCTGGGTGGAGCAACACAACAACACACTCTTCTACTCTCTGATGGCGGATCTGGACCTACGGGTATTACTATCTCATGTTTTTCCATTGTACATCTAGTTTCTCCATGTCTATGGGTGACGGGGCTGTCGCGGCCCAAGCAAACTTGATGTGCATTAAAAATGCAGTATAGTGCTAGGAAGTGATTCCTAGGTCGTCTCTCAAGGACCAAATGTGGTTCAATACTTAGGTCAAACACGTAGTGGGTGGGGGGGGGGGGTTTAAAGTGTTTTTGCAAGGAAAATTAAACTAAATTAAAATGGAAATTAAACATAACTAAACAGAACCGAAAGCATTGAAATAAATGTGCAAAACAGTAAAGCTGAACGGTGTTCTTCACAGAGCCGAACGGTCCTATTCACAAGGCCGACCGGTTCTAACAACAAGCGTGTTAGAGATCGAACGACTATGTTCCTAGGCCGAACGGTCCTGACAAGGAGACCGAACAGTCCTAACAAGGAGACAGAACGGTCGTTTATAACCACGAACAAATCGAACGGTCCTACACAGAAGTGTATGACCGAACGGTATTAAAATTATTGAAACAGAACGTTGCAGAATGCAGAAATGCAAAAATGAAATTACAGAAACGTAGGAGGGAAACCTAAGGCGCAACAGTACTGGAAATGAACATTAAATCTGAATGGAAATGCACAACGAAAATGAAAGCTAGAATGCAAAAATCAAATGGAAAACAAAATAGAACATGGATTCAAAAGTGCTGTAATGAAAACGGAATATCTAAAGCTAGAATCTAAAGTGAGAGAACGTAAATGCAAGTGCTGTAAATGGAAATGGAAGATCAGAAACTGTAACACAAATGCAATTTAATTAAAATGAGTTCATACATTCATTGAAAAGTAAAGAAAACAAAACCTAAAACCTCCCCCAAGGGGGAGAAGAGGAAGAACCAAGCTTGCAATCCTAGAGATGAAAATGTAAGTGGCGGCTGTCCCCCCTCTCAAGTGAGAGTGATTTTAGGGTATATAAACCCCAAATTACAAAACTGCCCTTCTAATGGGCTTATCCTTCAAAATGACCTAAAACTGGGCCCAAAGTCCTAAGGTTTGATCCAATGCCCTTCTAAAACGAAATTAAACTACACTACTGATGTGGCCACCCTCTTGAAGTCCCAGAATGTGCTTCCAACACTACTGCTGAGTTTTTCTGGTTACTGCATCTGACCGTTTGGTCCTTAAGGGCTCAGACCGATCGGTTAAGAAGGGCTCAGACAGTACTATGCATTGTTCACAAGACCGTTCGGTCATCCACTCTCAGACAACAGCTGTTTGTCATTCGGTTCATTAGTGTTCGGCCATTCTGTGTAAGCTTTCACAGACCGTTCGGGTCTGTGATGCTCAGCCATTCAATTGACAGTGCTCAGCTGGTATGTGACCGTTCGGTTTGTAGTGCTCGGCCACTTGGTTCAGGCTTGCAACAACCGTTCGATCAAGGCTTCAGTAAATCGTTTGGTCAATTCTTCAACCGACCGTAAGGTTCTGAGCAATACTTCCAAATCTTTTCTCAACCTCAAACATTGATTGTCTTGCATATAATGATTGAAATAAGTAAGCCCAAATAATTCAAATTAATTAAAATAAGAATTTGTCTTGAAATTAAGCCCAAATAGTGAAAATGCAACAATAATTGAGAATTATGCACAATTCACTAACAAAATATGGTGCGAAAAGCTAATTGAGTGATACAAAATAGTGACTCATGAAAATAGATCACACTTAGTCTTTTGCACTCCTGGGCAGAATCAAGACGCTGAACAGGGAACCATTCTAAGTACATCAAGAGTGTGACACAATCTTTAGGAAACAAAAAGAAAAAGACACCAAAGACACAAAGCAAATTTACAGAATCCTCAATGATTCTGGAAAAAGAAAAGGAGTAGACAACGTCCATCACAAAGGTATCAGAGAAAGCAGATACTCATTGAAATCATTCAAGCAATTCAAAACATGGCAAAATAATGAATCAACTTAAGAGGTGAATCAAAAGCAACAGAACCTCATAGATGCACTATCACTGTTTCTCTCAAGTGTCTAGGGTAAAAAGAATTTTAACTCAATGCACTCAAGAAAGCAAGCAACAACAAACTTGGCAAGCCTCTAATATCAACACTCAAAACATATGCATGTTCAAATCAAAAGGTCTTTTATGGATGTAATGGGGCCAAGAACAAGGGAGGATAAAATATGGATGAGAAGTTACAAACCGAAAGAAATAGAGAGCAATGGGGAACAAGTGTAAACACAGTCAAATCACACCCAAACCTCTAATTCAATCCTCTTCTTGACTCCATTATTCACAATTTTGTTTTTCATTTTTCTCTATTTTTTTTCTTTCTTTTCTCATCTTGTCTCTTTTTTTTTTCTTTTCTCTCTATTTAGGACATGACTGTAAGAGACAAGATACACAATATCTTTACAAAAAGCAAAACAAGAAAAGGAACCAACTAGCGAATTCATATAAATCCCCAGGGAGACTACACTTGTTCCCAAAACACTTCCAAAGCTCCAAAATTCCTAAGGTTAAGGTAATCATGGTTTTTCACTTAAGGGTGATTAATGAACTTGAAAACAAAGAACAGGGGAAAAGCATAGGCTCAAAGGGTTTATCAAAGGATCAAAACAAGGGAGGCTTATTTGGCTAGAGAGGCTCAAGAACAAACTGCCTTTATCACTTTCAAACATGCATATCCATCAAGAATTATCAAAAAGGGTCAAGCCAAGGCATATGTGCAAGCAATCAAGAGATACATCACACAAGAAAGAACATAAAGTGGCTCAAATCTCACATAGGGTATTTGTCACAATCAATTCAACCTCTTAAACATCATAATCATCTTCCCACGCAAAGAAAAACAAGAGTTTCAAACCATAAGTATCAATCAAGTGAAGTGAAGGACGAGTCTACAACTTAAACAAAATCCAGAAATGAAGAGAATCATGCAAAACTGTATACAAGACACGACATAAACAACCTAAAGCAGAAAAAAAATTTAACAAAGAAAACAAAAACTAACAAAGAAAAATCAAAATCTCCCCCAATAGACCACACTTAAACTACACGGTGTCCTCAATGTGTCATAAGCATAATATTAGAAATCAAAACAGTGAACAGATCATGGACAAGTGCAATAAAAGTAGGGAAAGAGGGAGAAGGAAATAGAAAACTCCCCTCGGTTAGGGTGGAAGCTGCCAATTTTGGACTATCAGGGAGATGTCTTCCACCATTGGATCCAACAAGGAAGTTTTGAGGAAGAACTGCTTCATCCTCCAGATTTGATCGAGAAGGGAAATGCCTTCCCCAACTAGATCTAAGAAGTGATTATTGATGAACGGGTTTAGCCGATGCCTATTGATCTTCAAATTGTTGTGTATGTAAGCACCTTTGTCTTCCACTGTGGGTGCATGTTGGTCAAATTCATGTGTACCTCCTGCAATAGGGTTAGTGCAATGTGGTTCCAAAGAAATGACATGCAGGGGTATAACACCCAATCCCAATGTAACAGGCTGAACCTCAGATATACCCTCAAAACATGAATCAAGTTCAAATTTAGAAGCAATATCAACAACAGACTCAGATTCATGTTTAGTGCATGGAGAATAAACATTCAGATGTGATAGCAAAAAGTGGTTCTCATCATGCAAAGAGGGAGAATTAAAAGCATGCTCATCAACAATACAATCATCAACATACCTATCAACTGCATAATCATGAACAACATAATCATCAACAACATAATCAAACTGAGGTATGTTTACCTCCACTTCCCTAAAGATTGATTGAGTGGTGGAAGATGAAAGTGGTCTACCTAGCTCAAAAGTGTTGCTCAAACCTGCCTGGTCCTCCAATTCTTCATTAGTCTCCTTAGGTGCAAGAGTAGGATCATAGGAAGGTGGGAAAGTAGGTGGCACAGTGAGCACATGACTCTGGTTCCCATCTCCTATGTTGATGGCATTGACATCTTTAAATGATTTCTGATTAAGCTGTGTGGCCATTTGCCCCATCTGATCAGTCAAACTCTGAATAGATGCTCTGGTCTCTTGCATGAACTGAATGTTCTGCATGACCATCTTCCTCAATAACTCCTCTAATGTAGGCTTAGAAGTAGAAGGTTGAGGAGCTATTTGGGCAGGAGCATCATGTTGCTGACTCTGGTATTGCTGGACTGGTGAAGGCATACAAGAGCTTTGGAATGATGGTTCTTGATATTGATTCTGAGGAGTACCATACCATCCCAAGTTAGGATCATTCCATCCAGGATCATTGTTGTACCCATACTGAGCAGGGAAGAATTCATCCAGAAATAGATGCTTAAGATCTTCCCAATAAGTTATAGATCCGTGAGGAAGAGAATAAACCCAATCCTTTGTTGCTCCTTGTAATGAGTGCGTAAATGCCCTTTAGAAAATGTGATCATCCAGGACATGTGGAGGTTTCATCGTAGAGCAAATGAGATGGAACTTCTCCAAATGTTTATGTGGGCATTCACCTGCAAAACCATGAAACTCGGGCAACAAATGTATCAGTCTAGTGTTGAAAATGCAATGAACATCATCCTCATCTGATGTAACCGGCTCCCAATGAGCACTCTCACGAGTGGGAGGATGGGTCATATTGTTCTCAACATAGAAATTAGCATGAGAACCATAATCAGAGTAACATGCAGAAGGAGAATCATAATTATAGGCACAGGCAGAAGAAGCAGTATTCACATAATCAAAATAGGTAAACATGGAGAAAGAAGGAAAAAGGAAAAATGCAATGAAAATATGCAACTAAAACTATCTAAATGCAACACACATGACAGCACACACAAAATAGAAGAACATACTCACAACACAAGACAAAACAAAACATACACTAACACAACAAAAGACCTAAGATCGAACCGTTGGTACCCGGCAATGGCGCCAAAATTTGCTTGGGCCGCCAAAATTTGATGGGGCTGTCGCGGCCCAAGCAAATTTGATGTGCATTAAAAATGCAATACAATGCTAGGAAGTGACTCCTAGGTCGTCTCTCAAGGACCAAATGTGGTTCAAGACTTAGGTCAAACACGCAGTAGGGGGGGTTTGAAAGTGTTTTTGCAAGGAAAATTAAACTAAATTAAACTGGAAATCAAACATAACTAAACAGAACCGAAAGCATTGAAATAAATGTGCAAAACAGTAAAGCCGAACGATGTTCTTCACAGAGTCGAACGGTCCTATTCACAAGGCCGAACGGTTCTAATAGCAAGCGTGTTAGAGATCGAACGACTATGTTCCTAGGCCGAACGATCCTGAAGAGGAGACCGAACGGTCGTTTATAACCAACACGAACAGACCGAACGGTCCTACACAGAAGTGTATGATCCTACGGTATTAAAATTATTGAAACAGAACGTTGCAGAATGCAGAAACGCAGAAATGAAATTACAGAAATGCAGGAGAGAAACCTAAGGCACAACAGTACTGGAAATGAACATTAAATCTGAATGGAAATGCACAACGAAAATGAAAGCTAGAATGCAAAAATCAAATGGAAAACAAAATAGAACATGGATTCAAAAGTGTTGTAATGAAAACAGAATATCTGAAGCTAGAATCTAAAGTGAGAGAACGTAAATGCAAGTGCTGTAAATTGAAATGGAAGATCAGAAACTGTAACACAAATGCAATTTAATTAAAATGAGTTCATACATTCATTGAAAAGTAACGAAAACAAAACCTAAAACCTCCCCAAGGAGAAGAGTGATTTTAGGGTATATAAACCCCAAATTACAAAACTGCCCTTCTAATGGGCTTATCCTTCAAAATGACCTAAAACTGGGCCCAAAGTCCTAAGGTTTGATCCAATGCCCTTCTAAAACGAAATTAAACTACACTACTGACGTGGCCACCCTCTTGAAGTCCCAGAATGTGCTTCCAACACTGTTGTTGAGTTTCTCTGGTTACTGCATCTGACCGTTCGGTCCTTAAGGGCTCAGACCGATCGGTTAAGAAGGACTCAGACAGTACTATGCAGTGTTCACAAGACCGTTCGGTCATCCACTCTCAGACAACAGTTGTTTGTCGTTCGATTCATTAGTGTTCGACCATTCTGTGTAAGCTTTCATAGACCGTTCGGCTCTTTGATGCTCGACCATTCTGTCGACAATGCTCAGCTGGTATCTGACCGTTCGGTTTGTAGTGCTCGGCCACTTGGTTGAGGCTTGCAAGAGTCGTTCGGTCAAGGCTTCAGCAAACCGTTCGGTCAATTCTTCAACTGACCGTTTGGTTCTGAGCAATACTTCCAAATCTTTAATGATTGAAATAATTAAGCCCAAATAATTCAAATTAATTAAAATAAGAATTAGTCTTGAAATTAAGCCCAAATAGTGAAAATGTAACAATAATTGAGAATTATGCACAATTCACTAACAAAATATGGTGCGAAAAGCTAAGTGAGTGATACAAAATAGTGACTCATCAATGGGGAACTAAACTCTATTTGATGTTGGGGAATGATGTAACCTCGTGAACTCTCATGTATTTGAATTGATTCTTAATCATATATTCTTTATTCATTAATTGCTAGGGAATTCATCTGTTTCAATGCTTGCTCTATTTAACTCATTTAGTTGGCATGATTTATGAATTGCATGAGTGTTGGGAGGTTCCTTACAATTTAGGTTCTTGTTGAATTCTCCCAAGGGTAATATTTCTCAGGGATGAGGGTATGAGTACTTGGTCGTCTTAAGCTCTTGATCTTCAGACTTAATTTTCTAGGAACGCTAAGAATTGCACGAATTAGGAATTAAGGCAGGCTTATTGCGCCAAGGGATTGGGTTCTAAGTACTTTAGTGAGTGAGGTTAACATTAATGCATAAAGAGGAATTCTTATATACATGAGAGGGAACTTGGTGAAATCTAACCCCAGCAACATATTCATCTCATATTAAACAACATCCGTTCATCTTTGTGTTACTCTACTATTGATCAATTTGCATTCATATTTAATTTTCTGTCTTTGCATTTTAAACCAATGATATCGTTTCTTTTAAGTCTTAATTAATTGAGTTATCACGCAATTGTTTAGTGCCAAGAGTCTTCTGGGATACGATACTTGGTCTTACCATTTTATATTACTTGTGCGATTTGGTACACTTGCCGATCCATCAACAAGTTTCTGGTTTCGTTTCTGGAGATCAAAAATATTGTCAACAAGTGCCGGGAGGTTCCTTACAATTCATGTTCTTGTTGAATTCTCCCAAGGGTAGTATTTCTCAGGGATGAGGGTATGAGTACTTGGTCGTCTTAAGCTCTTGATCTTCAGACTTAATTTTCTAGGAACGCTAGGAATTGCACGAACTAGGAATTAAAGCAGGCTTATTGCGCCGAGGGATCGGGTTCTAAGTAATTTAGTGAGTGACGTTAACATTAATGTAAAACGAAGAATTCTTATATACATGAGAGTAAACTTGGTGAAATCAAACCCTAACAGCATAATCATCTCATTTTATAAATAACCTACGTTTATTGTTGTGTTCTTTGCTATTGATCAATTGCATTCATATTTAATTTTTTGTCCTTTCATTTGAAACCAGTGATCTCTTTTTACTTAAGTCTTAATTAATCGAGTTATCACACAACTGTTTAGTGCCGAGAGTCTTCTAGGATATGATACTTGGTCTTACCATTTTATATTACTTGTGCGATTTGGTACACTTGCCAATCCATCAACAATTATATGAGAACATGTTTGTGTTGTGTTGATCACTGAAATTCACTATGTTATATATGTGAGATTTAATGTGTGATTGCATGAAAATTGTTTTGGAAAAGAAAAACCACATGCACTTTAGTTGAACTTAAATTGTGTAGCAAAACAGCAGTTTTAACTCGACTTCATTATGAAGTAAGTCGATTAAAACTTGTGGCTTTGCACAAACTTTTTTAAAGTGTGCTGTGAGAATTTTTTGAAGAGAAAGTTTTTCAAAACTATGTTTTTAACTGTTACATAGTCGACTATGTGCGCAATCCATTCGATTAAGTTTGTTATTTTTTGAAATTCTGTTAATGTTTGTCTTAAAGTGTCTAATGACTATATTTTTAAATATGTTTGACCAAGCATTAATTGTGAATCAAATGCATTAATTGCGTAATCAATTAATTGCTATAATTGCTACTAACTGTTATAACTATCATGACTGTATTCGACTTCATTAGTGGCAAAGTTGACTGAAGAGCGTCAGAATTGTGAAAAGCTATATATTGACGCAAATTTGAATTCTGTAAGAAGTTTTGAGAATCAAATGAATTGTGTGATAATTTTCAGATTAGTGTTGTCTTACAGATTTGGGAAAAGCTCCAAGAACTCTTAAAGAAGATCATGGTGTTCATCTTTGGAGATAGCTTGAAGAGCAAGGATTGTGTGCTTTTACTGTCTGATCAAATATGCACTGAAGGTGCCTGTTTTGGTGATCAGGAATTCAATCTTGTGAAGATTGGTGTTGTTGCCCTGTTGCTGGTGAAAACTATGCTTTTTGGAAAATTAGGATGCAAATCTTTCTTGAATTCGTGGACAAAGGTGTTTGGGGTGCGATCATAAATGGTCCATATGAACCCACTCATGTTTTGAATGGAAAAGTTGTTTTGAAATTTTTTTCTGAGTGGACTCAAGATAAGAATCGCAGAGCACAGTATGATGTTAAAGCTAGGAATGTAATAGCCTTAACATTAACAATGGATGAATTTTTCAGGATATCACAATGCAAGACAACAAAAGAAATGTGGGAAGTATTGGAGGTAACTCATGAAGGAACAAATGAGGTGAAAAGAGCCAGAAAAAATTCACTCATTCAGGAGTACAAATTATTCAGAATGAAAGCAGGGGAGACAATCTATGAAGTCTAAAAAAGATTCACACACATTGTCAACCATCTTATTTGATAAGGAAGAAATCAACATTAAAATTTTTAAAAGCCTCAATAGAAGCTGGCAGCCGAAAGTTACTGCTATATCAGAATCAAGAGATCTGACCAGCATGAACATGGCAACGTTGTTTGGAAAACTCAGAGAGCATGAGTTAGAACTTGGAAGGCTGAAGGAGGATGAAGAAATTGAAGAAAAAAAATCAATAGCCCTCAAAGCCACAAGCCGAAAAACTTCAAAGACTACTAAACCAGAATCTGACTCATAGACTGATCTGCATGACAAAGAATTGATGAGTATGGTGGTAAGAAAATTCAATCGTTTTATGAAAAATAATAGTTATTCCACTAACAATGCAGATTTCTCAAGAGGAAGAAAGGAGTCTAAAACCACTACCATTCAATGCTATGAATGTGGAAAAGAAGGACATATCAAGCCTGAGTGTCCAAATCTGAAAGCCAAGCAGAAAGGGAACAAAAGATTTGTTCAAGAGAAAAGCAGGAAACAAAAGAGTGCATATATTGCTTGGGAAAACATTGATTCAGATTCTTCAAGTGATGAAGACTAATATGTTGAAGAAGAATCCAACATCTGCTTCATGGCTGGATCTGCAATCAATGATTATGACAGTGATGAGGAATTCGAAAATAAATCTGTAGAAGTCCAATGTGACATGCTGCGTGATGCATTTCAAGAGGTTCATGCAGAGGCTGTGCGATTGCAATATAAGGTCAAGCGATTTATATCTGAAAGAAGAGACTTTGTGCACAGAATCAACAATCTGGTTGAGGAGAATGAAAGACTGGAAAAGAAATTAAATGATGCATTAGTCTGCAAAGAAGAGTGATGCTGAGTCAAAACATGTTGAAAAAGAATGCTAGAATTGTCCTATATTTGTTCAAAAGGTTCATTACTTGACCTGCACGTTAGCAAAATTCACACAGGGCAGGGACAATTTAGATGTTGTACTGAAGGCCTCTGGAAGAGCTGTATTCAGACAAGGCATTGGCTACAAAGCTCAAAGTAATAGAATAGATACAAAAAAATTTGCAGATATTAGTAAGCCTTTTACACATGCATGTTTTTACCCTAATAACATAGGGAACACTGTTAGAAACTATTACTACAGAAAGGTTGGAGTTCCAAAAGGGAAATATAAGTGGATTGCCAAGGAACATCTATCTGCAACTAACCAGACTGGACCCAAGTTCCAATGGGTACCAACATCGAAAAATTTAAGTTGTTTTGCAGGAAAGTAGATACAATGAAAATGTAGAACTCAAGGATGAACTAACTGGATGATATCAAAGTTCTTGAATATCTACAAGTGGTAACAATTATTTTATCACTGCATCATGTATAACATTTGTTTGAATGATTGCTTATTGAAAGTATGATTGATGATTGATTGAATGAGATTGCTTTCTGTGAAAATTCAATAGCACGATTTTTAATCGAATTGATTAAGTGTATAGTCAACTATGCTTAGTGATATAAGTGTTTTTTTAATGTTTTGTCATACTTAAGTCAACTTTAAGTTTAACAAAACCGATTAGATATCTATGTTTTAAGGCTTTCTATGTTTGAAAATTTGAATGGGCCTATTTAAGTATATCCTAGTTCGCGCCTTTATATATGTATGCTTATCTTAAGTATGTTTCACACAAGCTACACAAAACCTTGTTTCTATTAAAGAGTCTCTACATTCTATACAAAATTCTGCAAGATGGTCGCTTCATCTTCACGACCAGGGAAGCGCTTTGCATCTTATAGAAGAGAAGCTGATCCTTTTGGGTGGTTCAGTGATGACGATTAACGCACTGATTTCATATGCGAATGGAGGTACAAAGAAGTGATTAGACAGAAGTGTTTAAGTATTTCGTTTTTCCGGAGTGAAGGCTTCTTATTTCAAGAATGGTTTGAGAAAGCTGGTATGACAAAATTTGTTGAAATTCAAGGGGACTGTTATCCAAACCTTGTGAAGGTATTCTACTCTAATTTGAAAAAGAAGGGAAATTGTCTCACATCCAGAGTAAAGGGTGTGAAGATAAGTATTTATTATTCCATCTGGAAGTATGTAGTGGGATTTCAACCAGAAGGACTGAATGCACATCATGGGATACCAGGATTCTACAATACTGATATCAACAATAACTTCTTGAAAAATCCTATCATGGTAGGGAAATATGAATCCTTTGATATTAAGAATTTATGCAAAGAAGAATGCTTATGCGCATGCATGATCACCTGGATTCTACTTCCAAGGGGTGAGGATCGATCCATATTGAATGGTGAAGATGTGTACCTGCTTTATGCATTGCAAACTAGTACTCAAACGGATTGGTCTTTGGTGATAAGTGATTATATGTTAAAGTTTGCGAAACAAAAGAAGTATCATCTACCATATGAAGTGTTCATAAGTAAAATTTTGAGAATGCAGAATGTGGATATCACACATGAAAGAACAATTTGCTGCAATAAGAAGAATGTTTTAGAAGAGTTGTTCTTAGACTCTGTGGGTTTCCGAAAAGGAAAGGAAGGCTAGATATTCAAGGATGAGTACATTCCTGGTATTGATGAAATGAATCCTATAAATATTGATTCATCAAGATATGAATTTTGGCCTCAAACAAGATTTGAAGAATTTGTGGATGAAAGATTCAAAAGACTTGACGAGAAAATGATGATGCCTCAAAGATCATTCAATGAGCTGCATCGGAAGATTGACTATGCACTGAGAATAAATGTTTTTGGAGATACTTCTATTTATGATTTTGAAAGTGGAAAGAACAGTGCTGAAGAAAAGATTATAGGGTCATCTGAAACACAATAGGGGTCTTGTGTTTACAGTCTAGTGTCATACATTTTGATTGTCTTGTGTTTAGGTTGTGTGTTTCTAGATACTTGCTTATTGTTTTGTGTGTTAGTTTGTAGTTGACTTCTTATGCCATATTGTGTTTTGGTTATCTGATTGTAATTACAGATCAATATTAATGAAATCATATATTTTGTTTGTCATAAATCAGTACTATAATCGTGACTTAATCTGATTATAATCAATTGTGTTATGTATGAAGTTGAATGTATTATTGATTATTGTTGCATTCATACATTTACACATGCATATTATAATTGTAGTAATTCTTGCATTAATATGATTCTAAAATGCTTGATCTGGAAAGGATCTTGAAAGGTTTTTGCAGGAACATTGCTTCTGGATAAACAATACTGAAGATTCAACTCTAATAAAAAGCAATGAAGTTGACTATGAATTTAGGACAATCGACTGTGGTGAACAAGGGTTAAAAAATATTCCATGAGTTGGAATATTGTTATCTCTTTATTGATTACATACTATTGATTGTTTCATATCTGTTATATCTCTGTGTTATAATTGATTGAAATGTTTGAGAGATTATACTGAGATTGTTGTATTGATATTGCTATGATATGCTTACATGTTTTCTAACTAATACAAATCTGTCAAATGTCAATAAATGCTCTGTTATATTCTATGAATACTACATTGTGCATCTGGGTTTTGAATATGAAACATGCATAATGACTGGGGGAGCATTACATATTTTTTAGATATTTCACATGCCTATACTTAAGGGGGAGAGTACATTCTTTCTTATGTGATTATCTGTGACAAGGGGAGCATCTGTGTTTGCTTTATGCTTTATTGATGCATCTTTGAAATAATTGATTATCTGAATATCAATACCAGTTTGCATACTTTTTTTCTAATGCCAAAAGGGGGAGAATTATACTGATATATGGATTGATATTTGTTTGATAATCTGTATTGTTGTGTACAACATGGTTGTTTATTAATCATGGTTGTGCATCATCAAAAAAGGGGGAGATTGTTGATAGGGGGAGCACTGGTTTAGCTGAACCTACAATCTCAGAGCTTCTGGTTTTTGATGATGACAACACATAATTAATAACACATGTGTTTATGTGTTACATGTTCATTACTTTCATGATTATGATTATATGAGAACATGTTTGTGTTGTGTTGATCATTGCAATTCACTATGTTATATATGTGAGATTTAATTTGTGATTGCATGAAAATTGTTTTGGAAAAGAAAAACCACATGCACTTTAGTTGAACTTAAATTGTGTAGCAAAACAACAGTTTTAAGTCGACTTCATTATGAAGTAAGTCGATTAAAACTTGTGGCTTTGCACAAACTTTTTCAAAGTGTGCTGTGAGAATTTTATGAAGAGAAAGTTTTTCAAAACTATGATTTTAACTTTTACAAAGTCGACTATGTGCGCAAGCCATTCGACTAAGTTTGTTATGTTTTGAAATTCTGTTAATGCTTGTCTTAAAGTGTCTAACGACTATACTCTTAAATATGTTTGACCAAGCATTAATTGTGAATCAATTGCATTAATTGCGTAATCAATTAATTGCTATAACTGCTACTAACTGTTATAACTATCATGACTGTATTCGATTTCATTAGTGGCAAAGTCAACTGAAGAGTGTCAGAATTGTGAAAAACTATATATTGACGCAAATTTGAATTCTATTAGAAGTTTTGAGAATCTAACGAATTATGTGATAATTTCCAGATTAGTGTTGTCTTATAAATTTGGGAAAAGCTCCAAGAACTCTTAAAGAAGACCGTGGTGTTCATCTTTGGAGATAACTTGAAGAGCAAGGATTATGTGCTTTTACTGTTGTTAACGGTTGAAAATACCGTTATCTGTGATGTAATTTTGATACTAAATACACCCTTTTCTGCTTAGAAACTTGTTTGGAATCATGTTTTTCTGTTAAGTTGTGTGAATAAGAGAGTTGAGGTTGAATTTGATGATTTTATGACTAATTCCCTTTGTTTTGATAGAAAATGTGTTAATATGGAAAGCAGGGATAAAGTGCTAAGGAGATAGAGCTCAAAAAGGTCCTGAAAAAGCACCAGAAGGAAGGAAGATCGAGGCTTGGGCGCCCTTTTTGGAGGCTTGAGCACAGCAAACCACCGCTCACCGCCCGGGCGCCCCTTATGGGGCGCTTAAGCGCCGGATGTATAAGGCTTGGGCGACCTCTACGAGGCTTGAGCATGGAAGACCACCGCTCGCCGCCCAGGCGCCCTAAGTGGGGCACTTGAGCGCCATTCTCTCGGGCTTGGGCTTTGTTTCTGTTTTTTCTTCGCCCTATTTAAAGGACCCAAGCGTCCTAGGTTTTGCATCTCTAGCTGGAGCAGCACAACATCACACTCTTCCACTCTCTGAAGGCGGATTTGGATGCGAAAGCGTCCTTCCTCTACTTTTAGGGTTTTGCTATCTCATGCTTTCCATTATTCATCTAGTTTCTCTATGTGCATGGGGAACTAAACTCTATTTGTTGTTAGGGAATGATGTAACCTTGTGAACTCTCATGTATTTGAATTGATTATTAATTCCATATGTTTTTTCATTAATTGTTAGAGTAATTCATCTGTGCTTATTACATGCTTTGTTTAACTCATTCATCGCATGATTTATGAATTGCATGAGTGCCGGGAGGTTCCTTACAATTCAGGTTCTCGTTGAATTCTCCCAAGAGTAATATTTCTTAAGGATGAGGGTATGAGTCTTGATCATCTTAAACTCTTGATCTTCACATTTAATTGCTTGGAATGCTAGGAATTGCATGAAGTGGTGGTTAAGGACAGGCTTATTCGCCGAGGGATCGGGTTTAGGTGATTTAGTGAGTGACGTTAACATTAATTCATAAAGAAGAATTCTTACATACATGAGAGGGAACTTGGTGAAATCTAACCCTAACAACATACTCATCTCATTATAAACAATATCCGCTCATCTTTGTGTTACTCTGCTAGTGATCAAACTGCATTCATATTTAATTTTCTGTTCTTGCATCTTAAACCACTGATTTCGTTTTATTTAAGTCTTAATTAGTTGAGTCATCACACAACTGTCTAGTGCCGAGAGTCTTCTGGGATACGATACTTGGTCTTACCATTTTATATTAGGCTTAATTACCTACTTAGTCCCCATGTTAGGAGGTAATTTTCTGTTTAGTACCCGGATTTAAAAATGTAGGCATTTGGTACCTATGTTTTGAAATTTGTATCAATTCAATCCTATCCGGTTAACGGCGTTATAATTGATGCTAGAAATTAAGGACGTTAATGAAGATGCATTCAAACATTTGATAGCTATTCCACCCAGGCTATCATTAACGTCCTTAATTTCTCGCATCAATTATAACGCCGTTAACTGGATAGGATTGAATTGATACAAATTTCAAAACATAGGTACCAAATGCCTACATTTTTAAAACTGGGTACTAAACAGAAAATTACCTCCTAACATGGGGACTAAGTAGGTAATTAAGCCTTTATATTACTTGTGCGATTTGGTACACTTGCCAATCCATCAACAGTTCTCAACTTAACTCAAAGTAAATATTTTCAAAAATGGTTTTCAAAACATGTTTAAGGCTCAAGGTTTAAAGGTTAGAACAAATTGTTCTCTTTTCAATGGGCTAGAATCTTGTGTAGGCTAAAAAGAAGGGATAACAAAAGATGACCTTGATCATATGGAACCTGCAAGCAAGTAGTTCAATCACAGAAAATTTAGGCAAAATCATTCATACTTTCAAAGTAATAACACTTATTCACAAAAAAAACTCTGAAGCCCAATCCTCACACAAGCTACTTTCAAGTTCAGAATTCAGATAAACATCCTTCTTAGTATCTCAATTAACTTTTTAACTCAAGCATCTGTTTCATACAAATTGTGAGCTATCACCTGTATATAAGCACATCATGCATCACCTCAACATCAATCAATAGTAGAGCATCATAAAGCAATACTTATCACACAACCAAGCATAATCAAACCATTGTAGCATAGTTAATTCAAGCCAAGTACAATAACCTATACTAAAACATAAACACAAACATAAATTAAAAAGATAAGTTTAGAAAGTTGGGTTGCCTCCCAGTAAGCGCTTCTTTAACGTCACTAGCTTGACACCATTAAGCTCAATCTGGATCAACCAACTCCATAATTGTGGAAAGGTGTTTAACCTCACCACCCAGATAATGCTTGAGACGTTGTCCACTAACTACGCAGCTTCTTTGTGGGTCTTCAGCAGGTAGATCTGTCAACTCAACTGCTCCATGAGGAAGGACATTCTTCATTATAAATGGACCAGACCACTTGGACTTCAACTTTCCAGGGAAAAGTTTTAGTCGTGAATTGAACAATAACACCCGCTGTCCTGGATTAAAGACCTTCTTTACCAGCTTCCTGTCATGATAAAATTTTACCTTTTCTTTGTAATTCTTGGAAGAATCATAAGCATGCAACCGCATCTCTTCAAGCTCAATAATTTGCCTTCTCCTCTTTTCTGCAGTATTAACAGGATCAAAATTCAAGAATTTTAAGGCCCACAGTGCTCGATGCTCCATCTCCACAGGTAGATGACATGCTTTTCCATAAACCATTTGAAAGGGAGATAACCTTATAGTTGTCTTCATTGCCTTTCAATATGCCCAAAGAGCATCATCTAACTTCTTAGACCAATCCTTTCGTGATGAAGCAACTCTCTTCTCCAGAATCCTCTTTATCTCCCTGTTAGAAACTTCAGCTTGCCCGTTTGTCTGTGGATGATAAGGCGTAACTACCTTATGTCTCACACCATAATGCTTGAGTACCTTTGCAAGCTGAGAGTTGCAAAAATGAGATCCTCCATCACTAATGAGTACTCTGGGAGTTCCAAATCGGGAGAAAATTTGCCTTTTCAGAAATTTAATAATAGTGCCAGAATTATTCTTAGGACAAGCTAAGGCTTCAGCCCATTTACTCACATAATCCACTGCCACCAATATGTATTCATATTTGAAGGACAGTGGAAAAGGTCCAATAAAATTGATGCCCCAGCAATCAAAGACTTCAACCTCTAATATGCCTTGCAATGGCATTTCATGACGTCTGGAGATAGTACCAAGCCTTTGACACTTATCACAGTTTCTGACATGATTATAAGCATCTTTAAATAGAGTAGGCAAATAAAACCCTGACTGGAGCACTTTTGCAGCTGTTCTCTCTCCACTAAAAGGCCCCCCGTAAGGTGAATCATGACAATGCCATAGAATTGCTTCCACTTCTTCCTTCGTCACACAACGCCTCAGAAGATTGTCTGCTCCCAAGTTTAAACAAGTACGGATCATCCCAAATAAATTGTTTTGCATCATGCAAAAACTTTTTCCTCTGTTGCCAATTAAGATCTTCTGGGATTACTCCTGCAGCTTTGAAATTAGCCATATCAGCAAACCACGACCTTTGTTGAATATACATGAGTCTTTCATCTGAGAACGACTCCCAGATTTTTGCTTCCTTGCTTGTAACTTCACTATTAACCAACCGAGATAAGTGATCAGCAATTACATTTTCACTTCCTATCTTGTCTCGTATTCCCACATCAAATTCTTGTAACAAAAACACCAATCTAATCAATCGCGGCTTAGAATCCGACTTGGTTAGTAAATACTTTACAGCTACATGATCCGTGTAGATGATCACTTTAGACCCAATAAGATAAGGTCTAAATTTCTCCAAAGAATACACAATAGCAAGAAATTCTTTTTCTGTGGTGGCATAATTCTACTGAGTTTCATTCAAAACCTTGCTTGCATAATAAATAGTGTGAAATACCTTCTCTCTTCTTTGACCAAGAATAACACCTATGCCATAATTGCTGGCATCACACATCAGCTCAAAGCCTTCATTCCAATTTGGATCTACAATTACTGGAGCAGAAATTAATTTCTTCTTCAAAATATCAAATGCCTTAAGGCATTCATCATTCATCACAAATGGCACGTCTTTAACAAGGAGACTACTTAATGGTTTGGCAATCTTTGAACAGTCTTTAATAAATCTTCTATAAAACCCAACATGACCTAAAAAGCTTCTGATTCCTTTCACATTGGTTGCTGGCAGGAGTTTTTCAATGACTTCCACTTTGGCTTTGTCAACTTCAATTCCCCTGGAAGAAATCTTATGACCCAAAACAATTCCTTCAGTTACCATAAAATTACATTTTTCCCAATTGAGAACCAGATTGGATTGGATGCATCTTTTAAGTACAATCTCCAAGTTGGACAAACACACATGAAAGGAATTACCAAATATCGAAAAGTCATCCATAAAGACTTTAATGCATTTTTCTATTAAATCTACAAAGATTGCCTACATACACCTCTGAAAAGTAGTTGGAGCATTACATAACCCAAATGGCATTTTTCTGTAAGCAAATATTTCAAATGGGCAAGTAAATGCCGTCTTCTCTTGGTCCTTTGGGTCTACCACAATTTGATTGTATCCAGAATATCCATCCAGAAAGCAATAGAAAGCCTGACCTGCCAACCTCTCCAGCATCTGATCCATGAAAGGAAGGGGAAAGTGATCCTTCCTTGTAGCATTGTTCAACTTTCTATAGTCAATACACATCCTCCATCCAGTAACAGTCCTTGTAGGTATGAGCTCATTTTTCTCATTATAAATAACTGTCATCCCACCTTTCTTTGGCACCATATGTATTGGGCTTACCCACGCACTATCAGAAATAGGATAAATAATACCAGCCTCAAGTAACTTTAGCACTTCTTTTCTCACCTCCTCCTTCATCACTGGATTTAACCTTCTTTGTGGTTGGGCAACTGGTTTGTAATCATCCTCCATAAATATTTTGTGGATGCAATAAGTAGTACTTATGCCTTTGAGATCTAAGATTGATCATTCAATAGCTCCTTTGTTGGCTTTCAGTACCTCTACCAACTTTTCTTCTTCTTTTGGGGAGAGAGAATTACTGATGATAACTGGTTTTTTCCCACCTTCTTCTAAAAACACATACTTCAAGTGTGGTGGTAACATCTTCAGCTCCAATTTACTTTCCTTGACTTTTTCTTTTGTGTTGATCTCTTCCATTTTCGCCTCATGCAAAGGGACTTCTTTCAACTCTTCCAAATCAGTCAAGCAACTCTTCTTCTTTCTCATTCAATTCTTCACATGTATCAACTAGCGTTTCCTCTAAGGGAGACATGCCACATACCTTCTTCTCTTGCACCATGCAAATTTTGTCAAGTGTGTCAAGATGGAAACATGCCTTGTCATCCTTTGGGTGAGACATGGCTTCAAAAACATCGAAATTCGCTTCTTTATCTTGGACTCTCACCTTCAGTTTGTCATTTTCCACATCAATCAAAACTCTTGTAGTCTTCATAAAAGGACTCCCAAGAATAAGAGGCACATTCACATCCTCCTCCATCTCTATGATAACAAAGTCCGCAGGAAATATAAACTTGTCTACCTTCAAAAACACGTCTTCAGCTATCCCATAAGGATATTTCAGAGATCTATCTACTAGTTGAAGAGTCATCCAAGTAGGCTTGAGTTCCAAGCCTTCAATCTTCTTAAACATAGAGAGCGACATCAGATTGATACATGCTCCCAAATCAATTAGTGTCCTTCCAACAGAGATATTCCCTATAGTGCAAGGAATGGTGAAGCTTCCTGGATCTTTTAACTGGGGAGGTAAAAGCTTTTGTATGATAACACTGCAGTTTACTTGTACTTCAATGGTTTCCTCTTCAATGTATTTCCTTTTCTTAGTGAGGAGTTCCTTCATAAATTTATCATATGAAGGCATTTGTTGCAAAGCTTCAGAGAAACGTATGTTAATCTCCAATTTCTTGAGAATCTCCATGAAACGCTCAAACTATTTTTCCTTCTCGTTCCTAGAATAATTCTTTGGGTAAGGAAGGGGTTTTTCATACAATTCTTTCTTCTTTCTCTCATTCTCTTCCTCTTTTTTTTTCTTTTCTTCCCTCTCTCTCCTTTTCTTTTCTCTCACTCTCCTTTGTTTCTTTCTCTTCCTCTACATCTTTCTCTCTTTCACTCAAACTTTCTTTTTCTTTTCTCTCTATTTTTCTCTCATCTAAAATTCTACAACTTCTAGTAACAACGACTTTGCACTCCTCTCTAGGGTTAACTTTCATATTACCCCCAAAATCTTCCACCTTCTGAACTAGATGACCAATCTGCATCCTCATCCTTTTGAGTGCCACTTCAATGTTTTTATGATGAGATACAGACATCTACATCAAATGTTGAAGTGTGTCATCTAGCTTTGCCATTCTTTCTGAAAGAGAGGATTGTTGCTACCATTGTTGTTGTTGTTGTGGTGGTCTACTGAATTCTCTGGCAGCTTGCCCAAATTGACTTTGTTCCATGCTTGGCTGAGGTAACCACCCATAGTTGAAATTACCTTGGTGGAATTGAGTGCCCATATAGTTAACTTCTTGTCCAAAGTGCATCCTGCATGCACTAGACACAAAATCCTAGAAAGCACTGTTAACACATAAAATAAAAACAAAACAAAACACAAGACTAAAATAAAAATAAAGATAAAGAAAAATAAAATAAATAAAAAAATAAAGTCAAAGTTAATCAAGAATCACACAAATAGAATAGTTTAAACCGTAAGTCCCCGTCAACGGTGCCAAAAACTTGTTGAGACTTCGGCAAGTGTACCGAATCATACAAGTAATATAAAATGGTAAGACCAAGTATCGTTTCCCAAGAGACTCTCGGCACTAGACAGTCGTGTGATAACTCGATTAATTAAGACTTAAAAGGAATGAAATCATTGGTTTAGAATGCAAATACAGAAAATTAAATATGAATACAATTTTGATCACTTGAAGTGTAACACAACGATGAACGGATGAGGTTTGTGTTATGAGATGAATATGTTGTTGGGGTTGGATTTCACCAAGTTTACTCTCATGTATATAAGAATTCTTCTTCTTTCATTAAAGTCAACATCACTCACTAAATTACTTAAAACCCGATTCCTCGATGAAAATATCCTATCGTTAATTACTAGTTCATACGACTCCTAGCATTCCTAATAATTAATTCTGAAGATTAGGAGCTTAAGATGACCAAGACTCGTACCCCTATCCCTAAGAAATACTGCTCTTGGGAATAATTCTACAAGAACTTGAATTGTAAGGAACCTCTCGGCACTCATGCAATTCATACATCACGCTATGAATGAGTTAAACAAAGCGAGCATTGATCACAGAAGCATTACCCTAACAGTTAATGAAAGAAGCATCCATTATTAAGAATCAATTCAAATACATGAGAGTTCACAAGGTTACATCATCCTCCAACATTAAATAGAAGTTAGTTCCCCATTGTCATGGTGGAACTAGATGTACAATGGAGAAGAATGAGACAAAAAAAACCCTAAAAGTTGAAGATGGAAGCTCCCACATCCAAATCACCTTCAAAGTGTGGAAGAGTGTGTTGTTGTGCCTCCTCTGCCAAAGATACAAAACCTAGAGCGTCTGGGTCCTTTAAATAGAGTGGGATCAAAACAGAAACAAAGCCCACGCCCATCTTGCTGGCGCTCAGCGCCCCACTTAGGGCGCCCGGGCGTGCTGCGACACTAAAACTGGCGCTTAGCTTCACTTGGAGGGCAAGCAAGCGTGGTTCTTCAGGAAAAGTGGCGCTCAGCGCCCCAAAAAGGGCGCCCAAGCGGTGTGCTGTAGGCTTTGGCACTGAGGGCTCCAAAAAGGGCGCTCAAGCTTCGGGCCTTCCTACTTTCTAGTGCTTTTTCAGCTCTTTATGAGCTCCATCTCCTTGGCACTTCAGCTCTGCTTCCATATTATCTCATTTCCTACCAAAACAAAGGAATTTGGTCATAAAATCATCAAGTTCAACCTTAACTCTCTTATTCACACAACTTAACAGAAACACATGATTTCAAGCAAGTTTCTAAGTAGAAAAGGGTGCTTTTAGTATCAAAATCACATCACAGATAATGGTATTTTTAATCGTTATCACTGCTACGGTGATAGAGGAATAACTGGTTCATCCTTGGTGTGTCTAAGGAAGTGTTCAGAAGAGGAAGTCATCCTTCGTGAAGTATTCGGAGGAAATGTTTCATCCTTCGTGAAGATTCAAAGGAGGTGTATGTTCATCTTTTGTGGCATCAAGATAGGTGTTTTCTAAACTTTTAAAAATTATATCTTTGTGATTGTAGTTTGTAATAGTTTGTGATTAGTAAATTGTTTATCTTGTTTTGAGATAAGCGACTAGACGTAGGATTGGTAAGATCCGAACCAGGATAAAATCATTTGTGCAAATTTCTCTCAACCTTACTCTATTTACTTGTTATTATTAATTGCTAAGTAAGTTTAATTGAGTAGAAATTTTAAAGGCACATGTTTTTATTAAGAACTAATTCACCCCCCCCTCTTGGTTTGTTGTTCCACGCTAACCATTTCGATGCAGCCGCTCTGACACAATTTCCATTCTAAACAGATATGAAACACATAATGGCATTACTTCCTATTTTAATCGATTATACAACTTATGCAATTGATTACTACAGAGCAGTTTGCTCTTGTTAAGCATACAATGATATCTGGAGAAAGCTAACAGATTATATACTATGTTAAATTGATTATTTCATCCAGAAATAACATATTTAATGTATTTAAATCATGATTCTTTTACCAATAATGAATTCATATATCAAGCACAAACACAATAAAGATAAAGCAATTGTTATGCCATTTGTTGTGCAAACTAATAATGAATTCATATATCAAGCACAAACACAATAAAGATAAAACAATTGTTATGCCATTTGTTGTCCAAGAAACTATAAAATCATTCTCTTGTTGTGCAAACTAATAATGAATTCGTATATCAAGCACAAACACAATAAAGATAAAACAACTGTTATGCCATTTGTTGTGCAAGAAACTATAAAAGCATTCTCTTGTTCATCATAAAAAACATAGATATAAAGGGTAGATTTAACTTCCCCTATCAACAAAATATTATAAGTGGTAGGTGTTTTAAAATAATACCAAGTATTATAAAGTTAAAGTAATTTGATAATAGAAATAAAATTTCTTAAACTCATCTCATTATCTAAAACGCTTGCCTTCTCTCAAAATTTTTTTCTCTTGAACTCTCTCACTTCTCTATACCTTTTTAACTATCATTTGTTTGATGATCAGGAGGTGTTTAGTAGATCACGATAGAGTAATTTTCACTCCTACCTGATCAGTTCTTTGTTTAGAGCAAGTAAGTTTCTACCCCTTTTTCCTACCTGATTAGTATCAATATGTTTGAGTTGTCAGAGAGTTAAGGTGGAGCATCAACGACCTGGTGGTTTGTTGCAGCAATTGGAAGTGCTTGAGTGGAAATGGGATAGCATTGTCATGGACTTTGTTACCCATTTGCCACGAACGGTTAGAGGTCATGATGCTATTTGGGTTGTAGTTGATAGGTTAACAAAGAGTGCTCATTTCTTAGCAATCTGAAGATGTTTATGGAAAAGGTTGCACAATTGTATATCGAAGAGGATACTAAGGCTGCATGAGGTACCGTCAGGCATAATGTCAGATAGGGATCCATGATTTACATCTAGGTTTTGGCAATCTCTACAGAGTGAGCTAGGTATCAAGTTACAAATGAGCTAAGCATATCATCCACAAACTAATGGTCAGTTTGAGAGAACGATCCAATCCTTAGAGGATTTGCTGAGGACGTATGTATTGGATCACTTGGGATTTTGGGATGAGGTGTTACCGTTGGTCGAGTTCACCTACAACAATAGTTTCTAGGCTAGCATTGGAATGACACCATTTAAAGCACTATATGATAGAAGATGTAGAACGCCTCTGTGTTGGATTCAAGAGGGAGAAGCAATGTTGGTTGGGCCTGAGTGGATTCAATAGACAACGGAAAAGGTGAAGTTAATACAAGAGAGGATGAAGGCATCTTAGAGTAAACATAAGTCCTATGCTGATAAAAGATGGAGACCTCTTCACTTTGTAGTTGTGGATCATGTATTCCTTCTAGTGACTCCTACTACTAGTATAGGTAGAGCCATTTGTTTTAGGAAGTTGTCTCCTAGGTTCATTGGCCCTTATCAGATCTTGAGACGAGTAGGGCCAGTAGCTAATGAGATAGCTATGCCTCATCAGTTGTCAAATCTTCATCCAGTATTTCATGTTTCACAACTTGGGAAGTATGTGTCAGAGCCCTCTCATGTGCTAGAATTGGAGAATGTGCAAGTTAGAGATGATTTTTCAGTGCAAGTTCAGCCTGTTAGGATTCTTGAGATCTAGATAAAGCAATTTAGAGGAAAGACCATCAGGCTAGTCAAAGTTTTCTAGGATAAAAGAACATGTGACTCTACGTGGGAGTTAGAAGGAGTCATGAGAGAATCCTATCCTCACCTATTCTCTAGTAAGTTAAATTTTCGAGGTAAAAAATTTTGTTGTTGGGAAGAATGTGAGAACCTAGAAAATAGAATATTAGAGTTGGTAGGTGTTTTAAAATAATGATACCAAGTATTATAAAATTACAATAATTTGATAATATAAGTAGAATTTCTTAAACTCGTCTCATTAACTAAAACACTTGTTTTCTCTCTATAACCTTTTCTCTTAAACTCCCTCACTTCTCTCTACCTTTTTTAACTCCTCGATCATCTGTTTGACAATCAGGATGTGTCTAGGAGATCACGGCGGAGTAATCTCCATTTCTACTCGATCAATTCTTTGTTTATAGCAAGTAATTTTCTAACCCTTTTTCCTTTTAATTTTTGGTCTTTATGCATAGGAATTTTATTTGGATGTATTAAATGTGTTTCTTCCTTGGTTCATGGTTAATTTGAGGTTCTAAGGTTTTATTCCAATCACCATTCGGTCAATTGTAGGCTTTTCTAGAGGTTTTTGCAATGGAAGCAACAGGCGGGTGTTCTTAAAGCTGTAATAGTTCTCCCTAAGGTAAGGGAAAGCTAGTGGTTTAATTTTAATTCTATTTGGTGATGTGAGTTTAGTGGTTGTATGTAGGTTAATTTGAGTTAATTATGATTTTAATGATTGTGTTAGTGTTAATTTATTTGATTGAGTGTATTTGACATTTTGATGATAAATTTATTGTATAATGCAAATCTTGATGTTATTGTTGTCATGAATATTATGTTATAAACATAGATTAATCTTTAGAATGTGTTGTAAAGTTTATGAAGTAATGAGTTGAAAATCTAGGAGTTTTGGTAATTAAAATGGAGGTCTTGATATGCATTTTGGTGAGATGGCGCTTGGATGGAGAAATCTGGTATTGCAGGTCTGGTTATATGTTATTGAAGCTTATTATCACCTTGAGTTGGTATAAATCTGATAGGGAAATTGGTATGGTTTACTGTGATGGTTTTAAGTTCAAATAAGGGGGTTTTGACATGAGAATTTTGATATAAGAGTTAAGAAGGAAAATCAAAAGTTTTGAGGTTGGTTATTTGATTATTTAGATCTGATTTTAATGTTGAAATGAGGGAAATCTGATGCAAAAGTGTTGTGTTAGTAAGTCATTTCTGACTTGTTAGAGTTCTTAACTAACTTAAAAATTAGCTAGAATAGGAGAATGCGATTTTGGTCTCTAACTTGAGAAGTTAGTGGTTTTTTAGTTGATGTCTTGTTATAAACAATTGATTATTAGTTTAAGATAGGTTATACATTTTTGTTTAAGGCTAAAATAGTTTATAATCGAATCTAGGAGTGTTAGAAATTGGTAAAAGTGGTTAGAAGAGGTAATGGGTGGTCTAAAAGTGTTAATTTTGTAGTTTTAGTGTTGCAAAATTATGCATTCTAGCTAGGCGAGCAAAATTGGCTAGCTGTGAGAGTGTAGGGGAGTTTTGGCAGTGGGTTCCAATGGCTGAGCGAACCAGTTCACTTAGCTTGGGCAGCTTGTTGCTTTGTCTCTTGTTGGGCGTGTAGAATTGGCTAGCTGGGTAATTATTTGGAGTTTTTGGTAGAGAGTTGCAGTGGCTGAGCGAGCTAGCTTGCGTAGCTTGGGAAGCTTGTTGTTTTGGCTCTAGTTGGGCGAGTAAAGTCTGTTAGCTGGGCGAATGGGTCTGTTTTCTTAGGTGTTTTTGAATCCTTTATTGTATGTGTATGACTTTAAGGGTTATGATGAATTGTTGTATGTTATGTGATAGTGTTTGCAATATAGTTTGAAATGGAATGAGATGTATAAAAGTCCTAAGGAGGATTCTTACGGGTTATATAAAATGTTATTAGTATAAATGTAAGAAGCCGATATGGGGGTTATCCTAACACTATAATGATCATTCATGCTCAATTATAGAGTGATGAGTCATGTCGTGAGAAGAGTAGGAGGTCTTAGCCTGGAGGCCTTTCTTCATGGTGGCAAAGGGCATTTTAACGAACTAACCTTGTGTGGGAGCTTTGAGTGGGTCAATTGTTCCACCACACAAGTGCAAAACCTTTCCATAACTCGACATTTATGCTATATTCTCAAGGGTTTAGCCAAGTCTGAGTCTTTGATGTTAATGGGAAAGATACTTTACTAAGTGTGAATTGAATTGTATGATGGAATTTTATATTTGTCATGTTTAATTGTTTTACAATTATCTTACCCTTGTTGTATGTTTCTTGGTTGTGTTGTTCTATGTGTCGATTTCTTGTGGCGATGATTATCTGGTGAGTGTGAACAGAGCATGATGATGTGTGATGCGGGCTGTCGCGGCCCACCAAATTTGATGTGCATTAAATAATGCAATATAGTGCTAGGAAATGACTCCTAGGTCGTCTCTCAAGGACTAAATTGTGTTTCGAGTCTCAGGTCAAACACGTAGGGGGGGTTTGTGAAGATTTTGTGAATGCGAGTGAACTAAATTAAAACACGAACATAAACACGGATGTAAACACAGAATTAAAATGATTGGTCACTTAAGCTAACATCGTAACTAAAATATCACAACCACGAAAAATAGAGAACATCAAAATGAAAAGTGCTTTAACCAAATTAAAAGTGCAACATTGAGCTAAACGATTTAAATGCAAACTGAGAATGGCGGACAATTTAAATGAATGCTTAAAGAGATTTAACATTAAACGCTTGCTTGAATAAGTAAAGAAAACTTAAACCCCTTGGCACTCTCCATTAAGGACGTGACAACTGGTCCCTGTGTGAAGCCCTGCGCGTTGTGCTTCTTAAAAGCCAACAAAACCGTGACACCTTTCATGCCTTGACACCACACACCTACTCCTACCTAATCTACTTCTTCATTTCTCAAACTCCGTCTCGGGCTTTCTTCCAAAGTGTCACACCATTCTCCTCTAAATCTCCCACACGCAGCTACAAAAAAATAAACGTCCCCTCAATAATGCTTCCTTATGCGCGCACACCAACTTCCTATTTTATGCTACCCATGACCATGTGCCATCTCCTTTCCACAAAATGAATAAGCTCCCAAAGGTAAATGAAAGCATGAGCTAATCTATACCAGGTCGTGACACTTGTGTGCTTGCTTCAATAAAATAAAATGCATTTTGCCTAAAAGGAATTAAATGTGCTTCTCCCAGCCAAGTGTTTCCCTGTCCGTGACAACTGCTGAACCCTCATGTGCTTCCAATAAATCAATGTGCTCTCACTACCTACTCCCATCAAATCAACGAGCTCCTTCTTCCAGTAAAAATAATGAAAATTAAATGTGCTTCCAGCTCACATTCTGTGAACCATTCTCCGTGTAGCAGCTCACACTCATCAACGTGCTTCTCCAAGGCAATTGAATAAAATTCTTTTCTCCAAACTATCACGTGCACTTGCTACCATGAATCAGCACCTCTCCTTTTCCCGTGATGAACATTGGAGCTTTCTATTATGACGTGACAACAGCAGTTCTTATGTGCCTCGTGCTCCCCTTCCGTAACAATAGCACCACATACTTCTTGCTTCCAGCCGTCACCGTGCACATCGAGACACATCCAACTCAATCAACATTTCCCTAGGCTGAGACCATTGTGCGTGTTGTTCCTCTCCAATGGAATAACCGCGCTTCAGCTTGTGCACACCACTGCAACTTGCCACTTCATTCTCCCATGCCGTGACATGTGTTTCAAAAGAAAAGATTTGCTTTTCTAAAAGAAAATTTAAATGAGCGTGTATCCCGTGTGTAGTCCTCCTAGGCCGTGAATCAACGCTTCCATTCTATGTTGGATGTGTTGCTCTCAACAACATTCAACCTCCCCATTCATTTAGAGCATCAATCAACAATGCAATAAAATAATGAAATATGCAATGAAGATTCAGCCAAGAAAAATAAAAGTAAGCTCTTCATTCCATTCATTCCCCATCAGCGTTTTTCCCCCAAGAAAAACAATAGTTCAAGAATACAATCCTCTCAAAAACCAAAAGACCGAGACCGAGAGTGAGTGGCAAGTGGCGGCTGTGGCCCTTGGCCGTGTGTCCTCTCTTTAATAAGGGTGGGGTCCACACAATAAAAAAAACCCTAACCAAAAAGGCACATGTCCTACAAATGGGTCTTTTTTACGAAATTGCCCCTAAAAGGATCCAAAACACCTAATTCTAATTAAGGGCTTCTAGAAAACGAAATTACAACTTTAATTAGAATCTAAATGACTAAATTTTGAGCCTTTGAGTGTGTCACGCCATATCCCAATGCTCTAGATGATGTTTCCACAACTTCCCTACAACCAAAAATGCACTTAATCAGCTTAGAAAACCCAAATTAGCACAATTACGAATTTCTGACCAAATTAAGCAAAATTTGGAAAACGGGGAAATAACAGACAATTAAACACAATTCCCTGGTTTATTTAAGTGCAATAAACTAAATATAGTTCAAGAAATAACGACTCATGAATGTGACAGTTAAGCAAGCCTTAGGTGGTGATGGCCCAAATGTTTAGTAGATATAGTACTTTACTCTAAATTAGTTATCGTTTCTTTTGGTTGTTTTCAAGACACCATCCATGTACATACTTTTGATACTTGTACATTATATATAGAGTTGGTTTTCTGGTAGCACTAGATGAGTGTAAAAATAACTTTATGTTTTCCTGTCTGTTAACTGATCTACTTTATTAATTCTAATTATTAAAAAAATACTATCGCATTAAGTGAAATGAGAAAGTTATAATTTTTCTTCAATAATAAAAACGAACAAATAAGAAATAAAAGGAACAAAATAATGAATTTATGTCTAATTGTTTTTTTAGAAATAAAAGAATATGAATGTGATCTAAAGAGCACATCTATCATTCCAGTTTCTTTCTTTTTGTCCCCATTATAAGAGAAAATCTAGAGGAAACTAAAGGTGATCTAAAGAGGGAAGATCAGAGACCAATTCATGTTGCTTATTAATTGTTCCCAATGTCATCCCTTAGGTATGTTTCTACTTTACTGTTCTAAGGGACACTATGAACTACTCATGTGAAGGATTTATTATTCATTAAATGCTAATCATTGAATCATAAATTCTAACAATTGGTATTAGAGCGTGTTAATGTTAATTTATGATTAAATAACATAAACCAAATTTGGGAGTTTTAATTGATTATGAATTCTATATGTGTAATCAATTTCTGCGCATTGATTCTAGTTTTATTAAAAGAGGAAACTAAAGTCCAATTAAAAATTTTCTTTTGTAATATCTGAAAATCCTGACTACAATTGTTTAGAAACCCTAATATGGGAAAAAGCCCTAGATTCAGAACCCTACAGAAATTTTTTAATGTTTTCTTGTTTCCTTATTATTCTTTTCTGTTGTCGTGGAAGAACTTCAATCAAGAACCCTAAATTTGGTAAAAGTCCTAATTTTTTTTAACACTAATTGTGTTTCTCGAACCCTAAATTAGGGAAAAAAATCCCCAATCCAAAAATTTTCTTCCCCTCGCATTGAGTTTCTGCAAGTGTTCTCGTGTGGGTTTCGACAACCCATCTTTGTGAGCACACACTGGTTCATTTCCCATGGATGCTGGGTTTCTACGATGTTGGAGCATATTCGCCATTGTTGGTGTGTTTTTCTTGCAAGTCTGTGTGGTTCGTTGTTTCTCTTCTTTACCTTTGTCTTCAACTCGTGGTGGCGCAATGCTTGGTTGCAAGGAGGTGCGTCTGCTCGCGGTAGGGCTTCGCGATGAAGTTTACGCTGGATCAGAATGTTAACATAAATCTGTATTGTTCTTTTGATCTTCGTTTTTATAAGTGGGGATGTGTTCCTCGTCAAGGTGGTTTTATAGTTTTGTGGTGGTTTTCCACTGTTCTGGTTCTCTGTTTCAGGTAGTGGTGTTCGCGACAGCCTTAAAGTGCTGGTTTGTCGCCAATTAGAGGCGAGAAGAGGGTGATTAGGGTCCTTTTTTGTGACTATCGTCACGGCGTCTTGGGGATTTTTTGGTCGTGAGCAGATCGAAAGAATACACATCGCGATGATGGTTCTGGGTTCTTCTTTCTGGTGGAATAGGCTCCTCGTAGCAATTGTTTTAGGGTGTGGTTTGCCATCCTTTTCGCTGCTACGAGAGGCACTCACGGCTATGGTGGATGGGAACGTGTATGTGTTGTCATAGTGGCTGACGGTGGTTGGCCGAGTCACCGACGACTAAGCAAATCTCAATCATCGCGGTTGGGCTAGACACGTTTGACACATGGTGGTCATTCTAGATGGGCTCAATGTAGTGTTGGCCCGTGTAGTTACACCTAGTTTGGATCAAGACCCATTACATGTTCATTAGTGATCAAAATAAAGAATTAAAATTAATTTGGTCTTGTTTATAATTTTTTAAATGAACTATTGATAATTAAGAAATCACTAAAATGAGTCTTCTTTATCTAAAGTAGTTCATAGAGAAATTATGAATGTTTGTGTTTATGCATATCCATGCGAGTGTTGGTCGGTCCAAAGGAAGATTATGCATATTTGGTCAGATTGTATTTATAATTTTTTAAATGAGGTTTTGATAATTATAAGATTTTATGTATCAATGATAGGTCTGTTATTAGACACGTGCTTATTATCAGTTTTGATCATTACACCAAGATATCTCTAGCAGTTAATATTATTGTCTAAAGACTTGATATTGAAGGAGCCTTGGGTGTCTTGAAATGGGATAGACCATTATTTAAATTATATTTACATAATTATTAATTCTACGGTGTGATATTAATTCCTTTGTTTCTTTTATTCAAAATACAACTATGACTGCTTCAATATTTGCCAACTTAAATTCGGTTCCTATGCTCAACGGTAAAAATTTTAAGAATTGGAAAGAAAACATACAGATAGTTCTTGGTTGAATGGATCTCGATCTCCCCTTAAGGATTGAGAAACTTCCTTCTCTTAAGGACTTAAGTACCTCTGACAAGAGGAAAGAATATGAGAAATGATATCGCTCATATTGCATTAATATGATGATCATTAAGCACGAAATTCCAGAGGTCTATAAAGGTACTATATTTGAAGAAATTACAAATGCTAAATATTTCCTTGTTGAGATTGAAAAACGTTTTGTGAAAATCGGAAAGGTGGAAACAAGTGCACTTCTTCAAAGCTTGGTTTCCATGAGTTATCAAGGAAAAGGAAATGTGAGAGAGTATATTATGGAGATGTCAAACATTGCTTCAAAACATAAGGCATTGAAACTTGAGTGGTTGGAAGACTTACTCGTACATTTTGTTTTAATATCTCTTTGTATACATTTTGGACAGTTTAAGGTTTCATATAACTGTTAGAAGGAGAACTAGTCTCTTAATGAACTCATTTCATATTGTGTTCAAGAAGAGGAGAGACTGAAGCAATAAAGGACTAAAAGTGCTCACTTAACTAGTACCTCTAATGAATGATAAGGGCAAAAGGTGAAAAACTAAGAATTCCAAGAATGATGCTGCTAAAGGTCCATTACAAAAGAAAAAAGAACAGTGTGATAAATGTTTCTTTTGCAATAAAGTTGGACACATAAAGAAGGACTGTGCGAAATATCATGCTTGGTGTGCAAAGAAAGGGTTGCCTAAGCTACCGGAAGACAATTGATTCTAAAAGACGAATCTATTTGGAGATGTCAAATTGGTAATGTGTGCCTTTTAAAATTTCTACTCAATTTAACTTACCAAGCAAATATTAACGATAAATAAAACAGAAAGGTTGAGAGAAATTTGCAGAGATAATTTTATCACTAGTACAAAAATCGTGCACAACGTCGAATATTTTGGGCTTTTAACAGCAAATTCGCGAACGACGTCATATTAGACGATGTTAACTTAACGTCAAATTTTGTTAATTTACGACGTTAATCACTTTTTTTTGTTTTTTTAATTAATTGTGATACTTTTTTACAACTCTACGAGACCTGAAAAGCAGAAAAACAACAAATTTCAGTTTTTGGTATTTTATAAAGCAAGAACTATGAACGTAGTATCAAGAACAAACAACAATAACCAACAACAAACAATTTTAATCAAACAACAACAACAGCAAACAAGTTCACCCAAACAATAACAAACAAGTTCAACAAATAAGTTCTTCAAAACGAAAACGAAAACTAACATTCAAAAGGTGAGTTCGTTGGAATAATGCGTCATCACCGGTAACACAGAAAGCAGAATGTGCCTATGAAGGACAAAAGCACGAAAATAATCGGTCAAAAGAAACGAAAATCATACATAAAATGAATTTGTATCAAATGAAAGAAAGATTACATGTGATGGTCATCAAACTTCGTTCGAGAAAAGTTTGAGATGAGAAGAGGGTCTCGTGCACTAACATAAAGTGAATGAATTTTCAATCTCCCGCTCAAATTTTTACTGAATTCACTAACCTTTTGACGTCTAACGTTAGGTCATTCTACGTTTTATATCATTTTACATCGAATTACAATTCTAAACGACGTTTAATAATTGGATTTATTAACAAAAATGTCACCGGTCATTTTTAACGTTGGCTATTCAGTAGTTGGACGTTAAACGTGTGACGTTATACGCTGTTTTTGTACTAGTGTATCCTGGTTCGGATCTTACCAATCCTACATCCAGTCGCTTATCTCAAATCAAGATAAACAGTTCACTACTCACAAAACAATTACAAATTACAATCACAAAGAAACAATTTGTCAAAGTTTAGAAACCACCTATCTTGATACCACAAGAGATGAACTTGCACCTCCTTTAAGTCTTCACAAAGGATGAACCACCTCCTTAAAATACTTCACAAAGGATGACTTTCTCTTCCAAGAACTTTCTTAGATGCACCAAGGATGAACCAACTATTTCTCTGTCACCGTAGTAGCACTTCAACAGCTCCACAGACAAGAGTTTCTTTAGCTGAGCACGATCATACAATTCTCAATGATTTATGAGTACTAGAGCACAATGAAAGAGTTACTGTTGATGAAAAATGAGAGCCTATTTATAGACTCAAGCCAATACTCTTTCGTTCTTCGTTTCCAGCCATTTAACGCTTTTAATCGATTAATATTATTGTTAATCGATTAAAACGAATACAACGACTAGTTTTAACGGCTAGAAAACTCCAACGGTCACCTTTAATCAATTAATTCACATTTTAATCGATTATTATAAAGGTAGTTAGAGTTTTTCAGCTCCTATGGAATTAATCAATTATCACTATATTTAATCGATTAATACGATACGTTTTTTACTCTAAACATCAAATTTGAAATATGAAAGTACATGGAACCAACAACTACTAAGAATCTAAGTCCTAAACACTTAATTACAATTATTACAAAAGCTTTCTATAATAATGCAAGTCTTCAAATGACCTTCTTGAAACTTGATATTTCTTGACTTGATTTAGACATCATCAAAACTTCATCTTCATCATTTTGCTAACATTCTTCCTGATGTAATCCTGCCCGACGTAGTCCTTCTTTGTATTTTTACCTTTCATAGGTTAGTTTGTAAGGAGCATGGGTTACTATAAATACCCAGCTTCTCTATTGTAATGGGGACTTTTGAGCTTAATGAGAATTTGATTTTCTGACCTTCTGAAATAATTCTCTCTTAAAAGTCACATGCTAGAGAGTCCAAAGACTCCCTCTAGCCACCTTCCAAGCACCTCTCTCACTTTCATTTTCCATTCCACCGTGCTTCTCTCTCATCATACACCATCCGCTTCAGCATAGTGGCGTCAACACCTCTTAGCCACGCGTCCTCCTTTCTCTGGCGCACATCATCTACAATCGTGCACGCGGTAGCGTTCCTTTCCTCCACCTCTTCATTCAGCCACACGCGACATCTTTCACGCTTCACTTTCATTCCTCTCCCGTAGAACTTCACCACATTTCTCTCATTTTCCACTTCGAGAAAACCTCATCAGCTAGGGTTTTCTTCTTGAGTGCATCACCATCACAGATCCACGTCTCATCCTTCGTAAGTTTCATTTTCTCTTCACGAATATACATCTCCTTCCATATTCACGCCTCATTTTCACCGTTCTTTCGATTTCACCGATTGTTTTCCCCTTTCTATCGTTTAATCCATTTTCCACCGAACAATCTAGGTTTCCCATCGTTCAATCTTGTGTTTGAACCGATTAATCGGTTCATTTTGAGTTTTCCCCCTTTTCTAGGGTTTTCTTGACTCTGTTCATAGTTTAGTAGTTTTCCTTCGAGTCAGCTCTCAATCTAGAGCTTCGTTTACTTTCCGCTGCACTCAGCAATCAAGTATATATAAATGCACGAGTTTTAACCGATTATCCACATAATGTCATCGGTTAAAACTAGTAGTTTGCCACTATTAAACAAATGTTGATATCTTATTAATCTAATAGATTACATTATTACTGTAATCAATTAATTCATACATATATGTAATGTGCATAGATTTTTATCAATTTAACCAATGAATATGCACAGATATAATCACATATCACAAATATAAACACAATGAATATGCATAACATATAGTTCAAGCACAAACACATATATAAACATCAGTTTTGCTTAATATGGGCAAGAAACTATTAAAACATTTATGTTGTTGTCATCATCAAAACCACATATGAGATACGTGGGTTTAGCTTTAACATAGATCCCCCTATCTATAGACGTGTATAGGTCACCTTCACGTAATTTTTCATGTTACACATTTCATGATGGATCCATGTCATTGGGTTTTGTTAGCATTAATGATCACTGTTGGGTTTGGTTACGATTATTACAATTAAAACTGCTTTGGTTCTACATGCAGATAAATGAATGGGACTTTTGGATAGTGTTTTCAAAAGGGCCACCAGCCTAACCCGACCTGATCCACCACAGGTTGGCCACTTAGTGAGCCAACCCAACTCAGTCATTTATTAGCAAGCTGAAAAAATTTGAACCTAACCCGACTTGCTACGGGTTGGTGGATTAAACGGGTTGGCTCATTGGCTCACTTAACTTTTTTCACCCTCATCTTCCAAGATTCTTATAACAGATTACTTTAATCGATCAAATTTAAACAATAATAATTGGACCGATTAATATAAAAAAGGATTTTGCATAGACAAAAAAAGGGTTTGACTTGCAATGTTTTTTGTTTCATTGAATAATTAATTAATTTCATTTTATTTTAAAAAACGTGGGTTGGTGAGCCAACCTGGCTCACCACGGGTTCAGCCCGAGTTCTTAGTGAGCCAAGTCAAAATTTGCTCGCATCAAAATTTTACATTTTTTTTCAACCCAACCCGGTCCGAACCCATGATGGGTCGAGTTTACTCACGGGTTTCAATCCATTTTGATAACACTAATTTTGGTTATACTTAAGGTATATAATGTCAGTTTTGAGCTCATAAAGTCTAACATTTGTAAGGATTTATATGGACATATAAATTTACTAATGGAAAATTGTTAGCAATTTTGGGTCATTTATATATATATATATATATATATATATATATATATATATATATATATATATATATATATATATATATATATATATATATATATTATATATATATATATATATATATATTTATATATATATATATATATATATAATCATTAAATGTGTTAGGGCCATTGTATTTTATTAATCAATTATAAAGTGATCTAATTAAGTAAATGTAGCTAAGGACATGAAAGATTTATTGTGTAGAGACCAACAATAATTTTAATTTATTAGGAACTAAATTATAATTATTGAAACTAAAGAAGAGTAAACATAGAGGTTACATAAAGGGTCATAGTCTCATCTGTGAACACATACATCATTCTAGTTTTTTTGTCTTTCTTCCCAATAAAGAGAAAATTTAAAGGGAACTAAAGGTATTTTGCAGAGAAGAAGATTAAAGACTAATTCAAGTTACTTATTAATGATTCTTAATGTTTAATCCTCTAGATATACTTTCCAAATATGGAACTACTCATATCAAAAATTGAGTGCTTATTAAATATTAATGATTTGAATGATAAATTGCAGTCATGAAAGTTGAATCGAATAATCACGAGATTCATTTGGACATGAATTAATGACAGGAGAGAAATTTGAAGTGCAATGTTTGGCTACTTAAAATTTTCTCATGTCCAACAAAATTTGACGCGCATAATTAGAATATTCTCATCCTTATGCCAATGCAGAGAAAGGAAAGCAACCGCAACACGCAGAATCTGTGAATGCTGACAAAACTACCTCCTCAATAAGCTTCAAAGTAATCACCCTCTTTATTTCCAAAATGCGATATTATTCTTATTATTTATTGCCTTGATCAAAGAACAAAAAAAGGGGACATCACTAACATTAATACCGAAGTGGTGCAGGTGTTTACTTTCACGTACGTACTCATCTGAACCGTCATAAAGATTCATATCACGCAGACACACCATAGCAACAAATAAACTTTCCCACATGACAGGAGAAACACGGATACCGTTACATACATTTTTGTTACTTCTAAAATCCATCTTTTATATTTTCAATTTTGTTAGTGTTTATATATATATATATATATATATATATATATATATATATATATATATATATATATATATAATAAAAATGCTGACTTATAATACATTTCAAAAAGACATTTATTTGTATTTTTTATTGTATTATCTATGTCTAATAAATATAAACTTAACTAACTATTTATTTGTATTTTAAGCAAACAAATAGTTGATGCATCTCACTGGTAAAAGAAAAAAAAAACAAGTCAACATAAAAAGTATCAATTTTTATTTACTACACACATAAAAAATATATATAAACATATAATTTTGGAATGGATCTCTAGGTCAAGGAAACTCAGATGAGAGTTCACTTTGGAATCTTTCTCATCAAGCGACTAGGAGTTCTGATGCAAGCACGTCCAGGCATCACACTAGGATAGCTTTCCTGAAATCAAAGTGGCAGCGAAATGAAGAATGAAACAATGAAGGTTGGTGCATGTAAGGTGTTTGATGAAAGTGTAAATGAAAGTATGGTGTGTTTGGAGCCTCTAAGCTCAGAAAGCATTCTTACTAAGGAAGGAAGCTAGAGGAGAGTGACTGAATTATAAATTCAGAGGTGACTTAAGGATAATTCAAAGTGGCTGAATTATAAATTACCACAGACATGTTTTAATTTCAAAAAAGTTGATTCTTAGTTTGAAAAGGTTTAAGATTTTGCCAAGAAACAATTCTCAGATAAGAGAGTTGAACCAAAGGCCTCTTAAATACCAAGTCTTACCTAGCGAGAATGTCTAAGGCTACTTACTTGAATTTAAAAATGGACTCAAACAATCAAAAAGAAAGATAAAACACCTAGACTTCTAATTTTCGAACTTCTAATGGAACAAAAGCCTAGAGCATGAAAATAAAACAAAGGAAATCCTAGGTGAGGCTTGTAGCTTTCATCCTTCCTTCTTTCTTTTTTTTTACCTTCATTTTTATTTTTCATATATTGGGCAAACAAGTCCCTAAGCTCACTCATTTCTATTCCTCTCTTGGTAATCATGAATTGAAGGTGCAGATTTCAGCTTTTAAAAATTATTCAAAACAGTTTTCATCCCACCTTTTTTAAACCAATTCAGCTTTCTGATTTTTGGTGTAGTTTGGTGTTGTCTTATGGAGAATAACCAAGTTTTCATCCAATTCTGTTTTGACCAGTTTGGTCCTTAAATTCAAGTTGATTCAATCATCAATTTTGGACCAATTAAATAACTTGATTTGCTCAATTGGAGCATTAGCTTTTCTGTGATAAATAGTGTAGGTCTAGAAATGAAATGGTGATCTTAAAGGAGATGCAAATGGATCTATTTAAGCTGAAGTGCTACTAATTTGACGTGAAAATCATCAAGCCTATATCTGATTGCATCTCAAGGGCTGAATACAAATTGTTCCGGAAGCTTGGAACCTCTTTGAGCAAGGATTGAAAGGCCAAAACAACTAAGAGAGCACAAAGTTTGATACAATAGAGGACTCTTTGAACTGAAATCAGTGCATCAATTCAAAGATGTTGGTAGACCTTCCAAGCAAGTTTGGACAAAACTAATTCTCCAACACAGCAGCCTTCATCTTGAAAATGTGGCAGACTTCTACTCAATTTTTCACAGCAAGTCCAAGGAGGGGTAAGACAAAGGAGCAGATTTAAAGCAATGCAACCAAGGGAGCAGCTGAAACAAGTTTCAATTCAGTACATACATGGAGCAACAGAGTAGTTTAGCCTAATTCTATTTGAATTTTGAACTTGTAATTTGTTTCCATTTTAGTTTTCATTTGTTTTCTTGTAAAAGGCCATTAAGACCAAGTGTGTTTGGAAGAGTCCTTGGTGCTCTCTCCAATCTTGGCAATTTTCTTTGCTTGCTTTGATAATAGATGGTGAGTGTGTCTTGTTAGCTAAAGCTACAAGTCTCACCTAGGTTTTCTTTTGTTTTATTTCCACGCTCTAGGATTTTGTATAGAAGTCCGAAAATTAGAAGTCTATGTGTTTTATCTTTCATTTCGATTGTTTGAGTCCATTTTTAAACTCAATAATGAATCTTACTTTGAAAATGGTCAAGTAAGTAACCTTCGACATTCTAGCTAGGAAACACTTGGTATTTAAGCGGTCTTTGGCTCACCTCTCTGACCTGGGAATTGTCTCTTGGTAAAATCTTAACCCACTACAAAAAAAATAATTATTATTGACAACCAAAATTCGTCGAAAATGTCCAAAATCTATCGGTAATGTCATTTTTCCGATGGCTTACCGACGTTTGGTCCGTCGATAATAACGTTGTCGGTAATATTTATCGACGGATTATTACGGTCGTCGGTAATTATCGAAGGCCAAATCCGTCGATAATTACCACAAAAAATTCGTGAGTAATTACCGAAGGAAAAAGCCGTCGGTAAGTCCGCCGGTAAATATTTCGATCTGGTTCATCTTCTTCCTCTTTCCCCTTCTTCGGTTTCCTCAGATTTTAATTTTTTTATCAAACTTTCTTCATTCCTAAATCAAAACAACAATCCAATTCATTCCAAAACCAAAATCAAAGGCTCTACTTAAGTTCTCAAATTGTTTTACAAACCTTAAAATTGGGGAAAATCCCCAATTAGTTTTTCAGCATCCCAACGACAGCACTACTCCGCATGGTACTCCGACAACAATGGTTCTCCCACGGTAGTGGTGGCGTTCTCCCATGGCAACGGTGGCGCTCCCCAACGACAATAGTGGCGCTCTCCAACGGCAGTGGCGGTATTCAACGATAGCGGTGGCGCTCCGCGAGGTTCTCCCACGGCAGTAGTGGCGTTCTCCATGACAGCGGTGGCGCTCTCAAACGGCAGCGGTGGCACTCTCCAACGACAGCGGTGGTAATGTGGGAAGATGGTTGCACGAGAGAGAAAAGTGGTTGTAGAGAAGGTGAGAAATGGTATTGAGATGAGAGAAAAGAAAAAATTACGAAAATGTTTTGTGAGATAGAAAAATATAGTCTTCTTCGCGCAGAGAGAGAAAAAATGGGCAGGAATTTTGCCGCTCTTTTTACTGACGGATTTTGGCCGTCGGTAACTAAAATATGTATTATCGACAGAATTATTGACGGATTTTGTCCGTTAGAAAGTACCGAAGACTTTACCGACAGATTTTGTCCGTCGATAATTACCGAAGGACAAATATCCGTCGATAATTACATTTTTTACATTCGTCGATAATGCATCATTTACCGACAAAAATAATTCCATCGGTGAAATTTCGGCGGTAATTCCATGTATTTTTGTAGTGACCCTTTTCAAACTAAGAATCCACTTTTTTGAAATTAAAAGATGTCTTGTTAGTGTTCATATAGGCATATAGGATAGATAATTGTAATGAAATGTTTAATCAAGCTAGGAATGTTTCATTCTTTGGTTAGGACATAGGTGCATTAATATACCTAGCTTGGAAACAAGAAATTGATAAAATACATTCTTTGTTTTATAGAGAGAGTGAATCATATGTTCTTAGAATATATCTCTCTAAGCTAGAAAAGCATGCAAGTGAGTGGTGGGATGAAAGACAATGTCATGTTAGGAGGAAAGGTAGAAAGTCCTCCATTCGTGATTGGTATGAATTAAAGGCTTGCATGAGAAGGAAGTTTGTGCCTCCAACCATTAAAAGAAACCTAAAACTAATGAAAGATAGCATTAAAGAAGGAAAATATTTCTTAAGAGTTTAAATGATCATGGTTTTATTCGTAGAGAAATTGAGTTTGGGGCCAGACTTAAGGAGCTTATGGATAAGAAAAGAGAAAGAGAGATTGTGAGAAAAGAAGAGGTAGAAAGAAGAGAACAAGAAAGAAAAGAAGAGGAAGAGAAGAGAGAGAAAGAAGAAAAAGAGAAAAGAGAAGAGGAAGAGAAAGAGAGAGAAAAGGAGACATTGCTACTGATGGCAAATTCAACTTCTCCAAACATCTTGGAACCCAAAAGGGAAGGTTCCCAATTCCTTAATTCTTTCCTATTCAATTTTAAGTCTTTAAATGTTAACTTCTTCCTTAAACAAATTGCCATACCATTTCCTATTATACTACCCTTTTCAAAATATGGCAATTTAAATCTTGAGTTATTGTTACTCTTAAGAATACAAGAAACTCAAGATAAAAGAAAGGTTACTTGTGAATTAGGACTTTCCAATTCTCTTAAAACTATAAAACAAAATATCGAAAGTCCTTATTCTAAAGTTACTTCCATTAAAAACTTATTTCTTGGATTGATACTAATTGGAGATATATTTGATGCTTATTGTAGATATATTTTTGATCCAGGAGGAAAGTGATAAACCAAAGTTGTGCTTCTTTATATCTTCTTGATTTAAGGACAAATCGTTTCTCAAGAGGGAGGGTATGATGGAAACCCATTTAGGGAATTCCATTCAAAGGAGTACCAACTAAAGCTAAGGCTAAGAAAGGGAAGTGAAGAAGGACTTTTAAAGGTTCTTTCTTGATTTTCTTTCTCTAAGTCTTAGAAGAATTATCTTCAATATGTTTGTATGTTGTTTTGTAGGCTAGGAAATCATGGATCAACTAGCCAAGAAGCTTCATTAAATCAAGAAGCAAGGAAACATCAAGAATGAAGAAGCAAGCCAAATCTTCACTTGGAGGAATGTTGGAACAAATCCACCAGTTGCTGCTCACATTTCTTCACCAGCTTTTTGCTTGTTGGCCACGTAGCCACTCACGTTTCTTCATCCTTACACAACTGGCCCTTGCTCCATTACAAAATAATTAATGTTAGCTAAGTGTAGGCGTGAACCAAGAGCTTTGTTTCTCCTTTAAATAGCTTGCTTCATTGCTTGTAACCTTTACCTTTGATTTGAATGAAGAATTGTTTTCTGTTGATTCTGTCCAAAACTTTCTTCTTGTTGAAGGTCACCGAGAGAGAGCTTGACAGTTTCCTCTAAACTCTCTCCCTAGCTAGGCTTCCTTTCCTAGCATTTCTCCACCCATCCGCATCACATTTCAACACCCAAATCTCTACCTTCATTACATTTTATTCATCACTGCTTCATCAGTTTTCTTCACCGAATCATTCTTTGATTCAATCCTCCTCTACCTCAAACTTATCTTCATCACCGACTTATTACGTCTCCTTCAATCCAGCCACCGAACACCTCTTGAGAGTGGCTTCCATTGTTGCGTTGTGTTGCCCAAGCACCTTTTCCATTGTTGTGTGCTTCTATGGTCCAGATCATTGGAGAGTTTGGTTGGTTTGTTCCTCCACCCGAATCAGCCAAATCATTCTTCCATCAAGTTCACTTTGGAATCGTTCTCTAGGTCGAGGAAGCTCAGGTGAGAGTTCACTTTGGAATCGTTCCTCACTGAGCGGCGAACTCTAGGAGTTTACTTTGGAATCGTTCCTTAGGTCGAGGAGGCTCGGGTGAGAGTTAACTAAGAATCGTTCCTCACTGAGCAGTAATCTCCAACAGGTTGGCCAAGTAGTCTGTATGTAGGGTCCTGTCATTTGTACTCAAGACAATTTGAATTTGAATGGTTAGAAAAATGTACCCAATCAAATTAATATATAAAAAAAGTTTAGGTTATGAAGCCAGATAGTCGTGCAAGCGAGACCGCTCGGTCTTCAATTGCACGTTTGAAGACTATAATGGGGAATCCACATTAGGAAGTGTCACAGATGAGCTGTAGGTGTTTTACTGCCTTGTGACCTGCAAAATAGATGATGATATTGACTATGATAGTATAAATAAGCATTGCTCGGGATACGCTAAATGAGGGTAGAGGTGCGCAGTTGATGCTCGCACGAGAGCCAAGCCATGGGAACCTAACAAGGCTGAATGTAGGTGGTCCAGCTGACCAAGCAAGAAGGGATTGAACCTTCCTGTGCAAGATATTTTCACTCAACAAAATATGCGTTAAACAAAATAGAGTAAATGCTCCAATATTTTATAATCTAGTTTTATAATGAAAAGTCATTGTTACTTGACAAGGCTAAACGTAGGTGGTCTAATTGACCGAGCGGGAAGGGATTGAACCTTCTTGTGCAAGATATTTTCACTCAAAAAATATGCATTAAACAAATAAAGTAAATGTTTCAATATTTTATAATTTATAATCTATATTTATAACGAAAATTCCTTCACTTTTTATGACGATCAAACTGCATATTCACTGTGTTGTTTGCCATTAGCTCAAGAGTCTCCAAAGCTTCTTCTGGTGTTTTGAGATTGAATGATCCTCCACTTGCTGCATCCAAAATTGCTTTAAAACAGGGTGAAAGACCATTATAAAATATCTGCACCTGTAACCAAACTGGTAGGGCATGATATGGACACTTCCTAATTAGCTCCTTGTATCTTTCCCATGCCTCATATAAAGATTCAATGTCTTGCTGCACAAAAGTAGTAATCTCGTTTCTCATTTTAGCTGACTTGGAAGGAGGAAAGTGTTTAGTTACCAATTGTGTAGCCATATCCTCCCATGTAGAAATACTTCCTTGAGGTTGTGATTGAAGCCAGCTTTTTGCCTTATCCTATAGTGAGAAGGGAAACAACCTTAAACGAATTGCATCATCTGAAACTCCATTAATTTTCAAGGTGTCACATATTGCCAGAAAATTCTCCAAGTGAGAATTAGGATCTTCTGAATTTGCACCTCCAAATTGATTCTGTTGAATGACTTGCAACAATGCAGGCTTGATTTCGAAATTGTTAGCTTCAATTAGAGGTCTCACAATGCTCCCTTGATAACTATTAGGATTTGGCATTGAATAGTCACGAAGAGTCTTTCTAACAGGTTGGTCTGCCATTGTTAATGCCTCCTTTTCTTGTTCAATTAATCTTTGTTCTTGTCTTCTTTCTCTCTTTCTTCTTCTTGCACTACCTCTACTTCTTCTAGCAGTGCGTTCAATTTCTAAATCGTAAAACAATTCTTCTGGGGCAACAGTACCTCGCATAAACAACTAAAAAAACACACAATACTACAACAGAAATTTCGTGACAATAAAATTTGAAAATAAAAAATCAAAAATAAAAACAAAAGTTCCCTAAAATCTACAACTCAAATCTTAAGCCAATTAGATCACTAATATCAACAATAATCAATCCCCGGCAACGGCGCCAAAAACTTGATAAACTATTTGGCAAGTGTACCAATTGTTATTGTAGTAATAAAATATCGTCCTTTGAGATTGAAATAGTTGAGTACTAGATTACTAATTCGTATAATTTTGAGCAACCAAATTTCAAGTAAAATAGTGAACATAAACAAATGATAAAAATTTAATTAAAATTAACAATGTTAGAGAATTGAATTTTTGTACGCTATCATATAAATTCTTAACCCTTCCCAATTGATGTGCAAATTATAATTATCTAATTGAGTTTATTAAGAGCTTGCTTACTCCTAATCCCTTAGATAGGCAAACATATTCATCAAATTCTAACCCCCAATCCCTTAGGCCAGTTATATAATTTAATGAAGTTATGAAGAACAATTATCATCTCAATTGCAAACTAATTAGCTATGCCCAATTTCCCAATTGTGACAATTTATAATATACTCTATTTACAATCGTAAGCAATCCCCAATTTCCCAATTGTGAAACTGCTCATAGAGAAAGACATTCAAAGCATAAATAGAACACTGAGATAAATTAAAATTAACGAAACATCAATTGGAAAGGTTCAGAAGTTATAATCAAAGTACTACATCAATTCTCTAACAAAAAGGAAATTAGTTCTGCATACTGAAAATAAAAATCACCAAAAACCCCAAGGAGAAGAAGAAGAAATTTGCGTTCTGGATCCTCTGCGTGTCCGTCCTCTGTTTTCCCCTCCAAAATCGTGGCATTATATTGCCCTCCTACGTGTGTTCACCCTCCAAATTAGTGGAATTGGTCCGTTACTTCTCTGAGTAACTGTCCCTTTTTGTATTTCTCCTTTTTTCTTTAATCCTTAATTCCACGTAATATCAGAGGTTGATTACTGACCGTTTCCACAGTTCATGGAAAAATCCACAATCTGGGTGTGAACCTCTCTGGTTTCCATTCTGCACACCTTAGTTAAATCCACAGGTTGTGGAAAAAACCGCAGCTCAGTTATGGAACGCTCTGGTTTTGAGTTTACATCTCCTGAAGCAAATCCACAGGTTGGGTAAAAAACCATAGTTCAGTTATGACGCTCTCTGGTTTCACCTTTACATCTTAAGCACTTATTCTTCCTGATTTGTGATTTTAACCCTCACAAAACACCTATTAACAAGAAAAAACACAAAATCCAACTGTATGATCCGAAACAACTATAATGCTTAATAAAATGATTCAATTAATATAATTATGCATGCAAATGGCCTAAACTAGACTACTAATGCAACTACATTTTATTTACCTATCAAAATACCTCATACTTAAACTTTTGAGTGTCCTCAAGCAAAGGAAATTCCACTAATGCAACAAAATGATGAATGAATTTAAATGAAAATATACCCTCTTAACTCAAGTTCAATTCAACAATGATATTCCTCAAGCACACATTTCACAATTGTTTTAGACTGATGACTAACTTATTGGGTCCCTAAGTGCAAATAATTATTTGAGATATGACACTAGACAGCAAGGCAGATAATATTTGGAATTTTTGGTGTCTCATTAAAAGGATTTTCTATTAGGTTCCTGACTTAGAAGACATTTACCTACCAACTAAGCATGGATCTTCCACTCAATTACACTCAGTCTCAAAGGAGTCTCTCTTCCCCAGTAACATACAATCTCAAAGGGGTGTCAATTTATTCACTCAATTTTTTTTTTATTTTTTATTTTTTATTATTATTTTTTTAAAACAAAAGATATTTGACAGACAATTCTCCAGTAACCCAATGCATTGAATGTCACCATAGAAACCTAACAAAAAAACAGAAAACTTATTTATGTATATCTCAAAAATTATCTTCCTTAAGTGTCATCATGTCAATTCTCACTGTGTAGTGTGTGAAGTTTCCCAACAAACAAGCTCAAAAGAATTTTAACAGAGTGCTCGAAAAATCTCATTGAGCACACTTAGAACCTAGTGTTAAGATGATACATTTCCACTAAAACATGAGATGCAATGTATGCAGTCCATGCATGCACAAGAATAAAGTAGCGTAAGATGATATATGATATATGAAAATGCACAAGACAAAATAACATAAAATGATATATGCAAATGCACAAGAACACCCCCCACCTAAAAATTAACATTGTCCGCAATGTATAAAGATTGATGGGAAAGGCTAGAACTCACCAAATTACTAGGGTCGAGAACGAAGAGAGGCTAGAATTTCTTGCAAGAGATTGTGAACATCGTACTGATGCTGAAATTGGGCTTCTCGAAACTGGACAAACTCTTCATAATGGTTGAGTTGGTGAGTTTGAAGTTCAGTAGTAAACTGCTGAAGATGAGCAAGTGTGTCCATAGAAGATGTGGTAGAAGCAGAAGGAATCTGAGTAGAGGTAGGAGCGTGAGGAGAAGGACATTGAGCATCAGATTCAACAAAAATCCACCTTTCTTTCCCATGCACAGCAGTGAACTCAGGATTAGGAAGAGGTTGAGGTGGTATGCCTACCAGGTCACTCATTACCAAGTAATAACGATCATCCCTCTTTACCAACATTTCATTATTCACCAACATTTCTAGATCAAGTCTAGAAGTTCCTAGTATTGGTGTATCATCTTCCAAGGGGATGTTGAGATGCAAAGCAATAATAGTGATTAACCCTCCAATTGCTATTTGTCCAGAGGAAGCCCTACCTACCTTTGTAAACTGGCGTGCCAACCAAGCCCCTGAATCTAATTGGACATCATTCACCATACCCCACAAAAATAATAATTCAGATTTTCTGACTGCAAAAGTGTTATCACCCCGAGCAAAAAGAGTATGAGCCATGAGGCGATGAGCATATCGAAAACAGGGGTTATGTATATGAGATTCTTTAGAGTCAGATGAAGCAAAAGCACGAGATAAAGACAATTTATACCAAAATGAATGAGCATCAAATTCTCTGGGGTAATTCCTTTTACCTCCACAGGGAAATCCAAAAATTGCATTAAATTCAGCTAGAGTAAAATTATAATTAGTGTTATGCAATCTGAATGTAATTAACCCCTCTGTACAATTCTTTCCCTGCAAAATTTCAGTCTTTACGGAACTCAGAAATTCAAATGTAATTTTCTCATAAGCAGGATACTTGAGAGCAATAAAAGAACTCCAACCCAGTTTATTAATCATCCCAAATACTTCCTCCCACATGCCTAATGTCCTCAATGTGTTTTCATCTAAATACCGTGTAGGCACAATAACTCTCTTAATCAAAGAATCATACCTTAGCCTTTGTTCTGCATTTTGAAAAACAATACCAAAAGAGTTGTTATCAGGTGAAGAATGTGCTTGTTTGCTTGAACTTGGTTCAACTTCTGGCATTATTGAAGATAGTTGTTGCGTCGAGGAAGACGATGGTTGAACAACATTACGGCGATTGGGTTGACGTCGTTTCGGAGGCGGTTGCTGGTTGGAAAGTGTGGTGCTCTGTGTAGGCTTACGTGATGACTGACGGCGGCTACGGTTCATTTTGCTGGTGTGCGAAATTTATGACCTAGGGTTGCCGCTATCTGCTGTGGAGGAATTGGCTACCAGTGGTGAAGAACAACGCAAAACCTAAAAATGTAGAGTAATCTAGAAACTGCATCAGATTCCCCCCTCTGTTACGTTTTAAATTTAACATTTTTTCTTCTTCTTTCTTTTTATTTTTTTTATTTGTTTATTTTTTTCTAAATTAAAAATTTTAATTTTTTTTTTAAAATAGTTTAGTTATTTTTTTGGTGGTGATATAAGTGAGACACTGGTCCTATATTTTTCAATATCACCTCCTAAATACAATTTTAATCTTTGACCATTTACTCTAAAATTTCTTTCTGAATTAATGTCCGAAATTTCAATTGTACCAAAGGGAAAAACTTTTTTAATAACAAAAGGACCTGACCACCTAGATTTTAATTTGCCTTGGAACAATTTAAGCCTAGAATTATATAATAATACATGTTGTCCTAGGGCAAACTCTCTAAGCAACAGTTTTTTATCATGCCATTTTTTTGTTCTTTCCTTATAAATTCGAGCATTTTCATAAGCTTGTAATCTAAATTCCTCTAATTCATCTAATTGCAAAAGCCTTTTCTCACCTGCATTTGTTAAATTAAAATTCAGCAATTTAATAGCCCAAAATGCTTTATGCTCTAATTCAACTGGTAAATGACATGATTTTCTATACACCAATTGATATGGTCACATTCCAATAGGAGTTTTAAAAGCTGTACGATAAGCCCAAAGTACATCATCTAATTTTCTAGACCAATCTTTTCTAGATGAGTTCACAACTTTTTCTAAAATTCGCTTCAACTCCCTATTAGAAATTTCCACTTGTCCACTGGTTTGGGGATGGTACGGGGTAGCTATCTTGTGTCTAACACCATATTTTCCCAAAAGTGATGCAAATGTTTTATTATGAAAATGTAAACCTCCATCACTAATGATTGCTCTAGGTACCCCAAATCTAGAAAAAATATGTTTCTTGGTGAAAGAAACCACTACCTTAGCATCATTTCTTGGTAAAGGAATAGCTTCTACCCATTTAGACACACAATCCACAACAACTAATATGTATTGGTTTGAGAAAGAAAGAGGAAAAGGTCCCATAAAATCTATACCCCAAACATAAAAAATTTCAACTTCAAGTATATTGTTTAAGGGCATCTCATTTCTTTTTGAAATATTTCCTACCCTTTGGCATCTATCACAATGTTTAATAAAGTTATAAGCATCTTTAAAGAGGGTAGGCCAATAAATCCACTTTGTAAGACTTTAGAAGCTGTTTTTTCAACACTAAAATGTCCCCCATAATCTGACCCATGACAATGCCAAAGAATATTCTCAAATTCGTTTTCAGGGACACATCTCCTAATGATACCATCACCACATCTTTTAAACAACAAAGGATCATCCCAAAAATAAGATCTAACATCATGCAGAAATTTTTTTCCTTTGTTGAAAAGTAAGACCATGAGGAATTATACCACCTGCTTTAAAATTGGCAAAATCTGCAAACCATGGCAAGGAAGTAATAGCTAATAATTTCTCATCTGGAAATTCCTCTGAAATAGGCCTCATATCCTGGTTCATGTCATTAACTTTCAATCTTGACAGGTGATCTGCAACACAATTTTGCTTACCTTGCTTATCTCGGATTTCTAAGTCAAACTCTTGTAATAAGATAATCCACCGAATTAATCGTGGCTTGGCATCCTGCTTAGCAAACAAATATCTCAAAGCAGCATGATCAGTGTAAACAATAACCTTAGACCCAATAAGATAAGATCGAAATTTATCGAAAGCAAACACTATTGCAAGCAATTCTTTTTCAGTCGTGGCATAATTCTTTTGAGCTTCATTCAAAACACGACTAGCATAATATATAACGTGAAACACTTTTTCTTTTCTTTGTCCTAATACAGCACCCACAGCATAATCACTAGCATCACACATCATTTCAAATGGTAAAGACCAATTAGGGGCTGTAATTATAGGATCATAAATAAGTTGTTTCTTTATGGTTAAGAATGCTTGCATACATGCCTCATCAAACACAAAAGGAGCTTCTTTTTCAAGAAGATTAGTCATTGGCTTTACTATCTTGGAAAAATCTTTAATAAACCGCCTATAAAAACCCGCATGACCTAAAAAACTTCTTACCCCTTTTACATTCACTGGAGGAGGTAATTGTTCAATTACTTCTACTTTTGCTCTATCTATCTCAATACCTTTAGAAGAAATGTGATGACCAAGACAAATACCTTCTCTCACCATAAAATGACATTTTTCCCAATTTAACACTAAATTAGTTTCTTGGTATCTTTGTAATACTAAGGTCAGATTAGATAAGCAAGAGTCAAATGAAGAACCAAAAACAGAAAAATCATCCATGAATATCTCAATGCAATTTTCAATCAAATCAGAAAAAATGGAAAACATACACCTTTGAAAAGTTGCAGGTGCATTGCAGAGACCGAATGGCATCCTCCTGTAGGCAAAGACTCCATAAGGACATGTAAATGTTGTCTTCTCTTGATCTTTAGGAGCTACTGCTATTTGATTGTAACCAGAATAACCATCTAAAAAACAATAATATGCATGTCCTACCAATTTTTCTAGCATTTGATCTATAAAAGGAAGTGGAAAATGATCCTTTCTTGTGGCTTGATTCAATCTTCTATAATCAATACATACCTGCCACCCTGTGACTTTTCTTGTAGGAATGAGTTCATTATTTTCATTTTTCATTACTGTCATCCCTCCTTTCTTGGGTACAACTTGAACAGGACTCACCCACTCACTATCAGAGATTAGATAGATAATGCCCGCATCCAAAAGTTTAATTACCTCTTTCCTTACCACTTCCTTCATAGTAGGGTTGAGTCTTCGTTGTGGTTGACGTACAGGTTTAAAGTCCTCTTCCAAATAAATTTTATGCATACACATAGTAGGACTAATACCTTGCAAATCTTCAATTTTCCAACCTATTGCAGATTTATGCTCTCTCAAAACCCTTAAAAGTTTATCTTCCTTAGTGGTAGTAAGTTCACTGCTCACAATTATGGGATTTAGCTTTTGCTCATCTAAGAACATGTATTTAAGGTGAGAGGGAAGTTGTTTAAATTCTATCTTGGATGTCTCTTCTCCTCCGTCCTCACTCTTGTGTAGATCTTCTATTCCTCTCTTGGAATTGAATATTGGCTTGAGAACTTTTAATTGATGAGCACACTTCATCACCTCTTCATCAGTCAATTTTTTATTCAACTCCTTTGCTTCCATTCTTGACAATAGAGCTCTCTCTAATGGATTCTTCCTCACATGACAGTGTATGTCTTCCAACACAAGAGACTCAATTATTTCAGCCCTGAAACAGTCTTCTTTGTCTAATTTATGCTTCACTGCTTCATTTATAGAAAATGTTACTTTTTCATCTGCTACTCTTAACATCAATTCACCTTGTTCTACATCTATCATTGCTCTTCCTGTGGCTAAAAATGGTCTTCCCAATATAATTGGGACTTTAGCATCTTCTTCCATGTCAAGAACCACAAAATCAGCTTAAAAGATAAATTTATCCACCTTCACTAAGACATCTTCTACAATTCCATAAGGATAAGTCATTGAACGGTCTGCCAATTGTAGAGTTATCATAGTAGGCTTCACTTCTCCAATACCTAGCCTTTTAAAAATGGACAAAGGCATCAAATTGATACTTGCTCCAAGGTCACACAATGCCATACCCACCGTTATATTTCCAATCTCACATGGAATGACAAAGCTTCCTGGATCCTTCAACTTAGGAGGTAATTTTTGTTGAATTATTGCATTGCACTCCTTTGTGAGCATAATTGTTTCATCTTCTTGAAGCTTCCTTTTCTTTGACAACAAGTCTTTCATGAATTTAGCATAACTTGGCATTTGCTCCAATGCTTCAGCAAAAGGAATATTAATGTGGAGCTTCTTAAAGACATCAAGAAATCTTGCAAATTGCTTCGCTTGTTCTTGCTTCTTCAACCTGTGAGGGAATGGAATTGTAGGGACATACTCCCGCATTTTACTCCCACTCTCTGGATTTTTTTCTCCCTCATTCGTCTCCTCACATTTTCTCTCAACTTCATGTTTTTCACTCTCTTCTACTGTTTCATCAACTCTTTTATTGTTCTCTCTCTCCATCTTACTCCTTTTTTTCATTCTCTAACACTCTTCCACTTCTCAATTGAATTGCCTTACATTGTTCCCTTGGGTTTGGTATAGTGTCACTAGGAAATGTTCCAGGAGATCTCTCTAAGAACTGTCTTGAAAGTTGACCAATTTGATTCTCCAAATTTCTGATTGAAGGCTCCTGGTTCTTGAAATTAGTCCTTGTTTCATTCATGAAATTAGAAGTCTGCTCCACAAAGGTAGAAGTTTGCATAGTTAGCTTCTCTAATGCATTTTCCAACATAGACATCTTGTTTCCTTGATTGCTAGGTTGTGTTTGATATTGATATGGAGGCTTTGGTTGATTAGATTGGATTGGATTGCTCCAAGGTCTGGTTTGTTGATGTCTCCAATTTGCATTAAGGTTGGTGGAAAACTGATTTTGTTGTTGTCCCACTACATTCACTTGTGCCTCTTGTTGAGTGGCCTGACATTCACCATTTTGATGCATTCCTCCACAAAAGTCACACACTGGAGATATTGTATTAACATTATTTGCTTGCATATTTCCCAACTTCTGAGTCAAATCAGTGATTTATTGTGTTAACAACTTGTTTTAGGTTAGGATAGCATCCAAAGTATTAACCTCCAACACTCCAGCTTTTCTATTTTGACGATCAAACTGCATATTCACTGTGTTGTTTGCCATTAGCTCAAGAGTCTCCAAAGCTTCTTCTGGTGTTTTGAGATTGAATGATCCTCCACTTACTACATCCAAAATTGCTTTAAAAGAGGGTGAAAGACCATTATAAAATATCTGCACCTGTAACCAAACTGGTAGGGCATGATGTGGACACTTCCTAATTAGCTCCTTGTATCTTTCCCATGCCTCATATAAAGATTCAGTGTCTTGCTGCACAAAAGTAGTAATCTCGTTTCTCATTTTAGTTGACTTGGAAGGAGGAAAGTGTTTAGTTACAAATTTTGTAGCCATATCCTCCCATGTAGAAATACTTCCTTGAGGTTGTGATTGAAGCCAACTTTTTGCCTTATCCCGTAGTAAGAAGGGAAACAATCTTAAATGAATTGCATCATCTGAAACTCCATTAATTTTCAAGGTATCACATATTGCCAGAAAATTCTCCAAGTGAGAATTAGGATCTTCTAAATTTGCACCTCCAAATTGATTCTGTTGAATGACTTGCAACAATGCAGGCTTGATTTCGAAATTGTTAGCTTGAATAGGAGGTCTCACAATGCTCCCTTGATAACTATTAGGATTTGGCATTGAATAGTCACGAAGAGTCTTTCTAACAGGTTGGTCTGCCATTGTTAATGCCTCCTTTTCTTGTTCAATTCATCTTTGTTCTTGTCTTCTTTCTCTCGTTCTTCTTCTTGCACTACTTCTACTTCTTCTAGTAGTGCGTTCAATTTCTGAATCGTAAAGCAATTCTTCTGGGGCAACAGTACCTCGCATAAACAACTAAAAAAACACACAATACTGCAACAGAAATTTCGTGACAATAAAATTTGAAAATAAAAAATCAAAAATAAAAACAAAAATTCCCTAAAATCTACAACTCAAATCTTAAGCCAATTAGATCACTAATATCAACAATAATCAATCCCCGGCAACGGCGCCAAAAACTTGATAAACTATTTGGCAAGTGTACCAATTGTTATTATAGTAATTAAATATCGTCCTCTGAGATTGAAATAGTTGAGTACTAGATTACTAATTAGTATAATTTTGAGCAACCAAATTTCAAGTAAAATAGTGAACATAAACAAATGACAAAAATTTAATTAAAATTAACAATGTTAGAGAATTGAATTTTTGTACGCTTTCATATAAATTCTTAACCCTTCCCAATTGATGTGCAAATTATAATTATCTAATTGAGTTTATTAAGAGCTTGTTTGCCCCTAATCCCTTAGATAGGCAAACATATTCATCAAATTCTAACCCCCAATCCCTTAGGCCAGTTATATAATTTAATGAAGTTATGAAGAACAATTACCATCTCAATTGCAAACTAATTAGCTATGCCCAATTTCCCAATTGTGACAATTTCTAATATGCTCTATTGACAATCGCAAGCAATCCCCAATTTTCCAATTGTGAAACTGCTCATAGAGAAAGACATTCAAAGCATAAATAGAACACTGAGATAAATTAAAATTAACAAAACATCAATTGGAAAGGTTCAGAAGTTATAATCAAAGTACTACATCAATTCTCTAACAAAAAGGAAATTTGATGTAATCCTGCCCGACGTAGTCCTTGTTTAGTATTTTTACCTTTTATAGGTTAGCTTGTAAGGAGCATGGGTTACTATAAATATCCGTCTCCATCATTGTATCATTCACTTTTGAGATTAATGAGAATTGAATTTTCTGAAATCAGAAATTATTCTCTCTTGAAAGTCAGGCTAGAGAGTCCAAAGACTCCCTCTCGCCACCTTCCAAGCACCTCTCTCACTTCCATTTTCCATTTTCACGGTGCTTCTCTCCTCCACGCTACCTCTCCTTCACTGCCACCTCGTTAGAGCATGCGTCCGCGCTCTCCCTTTCATTCTTCAACCACGCGTCAACTCCTCCATTCCACTTAATTGGTTTTCCTCTCGCGCATCAGAAACGCCATTTCATTTTGCATTTCATTCTCGCGTCTTCTTCCACCACGAAACAGATCTTCATTTTTTCACATCTCAGAATCCACATCTTTCACTCTCACGTTGCACATCCCAGAGCATCTCACTCTCTCTTGAGAGCTCTCATCATCATGAACCATTGCTTCCATCACGGTAATCCTCTTTTTCCTCACAGATCCATCTTCTTCCATCATTTCTTTTGATTTTCTACCGTTTAATCCACTTTCCACTGAGCAATCTAGCTTTCCCATCGTTCAATCATGAGTTTGAACCGATTAATCGGTTCATTTTGAGCTTTTCCCCTTTTCTAGGGTTTCTATCGAATTTAACCTTCCGTTTCTTGTTCTTCTTCGAGTTTTTTATCATTTTCCGCTGCATTCATCTCTGGAGGAAGCTTCGAAGGAGCTCACGACACGCACATTCGTCATCTCCTCGGGCGTTCGTCCATCAAGTGGTATCAGAGCTTTGGTCGTCCACGCGTCAAAGGTAAGTATCTTTGTTTCGAATCTTGTTTCAGTTTGATTCGCATCTCTGTCTTTGTTCTAGTTTTGTGTTTTGATTCTGTCTTGATCCTGAGTTTGTTCTTCCATTCCGCTGCTTGATTCATGTTCTGGTTGAACACTGTGCGTTTAATTTCTTTCATTTTCACGTTGTTAGTTAATTTCTTTACTGTCTTGTGTTGATTTCGCGTTTGTTGAGTTTATTTTCTGTGTATGAGATTCAAATATGTTTGTTCGTTCTTGGATCTCAATTTCTGCGTTTATGTTTTCAAGTTGATATGTTCACTGTTATGAGTTTTGTGTTTAGGATTCTATAATTTTGTGTATGTGTGTTTTCTTTACTTTGAGTATTGTTCATCATTTTCATCAGTCCAAATTTTTGTTTGAGTCATTTTATTTGAGCATCATATTCTGTCTTGTCTATAGTCATGTGCATTCGTTGAAACTGGTGCAGTTTTTGATCTGTCCTAAAACTGATTTCAATTGTACATTTGATCGTCAAATTGTGTTTGAGCCTTGGTATAAACTCTATCAACCCACAAAAGCAATGACACATTCAAACGAATGAGCTGGTTGATAGATATCCATTGGCCAATCCAATTATTCTTTAAAGTTGAAACTGTTTTAGTCCATATTCTTTTGCTACATTCTTTTCTGGATTTTGAGCTGCTGTTAAAAAGCAAGTGCATACTGCAAAGATCAATGAAAGGCATAGCCTAGATCAGTAGCACGTTGTGAACACAACTTAACATTGTTGCAGCAATTGGCCGATCTGCACATGCTTTGCTTGAGTCTAGTTATTTTGTTTCAAATCTGGTTTAGCACATAGATCATTGCTAAACATCTTTCATCGTTGATTTAGTGTCTTGTTCAAGTTTGAGTTGCTGTTTCTGGTTCAATTTAAGTGTTCAAAGGTCATTTGATTCATTAAGTCAAAATTTGAGTTGAAGAGTTGCTTAATTTGAGTAATTTGGGGCTGACTAAGTCAAATTTTGAGATAGTGTGTTTCTGCATCTAGTTGCTTTACAAACAAGTTTGTTTTAGATATTTGAAACTGATTATGCAAAGAAACCATGAGTTAATAGCTGCCCTAAGCCTTTTCACTCTTTAAACCACCAAACTTTTGGCATTTTTCATTCACAAGTTGCTAGTTGTTTGCCTTTTCTGAAATTTGTGGAATTGGTGCATTTGAAATTGAGTTATCATTGCAGCAAAAGCTTGGCCATTCTGTTTATATGTAAAACAATTCAAAAGAAACATTTATATAGTTCTAAAAAGCTGACAAGCCAGTGCAATTGACTTTTATGAAAGCTGATGCATTAGAAAAGCCTTTTCTCTTAGGCATTTTATGGAACAGTTTCAACCAATTCTGAACTAAATTTGAATTTGGTGCAAATGCAACTTGTTTGGGTTTTTTTTTATTTGCTTTTAAAATCTTTTCTAGAGCTATTATTAGGTTCAGTTTGAGTGCTCACTTTCTTCAAAGCTTTGTTTCTTGCTTGTCTTGGTTGATAACTCTGGTTTTGTCTATCACATGTGCAATCTATTCTGCTGATCTTAATTTGAAGCTTTTAATTACTTTATTCATCTGATCTAGAGTTGTCTTAAGCAATAGATCTGTTGTGCTGTCATTATTTTATGGTTGTCCTGTTCTGTTTTGGTTTCTGATTTTGACCTTAGCTTAGCCATTCTTGATTGAGAAGTTGTTACACTCTGGTTTCTGGAATCTGAAAGAAGGTTTGTGTGCTTGGTAGTATCTTAGGTGGTGGTGGTCTGAAAGACTCTCAAGCCTTGAACTACCAAGGGAGAATCTTCCTTCCAAACCTTTTCATTTATGTGCTTTAAATTTCAAAAGAGAAGCCTGAGTGTTGTGAGTTTTGTAAGGCTGACTTGGCCTAATTCCTTGGCAATTTGAAATACAGAATTTCATTGTTCATCTAACTGTGTTGTTGACTGTTCATTGTGCAGGAAAAGGAGTTTGAGTGATCAAACTAGAGCAGCTGTGATTGTACTCATTTTAATATGCTCTTGCATTCATTTTGAACCTTAATTTGTTTGCTGAATCACTGCTACTTTACCTGTTCTGATTGCATTTTGAACTTCTTCATTTTGTTGTATCAACACTGTTTTAATTGCCAATTCCTGATTACACATACTTCTGCACATACTGCTGCACATTGTATTTCATTGGTTTGATCAGATTGGTCTGCTACTTTTGATTAATCTCGAACATTGTTGTCACCAGTTTGGTCCATTGATTCTGACCAGTTTAATTCACTGATTTGCTATACAGGCTATACTGGTCATTTAATTGTGAATCAACTTATTCTTCATTTTTCCTGCATTGTATCATGTGGTGTATCTACTGTTTTTGGTGTAGCTGTGTAGATCTGATTTAATTGTTGTCATATAACTAGTGCATCAGTTACAAGAATGCAGTGTAGGATGTCTACAAGTGAAGAATGAATCTGCTGATTAGTTGAGCACGAGGAAGAACCTACAACAAAGTCCACTAAAGCCAACAACTAGAAATAGCATTAATTAGGGAAGTTGCTTAGCTATATTGCTTCTGTTTGTTTAAACTGTTTGTGTTATAGCTTGCAATTTGTTGGATGTTGTGATTTGCTGAATTGGAATCTGGTTTGATTTTGATGTGTGCAGAGCTGATACTTGAGACTTTAGCTTGAGCATAAATTTACTGAGAAAACAGCAACCTAAGCACTTAATGTGGAAGCTTTGAACTAAAGGGAATTATTTAGTTTAATTGCTTCTGACTATTTAAACTGTTTTGGATTTAAATTGTTCATTGTTGGATTGCATGATCTGCTGAATTGGTGTGAATTATCTGTGCAGAGTTGCTTTCATTGGAATTCAATTTGTGTACAAGTTTAATTGAGCAGCAGCAGAATTTTAATGGAAAGTTTAGAAAGCTTGTGCAACCAAGAGAAAGGGAAGTTCTTACTGCCCTATATTTTTTTTGTGCAATCTGCTTAGCTAAGGGTTTTTAAGTGACAGAAACTTTGTGCAATTGTTTGTAGGATGAGACTAGCAAGGAGATTCAAGAGAATTGATTCCAGCAACAACAAAGTTGAGCAACAAAGCTGAATGAAGTGGACCAGGACCGTAGCAGCCTAGTATAGTTTTTTTTTTGTAATTGTTTTCTTTAATTTGTTTGTAATAGGCTTGTGTTAGCCTAATGTTAGCTTTAGATTGTTTTGTAAAAAGGCCTTTTATAAAGTCCAAGTTCTTTGGAAGAGTCCTTGATGCTCTTTCAAACTCTTGGCAACTTTACTTGCTTTAATTTTAGTATAGCTAGACAGGTGAGTGTGTCTTGTTAGCCAAAGCAACAAGCCTCACCATAGGAGTAGACTTTAAATATTGATTTGCTTTATGTTTCACGTTTAGGGGTGATTTAGGCTAAAAGGGATTAAACTCTAAGCCTTTTCACACTAGAGTCCGAAGAGTCTAGTCTTTTAGTGTTTAATTATTTGTGATTGTTTGAGTTGTGTACTTTGTTTCTAAAGGTGATTTTAGTTTAAGGGGTAATTAGTTAGTAGCCTAAGACATTTCTGGCAAGGCAAGACTTGGTACTTAAGCAGCTCTTTAGCTCACCTCTCTTACCTGGGACTTGTTTAAGTGAAAGTTTTGAACCCTTTAGATTAAGAAAACTTTTAAAAACAAAGATGTCTTCTTATAGTTCATATAGGTCTTCTAGGTTAGATAAAGTTGATGAAATGTTTAAACAAGCTAGGAATCTTCCATCCTTTGGTAAAGACATAGGTGCATTAACATACCTAGCTTGGGAAAAAGAAATTGATAAAATAAATCCTTGGTTTTATGAAGAGAGTGAATATTATGTCCTTAGCATATATCTCTCTAAGTTAGAAGAACATGCAAGTGAGTGGTGGGATGAAAGACAATATCATGTTAGGAAAGGTAGAAAGTCCTCCATACATAATTGGCATGATTTAAAAGCTTGCATGAGAAGAAAGTTTGTGCCTTCAAGCATTAAAAGAAACCTAGAACTAATTAGGGATTGCATTGATGATGGAAAATTATTTCTTGAGCGTTTAAATGATCATGGGTTTCTTCGTAGAGAATTAGAATTTGGGGCAAGACTTAAAGAACTCAAGAATAAGAAAAGAGAAAGAGAGATTGAGAGAAAGGAAGAGGAAGAAAGGAAAGAAGAAGAGAAGAGAGAGAGAAAAGAAAACGAGAAAAGAGAAAAGAGAAGAAGAGAGGAATTAAGAAAAGAAGAAGAAAGAAAAGAAAAAGAGAGAAAAGAAGAAAAGAGAGAAAGGCAAGAAAGAGAGAAGAAAGAGAAGGAGAAATTGTTGCTGATGACAAATTCTATTTTTTCCAAGACTATGGAACCTAAAAGGGAAGGTTTCCAAATCTTTACTTCTTTTCCAATCATGGTTTATTCTTCAAATATTGACTTCTCTTTCAAACCAATTGTCATTATATACTCTATAAAAACATTTTCAAAATATGACAATTCAAATCTTGAGTTATTCTTATCTTTAAGAAAACACTTAACTCAAGACAAAATTGAATTTGGACTTCTAAAATTTTCAAAGATTACATATCAAAGTATTAGAAGTTCTTATTCTCTTGTCTTTAAAGAAAATTTCTTTCTTGGATTGATATTAACTGAAGATATATTTGATGTGTATTGCAGATTCGTGTTTGATCCAGGAGGAAGAAAAATAGATCTAAAGTAATAAGGCCACTTCATGGCTCTGCTCCCAAGACTACGTGGAGCTTCTTCATAAGGCGATGCCAGATTTGAGGACAAATCTTTTTTTTAAGAGGGAGGGTATGATGTAATCCTGCCCGACGTAGTCCTTGTTTAGTATTTTTACCTTTTATAGGTTAGCTTGTAAGGAGCATGGGTTACTATAAATATCCGTCTCCATCACTGTATCATTCACTTTTGAGATTAATGAGAATTGAATTTTCTGAAATCAGAAATTATTCTCTTGAAAGTCAGGCTAGAGAGTCCAAAGACTCCCTCTCGCCACCTTCCAAGCACCTCTCTCACTTCCATTTTCCATTTTCACGGTGCTTCTCTCCTCCACACTACCTCTCCTTCACTGCCACCTCGTTAGAGCATGCGTCCGCGCTCTCCCTTTCATTCTTCGACCACGCGTCAACTCCTCCATTCCACTTAATTGGTTTTCCTCTCGCGCATTAGAAACGCCATTTCATTTCGCATTGCATTCTCGTGTCTTCTTCCACCACGAAACAGATCTTCATTTTTTCACATCTCAGAATCCACATCTTTCACTCTCACGTTGCACATCCCAGAGCATCTCACTCTCTCTTGAGAGCTCTCATCATCATGAACCATTGCTTCCATCACGGTAATCCTCTTTTTCCTCACAGATCCATCTTCTTCCATCATTTCTTTTGATTTTCTACCGTTTAATCCACTTTCCACTGAGCAATCTAGCTTTCCCACCGTTCAATCATGAGTTTGAACCGATTAATCGGTTCATTTTGAGCTTTTCCCCTTTTCTAGGGTTTCTATCGAATTTAACCTTCCGTTTCTTGTTCTTCTTCGAGTTTTTTATCATTTTCCGCTGCATTCATCTCTGGAGGAAGCTTCGAAGGAGCTCACGACACGCACATTCGTCATCTCCTCGGGCGTTCGTCCATCAAAATTAGTTCTGCATACTGAAAATAAAAATCACCAAAAACCCCAAGGAGAAGAAGAAGAAATTTGCGTTCTGGATCCTCTGCGTGTCCGTCCTCTATTTCCCCCTCCAAAATCGTGGCATTATATTGCCCTCCTACGTGCGTTCACCCTCCAAATTAGTGGAATTGGTCCGTTACTTCTCTCAGTAACTGTCCCTTTTTGTTTTTCTCCTTTTTTCTTTAATCTTTAATTCCACGTAATATCAGACGTTGATTACTGACCGTTTCCACAGTTCATGGAAAAATCCACAATCTGGGTGTGAACCTCTCTGGTTTCCATTCTGCACACCTTAGTTAAATCCATAGGTTGTGGAAAAAATCGCAGCTCAGTTATGGAACGCTCTGGTTTTGAGTTTACATCTCCTGAAGCAAATCCACAGGTTGGGTAAAAAACCATAGTTCAGTTGTGACGCTCTCTGGTTTCACCTTTACATCTTAAGCACTTATTCTTCCTGATTTGTGATTTTAACCCTCACAAAACACCTATTAACAAGAAAAAACACAAAATCCAACTGTATGATCCGAAACAACTATAATGCTTAATAAAATGATTCAATTAATATAATTATGCATGCAAATGGCCTAAACTAAACTACTAATGCAATTACATTTTATTTACCTATCAGGTTACTCCTATCATTAAGTTGATTCTCATTATAATGCTGACCAATATATTTCATATAATACATAATTAAAACTTTATACTTTTAAAAAAAAAAATATGAAATAAATATAAAAATTTATTTAGCATCAATTTTTTTTTCACCTAGCCAAGTCAAACTCTATCCAAACATAAAGACACTAGTACAAAATAGGGATAAGAACACGGGTAATACGCCCCGGTTTTTAGAAAACCGAAGCATATGTAGAAGCGGTGGCATTTTCGCAATTTCGACAAATTTATATGCCTCGGTTGTAAAAAAACCGAAGCATAAACACCAAATTAACTCGGTTAAAAATAAAATCGAGACCTGATGTTCTGCCACATGGCACCTAAAACTGGTTAATTTTTTACTACCTCGGTCCTCTAATCCAACCGAGGCATAAAGGTTTCAATTACCTCGGTCCTCTGACCCGAGGCATAAACCTTTCGAAATGCACACCCATCCAACATAAACCTTTCATTTGCAACATCCAACATCCAGAGCACGCGTTCGCTTTCCCTTGCTTATCCTCCCACCTCTACGAAACCCAGAAGCAACTTAACGTTGGCGGCGACTGCGGCGAGGCATGGTGAGGTGGCGGCGAGGCATGGCGAGGTGGCGGCGAGGCATGGCGAGGTGGAGGCAAGGCATGGTGAGGTCGTGGCGAGGTCAGAGCAAGGTGGCGGCGAGATCTCTTCTTCCCTTGTTTCTTTTCAGGTTTAGACGCGATTTGATCTCCGCGGTGTGACGGTCCGTGTTCGTGGAGGTGGGAGGTTGTCCGTGGCGTGCGGTCGCTGTCCGCGGCGTGACGGTCGCTGTCCGCGGCTTTGATTTAGGGTTTCGATTTGGGGCTTGGCGACACTTTTGGAGGCGCGACTCAGGCTTCGTTGGTGGCGGCCGGCGGCTGGCGGTGGATCTCGCCTTCGTAGGGGATGAACCGAAGGGCGAGCTGATGGTGCGGCGATGGTGGCGCGACTATGGTGGAGCGGCGAGGGTTTCGTTTTTGGCAGCGATGGCTTCTGGTTTTTGGGTTCTCTGTGTTTTGCGTTTTTAGGTTCTCTGCATTTTGCGTTTTTGGGTTCTCTGCCTTCAATTTCAAAACTCATCATTCAATTTTATTTTTGTCGACAGGGGTGATTGTTGGATTGCGAGTGCGATCTGAGAGAGGAGAGGGAAAGAGATTGATTAGAACTGAGAAAGGAAAGGGAAGGGAAGAAGGCTTTGGACATTGATTTGGGTTTTCTTCTTTGTTTTACAGTTTCTTCTGAGTATGGACTGATGAGTCAATATTTTCTCAATTTCACTTAGCTTATTGTACCGAATTTAATCAGGGAATTGTGCTTAAATGTCCAGTATTTTCCCATTTTTCTTAATTGTGCTTAATTTGATCAGAAATTCTTATTTTAATTAATTTGAATTATTTGAGCTAATTATTTTTATTATTAATTGTAGGGAAATTATTGGACAATATTTAGGACATTTGGAGGTGAAAAGAAAATGCCACATCAATTTTATTTTAAGCTAAAAATGAGTGAGGAGGTGTGGATTTAAATTATGGGGTGCACACAGCAGCAAGCACCAAACACGGGTTGTATCCAGCAAAGATGGAGGTGCACGAAGAAGCCACGGAGAGGTGAAGCGGCCCACACTTGGCATGCACAACAGCTCACGGTCCAGCTGATCCAGCAGCTTCACGTCCAAGCAGTCCAGCTGTGTGCGTTGGAAAGTCTTGCATCCAGGAAGCTCACAGCTGGAAGGAGAGGTGTCACGGCCAGCTTCCACACGGCCCATGGCAATTCAATTTTGATGTGGGTTTGGAAAAAGACAGCAAGCACGTCCAACTGGGGTGAACACGGAGATAAGAGGTCCATCACGCTCTCCATGCTGCACTCCACATCACGGTCCAGCTGCCAGCAAATTGAAAAGGTGCACTTGGGGAAATGAAAGGCTACGTCCAGAAGCACACGGAAGAGTCCACCAAGGGCAGCAGCAAGGCTTGGATTCACGCGGAATAGGTCCTGGAAGCTGGAAAAGAGAGGTGATTGGTTTTGGAGAAAGAAAGCATTGCTGGACCCATTTTGGGCTTGAACAGAAGCGGTGCTAGAATGAGAAAAGAAGGAGAATTGGAAGTGCTGGAGCACGCTGTTGGCTAGATCGAGGGGCTTCATTTAGTGGAAAGAAAGAAAATACACGCCTAGCATGGAGAGGTAGCAGCGGGGGTGCAGAAGGGAAATGAAGAGCTACGTCCACGATCCAGGGGCTTCACTAGATGAAGAAAAAAGCAAGTGCTCCAGCAGAGGGGGGGGGGGAATTAGGTTGGAGTGAGCAGCCACCCACGAGGGGGTCTCTCTCGGTTCTCTCTTCCAGCAGCTCTCAGTTTTCATTTCAGTTTTCATTTTTTTTCTTTTCTTAGAGAATAGGTGCTGGGAACATTTTAATTTTGGAAGAAAGAAAAAAAAAGTGTGAATGTTGTTACGGTGGAATGAAAATAGCTTCACTTTAATTTTATGTTGCTGAATTCACTCTTGCCTTTTCATTTTGCTTTTCACGCACTATTTGATTGAAGAATAGTCTAGCACACTGAGAACGTTTTTGTTTCCTTAAATTACATCTTGCACTTCATTTGGCTGGAGGTGACACACGGACATAGTTAGCTGAAGCATGCACACGTTGAGCTTGAAGAGAACAACACGTTTCTTTTCTCTTTTCTTTTAATGTGCAGGTCACGGCTAGGAAAAGTGGGAAATACACAAGAGAAGCAAGTATCGGTGATTACATTCCTTTTCTTTGCATTCATTCGATTTTGGGGAAAAACTGTTGATTCATGGTTGGAATGCATACGGATGCCATGTTCACGGGAGAAGAAGTCCATAGATGTGTTTTATGGTTTAGCAACTTCATTTATAATTTATGCCTTTGATTATTTGTTCGCTTCTAAGGTGTTTCTTCGAAATTGTATTTCAAACTGAAATGAGCATTAATCTTTTTAATTTAAGTGTTGCATTTTAATAATTTTAATTGTGTTTGAATATTTATTTTTTTGCATTGTTGAGTCTAGTTTTACCGTTTATCATGTTGTCCATTTCGTTCAGTTTTTTTTATCTTCCTGTATTTCCAATTTCCTCACTTACTTTAGAAACCGTTCAATCTCAATGTAGAAGCGTTCATCTATAGGACCGTCGGTCCTCATTATGTTTTCATTTACTTTAATGTTTCCAATTGTATTCGGTTGTGTTTAATTTTCATTTTTAATTTCGTCATTTGCATTCACAAAATATTTCACAAACCCCCCACTACGTGTTTGATCTGAGACTCGAACCACATTTGGTCCTTGAGAGACGACCTAGGAGTCACTTCCTAGTCTATACTGCATTCTTTATGCACAACTTTTGTTGGGAGGTGCGACCCTCTCATCAAAATGGCGCCGTTGCCGGGGACCAACGGTTCAGTCTTAGGTCTTTTTGTTGTGTTTGTGTGTGTTGTGTTTTGTCTTGTGATGTGATGTGATGTTCTGTTTTGTGTGTGCGTGTTGCATGTATAAATGTGTTGTGTTTTATTTGTTTCGTAATTTTTAGTATTCTTCTTTTTCCATGTCTACCTATTTTGATTTCGTGAACACTGCTTGTTTTGCTAGTGCCTCTGATTATGATTCTCCTTCTGCATGTTACTCTGATTGTAATTCATATTCTGCTGATTTCTATGTTGTGAACAATAAGACTCATCCTCTAATTTCTGAGAGTGCTCTTTGTGAGCCGGTTTCACTTAAGGAGGATGATCTTCATTGCGATCTCACCCCTGGACTGATACATTTGCTGCCTAAGTTTCATGGTTTTGCAGGAGAATGCCCACACAGACATTTGGAGGAGCTCCACATCATGTGCTCTTCAATGAAGCCTCCAGATGTCCCTCTTGATTACATTTTCTTGAGCGCATTTCCGCATTCATTACAAGGAGCAGCTAAGGATTGGAAAGACTCTCTCCCTCTGAGATCCGTTACCGATTGGGGATATCTTGAGCATCAGTTTCTGAGCAAATTCTCCCTTGTGCAGTATGGTTACAGCAACGGTCTTGGATGGAATGACCCTACCTTGGAATGGTATAATGCTCCACAGCATCATTATCAAGAACCACCATTCCAGAGTACTTTCATACCTCCACCAGTCCAGCAATACCAAAGTCAGCAATATGATGCTCCTGCCCAAATAGCTCCTCAGCCTTCTACTTCTGAGCCTACATTGCAGGAGTTGTTGGAGCAGATGACCATGCAGAACCTTCAGTTTCAGCAAGAGAACATGCAGTTCCAGCAAGAAATAGGAGCTGCCATTCAGAGTATGACTGATCAGATAGGGCAGATGGCCACTCAACTCACTGAGGAACAGTCTCAAGATTCAGAGTCATCATTTCAGACTGTTTGGATTCCAGATGATGATGGTGGCATCCACATAGGAGATGGGGAGCAGAGTTATGAGCTTACCACTGTGCAACCTACTTTCCCACCTTCAGATGTCCTTACTCTTGCATCTGAGGAGACTGATAAAGATCTTAAGGAACAGGCAGAAATAAGCAGTAATTCTGAACCAGGTAGACCACCTTCATTTCCCCACAGTCTACCAATCTTCAAGGAAGTGGAGGTAAACATACCTAATTTTGACTATGCTGTTGATGAATATGTTGTTGATAGGTATGTTGATGATTGTATTGTTGATGAGTCTGTTTTTAATTCTTCCTCTCTGCATGATGAGAATCAATTTTTGATATCAAATTCGTATGTTTATTCTCCATGCACTGAACATGAATCTGAATCTGTGGTTGATATTGTTTCTGAATTTGAAATTGATTCATGTTCTGAGAGTTTATCTGTTGTTCAGCCTGTTACACTGGGATTGGGTGGTATACCCCTGCATGTCATTTCTTTGGAACCACATTGCACTAACCATATTGCAGGAGGTACAAATGAATTTGATCAACAAACACCCACAATGGACAACAAAGGTGCTGACACTGACAAAAGCTTCAAGATCAATAGGCACCTGCTGAACCCACTCATCAACAATCACTTCTTCTTAGATCCAGCTGTGGAAGACATTTCCCTGCTCGATCAAATATGGAGGATGAAGCAGTTCTTCCTCAAAACTTCTTTGCTGGATCCATTGGTGGAAGACATCTCCCTACAAGTCCAAAATTGGCAACTGCCACCATGAGCAGGGGAGTTTTCTTTCTCTCTTCTCCCCCTTTCCCTACTTTTATTGCACTTGTCCATGATCTGTTGACTGTTATGATTTCTGATCTTATGCTTATGACACATTGAGGACACTGTGTAGTTTAAGTGTGGTCTATTGGGGGAGATTTTTAATTTTCTTCGTTAGTTTTTGTTTTCTTGGTTAAATTTTTTTTCTTTTCTAGGTTATTTTTGTCGTGTCTTGTGTACAGTTTTACATGTTTCTCTTGATTTCTGGACTTTGTTTAGGTTGTAGATGTATCTTTCACTTCATTGATACTCTGATTTGTTTGAAATCCTTGCTTTTCTCTGCTTGAGAAGATGATCATGATGATTGAGAGTTGAATTGATTGTGACACAAATGCCCTGTGTGAGAATTTGAGCCACTTTATGTTCTTTCTTGTGTGTGATATGTCTCTTGATTGCTTGCACATATGCCTTGGCTTGACTCTTTTTGATGATTCTTGATTGATATGCATGTTTGGAAGTGATAAAGGCAATTTTGTTCTTGAGCCTCTCTAGCCAAATAAGCTTACCTTGTTTTGATCCTTTGATAACCCCTTTTGAGCCTATACTTTCCCCTATTTCTTTGTTTTGAAGCTCATACACTAGCCCTAAGTGAAAAACCATGATTACCTTAACCTTAGGGAATTTTGGAGCTTTGGAAGTGTTTTGGGAACAAGTGTGGTCTCCCTGGGGATTCTGATGAATTGGCTAGTGAGTCCTTTTCTTATCGTGTTTTTGTAAATATGTGGTGTATCTTGTCTCTTGAAATTGTGTGCTGAATAGAGTAAAGAAAAGAGACAGGATGAAGAAAAAAAAAATATATAAAAAAAAAAAAAGTGAAAAAAAAAAAAAAATTTTGTGAATAATGAAGTCAAGAAGAGGATTGAATTAGAGGTCTGGGTGTGATTTTACTGTGTTTACACTTGTTCCCCATTGCTCCTCTATTTCTTTTGGTTTGTAGCTTCTCATCCATATTTACCCTCCTTTGTCCTTGGCCCCATTTCACCCATAAAAGACCTTTTGATTTGAACATGCATATGTTTTGAGTGTTGATATTAGAGGTTTGCCAAGTCTGTTGTGTTTGCTTTCTTGAGTGCATTGAGTTGAAATTCTTTACCTTATACACTTGAGAGAAACACTGATAGTGCATCTGTGAGGTTTTGTTTCTTTTGATTCACCTCTTGAACTGATTGATCATTTTGCCATGTTTTGAATTGCTTGGATGAATTTCATGAGTATCTGCTTTCTTTGATTTTGTGTTGGATATTGTCTACTTCCTTTCTTGGTCCAGATTCCTTGAGAACTGTGTAATTCTGTTTCTGTCATTGTTAGTCTTTGTTTTGTGTTTGCTGAGTTGTGTCATTTCCCTGGATGTTCTCTGAACTATTCCTTGATTTGCGTCTTGATTTTGCCCAGGAGTGCAAAAGACTAAGTGTGGTCTATTTTGATGAGTCAATATTTTCTCAATTTCACTTAGCTTATTGTACCGAATTTAATCAGGGAATTGTGCTTAAATGTCCAGTATTTTCCCATTTTTCTTAATTGTGCTTAATTTGATCAGAAATTCTTATTTTAATTAATTTGAATTATTTGAGCTAATTATTTTTATTATTAATTGTAGGGAAATTATTGGACAATATTTAGGACATTTGGAGGTGAAAAGAAAATGCCACATCAATTTTATTTTAAGCTAAAAATGAGTGAGGAGGTGTGGATTTAAATTATGGGGTGCACACAGCAGCAAGCACCAAACACGGGTTGTATCCAGCAAAGATGGAGGTGCACGAAGAAGCCACGGAGAGGTGAAGCGGCCCACACTTGGCATGCACAACAGCTCACGGTCCAGCTGATCCAGCAGCTTCACGTCCAAGCAGTCCAGCTGTGTGCGTTGGAAAGTCTTGCATCCAGGAAGCTCACAGCTGGAAGGAGAGGTGTCACGGCCAGCTTCCACACGGCCCATGGCAATTCAATTTTGATGTGGGTTTGGAAAAAGACAGCAAGCACGTCCAACTGGGGTGAACACGGAGATAAGAGGTCCATCACGCTCTCCATGCTGCACTCCACATCACGGTCCAGCTGCCAGCAAATTGAAAAGGTGCACTTGGGGAAATGAAAGGCTACGTCCAGAAGCACACGGAAGAGTCCACCAAGGGCAGCAGCAAGGCTTGGATTCACGCGGAATAGGTCCTGGAAGCTGGAAAAGAGAGGTGATTGGTTTTGGAGAAAGAAAGCATTGCTGGACCCATTTTGGGCTTGAACAGAAGCGGTGCTAGAATGAGAAAAGAAGGAGAATTGGAAGTGCTGGAGCACGCTGTTGGCTAGATCGAGGGGCTTCATTTAGTGGAAAGAAAGAAAATACACGCCTAGCATGGAGAGGTAGCAGCGGGGGTGCAGAAGGGAAATGAAGAGCTACGTCCACGATCCAGGGGCTTCACTAGATGAAGAAAAAAGCAAGTGCTCCAGCAGAGGGGGGGGGGGGAATTAGGTTGGAGTGAGCAGCCACCCACGAGGGGGTCTCTCTCGGTTCTCTCTTCCAGCAGCTCTCAGTTTTCATTTCAGTTTTCATTTTTTTTCTTTTCTTAGAGAATAGGTGCTGGGAACATTTTAATTTTGGAAGAAAGAAAAAAAAAGTGTGAATGTTGTTACGGTGGAATGAAAATAGCTTCACTTTAATTTTATGTTGCTGAATTCACTCTTGCCTTTTCATTTTGCTTTTCACGCACTATTTGATAGAAGAATAGTCTAGCACACTGAGAACGTTTTTGTTTCCTTAAATTACATCTTGCACTTCATTTGGCTGGAGGTGACACACGGACATAGTTAGCTGAAGCATGCACACGTTGAGCTTGAAGAGAACAACACGTTTCTTTTCTCTTTTCTTTTAATGTGCAGGTCACGGCTAGGAAAAGTGGGAAATACACAAGAGAAGCAAGTATCGGTGATTACATTCCTTTTCTTTGCATTCATTCGATTTTGGGGAAAAACTGTTGATTCATGGTTGGAATGCATACGGATGCCATGTTCACGGGAGAAGAAGTCCAGAGATGTGTTTTATGGTTTAGCAACTTCATTTATAATTTATGCCTTTGATTATTTGTTCGCTTCTAAGGTGTTTCTTCGAAATTGTATTTCAAACTGAAATGAGCATTAATCTTTTTAATTTAAGTGTTGCATTTTAATAATTTTAATTGTGTTTGAATATTTATTTTTTTGCATTGTTGAGTCTAGTTTTACCGTTTATCATGTTGTCCATTTCGTTCAGTTTTTTTTATCTTCCTGTATTTCCAATTTCCTCACTTACTTTAGAAACCGTTCAATCTCAATGTAGAAGCGTTCATCTATAGGACCGTCGGTCCTCATTATGTTTTCATTTACTTTAATGTTTCCAATTGTATTCGGTTGTGTTTAATTTTCATTTTTAATTTCGTCATTTGCATTCACAAAATATTTCACAAACCCCCCACTACGTGTTTGATCTGAGACTCGAACCACATTTGGTCCTTGAGAGACGACCTAGGAGTCACTTCCTAGTCTATACTGCATTCTTTATGCACAACTTTTGTTGGGAGGTGCGACCCTCTCATCATGGACTGATTATTGATTCCTGATACAGTTTTCTGAGAAATGAATGAACTGAAAAATGATACAGTTTTCTCTGAGAAATGAATGAACTGAAAAATGAATGAACCGTGAATGCGTGAACGAGAGTCAGTATGAAAAAATAAAAAAAAATACACTCTACTGCCTCGGTTATCTAAGAACCGAGGCATATTCTTGTCTCATTTTATCCCGGTCTATAACCGAGGCATAAAGTTTAATCTTTTTACCTCGCCGGTATATGCCTCGGTTATAGAACCGGTGCCTAAAAGCAAAAGTAACCGGTGCAGTATCCTCTTAGTGTACTAGTGAGAGCGTCCTTTTTCCACCTACTTTTCTCAATTCGTAATACATGTAAATCCAAACACAACAATAATATATACTACGAATAAAAAATGACATATGATTTAACTAAAATTAATTTATTGCCAAAAACATCATGTAATCAAAATAACAAATATATACCATCTGTCATTACTCAAACTATATTTAAAGCATTAGGAGAAAATTGACAATATTGTCACAATCAATGAAATAAAAATTAATTATGACAGCTGAAAGTTTTGATGGCCGGTCAGGAAAGTTGAATCGAATAATTACAAGATTCATTTGGACATGAATTAATGAAAATAGATAAATTTGAAGTGGAAGTGTTTGGCTACGTAAAATTTGACGCGCATAATTATATATTCTCATCCTTATGCCAATGCAGAGAAAGGAAAGCAACCGCAACACGCAGAATCTGTGAATGCTGACAAAACTACCTCCTCAATAAGCTTCAAAGTAATTACCCTCTTTAGTTCCAAAATGCGATATTATTCTTATTATTTATTGCCTTGATTAAAGAACAAAAAAAGGGGACATCATTAACATTAATACCGAAGTGGTGCAGGTGTTTACTTTCACGTACGTACTCATCTGAACCGTCATAAAGATTCAGATTATGCAGACACACCATACATAGCAACAAAAAACTTTCCCATGATCGGAGAAACACGGATACCGTTAAATGCATTTTTATTACTTCTAAAATCCATCTTTTATATTTTCAATTTTGTTAGTGTTTCTATACAAATGCTGACTTACAATACATTTCAAAAAGACATTTATTTGTATTTTTTATTGTATTATCTACGTCTAATAAATATAAACTTAACTAACTATTTATTTGTATTTTAAGCAAACAAATAGTTGATGCATCTCACTGGTAAAAGAAAAAAAAACAAGTTAACATAAAAAAAGGTATCAATTTCTATTTACTACACACACACAAAATATATAACTTCAAATAATTAACGTTTAAACTATTCATAAAAAAACATAATGAAACTTTTAAAAGAATATTATATTAGTGGAAATAAATACGTTACGTTCTCTTTTTCTATTATACTTAATTAATTTAATTTTAAAAAATTGTTAAATATAAATAAAAAATTATTTAAAGATTAAAATGCTAAAAACATTATTTTAATTTAAAAAATAATTAAATTTAAATAAATGGTCATTATAAAAAGTAAAACATAATAATATTTTAATTTTAGAAAAATAGTTAATTAATAAATAAAAAAATAATTGTGAACTCAAAAAGAAAAAAAAATCGCCCATTAAAATTGTAGATATTTCAAATTTTGACAATAATTAATGTTAATGAAATATATATTAATTGATTTTAATATGAAAGTAATAAAATAACACGAGTGAGATGTGAACTGAATGGTCAACATTCAACGATTTCAATTATTAATCGATTTCTATGAAATTCAACCAAATACTAAGATCGTCATTACAATAACATTCATATAATTTATATGTTTCATACGAATATAGAGATGTTTATTTAAACAATCCTTGTATACATAACATCCTTCAAGAGTTCTTGTCCTCTGGTCGGGGAACACTATGTTTGATCTTGTCATGAATACACTTACGATAAATGCATGTCTAATTTGAGCGACGATGATATTCTGATTATAGAACGTTCATTTAGCAAGCGAAAGCATCAACATGTCTTCTGAAGTAGTGGTAGAGGGTATGGAGAACAATGGAAACCATGGAAATACAAAGCAGAAGCATCATATTGAACAAGTTTCTGATGATCCTTCTGCTTTCATGGGGAAGAAGCTTTCATGGCAAAAATTGCGAAGAAATGATTCTCTCGACATGGAATCACGCAGATTCTCCAAATCCTCTCTTTGTAGAGTACGCACATTTATATACCATTTTCCCTTTCATTTCCATCTTTCGTAACATGTATTTACGTTGTCGATCACTCATTTTAATCGCAATATTCGATGTTCATAAAAGGGGCCATCGATGTCAGTGATTATGCAGCTAGCGTTTCAAAGCCTCGGAATTGTTTACGGCGACATAGGTACTTCACCGTTGTATGTGTATGCAAGTACCTTCGTGGATGGAATAAAGAACAACGATGACATATTGGGTGTTCTTTCTTTGATCTTATATACCATCACTCTCATTCCTCTTGTTAAGTACGTATTCATCGTCTTAAAGGCCAATGATAACGGCGATGGTACGTACGTAGGCACCATATTCAAAAGTTTTTCTTGCATGTAGTAATATAACGAAGTATATATAATTAATATTTTAGGAGGGACTTTCGCTTTATACTCTCTGATATGTCGATATGCGAAAGTGGGAATGACTCCAAATCAACAAGTTGAAGATACAGAAGTATCTAATTATAAGTTGGAATTGCCAAAGAGCAACCGTATAAAGATGGCTTCAAGGCTTAAGTCTATGCTTGAGAACAGTTCCTTTGCCAAGCTCTTCCTCTTGCTAGTTACCATGCTTGGCACTTCAATGGTCATTGGGGATGGTGTTCTCACTCCTTGCATTTCCGGTTATTAATTTCATTTCTGTTTCTGTTTCTGTCATGCAACCTCTTTCCTTTTTATTTTTTTAGTTAATTGATTCATTTGGTTTACAGTTTTATCTGCTGTTGGAGGGATCAAGGAAGCCCATTCTTCAATAACACAGAGTAGGTTCATACTCTTTATTTATTTTTATTTTTTCCTTATTTCAACCTAAGAGGTAATTTATTTATCTTTCACTTAATTATTTTTTAATAAATAATATATGTAAAAAATTACACTGTTATTTATTGAGTAAAATATTCTCATGAGGAGTAAATTAATTCACTTTCATAACTATCTTAAAGGTAAGATTAAAGGATGATTTTCTATATGATGACACTGTAAAATCTTTTGTAGTGAAGGTCTTGTAACTTTTTTTATATTTTTTACTCACTGATCTCTTCAAACAGAACAAAAGTGCTCTAAGACATTAAATTAAAAAAATAATAATACGGTTATATATATTTAATCACGTTATAAAAGTAAAATAATCATTAAAAAGTGAATTTTTATATTTAAAAAAAAAGAATAAAACATAAGAAATGATAGTGTCAACTGAATTTAGAAAATTTATGTATATAAAAGTATCATTTCTTAAATATATGGTAATAAAAGAAGGCCATTAATTCATTTGTCAATTTTTATAATCTAATATTCAGATGCATGATTTTCACAAGCATACATATCAGAACAATGACTTAAACCGGCTTAATAAAAAAAAAATTAATGTGCTCTTCAGCTAATTTTTCTCAAACTATTAGTTACCATTTGATATATATTTGTAGTGAATCATAAGCACTTGTATGATTGACAAACAGTGTCAGTAATTGATATGGAACCAAAGAATAACAATATAAACTGAAAATTGATATCAGGAATTCAGGATCATGAAACTGCTACATATGACCTATGATGTTCGGTTTTAACTTCTAAGGCATCGGAAAGTTGTTGGATAATAATGATTCATACAAATTCCTTCTTTGTGCATAGATGCGGTTGTTGGAATATCCATAGCAATCCTGATATGCCTTTTCATGGTTCAAAGATTTGGAACTGATAAAGTAGGCTACAGTTTCGCTCCTATTATTTGTGTGTGGTTCGCCTTCATTGGAGGCATTGGTCTCTTCAATTTCATCAAGTACGATTCAACAGTTGCCAAAGCAATAAATCCAAAATACATCGTAGATTACTTCAGAAGAAACAAGAAAGATGCTTGGATTTCTCTTGGTGGTGTTGTGCTGGCCATAACAGGTACATTTGTTTTTTGCATAAAAGGTACATTTGATTTGCCGTAACACTGGAGAGTTCATAGGAATTTTTCTTTCCTTTTTTGGCAGGAACTGAAGCACTATTTGCTGATGTTGGACATTTCACAGTTCGTTCCATACAAATAAGCATGTGCTCTGTGACATACCCTGCTCTCCTACTTGCCTACACTGGACAAGCCTCATTTCTTCGCAAAAACAACGATCTCGTTTCAGACACTTTCTACAAGTCCATACCACGTACTTCAGTTTTACCTTTAAAAACCAAAAACATAGTCAATCCTGTTTGTTCCAAAATGATAACAACAAAACAAATTTGTATCATGACAACTAATCAATGATGCCTTCATATCTTGCAGATCCTTTATATTGGCCAATGTTTATTGTTGCTGTTATGGCATCCATTATAGCTTCTCAAGCCATGATCTCCGGGACTTTCTCCATCATCCAACAATCCCTCTCACTTGGATGTTTCCCTCGCGTGAAAATAGTTCATACATCAGCCAAGTACGAAGGACAAGTTTACATCCCCGAAATCAATTTCATTCTTATGATTGCATGCGTTGCAGTCACAGCCGGATTCAAAAGCACCACAAAAATAGGCAATGCTTATGGTGAGTCACTCTCATGAAACCTTAAATTTTAAGAAATCATCCAATTGGGCACAAACTGAAGCAAAATTTGTGGTTGCAGGGATAGCTGTGGTGTTCGTAATGACACTTACATCTGCTTTGGTGGTGTTAATCATGATCATGATATGGAAGACTCAAATACTTTTGGTTATCAGTTACGTGCTTATCATTGGTTCTGTTGAGCTTATCTATTTAAGCTCTGTGCTATATAAATTCAGAGAAGGAGGGTATCTTCCTCTTGCATTTGCTGCGGTGCTAATGAGCATCATGTGCATTTGGCATGACGTGTACAGGAGGAAGTACTATTACGAATTGGATCATAAGATTTCTCCAGAGAAGCTTAAGGGGATTACTAGTGGAAAAAACTTAGCTCGAATGCATGGACTTGCCATATTTTATTCTGAACTTGTTCAAGGCATTCCACCAATTTTCGAACATTATGTTACAAACATTCCTGCAATGCACTCTATGGTTGTGTTTGTGTCGATCAAATCATTGCCTGTTAGCAAAGTTGCTGCAGAAGAGCGGTTTCTGTTTAGGCAAGTGGAACATGAAGAACTCAGTGTGTTTCGATGTGTGGCCAGATACGGATACACTGATGTGCAGAACGAGGAAGAGGCTTTTGAGAATTTGTTGGTTAAGAGGCTGAAGGAATTTATAGGTGGTGGATTTTTGGCATCCGAAAGAGTTGTACTTGAAGATAAAACTGAAGAAATAGTGAATAGTGGTGAGTTTGAAGGTGTTGAAAAAGAGGTGGAAGCCATTGAAAAAGCAGTGCGAGGAGGTGTTGTTCATTTGATTGGTGAGAGTGAGGTGGTTGCTAGCAAAGGAGCCAGCATAAGGAAAAGGATTCTAATAAACTATGCTTACAATTTCTTGAAAAAGAACTTGAGGCAAAGTGATAAACTATTTGATATTCCTCACAAGCGTATGGTCAAAGTGGGCATGACTTATGAACTTTGACAATGATCAGTCAGAAAGGAACCAGGAAGAAGATTTAGATTTCAATGTTCTTGTCAATTCTCTCTTTCTAAATGTTTATGGATGGTATAAATAAATTTGAGAAATTATTGAATCCTCCTAATTATTCTTCTATTATATTAATATTCTCTTATTCTACTCCATCACAACATCAAAAGATAAGTTTTTCTTTTTTTTAAATGTAATTAGTTTCTTTCTTATTTTATTAAATAAGAAATAGTTAACTAAATAAAAACATTAAAATTAATAATCATCTAAAATATAAGAATTTTTTTTCTTTGCAATGAAATTATAAATTGAAATGTTTTGTCTTTTCTAAATATGAACTAAATATTTAATTAATCTATTTGACTAAATAATTCAAATGAACTTCATAGGATACAATATTGTAATTTTTCAACATTTAACAAAGAAATTATAAAGTCCAATTTACTCAATTTTGTCATTTAACTTTTTTTTATGATTCCTATTTAAAGATCTAGAGTCATGTATATATTTTAACAACAAATTTCCTTCATCCGCTAGTCTCCATTTTATTAACAACTCGGCATCGACATTTGTCTTGAATCGTTCAAACAATATAAAATGATAAGTTTAAGTATCGTTTCCTAAGAGACTTGTGTAATCCTAAATAATTGTATGATTAATAACTCATTTAGACTAAACAATAAATAAATTGACAAAGAATTAAATGATGGATTTTGATAGTTAGAGACACTCGGAAGAGGGAAAATGTATGCACACACAAAATTGTCTCCTCTTCACCAACCAATAAAGTCAACTAACTAAAACACTCAAATCCTAATATCTTAGGTGAAAAAGTCTAGGTTTTCTCACTAAGAACCAATTCCTTGGACACTTAACAAGTTAACCTGCATTAAGATCTAAGTTTTAAGACAAATAATAGCTCAAGCTTCATTCCTAGGTACAAGATCCATTATATTGCTTGTTTGAAGTCTAGGGTTCCCTAAATTATTTCCAAAACCTAACGAATCCATAAATCAAGCTATTCACATCTCCATTTCAAGCAAACATTAAGAGTAGAAACAAGAAATTAACATTTAATGGAAGAGGTATATATATAATGAAAGAATTTACAAAGTACATGAAAGTTTAATGACTACAAAAACCCCTAACAAGATGGCTTTGACTCTCCATTTTCATGTAGAGCAAAAAGCTTAAAAAACAGAAGATGAAAGAAGAATGAGAGACAAGGAGGAAGAAGAGGATGTTCACACAAGCCTCAAGCACCCTCTATGAGCTATAAAATTGAATTCGTGCCTCAAACCACCAAAGACCTGGTTTCCTTCGAGATAACTTGAATGAATAGTTATTCTAATTTTGGTGGACGCAAACTAGACAGAAAAAGTGCTAGTGGCACTTGTTATTTGCTTGGATGCTCATTAATCACATGGCATTCTAAAAAGCAAGCATGTGTGGCTCTATCCACCACAAAAGCTGAATACATAGCACCTAGGGTTGTTGTGCTCAATCCTTATGGATTAAAAGCCAATTAGAAGACTATGGAATTTATCTAGATAAAATTCCTTTAAAATGTTACAACACAAGTGCAATAAACTTAACCAAGAATCCTGTTTTGCATTCCAAAACCAAACATATAGAAATAAGACATCATTTTATTAGAGATCATATATCAAAGGGTGATTGCAAAATTGAATTTATAGACACTCTACATTAATGGACAAACATTTTTACAAAACCTGTATATAATTAGGAATGAATTAGACATTCTTGATCTAAGTTGTGCATCATAATTGTGAAACGCATTTTTGCATTGCATAATGGTACATAAATAAAAATCATAATACTGTCATACATGAAAATATTTCAAAAAGACAAACTCTGCACAATTTTTAATTTGTTAAACTACTAATATAATTGATTAGAGGGTCAACAATTGGAACTTTAAATGTTTGAAAACTATTGTGGTTGATTTTGATTAATCCTTATATCCAAATCTGAATATATGATTGAATTGGTCTATGTTAACACTGTATTTACTTCAGATTATTAGAAATCTAAATATGCTAGTATCAAGCTCAATATACTACCAAGTTTGTTTCATTGTGGATATTAATCTGATATTTGGCACTTGATACTGTGAAATTGAAAATGATTTCATGCTCTTAATCATTGAATATCCGTGATTGATAGAATGAACTGATGTACAATACCCTGCTATTGAATATTGGTAATATATGGTATAGAGAACATGATTATGCAAGTCCAAGTCCAAGTGAAAAAGATTCTGCTATCAATATGCTTTGTTTATATAATAATGAAGGTTTTTAATCGATTAAGCAAACAGTATGATCAATTAGATGACCTATTCTTGTTAAATGTGCATTTAATGGCTAGATCTGATCTGATTTCTTAGTCTGATTGTTCATTGGATATTTGTATTGTGTACAATGCACATTATATGTTTCATCAAATTTAAATTCACATTGAATTTCATTGTGAATAGAAATATGAGAATCATTTTGATTCAAGCTACGCTCTTTTAATTCTGCTGCATAACTCTACTGATATGTATCAAAATTAATAACTAACATTTGTCCTATGATTATATTTGAAAATCATACTTGATTTGAGTATTGAAAAGTGTGCTTGATATGCTTATGATTTACAATCTTTAGTAGTTGATATCATTGCAATATTACATATGTTTAAGAAATTCTGCATTCGGATACATGTACAAGATGTAATAGTTTTATTCATTATGACTATGATTGATTGAAATGACATTTCATCACTAAAAAATGTATTTTTTATCTGGTTTAGATCATTGCACTGTCATCTTCTATCAATTGATATATCTAGAACATTCAAATGCATAATTGGACTTCCTTATGTGAGAAACATGTTTGTTGTTTGCATTGAATAAAATTTCCCAGCATATATGGTTATAATTACCTTGGAAAAAATAGTGTGTTGAGGTAATCTTGATCTTTGCATTATTCATACATTGCTCACAACATTCATTAGTGCACTTATTATTTTTTATAGGGGAGCATCATATGTTTAACTGATGCATTCCATGTACTGCGCACATATGAATTCCATTATACTACATTGTTCTGCCATTTTTTGCTAATGTCCAAAGAGGGAGAGTTAATAGAAGATGTTGGTCATCATAAAAAAATGAGGAGATAGTTGATAGGGGAGCCAGTCTCTACATATATTGTTTTTTTATGATGAATGGTTTTAAATTATTACAAATAGTTTTAATCTTTCTTGCACAACAAAATGGCATAACAAGTTTTTAAATCATTAACATGTTAGTGCTAGAATATTAATCCTTTCTTAATTAATGAAATAGACCTAAACAGATTGAAAAACTAGGTTTCTGGTAATAATAATCGATTACATAAGTGATATAATCTGTTAGACTAAGCTAGAACACTTAGAAGGCAAAACAGGGACAAAGCACTATGTTATAATCGATTACATTAGTTACATAATCAATTAAAACAGAGAGAAAGACATAATTTGTTATATAGATAACATAATTTGTTAAGAAAGGCAAATGAATAACTAATAATGCTAAGTGGCTAAATCATCGATTATATAAGTTCCATAATTGATTAAAATAGAAAGAAGGGTCTAATCCATTATACAAATAACTTAATCTGTTAGGTTAGTTAAAAGAAGCAGTTATAAATGTCTAAATAATTAATTACATAAGTACCTAATTGATTAAAACATAAAGAAAAGCTTAATAAATTATGTTATTAACATAATCGATTAAATTGCAATTGTATTTGGTTTTTCTATATAAACTAGACTTAAGACTTGATTCTTTAACGTTTTAATTGGCATATACTAACATGCTCTCTGAGTTTTGAATATAGGTTTTCATTGGTGATCAAGTAATCAAGAATTCATTCAAGATCGACTGGATTTAATTTGGACTGATACATTTGCACTATATGAGTGTGTTCTAATTAGTTTATCATTCATTTGAGTGTTGTGACACTTGTGTTGGGTTAGCCATGTTAGAGATTGAGAGTTTCATCTCTTGTATTGGTGGAGAGTGAGTGTTTCCTCTCTTGTTGGAAGAAGACTGGATGTAGGCTTGTGAGAAGTTAAACCAGTATAAATCTTTGTGTGCTTTGATCTTTCTTTCATCTCTCTTTACTTGGTTGATTCATTTATCTTTGGTTATTGATTTCAAGATTCAAGAACTCTTTTAAAGATTTGAAAATGATTTTGAAAAAGGTTTAAATCCAATTCACCTTTCTTGGATTGAGATATAAAATCTCCTATTTTTAACAATTAGTACTTCACATTCCCAAGTATATAAATGGAGTACTTATATCTTTTCGAAATTTATTTCAACTCTTCTCTTCCCTCTTACATTAAACAAAAGTATCCTTGAATTCTTATTCTAAAGCTCAAAACACCTTGGAATATGCTTGAGAATCATGACATTTCTCACTTTCGATTTGCAAAAGAACAGTGTACCATCAATAGATTGTACCATATTGATTGTTATCTTGTTTTCCTTGACTTTTACCCTTTCTAATTAACATTTGTTACTTAATGTCTTCTCTCATTATTCTTGCTAATTCATCAAGCAACTGTAAAGACAATAAATGTGTTAAGATCATCTTGTCTCAAGCTTTCTTAGGGTTTGAATTCCTTTGTGACTACTATTAACAAGAAACAAGATCATTGATGACTTCAAACATTCCATATGGAATAGAGGAATTTTTCACTTAATTGACTAATAGACTTTCTCGTGGTCTACTTTCATTAGAGCTGTCAAAACAAGTAACCCGGCTCGACCCGGTCCAACCCACCACGGGTTGGTCACTTAGTGAGCTAACCCAACCCAGCTCACTTATTAACGAGCTGAAAAAGTTTGAACCTGGCCCGACCCACCACGGGTTGGTGGGTTAAACGGATAGGCTCATTGGCTCATTTAATTATAAGTTTTTCTTAAAATAAAAAAATTACAACTTTTTTAATTTAAATTTAAATAAATTTCACACTAAAATAATGTTAAATTCCAAAGACAATTCAAAATAAAAAAGTATCATACAATCCAAATGTAATCCAAAAACATGTACAAAAGGCGAACAAATAAGTTTTTAATATTGATAATTTTTGTATCACTTGTCCATTTATAGTATTAGAGTCTTGAATAGATAAATCTATAATATTTTTCTATCTTAAAACATCTTTTTCTTTATCACCATCTACAATATAATAAAAAAATGTTAATTAATCATATTGAAACACAAAATAATAAATAATTTAATTAAATTAGGTGGGTTCATGAGCTAACCCGACTCATCACAGGTTCAACCCGGGTGAGCCGGGTTCTAAGTGAGCCGGCACTAGTAAAAAAAAGGGATTTAAAAGCGCTATATATGTTTCTTCATGGTACTAACTCGGTTTTGATGAGAACCGAAGCCTAAAGGGTTTGCTCGACTTTGTTTATGCACCGGTTGGCTTTTTGACCGAGCTGGTAAGGTATTATGCCTCGGTTAAGTGAAGAACCGAGGCAGTAATATGTTTAAATTTCTTCCGCGAACAGCAGCAACTGCACCACTTTCGTTCATCTTCTTCTCAGCGCCAGAAACCCGCGAGCAGAAACCCTCGGTGCCATCTCCGTTTGCTTCCATCTCCGATTGCTTCCATCGCCGGTGACCGCCGTTTATCGTCGTCGTCTCCTCCTCTCCGTGTGGTCACCACTGCCAAGTGCTTTGGTGTTTCATCCGCTTTGCTTCCATCTCCACCGCGTCTCAGTTTTCGGTGGCTATTGCGTCTGCTTCCATCTCCGTCACTGGTGCTTCCATTTCAGTCGCGGCTTTCAGTCTCGCCAAGCTTGCTGCCACGCTCCCAGGTATTGATAAAGAAAATTTTCATTGCTTCCATTGCTTGTGTATAGGTTATTCATCCAAATCATTTGTGGTATTGATAAAGAAAATTTGGCATGAAAAAGGAGGACGTAGTTAACCAAATCAATTTGCTTGTTTAAAAGTGACCAAAAGCAAGGGAAAAATAGAAAATTGTGGAAGCAAAAATGAAGCCTCACTGGTTATTATTGATAAACTTGATTTAATTATAGATATGTATTCTTAAAATTTTATGATATGCTTGAATATACTGTTTGTTGTTTTGAATTAGCCTTAGTTTCCCGTTTAAGATTCAATACAAAAATTATTTACTATCTCCATATTTTTTTAACAAACGTACTTTTTAGAAATGAAAATAGAGGATATGGTAATAATAATTTACAAGTATTGAATCTTGAATTGTCCGGTTGGACAGTTTAAGAAGAGTAATAAATTTTTCATAGTTTATTATAACATATCAATTTTAATATACATTTCTTAAATTTCACGAAAATTTGTCATTGTGTTTTGTATTGATCTTCGGGTGCATATTTGATTGTGATTTATAATCACTTTCATTTCGTGTAACCTGAAGACCAATGCGAAATGCTGGCAAAATTTCGTGAAATTTAAGATATGTCGTTTAAAATTGATATGTTTAATAAACTAAAAAAAGTGAATCTTCTTGAATGGGATAGGGTCACACCTTGAATACAAACACGATCAAAGTGATCATTCAAGATTATTGAAATTGTGTAAACAATTTCAGTAAACATGCGTACGGATAGAGGGTGGATTAATTTACCACGCATCAGCACTGAGTACGAGAGAGGGGTAGAAGAATTTATAGAGTTTGCGCAACGTAATGCGAGTACAAGTGGTGATGATGAAGTCAAGTTCAGATGTCCCTGTGTGAACTGTTTGAATGGGAGGAAGTTGAACGCAACTGATATTAGGGAACATCTTATCTGTGATGGTTTCATACGAAGTTATACAACATAGATATGGCACGACGAATTAACAGACTTTCACATTGTCTCTACAACTGAAAATGTTTATGATTCCACAATGGATATGGAAGATCAAGAAGAAGAAGACAACTTAGAGGACATGATCCGCGATGTTGGCGTAGAAGCTTTTGCCCAAGCGCATGTGTATGAAATGATGTCCACTGATGCGGAGACTCCTTTGTATGCAGGTTCAACTAAGTTCACACGGTTGTCAGCGGTGTTAAGGCTCATGAATTTAAAGGCGAGCAATGGATGGAGTGATAAGAGTTTTACAGAATTGTTGTCGTTGTTGAATGAAATGCTGCCAGATGGAAATACGTTACCCAATCGTAATTATGATGCAAAAAAATTCTTTGTCCGATGGGTATGGAATATAATCGGATACATGCACGTCCGAATGATTGCATATTATATAGGAATGAGAATGAAGTTTTGATAAAGTGTCCAAAATGTGGGTTATCACGATACAAGTCAAAAAACAACGGTGAAGATGGTGGTCACACAGAAAAGAATGGTTCTGCAGTGAAAGTAGTTTGGTACCTTCCACTAGTTGCTAGACTTAAGCATTTGTTTGCGAATCACAAAGACGCTAAAAACCTAAGATGACATGCAGATGAGAAAACAACCGATGGGTTGCTTCGTCATCCAGCTGATTCAACGCACATTCTATACAAAGACTTAGTTTGATGTTGTATGTTGTACAGGCTACGAAATTAATAATTGCACATTCTATACAAAGACTTTGGATGATAAAAGCACAGTACAAAATAGTGGCGTCAGTCTAGAAGCTGAGTCGCTACAGTTTTCCACATCCAAAGATCAACATCCTGTAGTTGGATCCATGAGATATTATGGTAGAATTGAAGAGATATGGGAAGTTGATTACACTAAGTTTTCCGTTGGACTCTTCAAATGTAAGTGGGTAGACAATAAGAGTGGTGTCAAAATAGATGAATATGGTATGACACTTGTTGATTTTCAAAAGGTTGGTTATGGAGACGAACCGTTCATCATGGCATATCAAGCAAGTCAGGTTTTTTATGTCAAAGATCCTGCGTTTGACCATTGGTATGTTGCTCTCCAAGGAAAAAGGCAAATTGAAGATAAAGAAGAGAATCTAAGTAATCTTTATATCGTTAACAACCTTCAATTTAAAACGACAATAAATTTGGATGACGACCCTCTAATTGATGATATACAAGCAATACGAGAAGATCACAATAAGGGAATATATATATGACCAATCCATATGATTATGTATGAATTTCATATTTGTGTAAATATTTATGGCTTTTATTAAATAATATATGTTATTTTATAAGTGTTTTATTTATCTTTCAATTTATTGTGACAGATATATGGCTGAGTCACCTCATTCGTCAGGCGATGAAGTCCCCACCACTTCTAGACGGACGAGAGGAGCAACGAGCTTACGACAGCTTATACTTAGAAGAAATGCAGGTGAGAGGACACCTGTCATTATTGACGTGGTCACTGGAGTTGCATCTGGCCCAAATGCAGATGTATTTAGGTCTTACCTTGGAGTATTGGCACGTGATTGTATCTCTATACTTACTCCATCCTTTGACCATGTTTCTAAGGCTGATCGGAATCTTATCTGGCAAGATCTATTAGTAAGTTAAGCAATATTGTTCCAAATTCTATATTCATTATATTGATAAATCTGTATTGATATAAGGTTATTACTTTCTTTGTTGCAGATAACATTTGATATGCCAAACGTCGAGAGCTTAAGGAATAGGTGTTTATTTGCAATTGCAGAAAGATTTCGAGGGTTTAAGACAAAATTGATGTCTAGATATATATTTGGACCAAAAAGTAATGAAAATTCATGTTCCAAATATTCAGCAATTGACGAAGAAACACGGTGTCAGTTTGTAGAGCTTTGTTCATCCGAGGCGTGGCAGGTAAGTGCGGTAAAATCATTCAATTCATCATTCATAATTCTCTACTATGACAATTGTTTCATTTTGTCACAGGAAAAAAGGTCAAAAGCATAGGGAATAAGCGCTCAGAATAAAAATCCACACCTACTGTCTCGTGGTGGATATAGGAAGCTTGAAGAAAAAATAATGAAGCAGAAGTCAGATAGCAGACTTCCACTTTCTGAGGGTGGTGACCCTCCTCCTCCTCTTTCACCACCATCTCGGCACGAGAAGTGGAAGTTAGCCCGTATAAGACCATCGGGCTCCTACACTTCCGAGTCTGCCAGAGAAATATCTGAAAGAATTGTAAGATGTCATTTCTTATATTTTTACATTAATTTTGTTATATATATTACATAGATCTTTCTAATGATTTTGAACTTTTGTTATGTGACAAGACTCCTTGGTTGAGCAGAGCTCCCAAGGTCAATTCATACAAGAAGGTCGTCAGGATATTCTTGCCACAACTATTGGACGACCTGAGCACCCAGGACGGGTGCGTGGTGTTGGGACTGGCATAGGCATACGACAGTTTTTTGGGTCTTCCTCGCGTCCATATTCATACGAAAAGATGAAGGAGGACATAAGAAAAGAGATGACGCAGGAGATCACAAAGAAGGTTCGGGCAGAGTTGTATGATGAAGTTGCTGAAATGGTTGTGCGTCAGTTCCAGCAGCATTATGAGGATTATGGCAATCGTCCTCCGCCATCTCCTGTAGCGGAACATGTTGTGCCCCTTACAGGTGAACTTATTTATATTTGGTTACTAATTTACTTTTTGCATAACCTAACATTTAATTTGACAGGTAGAAGTGGTAAAGGAAGTTGTTCAGCTGCCGGTGCTCCAGGGGAAGGCATGGATGAAACTCGTCCATGTCAGTTATATATTCTTTCTGATACTGGGACCATGCTAGTGGCTCGTGGTACAGTTTATGAGACAGTCACTGTAGTGCATGGTGTACAACTTTCAGAAGATGAGGTCAAGGTCACGGTGGATGAAGTTGTCATAGCAGATGTCGTTCTTCCTGTGCCTACAGATGAGTTCTTCACTGTGGAAGAAGCATTTAAGCCCTTTGTCGCCTGGCCTAGACATTTGGTTGGTGATGTATCTAATCCCCCGGTAAACACTCGTACTATATACTTCTCAATTTTAATATTTACTTCTAATTGACGTTATAACATAACCATTTTTCCATTTAATAGCAGATAGGTCAAGAGGGAAGTTCTACACCGAAGAAGACTCATTTATCTGAGGATAACCCTCTTGGTGCGTTAGACGAGCTTGCTAAAATCATTTCAGATGCGCCGATGAATGTACACTGGGATTGTACTACATTTGGAAGAGAAGCTCAGATCCCATTGTACTTGCATCATCAAGATGTTAGGGAGCTTGCGTCGGGGAGAGAAGAAATTAATATTACACTCATTCAGCTGTGGATGATGTAAGTTTATGAAAACTTTTTTATATAATTCTATTTCATCAGCTTACTTATATCAGATTATTTCTTCGTTTTAGGTATATGTTTGATGTTAGTAACAAGAAGGGGTTCAACGATGTATATGGGTTCATTGACCCCTCTATGACTCATGAAATTTTTGTATATGATTCATAAGTTATTACCAATTTCAGGTGTCATTGGCAACTACTTGTGATCTCCATACCGGAGAACACTGCAGTCTGGTTTTGTTCATTGCAGAAGTCTCCTCCCAGCCCTCTTAGACATGTAGTAGATTGGTAAGAATCTCAATGTTTCGACTTTTTTTTATATAAATGTATGCTAAAGGAATTATTTTTAATAGTTCCCTTGCAACACATATGATGTTATCTGGGAGATCTACTGCTACAGCTTAAAAGCTTGCATGGGTTGCCCTTAAGGTTTGGTATTTTAGTCCATACTTTGTTACATTTGGTTCCATTCAATTGATGTTACTTAACATTTTATAATTATGATGATATATTATAGTGTAATATACAAACGGGGTCATATGAATGTGGTTACTACGTCATGTTTTCGATGATGACCATTATTCGTGCACATTACACCAGTGGATGGGAAACGGTATTATTTAGGTTTCAATTTTATTTTCCCTATAGTTTAGATTTCAAATACACTAAGTTAAATCATTGTATTTTATGCAGAGATTCAATAGGACTGCTCCAATCCTAGAGAAGTCACTTCAACTTGTGAGGAAAGCACTGGCTAAATATGTAATTCATTTATATAATAGTATATAGTAGATATTAGGATATAGTAAGTTCTAAGTTTATGTTTCTAAGTTGTTTGATGCTTTTCTACATTACTATTAGTTTAACTTTGTACATTACATTGATTTATGCTTCAAACTTGATTTATGATTATAATTGGATTGATTTATGCTTATAAGAAGTTGATTTATGATTCAATTGAATGTATTTATGTTTTATTATAATTTTCATTCAAAATATACGTGTCTGGATTATTCTCGACTATTCTAGCTATAAATATATATGCAGGTCTGTTTCTGTTGTTGGGAATGTTGGAGAAACATACCTCATTTTAAAAAAAAAACAAGGATATATGCCTCAGTTAGTGCCAAAACCGAGGTAGAAAAGCAACTTATGATCTTGGTTATGACCACACAAGAGGCAAAAAGTACTGCGTAGAAAAAAAAAAGACCTCTACTGCCTCGGTTGTAGCTTGAACCTAGGCAGTAAAGTGGGAAATACAGCCTCGGTTCCCCTAACCCGAGGCATATAGTCCTTCGAAAAAAAAAAGAAAAAAAACCAAAAACTTTTCTGCTTCGGTTGTGATTGAACCGACGTCAAATCCTCTCCCTTTATGCCTCGGTTCAAGCCCGAGGCCAAAAGTAGTCCACTTTTTGCCTCCCTTGTATATGCCTCGGTTCGAGAACCGGTGCCTATAACATATAACAACCGCTGTCATTTCGCCTGACTGTACTAGTGCGGATTGAAAACTAGCCCGCATAAAAAAATTACAATTTTTTCAAACCCAACTTGGGTCAAACCTGTGGTGAGTCGAGTTGACTCGCAGGTTACAATCCATTTTGACAACATTAACTTTCATTGTAATCCTACTTTTGTACATCTAACCTTTCACATTTATTGGCTACCTACGTTAACCATCAACTAATCATCTACTTGTGATTGTTAAATTAGTGAGAACTTACTTCAGTCTATTTAATAATACATTTTATAAGATTTTATATATGCAACTCACCAAAGATACAAGTCTATATTCATTTAGTATGGGATCATTGTCACATTTATGGATTAGTTATAAAAGAGGAATTGCTTCCCTTTCACCACTTCCACATCTTTGGAATACTTTTATATCTTCCATTATTTCCTTTTTCATAGTTTCAAAAAGAATTTAATAAACGAAAATAAAAAATCATTTAGATTCGACTTTTACTACTCTTACAATCTTTCCTAGACATGTGATTTTGTAAACACTTCTATTAACGTATTGGTGTCATGGGTTGATAAACGAAGAATGCTATGTTTTTCAATTTGAGGTTAAGACTTTTTTTTTTCTTTCAAATATCACTAAAGAACGGTTTAAAATCCTCTTTTACTATATCTATCTCCTCACATATATCACCAAGATATACTCTTTTAATCTCACAAAGTATATATACTCTTTTAATCTCACCAAGTATATACACATGCCCTTTTTTATCGTTCAGCACTAGGAATTAGAATCTCCTACGATAATATACCTTGACTGAAATGTTCTTTTTCCACAAATTCTTGTCTAAAACTAGCATTTTTCTCTTCAACAAAAAACAAATATACATATTTTCAAGAAAACATTACATATAATTTTATTCCTTTATAATATAATTGCTATATAATTATAATATAATTTACTTTTAATTTTTATTCATGATAGAAAATTGGTCATCGTATTTTTGTAAAATATTCTGACCATTAATAAATTTCTACAAGAATAATTCTAATATTTTTACTTACTACAGGAAACACATATTTAACATGACCAAAATTTGATGGTAACAAAAAAACAATCGACATTAAATAATTATCGTTGGATTTGCGTCATACACACGTGACTTTGAAATCATGATGTTATAATTTGTCAATGACATAGCACTATGTCAAAAAAGGTTTTTCATACATGTTAAAAAGGCTTTTTAAATCAGTTTTCGAGCAGATATAGATACGGGGGTATAGAAAGTTTTCGCCTTTCCATACCTGTCTACTCTGAATAGATATAAAAGTTTGACTTTTTTAATACCTTATATTCATAGAACAGGTATAAAAAATCACATTCACTTTTATACCTGTTGGTGTTGAACCGGTATAAACAATGTTGTTTTTTTTTAATATATAATCTGTATGTGCTACTATCGATATCCAAACCTGCATAAAATTTATTTCCAGAATAATCAATATTGTTTCTATTATGAATATACATCAAAATAGTTCCTCAATGTAATATTTTTACCTAACAAAGTTCCTAAATATGTTTCTTAACATAGTTACACTTAAAATGGTTCCTAAACTCAAAATGTAAAATTGAATACATTTAATCATTTACAAAATGTTAAAAGAAATCCAGTTCACTGCTCCCGAACATCCTTTATGACATGTTACTCCATTGGAGATGTATCTTTCTTCTTCTTCTTCAACATCCACCATCCTCGAACATCCTAGTCAATGGCTTCCGAGAAGGTCTGTTGTGATGTCGGCATCAACAACCAAGGAAATTGTTCCCAAGAAATCTCTCCCACCAAATCGAACATGGGAAAAGAACTAGCCAGAATTGTGTTAAGATCTTATCTACGTAAAAATGGTAGAAGAAAAATGTCAAATCATTGCCTAGCAGGTTAAGTAAAATTTCTCCCCAAGAAGATTATGCAAAATAATTTATAGATAGGTAAGCCACGCACTTTCCAAAGTGTATAATTCAATTTTTTAATAATAGATTATGAATAGCTAATTTCTTAAGAGTAATTACATATTAACATAGTTTTTTTTACAACATTTTTATATATTATATATAGTCTTTTCATTAGTTTAAAATATGTCAGCATATGAAATAACAAATAAATAATAAATTAATAAAAAAATATACATATATTATGTCAAAATATTGTAAAAAAAAATCTATATTAAAATATATTTGTTTTCAATTATTTATGATTCATAACATGGATTATAAATATATAAGTTCTAAATATTTCTCAAGTTTATTCAAGGATAAAGAGCTTACAAAATTTGAAGTTTTGAATCAGACTCATTTGCTTTGTGGTACCTTTTTCATTTGTAATCACATGAGAAAATGTCACTCCATACAATTCATCCATGAAGACAGAGCTTACTTTCATATTTCTTTTAGAAGCTAGTCACAAATGTACTCGTAAATTATAATAGAATATTGGAAACTTAATAATCAATGGAAGCCGGTAAGATAACTTTAAACAGAACAACCAAACAAGTCACATAATCATTCATAAAAACATAAGCAATGCCAAGACTGTATAAAAAAGTGAACACAATAAATATCAAAGAAAAATCAATTTGATTGACAGAAGAACAAAACCAAAAGCCATCAATACAGAATTGTCAGGTAAGGTAACTAATACTTTCTAATATTAATCTGAAAAATCAACAAACCCTATAATATATTAAAAAAGCAGTGACTTCAGTTAGCTTCAGAGGACTACAGAACGTCATTAGTATTGACACAATTAACAGAACTGCAATACCTTCATACTGAAGGTCATGATTCTAATTATAGTTTGGTAAAACAAATATAAAAATACTTCAGTAGTGGTTATTGTTTAAACATAGTATTTCAAATAGTGAACAGAAAAAACATGCATACTTTCACTATTATCAACAGGAGAACTGGTTTCATAGTTCATATATTCTAATTATAATATTCTACAACCATTTGTTTGCAACTCTTTTTAAACAAGCAAAGCTTATATGGGACATTATGATCTCTGTTTGCTGATTGTTTTCCTATTTCATTCAGTCACTCCATTCAATTAAATTTTATGTTTTATGTTTTAATACACCTAAAAATCACCGAAAATAACTTCTTTCTGATGTCACCTTTTGCAAAACAAAGCCTCCCACCAAATCAATTCTCACAACATCTTTTGCTTCAGGAATTACTTCATTGTTTAAGCCATAAAGGGTCTCCGTGGCATTCTTCGACTTAGAAACCTACAAGCAAATCAAGAAAAGATTTCTTCAATTTTTGAACTAGTGTAAAATTAGCTTTCCCCAAAAGATAAAACAAACATGGATTCAGATGATTACCGAGTTTGTAAGAACAACAATTAAGTCATCTTGAAAGTACTCAAACAGATAATAGTGCACTATAGCTTCCCTCGTAAACAAAGGCCATGAAACCTTCATCCTTTCTTCCAAAATTCAAAGCAAAATCAGCACTTAAAAACAAAAACTTTTGGCATGGTAAGGGGAATTAGAGTTTTATTGTTTTTTATTTGATGATGGCAGGACAAACCTCACGAGTGATAACTGCTCCCCAATCCCAGCCTTCTGCAATTCAGTTGATAAGATTTTGAAAGTGGGAATAGTAGACTAAGGCCACCTAAATGGAAATTGTGAAAAGTGTGTCAGGTACAATTACCAGATACATTGTTGTAACGATATATTACTCAGATTCAAATCCACTCCCAAAGAATACATCGACATTCATAACAACCTTATTAAAAAAGTATGAAGCCAACTGCATGCAAAATACATTTCTTGCAACTATAACTTTCTCAGAATCCTAAACCACACCAAAATGTAGTTTTTATCAAGTGGTATAACTTTGAACTTTATACAGATATTAAACAACCGTAAATGTGATGATATTGGTGAGTTTCGTGTTCAGACTAGTATAGAAAATTCAAGACACATATTGTACTAAATATAATTCTCACCATTTTTTGTAAAGGCATGTCTCCCATGAGATACATAAACCTATAACAAAGAAAGTAACACATCAAATTTTGCATGTCGAAATCAATAATATAGCTTTTGTCACTAAAAGGGTTGCTCTAGTGTGACTTACAAACATCAACAGGTCCATCTACAAAGCATTCCACAACCATTGTATGAAAAGGGGTCCCTTCTGGTCCTTCATGATACATAACCCGAAACTCTTCACCATCTTGTTTTAACTGTTGAAATAAGTAATATTATCACTCGAGAACTTGAATGCACAATCAAGTATCTTCAATTATACAATGAAATATTGTTGGACAAAAAAGAGAATCAACTAGGCCAATCATCTAATGTGAATTCTTGATTTTTGTGAAAGAAAGTCATCAATTAAACATGCAAAAGAAAAAATCAGGATATGAATGAATGGAAGATGGGATAAATAGGAAAAATTCCAACAAAACAAATGAAACTACTAAGAGTCAACAACATACTTTCCAATCAGTGTGTGACGTATTAGATCTTTCACTATCATCTAATGAAACACTCCTCAACATATCAAGAAAATGAGATACATCGACAGTCTTGGCTTCTGCAAATCGGTCAGAGAATAAACCCTAATTTATAAAAATGTACTCACCCACGGCAGACCACGAGACGACATCACACCACGACAAGGGTTTCACCCACCATAGCCGAGAACTTCAACCACGACGAACAACTTCAAATGCTGAACAAATTCAAATGCCGAACAACTTCAAACGCCGAACAAATTCAAACGCCGAACAACTTCAAACTCTGAGCTTCACCCGACCACCTCGACGACCGAACGAGAACAATGGCAACCGTAATGAAGGAGAATGGAGAAGAAAGGAGGAGAATGAAGGAGGAAGAATGGAGAAGAAAGGAGGAAAACAAAGGAGGAAGAATGGAGGAGAAAGGAGGAGAACGAATGAGGAAGAATGGAGGAGAAAGGAGAAGAACGAAGGAGGAAGAATGGAGGAGAAAGGAGGAGAACGAACGAGGGAAAATGGAGGAGACCGGTGGAGGGAACGTAGAACCAGAAAGAAAAAGAAATTGCAGAGAAAAGGGCAGTGGGAAATATGTAAAAAAATTCATACCTGGTATAATATTTAACCGGTATAGATTAATAATTTATACCTATTTTAGAGTTAATAGGTATAAAAAAATATTTTATACCTATTATGATTGCAACTGTTATAAAAATATTTATATTTTATTACAATATTGTCTCCGTACCTCTTTCCATACTTGTGTTTATTATAACTGATTAGAAAAGTTTCTTATATTTACAAAACTGTCACCATGCCACTTTACATACCTGATAAATTTTAACAGGTATAAAAAATCGCTATAAAAAGTATATTTTCCACTAATGTAGGATCAACTAAACTAACCCTAACTTATCAATAATTTTTAAATTTATTTTTTATTAAAGCAGTTTTGCATTGGGAACGAATTAAAAATAATCTTGAGCACTTCCATATTCAACAAATTTAAACAAAAAAATAGATAAAAAAATATAATGGATGAAAGAGGTGAATGTGATAGAAGAAATGTGTTTAAAAAGAGGAAATATATGTAGAAGAATGTGGATGAAAGAGAAGAGAAGAAAAATATGCATGAAGGAGATGAGGAAAGAAAATGCAGATGAATGTGTGAGGATGAGAAAGATGAGTTTGTGTAGAGGAGTTGAGCGTGTGTGAACAAGTTAGGTGTGAATGAAAGATAGTGCGTGAAAAAATTTATAAATGTGAATAAAGAAGATCATTATGATGATATTTTTATAAAAAATGAGAAAACATGAGTGAATAGATTTGTCTTCTTTAAATTTATATTATTAGATTAAAAGTAATTATGACATATTTAATAGAAAAATACACAAATTTAGAATATGTAACTTAGTCTTCGTTAAGCCGTTAACTTAAATAAATATAAATCTTAAAAATAAATGAGGTTAATATTCACTGAACTAATAATGATAACCTATTTATTTTATAAAAATTTATAGTTAGTATATGTAAAGTTAATGTTAATTTAAGTTATAAGTTGACCTAATAATAAAAGTTGGAAGAAAGAGTGGGAGAAGTTATATTTAACTCTCTTCATTAATATTTAGAAAATATAAAATTGTTTTTAAAGAATATAAAAGGGAAAATAGAAAAAGGTTGTGGATTCAATTTTTCCACTAACAAAATTAACAAGTAATATGTGTTGATAAAAATAATATTAACTTAAATAAATAAAATATAAAAAATAAACAATATTAGCATCCATTAAATCATTCTCACTATCTTGTAGCTTCCTTTTTTGTTTTTTTCAATTACTGATATTTTGATGCGGTTTTAGATGAATGAATTGCAACAACAGATGACGTTATGTTTATTATAAAAAATGTTTAACTTGTTTTATATATACTTCAACTTATCTGAGAACTTCTTCCCACAACGGTGGTTAATTAAATTATATATGAGCTATATAATATGCTTTGGTCTTTTTGTTTTTAACTTGTTTTATTCCCTCTCGTACATTTTTAACGCATGCCAACTATAAGAAGCAATATAAGACAAAATTTCTTGTTTGGTTTCTCTTTTTACGAAGAAAATGAATATAGACACACAAACTGATCTTCACTTGTTAGAAGATAATGATCCAAATTCTACCCAATAAATTAAACGTCAAGTTCATCGAGACCCAGCAAACGGAGGAGTTCAAATCCAATACGACAGAACATGTGTGGTATGGAAGGTAGAGACAGAAAATGTGGTCCCTGATTTTGCTCGGGTTTTTGAATTTCAACTGCGTTTTCTGTGAACAGATCCTGCTGCTGAGCCAAATATATTGGATACTGGACAACATGAGTAACTCATGAAGATTCCGACAAAAGTCAAGGAATAGAAACAAACAAAAGTCTTTGCTCTTGTTTTCCATTTTAATTAATTACATATCTAAGTAAGAAAAATGTTTGTATGTATTTGTGGTGCTATGGCTACCATTCCATTGATCTCCACCAGATTCATCTCCACTCAATAATGTTATTCAATTCATGTGGTAATAAGGTGCATTTAATGAACAAATTATGACCATTAAGATATTTAAATTTTAATAGTATTAAAGAAGCATCTCTACTAATAAATAGAATGAATCTGACAATAAAAAAATATTTATATCAGAACAAACTTTTAAACAAGAGTAACAATGAGAAAAATAAAAGAGAAAAAAAAAAATACTTGAATGTCCTATAACTTAGATTGATATCTCCAAACTTCTCAACTAGATCAATTTTATAATCAGTCAAGAACAATAGAAAAAATCATTTAAGCTTGATGGCTAAACTTATAAGTTACCTTTACAATGTTAATCAAATATTTATTGATGAATAATTGTTAATACAATTAATACAAACTCAATAAATTTATTATAATATGTAAACTTATAATTAAATACAATAAAAAAAAATTTGCTTAGCATAGCCAGGTTAAGTAAATTGTCATTATTCGCTATACTATTTTTTGGATAACTTTAATTTCTTAATTATAATTTTTATGTAATTCAATTTTCATGCATGGTTAGTATATTATTAACCTAAACTAAAAGAAACTGTCTTAATAAATAAAATTTGAAAGTCATTATTATAAATTTGAATATATGTGCATAAATGACAATGTGAGAAATTCAAAGTGTAAATAAACTTTAAACTATTGAATTCATTTTATGTCTTAATTAATCCATAATTTAAAAATAATATTAAAAGAAGTGACGCTTTGTTTTTATGGAGATTTCAAGGTGAATCTCGTCCATCGAGAGCACCTTTGACTAGCTTCCATATACTTGATGTGGTATTCGTTCATAAAAGCAATGGTTGGCTTCCATAGTTGTAATAGCTTTTTTTAAGAAACGAATAATACTTGTTATTAATTACAGTTGGTCCTCAATTGCACTTGGAACAAAATTATCACCTACTGCATATTTATCCCACTTAGATTGGGCATGGTTAACTAACGAAATCCCTAAATCTTATTACTTATTGGGACTGCTGTCTATGTCGTAGAACATGTAATCAATCCATATTGTTCCAAAAGGGATACAAGATTTGTTAGGAGGGTTAAAATTTACCCTTGAAAATTGCTCAGTGCAGTGAATGACTAGATTTCTGGGAGCATAATGTAACGTAATGGATGACTTCATAACTATGAAATGGGGGCAGACAAAAGGTACGAAAACACACTCTGGATATTATTAAATTACTATTATGAAATTTTATTAATGAAAAAAATTGTTACAAAAAAAATTACTAATAAATTTTAACTATAGGCAAATATTTCATCCGAATTTGTTGATAAATTAAATTTCTTTTATTATTAAAAAAATATTTATTGGTAATGTAGAATTTTTATTAATTTTCATTGCTAAAATAGAAGTTATAGTTTTTACTCTAGGTTTTGACCATGGTAAAATTAGTTAATAATTATATATATTTTTTTAAATTTATAAGTAATAAACTTCGTTTTTTAAATTTGTCGATAATTAAATTTTCTTAAAATTTGTTTGTAATTGAATTTCTTTTAAAATTTGTAGATAAAATAAGTGTTATATTTAATGAAATGTTTGTTATAAGTTAATTAAAAATATGCAAGAGGAGACTATGTGATAATGACAAAGTCAAAGAAGATGGAGAATGTGACAATAGAAGAAGAGGAGGAGGACGAGGAAGGAAAAAAAAAACGAAAAGAAAATCACGATGGTAAAAGTAGACAGAAGGAATTAGTAATACCTGAACAATGTATGTTTGCATTGTCTCAGGTTTCAGAAGAAAGGTGCTAGAGTAGTTTAGGAAAGTTTACTCATAGGACATGCACAATTAATGGAAAGTGTTGGTCTTATTACATTAGCTACACATAAAGTATTATTGTTTGTATATAATTTCGCTTTTGTATACAAAGTCTGGTCATTCTAAATATTTGTTTTCATACACCATCACACACATATGTGCATGTGTATACATATTTGTTTTTACTTGAAGACATTTTTTTGCATTAACATATTTGTATTGCATTATAATAAAAGTTTATATTTTGTAAAAGAACCTTTCAATTGTTTTTAAAATGAAAGAATTTAAAAGTTACTTTTTCTCTCCATTTCAGATTCCTTCCTTCAACATACATTGAGTAGAAATGAAAAAAAATCCACAAACATTAAGTCTTGAGACTTTGTATAAAAAAAAATCCACAAGTTCAATGCTGAGACTTTGTATAGAAGGTGTTATCAAAGTTTTTGAACAACTCATACCTCATTTGTGGTGAATTTCTCCCATTTATCTCCTAGAAAATACTCAACACTAATACTTTTCTCGACATTCAAATCTCAATCTTACATTAAATCTTAAATTTAAAAAAAAAGGTAAAATTCTTCACTATTTGAAGCAATAAAGAGTTGAATTAATAGAGTTTTTTAAAATAATTTTGCTATATATTATTAATTCAACATGTATGAAGAAATTCTAATCACCAAAAGAATGATCACTGAGGTGTAATTTTGGAATTTTACTAGGAGATACATTAGTACTAGATACATTAGGTAATTCATCAATTTTGGGATTTGAATTGTATGTATAAAAAACTATAACACTACCTTGTGTGTGGGTCTTATTTCTTTTCCTTCTTTTATATTACTTAAACTTCGATATTTCTAATTAATATAAAACTCTAAATTTATATTTAAATTCCTAACCATTAGGAAATATTTATTTCCCTTTAAACAAGTTCAAGTAAGTCTACTATGGTCAAAAGTTGCTTCTAAATAGGAATGATTTAAGACCCTAAAAGAGCTGAACATTTAAAACAGGAACAAGTTAGAGAAAAGCAAAATGATTGGAACATGAGAAAACTAGGTTCTAAACGTTGAGGGTTATAAATCCAAAAACAAGAAAGGAAGAATTAAAGCTCAAAAGCAAAAACTGCACAAAACGAAAACCTTTAACATCAATAGCAATCGTATGTGATATATTCATATGCACAAGAAATACTTTCGTCGAATGCATCCACCATATCTCTTAGGGTAAAGGGAAGTGATTTTCTAAAATGGAGAAATCCTTACTTGAATCTGGATTAGCCGACAATTGCATACTGATTAATGAGATTATTTATCTGTTAGCTGCATGTACTATGGTTAGTTATATCCTTTTGGCTCTCTGATGCTCTCTAGCCTCCAATTCACTATAAAACTGTGGGAAGTGAGTGCTTGCAAACTTTTCTTTTCCATTCTCTTACAGAGATTAACTTAACCACTGCAGAGCATTTTATATGCTAATTTCATCGCTGAAATTAATGGAGAGTGAAAACTCTTGGAAGCAGCCTTATCAATTGTTCAAATAAAGATATTCGAATTCCCAATTTGCAAGTAAAGATGATGTGAAGAACCAAGGATAAAAAAGTTATAGCCAGCAATGTCCAGATTAAGAACTTGAAATTCGCATTTACAAGTAAATATGACGCATGCGTATTGCTAGTGAATTCTGGAAATGATTAAAGCTTATTACTGGACATACAAATACAAAGATTAGTGTCAAACCCAGAAATTTGAACCCTGAAGAGAAAAAAGATAAGGTCTAAACACGTCTACGCATATAGGACTCACGTCATACATATATACCAAATAAGGATAGAAGCACCTTGAATATCTGAAATGTGAGGAGAAAAGTAGATCAGATGAAGAACAGGTAGCAATTTGACCTACATGAATCACGTTGAGATGGGAATTGGAGGAACAAGCATTCACCTTGTGGAGTTAATTATATGTTTGCAATGTTGTTTTCGTAAGTGTTACTCTTATTTTGGGTTGCTCTCTCCCCCTCCAACTCCCTATACTTATGCAAGTACCTTCTAAGAGGCTCAGCGTAGTCATCAAACCCTAGGGTAGCCAAGGCCCAGCAAATATCGTCACCATTGACGGTTTTGCGCTTCTCCTTGTGACACTTGTCAGAAGCTTCACCAGTGACAAAGCTGATGAACTCAGACACACATTCCTGCATGGTTTCTTTTGCTTCTTTTGAGATCTTGGCATTGGGGGGAAGAGTTTGCTTCATGATTCTTCCCACATTAGCTATTGGAAGCAACCGATCCTGCTCCTTGATGACCCCATCTTGTGCAGAGGTGTCACTTGCAGTTGCAGTTGAAGTTGAACATGTGAAGTTGTACTTAAAGCCTTCTCTGTCTAAGACTTTGCCAATGTTGATGTTGTCACCCATCTGTGTAGTTTAGTCGTGTCAAACACAGACACGTTGCTCTCAGTTGATCAGTACCAAATATATATAATGTAACTAGCAAGCTAAATTGCATATGTATTGTTGCAGATACATGTCATGATTATAAACGTGCATGTCTATGTGTATGCGCACCATGTGGGTATTTAACTGATGACATATGGCAGCTGAGTTTATAAGGGGACACAGTGGCAGGAAATTCCGTTTGTTGCTGTGAGTTAGGTTTATATCTTTTGAGATGGTTTAACCTTAGATTTCTAAGTGTTCGTGGGGCAATTCAACTTCCCGAGATCCTTGAAGAAAATGACTGAAAACTTGTAGCAATTATAGAGAGTGGTCCCCTTCTTTTTCTACATTTCCTTTTATATCTTATTGTACCTTAGTATCAATTCACTCAATGTCATCTTCCCTTTCCTTTTATATCTTATTTTATTTAACTGATTTCTTCTACTAATGCTGTCCATAATTTGGAACCAAGTACAGAAATGCTGTAAATAATTAATTTGAACTTGTGGACAATATGAGTGCACGTTGCTGTGTATTGTTGGACACGATTACACGTATATATGTTACCAAACTATGACCTATAAAATAATTATTTTAAAATAATCTCTTGGATTAATTGTGAAATTATATTTAGAATAAAATTAATTACAATATTATGAGTGATTTTTAATTTTTATTGATACTAAATAATATTTAATGAGCTAACAATTTTTTTCAATAAATCAATTTTATATAGGAGAAAGAGAATGGTTAGTTATTTCTATTATTTTTCTATTCAATTCTCATGAAAATATAGATACAAATTTGAGAGATTTATTAGTAGAAAATCATCCTATATATTCAAATCATTTATATAGATTTCCCATGGAACAAATATTTTAGACACTTGAAAAATGCTTAAATCTTGAAAAATGTTTAAAACATATAATTTGTTGGATCTTGATGGATAAAGTCAATTTGCAAAATTATATATCTTATACGATTGGAAAATGATAATACAATTAACATTATTAATTATATGAAAATAATAGATTTTTTTTTCAAAAGCATATATATATATATTATTGATAGCTTAATCGCACGTTACATTATATACTTATCTAAAATAAAACTTAAGGTTCGATGGCTTTCAAGTGTTTGGTATGGCTTTGCCCGTCGGGTGTTCTAACCCCGCCTTGAACTGACCATCAATCACCCTCACACCGTTCATTCGACACGAACACCCTTTTGTCCTCCTTTCGCTCTTGACTTAAGGATGAGGCCTTTCCCTCATGCTGCATTTTCTGGACTGCACGCATCTCCTCAATCCGGATGAACTCGACGGCCCTCTCCTACATTTCTCCCAAGGTTAAGGGTGGTTGTGCGAACAGGCTGTCCGTAAAGGAACAAGGTCTTAAAGCTCTAGCCAAAGTGCTCATGATGAACTTTTTGCCAACGTCTTTCACCTGCCGAGCAGTTCGATTATATCGGTCCATAAAGTCTCTCGGGCCTTCATCTTTTCTCTGCTTGATTTTAGTTAGTTCCTCATAAGTCATGTTTTTCGCCCGATTAGAAGCAAACGGTTGCTCAAACAGATTTCGTAGTGTACCAAAACTGTCTATAGTTCTGGGACGTAGAGAATGGAACCATGATAAAGCTTCTCCTTTGATGGACAGAGAAAAAACCTTGCACCACACTAGCTCGTTAGGCGAGTATATCGCCATTGCATCGGTAAAAGACCTCAAATGCTCCTTCGGATCGACCGATCCATCATACTTTTCAAGAGCTAGGAGCATTCTATCCAACATTTGCTCCTCCATGATTGTAGTTGTAAAAGGGTGAAGCGCCCTTGCCCAAACGGCGTTGACCAGGCATACATGGGGGCTCCTAGAACTGTTCTCCTCCTGATCAGAACTCTCATGATCAGTTTCAGGAAATTCCACTATGAGAGTCCGAGTGGGTGCTGTCGACTACTGATTCGACGGGGCCCTCTACCTCGCGTCGTGGTCCCTTTGCCCCGCATCGGTCCCTCAGTGTTGTGTCACGCTCGGCCCTCAACGTCACCATCTCCGCCTGCATGGCTTCCATCCTCCTTTGCATCTCCTGCATTAGTACCAATAGGTCTTTTGCTGCCATTCTTATGGTCTTGCTAGGGTGTCTTCAAATATCCTTGGCCCCACGGTGGGCGCCAAAATGTTCCTACTGAAATGGGACGAGGATAATTACTTGTCTGAAAGTCTTAGGTGCTGAACGTCTCTCCACTCCTTGCTCTGGTAACCGATCGGTGTAGGGAATTTTCTCTGTAGGCCTTTAGTAATTCAATAGTGAGCAAAAAGTGAGTTTACCTCGAAATTAAACCCATAAGAATCTGACCAATTAATTTACCTCTTTATAGTCATTAATATCTGTCTTAAGCAGTCATCAATAACTGTTACCGTATTGATTGGGTTTTAACTCTATCCAATTGTTGTCGTGATCGAATAATTTATAAGAATCTGACCAATTAACCCGACCGTTTGCTGCCGTGCGGGTCTAAACACATGCATTGTATAATTGAAAAAATAAAACATTTTTTAAGTGAATTTAGTGGATTGAACCGAATTATAAAATATTTGACTCGTAAAAGGTAAACCAGATTAACTTGATTATTTTTAGGTCAAACTCATGATGAACCAATCCTGAAATTAGTTAACATATACTTTGAAGTATAATTACAAATACAAGACATCTTGATCAAAATAGAATGAATAATAGTTATCCTGTGCTCCGTGTTGTTTAAAGTTTTTGCGTATTTAATGAACTAGGACTACCCATATTTGTAGCACATTATATACTTCAATTAACCTTATTCTTAATTACTTGTATGATGTTTGTATTTTTTTTTCTTTTAATTAATTTAATATGCACGTAATGTTACCGTTTATAATTGTGTTACAGAGGTGTATGCATATTAAAAACATTTACTTAAAAAAATAGATGAAACTTAGAAAAACTTCTAGAGAAAGAACACATGAGATTAAGGAGATAAATTAAAGCTCACTTAAAACAGTAACATAAAAGACAGAGATAAACTAATATAAAAATGTATATTTTTATTTTATTTTTTTAAATCTTCTTTATAACCTGTACGTCTTTTTTGATGGTCTGAAACATACCTTTTTTATCTTCATACATTTTCGTCTTCTTTGTTTCTAATTTAAAAGAAAAACAAGTTTTAAAATAAAAGAATAAAAATATTTCACTAATTTAATTTTACATTTTTTTTTTCTAAAATTGCAATTATGAAAAACAAAGAGAATAGAGTCATTTTCAAAGTTATTTTTGTGCTTTTCTTTATAAGCTTAAGGGAATCTCATAATAAAGAAAACACTTCTTTACATGCCATTAATAAATGTTAATGTCTCGTATACTTATTCGAGTAAAGTTAAAACCTTTTTTAACAAACAGCTTTTGCCCTTGTTTCATTGTTAAAAATTGTAAGAAACTGTATTAAAAAGATGTGCTGTAAACGAGTTAAAAGGTAAAACAAAAAAGGAGGCTTGATGTCCGCCTCAGAATTTGAATTTCATAAAACAATTTAATGGTTAAGGCACCCTTGTTTAAATAGGCATAGCTAGGGATGTCCAAGATTACATGCTTAACCTTTAGTCAACAATAAAATAATGAAAAAAAAAATTCCTTTAGATTTCTTTCACCATTAGGTCGATCCTGCATAGTTAGGTCCCATATTTTAAAATAAAAAAATAAAAAAATAAAAATAAAGGCATTAATCAAACGTAAAACAAAGAAATAAATCTATATATATAAAGGAATAATCCACTGTGGTCAAATCCTATATTCACATAATGAGATTTTTTTTTTTATCATAAGAAAGATATATTAATATAAAAGTATTTGAGTTGTTTCAATCCATACGCATCATATAAAATATACCAAGTAACAGAATTAAACAAAACATGTTTACTTCTATAGTTACACTCAATCTCCTAGTTAAAAAATGTTCATTTCTTTTCTTATTGTCTAACTTTACATACTGAGTTGCCTTGTTCTCTAACTATTTTTTGACTTAAATGTGTAAGCCTTCACAAGTTTTGTTTACTCAATTCCATCCATACTAATCATTCTATCGGTAGTAGGGAGAGTAATAAATTAAAAGGAATTAAAGGCTTGAATCTATTAACCATCTCAACGAAGTTTATGGTTTTACTATAAAGGAATCTCTAACTTCAAGTATTATATAAATAATTTTAATTAGAAATAAAATGGGTCACCCGGTCCAACCCGGTCCAACCCGGTCCAACCCAGCCCGGCTTACCATGGGTTGGTCACTTAGTGAGTCAACCCAACCCGACTCATTTATTAGTGAGTTAGAAAAATTTGAACCCGGTCCGACTCACCACGGATTGGTGGGTAAACGGGTTGGCTGACTGACTCACTTAACTACAACTTTTTTAAATAAAAAAAATTACAAACTTTCTATAATTTAAATCTAAACAAATTCCACTCCCAAATTTCACTCTCAACATAGGTGTTTAATTAATTTTGAAATTAAGGAACTTAAATAATTTTTTCAAGCAAAAATAAAATAATAAATATTTTTTTATAAAATTAAAATTAAGTTCTAATAAAATAAAATTAGGTAGGTGGATTGGTGGGCCAATCCGGTCCACCACGGGTTCAACCCGCATGAGCCGAGTTTAAATGAGTCGGGTTGAAATCTGACCTGCATAAAAGAAATACAATTTTTTCAAACCCAACCCGGCTCAAACCCGTGGTGTGGGTTGGCTCGCGGGTTATGATCCATTTTGACAACTCTACCAATAACATTTTAAAAAAACATCAATCATAGTATATATATATATATATATATATATATGTGTGTATATATATATATATGTGTGTATATATATATATATATATATATATGTGTATATATATATATATATATGTGTATATATATATATATATATGTGTATATATATATATATATGTGTGTATATATATATATATATGTGTGTATATATATATATATATATGTGTATATATATATATATGTATACATATACATATATATATATACACATATATATATATATATAGATATATATATATATATATATATATATATATATATATATATATATATATATATATAATTTTAAGTACAATATATATCAACATCTAATTTACATATTATTTTTAACTATTTAGATATTAACTGCTTGATAAAAGATTTTATTATAATTCTTATCTTTTGTTTGGTAGTGTTTCGGTTTAAGGGATCAAGGTTAAGTATATTTTCCCACACAGTCTTCAATCTCTTAGCTTAGGTCAAAGTTCTTCCTTCAATCCATGTTAGTCGTTGTTTGGTTAAACTCAGGTGCTACCTGTATAAAGTACTTTGAGGCTAAAGTCAGTGTATGTCGGATAATGTTGGCAATTAATGTGTAATCATGTAAACAACTACCTGAATACCACAAACTTGTATTTATAGATTTCAGGATGGACTTCTAACTAGTATTGGTCTAATCACGGCTCAAATGGTAATGGTCTACCTTAAGGTTAATATAATTATCTTAATGTTAACTCTGCTTTTAGCCCGACCGATCAATTTACCGACCAGCTCACAAGGGACCATGGATTGGTTGATCGCCCGACTCTTCAGTTGACCAGACGGTCGTACTATATAAGCAGTATACTAAATTGTGACTTTCCAAACAATAACACTTATATATTAGCATAATCTTAACTCAATGCAATAAACTTAGGATATTTTCTCAATAAAAAAACTCTTTTACATTTTCAAATATTACACAATGTGATAATTATTAAGATATGTCATACACATTATTTAAACATATACAAGTATGTCATGGAGGTAGATGTTGTTGGGGAGTGGACAAGATTTTTCGCACCAGTACCTCTCGTTCATAGGTACAGTTGGGCTTCCCACGAGGTTGGGAAATAAGTTTCTCCCTTCTATACTGATCGATCCTTAAAGGACTTCAGGGTGTCGTTAACTTTTGCAGACACCAAATGTTTTAAGCTCGTCGTTTGCAAAAGGAACGAACAGGAAGGCCACGGGAAAAGGGGGTACACATTGGACTTCTTCTGTGCGTACACTACAATATTTCATGACATGTCCCTCCCACGATCTCATAAATTACCTTGATTCAAACACTATATGTAGTAGGGCGTTCTGTAAAATTTTTATTATTTACTATTATAGAACTGTCTTTTTTAACTTATCTAAGTTTTGTAGTTTATTGCAAATCTCATGGTTGCTTACGTTGAGGGTTAATCAAGCGCCTTCGCCATCATGGCTACTCGTTGTAAGGAACAACTCAAGCAACGTGGGGAAGGTGCTTCGTGTCCCCCTCCCGCCATGACTGCCACTTTCGCTCAAAGGGTCTAAGATCTAAGAACGGTTCATCCTTCCTCGTAGGTGTCCCAGCCTGCACTTGTCATAATCATTCTTCCTACGTCCAAGGATAAAGGGAAGAGAAAATCCTCTAAAAAGAAGTCCTCCGCCTCCCAAACGAGAAGTAAAAGGAGTTCTCTTGAAAGGCCTCTCCTCACGGGACTGCTTGACCTTAATGGGTGGCCAAGTGAGCAAGCTAGAACGTGTCGAGCAAGGAGAAGGCATTCTTCAAGAGCACCTTTGAACTGCATCTACAAGCAGGGATTTACATGACCTAGTCCATGGGAACTCCTAAAGGTACCACCTCCGCGGAGGAGTTGCAGGCCGCTAAGCAGAACTTGGAGAGGCCCTAAAGGAAAATTAGGAATTCAATCGCTAACTGGATGATGCGAAGAAGGTTTGTGTGACCTTTGAAGAAGGTAAGAAAAAGGTTGTCTCTTCCCTAACCGAGGCTCGTACAACCTATCAACATCTTTAGCTAGAGAATGATGATCTCAAGCTCAACTATCAAAGAGTGAGTGGTCGGTACAAGGACTTGTTGGCCGAGCAGTACAATTTGATGGCGCAAAAGACCAAGCTGACCAAGCAAAACAATATGCTCAACAATGTTGTTTATATCGATCACATCGTCAGCTTCAACAAGGCGTTGGTCCAAACAATTGTGTTCTTCAACATCCATACTAACTATGAAGGTTTCGATGTCATGAAACATGTTGTTCATGGGTAGTTGGTGAACATACCCACGCCTCCCGCTTAGGCCGACGAACATCAAACGGTCGTCCAAGAAGAACCTCAACATATTGAGGTATAGGCTCAAGTAGAAGAGGCCGAAAAGGAGGAAGATGAACGAGAGGAGGGTCAGGCGAGTGAGGAGGAATGAGGTACCTCCTAGGTGTTGGGTGTTAATATTGTGTTAAGTTATTTTGTATTCAAGGCCGATCGAGAAACAAGACTTTTGAATTAGGTTGCCTTGTTTTTCGTTTGGTCATCTTTTGTATGCCCTCATACACAATTCAAAATTAATGCAATATTACTTTACTTCAAGAACCTGTGTTTAGTTTTGTTATTTTCTTGAATTCGACGTTCAGTTGTTTAGTTCTGGAATTTGTGTTGTTATCATGTGATTTTTCTTTAACATACTTGACCGATTGTCGAATTGCTATGTTTTAAGAGCTTTACTTAGGTCGTTGCGTGCATACTCATTATTTGTCTCGATGAGAGTTTACGAAGGGTGTTCTCGTCGATTGATTAGTGCAGAAAGTTTACTTAGAGCATTTCCTAAACTTGCGATTTTGGTGCAATGAGAGTTCATGAAGAACGTTTCTCATCGATCGATTAGAGCTAAGAGCTCACTTAGAACATTCTCTAGTCTTGTGATTTTGATGCAACAAGAGTTTACAAAGAATGTTCCTCGCTGATTGGTTAAAGGTAGGAGTTCACTTAGACCGTTCCCTAGTCTTGCGATTTTGATGCAATGGGAGTTCACGAAGAACGTTCATCGCTGATCGGTCAAAGCTAAAAGTTCACTAAGAATGTTCCCTAGTCTTGCGATTTTGATGCAATTATGATTGTTGGGTTAAGTGACTAGCATAAAGAAGTGGTTAGAAACTTTTGATTTCATTAATCATCGTAATGCTTTACATTAAGCTTCTACTATAATAAAATTTGAGATGAGACGCATTCCACGTGTTGGGGAGTAATTTCTCCTTCGAGTATTCGAGTTGATATGCTCAATTCTTCAAATCTTCAATGACTCTGTATGGGCCCTACCAGTTTGCAGCGAACTTCCCATGTTTGTGGTTTCTTCTAGATTCGCACATCTTTCTCCGTACTAATTCTTCCTCCAAGAAGCTTCGTGATTTAACCTTGGTGTTATATCTCTTGGCGACCATTCTTTTTTAGGCTTCCATTCGTACTACTACCGCCTTCCTTCTCTCTGGTAGGGTGTCAAGTTCTGATCTTAGTTGAATTCCATTGAGCCACAAGTCTCCAAACTGCCTCCTAATAGAGGGTTTGCCTACTTCGACCGAAAGAATAACATTTGTTTCATATGTAAGGATGAAAGGGCTTTCGCCGGTTGTACCATGTGGTGAGCAACGGTATTCCCATAAGACTTCTAGATCCACCCACCATTCTTTTAGGTCCCCTAAGCGATGCTTTAACTTGGGCATGATGGTCTTGTTGACCTCTTCAACTTGACCATTCGTTTAAGGGTGCTCCACCGAGCTGGTTACGTGTTTTATGCCTAAGTTTTTTTAAACTCGACCAGCTTTTTGCTAATAAACTATCACCTGTTTTCAGTAATCATTGTGCGGGGAAGATCAAAGCGAAAAATGATCTTCCAAATGAATTTCTGAACCTGTTGGGTAGTGATGGTGGCTAGAGGTTTGGCTTCCACCCACTTAATGAAATAGTCTATGGCCACCAAATGGAATTTCTTCTAGGTTCTCCCGATCAGGAATGGACCCACAATGTCCATCTCCTACTGCATGAATGACCAGGTGGAAACAATGTTGTGCAACTCAACGGATGGTTTATTAATGTTGTTGCCATGCTCCCGACAACTTTTGCACTTCTTGACGAATGCGTTGTAGTCTTTCTCTAAAAGTTGGCCACTAATAGCGGACACATAGGGTACTAGCCTTTAGTGTGCATCATTTGATATGCAAATCACAAATCTCGTTATACAATTCTCTTAGGACGTAATCAACTTCGTCACTTGAAATGCATTTCCATAGAAGAGTAGAAAAGCCTTCCCTGAAGAGTTCATCCCGACAATAACATATCGGATAATCCTTTTCGAGTATGTTGGGTTTATAGCGTCTCCACTCTCCTAATTTTTCAACAGTCGGCTGAGTCAGTGACCGTCGAGACCAACATACACTTGACTGTAGGCTTTGCCAAGATTTGCTTTATGACAAAGGTTGTCCCTTCTCCTTACCGCTTGACAGTTTAGAGGACGTTTGCCCGTGCGTTTTGCTTCCTCGAGATGTGTTTGACCTTCGTCACCTTCAAGCTTTTCATTAACTCGTTGGCCTTATGGAAGTATTGTAGAAGTTGATTGTCTTTGATCTAAAATTCGCCATTCGTTTGCCCCACCACCAATTGGGAGTGCGTTCGACATTCCAAGACCTTAACTCTAAGGTCTCTAGCCAATGTAAGCTCAACCACTAGGGCTCGTACTCGACTTATTTATTACTGATCTTGAACTTACATACCAACGATTGCTCTATGACCACACTATGCGATCCTTCGAGCACTGCCCCTACTCCTCCACTTCGCATATTTGATTATCCATCGACATACAACCTCCACGATCGAGCGGAGTTCTCGACTTCAGAGAGTAGTTCTACAGCAAAATCTGTCAAGTGTTGTCCATGTACAAAAACACGTGGCTCGAAGCATAAGCCAAACTCAGAGAACTCCACTGCCAACTTACAATCCTTTCTGCTAGGTCAGGTTTCCTTAAAATCTTTGCTATCAGGTGGTCAGTTCGGACGACCAATTGATGGCTTTGAGAATATAGTCCTAAACATCAAGCGGCGGTTAATAAGGCTAGTGCCACTTTCTCGCTTTGCTGCTATGATGTCTTTGGGTCCTATAAAACTTAGTTGATGAAGTATTTTATTGAACATATATCCAATTTGTGAGAGTATTCGTCTAATGACTTATAAGCAATCATACTGATTGCAAATTCTGAAGAGAATTCAAACACTTGTTCTATTAACTTAGTAGAGTTAAGGATTACTAGGCTGCATATCAGGGGATACCGGGATTGTCTATTGGAAACTAGAAGTGGGTGAAACTCAACTAGTTAGGGTAACAAGAGTTATTCGTTGACTAGGCATACCAAGAGTGGTGAAGAATATTGCACAACTAGGAGTGGATGAAACTCAACTAGGCAACATATCAAGGCATACCAGCATTGCTTAGGGATACCAGGAGTGGTGAGAATACTCTGTTGTAATCTTATTGAAGATTATAAGGGAGCCCTCTAAGGTTAGAGGAGATTGGACATAACTCAGTTGCAGTAAACCAATATAAAAATATTTATGCATTTACTATTTCATTCTTTCTTGATGCTTCTCTTATAAAAACTTTGTTTCAAATATAAGAGCTTCCTATATTAAACATCTATTTATTAAAGATGAAGTTTCACTGAAACATTGCAGTGAATATTCTTAATAGCACTTGAAAATAATTTATCGTTTAAGCTAATCGTAAGGTCGAGGGTTTAACAACTTACGTAAAAATATTTATACTCGATGAAAGGGCTATATTAGATAGGTTGCGAAAAAGTTTTTCATTAACATTATTTAACTCCCCCCCCCCCCTAAATACTTCTGGTTCACCACTATTTATAGACATGGTGGACCACTAGGCGAATTGCTCTTAACCGTTAGATCTCACATATCCAACGATCTACAACACGTGATGGTTACTTTCCCCAAGCGTGGGAAATTCAAATCTGTCACCTATTTATTAACCAACGGTAATTACCTCCCTTTTTCAAACACTTCATTAATCTCAATCGGTGCATGGTAACAGAACATCACCCAACCTAGTGCAATTCTTCAAAGGAATCATTAATCCCTTCGCCTTTCAAGATAGACTCTTGGGAGCCATGTATATTGTATCACCATAAGGTCATATCCACGTGATGGACCATATGACCATATCTACGTCAAAGTCTGAACGATCACTCCAACAAGAGATTAGTACCATTAATCATTAGCTTAATAAAACAAAACAAGATTACCAATGATTAAGTTGAAATTAGGCCCTCATTAATTTGAAGCTTACTATGAAAACTATAAATACAAGTTTGAAATAAAGATGTAGGTGATTCACATTTATGACATATTAATTGTTACAATTGTCGACTTTGACATCAATATTAATTGTTACAATTGTTGAACACTAATTTTGACATCAAAGTATCTTTTGCAATTAACCTCCCAACACAACCAAACAAAATAAAAAAGAAACAACAACTCTTACAAAAAATTGGATGAAAAGAGTTTGAAGAATTGTGAACCTCGACTACACAAACCACAATATATATATATATATATATATATATATATATATATATATATATATATATATATATATATATATATATATAATCTTATAATTTAAAACAGAATTTTGTTTTACATGCGCACTACAATAATCTTATATTAAATATATTGTTACTTGATAAGTAAGTTTTTTTATTTTTATTTTATATTTTTTTATAAAATTTAAAATAACTATATTTTTATTTTTAAAACACTTAAAAATAAATATTTAAAACTTTCCTAAAGTATATAAAATTTGATTTCAATTTATTTATAACATTTTTTATTTATATTTATCTAAAATTTTAAATTATTCATTTTAATTCCTAATATTTATTCTAAAATAAATATGAAGGACATTTATTTTAAAATCATAACTCTTTTATTCTGGATGACACATTTATATTACAATATTATTTATAACTTGGAATATTAATCTCCATTTAGTACATACAAGTTTGAATATGCACATCCTATTTTATATTTAATAGGTATAAAGTTTATATCTAATTTTTATTCATATGGGGTATGGGTAATGAGTTTATCTTGCATCTATATTCATTACCAAATCTTAATTAAATTATATGTTTTTTCAAAAAAATTCAAGTAACATAAAAAGAAATATAATATTGTAAAAAATTTAACATTAAAACATACACATATTATTTTTTTTCAATATCAAATGAAGAATTATAATTACATAAATATCTAGAGTGTCAAATAATAATTGCATAAATATCATAATAGAGTATAATATAGCACTTGCATAGTTGTCATATGTTCTTATGTGCTAAGAGAAAAACAGTGATTAAAAATGAATAAAAGTCATGAAATCTGTTTCCCATAAATAATTTAATTTGATGAAATTGTAGTTTTTATTCTCTGAAATGCAATACACAATTAAATGAAATTGTATACTGAACAAAAATATGTAATCTAGCCAAGGGGGGCAATATTTTAGACATATGAGCAAACTGGTGGAAATAGATTGAGTCAGCGAGAGAATGAAATATGGTATAAAAAGAAGTATTTTTTAAATCAAATAAAATTAAGTGTCAAAAAGAATACATAATTAAGTGTCAAATAAATTAAATCAAAGACTCTCACTAAAAAAATCATTTTGTTGAGGAGACAGATAAAAGGAACCAAAATAAAAAAACTTAATGTTAGAGGTCTAATGATCTAGTAGCATGTCATTTGTATGTTTCTAATGGTTGACTTAGAATAGGAATCCAACGTGTCATGCATAAACTAAAATTAATAATCATTTACCTACGTCTATAAATGAAAACGTATTTAAGGTTGCATGGATGTACACAATGTATTACAATATACTATAAATTTGTTTGTAACTTTACTATAATTAGTAATGATGTATATGGCATTACCACTTTAATCATTATAAGCTAGAGCTACTTTAAGCTTTTATGTATTTTAAAATCTTCTGTTTGCTTTGCCTTTAATCTTTTTACATCGTTGCATATATATTTTTAGCTCCTTTGATCATTTACATTTCAATTCCGATTATTTTGTTGCTTCTTATTTTTCAAATTTACATTTGTAAAAATCTTTACTTTTCTTCATTAAAATTTGCATGAATTTGTTTAATAATACCGCTTTTCTCAATCAAATTATATTAATTAGCTACTATTTCTTTATATATCTAGTTTTAAATTGTCACTATTTTAAAACACTAATGCAGAACACTAATTGAAAAAAAAAGTTATAACATGGATTATTTTAGACATTATATTTTAGTTCTATAATTAAAGCATATTTAGGTAAAATAAAAATGATGACTTTTTTATTTCGGTTATCAATTAAAATATAAAGATTCTTATGAATGCTTCAACTTCTTAATATCGAAATTTAAACTCTTTCTGATTTTAAAAAAATTATTTAATTTTAAAGGTATTTAGTCTCGGTTCTTATAACTAAAGTCTAATGTAAGTTTTTATTTAATATTTGTTTTTCTTTTTACGTATTAAACTTGCACAAAATACTATAAAATCAACAGAAAAATAACACATTATATTTATCATACATAGAATAAGACAGAATCTAGATACAAAAATATGTTATCCTTACAACAAGTAAATGTGTTAAACACTAATACAACATATATCAAACATAAAAAATATACATTAAACATAAAAAAACATGCTTTAACATAAATATATAAAAAATTAAAAACATATTTATAAAAATTAAAATTTTTCATGAACCTAGGAGTACAAAACAAGTTGGAACTAGAAGCCTCACAAATCTTTGAAGTACCAAGTGATAAATTGCATCTAGTCGTGAAGAACTTGAACAAAAAATAGTTACATTAGCCTTTCAAATAAAAAAAAAACTTAGCAAATCTTTCTCTCTCGCGATTTGAAAATGGAACCATAGTGGAAGTTATGGAGTTTGGGACGTGGAAGGGACGGGAAGAAAGGAGAATGAAGGAGTAGTAGCACTGGCCAAACGACAACATGATAGCATTTGACCACAAAAATAGTGGAGGATGGTGACAAAGTGACATTCGTAGAGAACCAAAACAATGTAGAAAGATAGCAAGCAGTGATGCTTTCGTAAAAAATAATGTCAGACATCACTTTATGATTCAGTTATAATAAAAATTGAATCTAAATCCTCTCGTTTAGATAAAATAATTAAAAAAAAATCAAAATTTTCGAGCACAGATGTTGTGTAGGTTCAATATACACTCATATCCATAAATCTCCACACTAGTAAGATATTGTCCGCTTTGGGCCAAACCCTCATGGATTTACTTTTGGTACCAGTTCAAAAGGCCTATTACCAAGGGAAGTATCTTATGTGTATATAAACTCATGTCTATTTCGTATTTTATCTTATGCGGGACTTTGTTTGTACCCAACACCATTTGGCCTTAGTTCCTTAAAAATCAAAGTAGAAAAGGATATTTAAGTTTAGTTATTGAATAATTGAAGTCAAATCCTCTTGCTCAGATAAATTAATTAAAATAATAACAAAAATTTTGAAAATTTTCATGCATCTTTCAACGTCGATTGTTAAGGAATGGAAGCAGAAAATAATGTATGGATCTGATTATAGTATAACTGAAGCAAATACCCTCGCTCATATAAAATGATTAAATTAATAGTGAAAATTTTGAAAATTTTCGCGCATCTTTTGGTATCGATTACTAAGGAACCAAAATAGAAAGTTATGTATGGTTTTGATTCATTTGCGTCTTTATATGCTTCATTTTCCTTAAAATCAAAGCATATCACGCAATTTAAAAAATGAAAATTTCACTAGTGCAACAAATATTAAAATTGTTATAACAAATTATAAAATAATGTAAATGGTATAATTTTTAGCTATTTTTTCAACCAAACTGACAGAATCATAATCATAAATATAAGTTTTATTGTTATAATTGCCAAAATTATATTTTTTTTCTTTTAAATTTTGAAATATTCAAATCACTAATACAAAAATAGTTTTCCTCGTCATCGATTAATGATGTTTAACAAGTCATCGTCATAAAAGATAGTGTGATGACAATTTTTCAATTTCAATTAACTTCTTAGTGACAGTTATTTTAAAAACCATCATTAGCATGATTATAAATATTACTATAATTAAAAGTGGAGTGGACAAGAAATGATGATGACTATAAAATATTCGTAAATAAAGGAATGAGCTATAAAAAAGCTTACGGTTATATGCATGGAACTATCGTTGATTGTCCTACACTTTCACAAAAAGAAGTGTGATCTTCTTCCCTTATGCGACCTATTTTCTTCTCTGTGTTTACTCTTGCCCCTCGTGAGCTTACTCTAATTATTACCCCACTTATTCCTATCAAACGCACAAACTTTGTTGCTGCTACGCTCCATGTGAACACCATTTATGAACCTTTACACAAACCTCCGTGCAAACCTTCACGAACCTCCATAACCTACAAACCTCCGTGTAGTCTACGAAGCTCTTATGCATCGTATAAACCTTTGTGTCGACCACGTGAATTTCCACATCGTTCTCCCTGCACTGATAGCTTTTTACAACATCGAACCTCCGCGAGCAAACCACACAAACCCCTCTCATCCTTCGTGAGCAGCCACGATTAACTAACACAACATTCGTGAGCAGTATTCTCCACCCACGCTACCATTGCTCCACGAGTGCCATTGTTCTTCTTGCTCCAAGGCTCCCTTGTGTTGCCCCTCTTATCTTCCACATTGTAGTTATCGCTACACTACATTGCATTTTTTCTTAAGTTTATTACATTTTTTATGGTCTAGGGTAGTTTTTTTTATGTATTTATTTCCTTTATTTTATTTAAATACTATTTGTTATTTGTATATTATATAGTTAAGTTTAGTAATTTAGAATATGAGTAAGTTATATTCTATTTAGTAATTTATAATATGTGATGAAGTATTGAAAGTATGGTAACGTGTTGGTATTGAATTTGAAGGTGTCTAACCTTTGACTAATATTGTTAGACTTTGGGAAAGTTATTTTTAATTTGTTATGTTACAATTTTTATAGGACGCGCATTGAGTGATCCTTAGTTTTCCATTTGGGATTTACTACATCGATTTGGCTAGTACTTCTCGAATTTTGAGCAATCTAAACTTTATTTAAATTTAATAGAGGTTGTACTAACAATATAATTGAATTGAATCTTAAATCGTCTAGTGGGACAGTTTGAGAAGAGTAATCACTTTTTATTAGTTGATTAGTACATAACTTATAATGTACATTTCATATATTTCACTTAATTTTGGCTCATTGCATTTTGTTGATCTTCAGGTGCACATTTAATTGTGGAGATCTAGTGTCACTACTTTCATTTTGTGTCACCTGAAGATTAATGTGAAATTCAATTAAATTGTTTTGAAATATAAGTGATGATGATTAGAGTTTATGTAGTATTAACTATAATAAAAGTGAACTTTCTCGAATGAGATAAGGTTATAGTTTCGATAAGAAAAAGTGACATTTACATGATCGAAACAAAACATCATTTCAATGACCTATGTGCAGAACATTGATCGGAGTTAGATTAATTCATCTTGTATAACTGATGCTTACGAGATAAGGGTGAAAAAATTTCTGCAGTTCACAATTCATAAAGTCAAGGTCAGAAGTGTACAAGACAGAGTAACATAATGTGAATTGTTTTAATGGTAGGATATTACATGTTTTCGAAATTAGAAACCATCTTTTGTACGATGGATTCTTGAATAGTTATACAACATGGATATGGCATAATGAATTGTTAGACATGCTAGGTCTGTCGAAAACACTTGAACTTGTTAGACATCGTAAATAGACTTTTTAACAATGGTTTTGAAAATAACCATCTTTGTCTTCTAACTTGATTTTTTTCTTTGGTTTAAAATTTTAACAATAGTTACAATGGATCGTTGTTATTTTTTCAAATTCTTAACAATGATTGGTATCTAGAACATCATAAATTTTTTGCTGAATTGCTTACTTGGTCCCCAAATTCAACGTTTAATGTCTTGTTGGTATCTACTTTTAAAAACGCCTCTATTGCATCCCAATGTGGTACGATTGCACCAATCAAGTCCCTTCTGTTAAGTTGGCAAAAACAGAGTTGACTCCGTGGTGACGTGACAAAAAAGTATGCCACTTTTTTCTCTTTTGCCTCTGCTTCTCTATGCAACTCAGACCCATGTCTTTCTCTCTCTCTTCTACTTCTCTTTAATTTCCACTCTCTTTCTTTCTTTTCCTTAATTGGATAAATCAATTTCCACTTTATCTTCCAAAGCCTCTATTTTTCCTCTGTTTTCACTACCTTCTCAATCCACGCCTCCCTTTTCTTTTCACACCAACTTACATCAAATTCCCAATCGTCTTCTCCGCCATAGCTCACCTCCCTTTTCGTCCAATTATTTCACTTGCACCAATCAAAACCAAAGCATGCAAATAGAGTCCTTACCACCTTCCTCCTTTGAGATCAACGTCATAGTAGGGCTCATGTTTGTTGGCAAAACCACCTCGCTCCTCTGTCGGATTCAATTAGAAACTGTCAACGACAAGTAAACAATTCTCTATTTATCTATAATTTTATTTTTAAAAAGCAAAACCCTTTTCCTGAAGTATTTTGTTTGTTTGTTGTTTATCTTAATTTCTGCTTGAATAATTGGTTGTTGAATGTAGATTGTCATGGTGATTATAGGTATGTCATGCTTGAAACTATCGGTGCCCAAAGTCATTATGTGTTTCGTACTTTGAATTGGCAATACTTTTTCTTTGCAATGTCATATTGGATGCAATCATCACTAGTCGGGTATTTTCAGCTTCAAGGTTAGCCTTGTAGAAAAAACCCGATGATGGACGTGAACCCGAGGAGATGACGATAGAAGTTGTGCGAGCACGATTCGGACTCCTCGAGCCTTCCTCGACGAGAGAATGACGCAGCGAAATGATTGAGAAACGCAGGAATCTGAGAAGAACTCAAGAAACTAGGGTTTGTTTGGTAGAAAACCCTAGAAAGAGAAAAAAACACGAAGAACCCTAGAATGATGCAGAATCACTAAACTAACCGATTAATCGGTGAGAAATAGTGTTTGAACGATGGAAAAGGTTTGGAACGGTTCAAAAGTGATTTTAATCGGCTAAAATCAGAGAAAATGATGAATGATGAAGGAACCCTAAGTTTGGATGAAGATGTTTGGTGGAAAGGTTTGTAATGGCTGAGACGAAGCAAATAAATGAAGGAAGAAGGAGATTCTAAGAAGAAAAATGGCTTACTGTGATTGATGCAGAGGTTGCGAGACTAAGAGAATGGGAAATGAAGTGGTGTGTGTCTGATGCACGAGAGGAAAAGCCAGTGATGTGGAATGAAGGAGCTGACGTGAGCAAATGTAGCTACTGAGGCGCGCCACGCAGAGGAAGTGGATTGGTGTAGAAGCAACGTCGTGGAGGAGAGAGAAATATGTGGAGCACTGTGGAAATCAAGGAAAATGAAAATGGAGGCAGTGTGCAAGGAAGGTGGCTAGAGGAAGTCTTTGGACTCTCTAGCATGTGACTTTCAAGAGAGAATTATTTCTAAAGGTTAGAAAATCAAATTCTCATTAAGCTCAAAAGTGAAAATTCTAATAGAGGAGCTGGGTATTTATAGTAACCCATGCTCCTTACAAGCTAAGCTATGAAAGGTAAAAATACAAAAGGAGGACTACGTCGGGCAGGATTGCATCATACCCTCCCTCTTAAAGAAGGATTTGTCCTCAAATCTGGCATCGCCTTATGAAGAAGCTCCACACAGTCTTAGGGGCAGAGCCATGAAGGGGCCTTATTCCTTTAGATCTACTTTTCTTCCTCCTGGATCAAACACGAATATGCAATACACATCAAATATATCTTCAATTAATATCAATCCAAGAAAGAATTTTTCTATAAAAACAAGAGAATAAGAACTTCTAATACTTTGATTTGTAATCTTTGAATATTTTAGTAGTCCAAATCCAATTTTGTCTTGAGTTAATTGTTTTCTTAAAGATAATAATAACTCAAAATTTGAATTGCCATATTTTGAACATGTTTGCATGAAATATGAAATGACAATTGGTTTAAAAGAGAAGTTACTATTTGAAGAATAAACCATGATTGGAAAAGAAGTAAAGATTTGGAAACCTTCCCTTTCAGGTTCCATGGTCTTTGAAAGAATAGGATTTATCATCACTAACAATTTCTCCTTTTCTTTCTTCTCTCTTTCTTGCCTTTCTCTCTTTCCTTCTTCTTTTCTCTCTTTTTCTCTTCTCTCTTCTTATTTTCTTTTCTTTTCTTCTTTTCTCCTTTCTTCTTCTCCTCTTCTCGCTTCTTCTCTTCTTAATTCCTCTTTTCTTCTCTCTTCTTCTCTTTTCTCTTTTTCTTCTCTCTCTCTTCTCTTCTTCTTTCCTTTCTTCCTCTTCTTTTCTCTCCTTCTCTCTTTCTCTTTTCTTATCCTTGAGTACTTTAAGTCTTGCCCCAAATTCTATTTCTCTACGAAGAAACCCATGATCATTTAAATTCTCAAGAAATAATTTCCATCATCAATGCAATCTCTAATTAGTTCTAGGTTTCTTTTAATGCTTGAAGGCACAAACTTTCTTCTCATGCAAGCTTTTAAATCATGCCAATTACAAATGGGAGACTTTCTACCTTTTCTAACATGATATTGTCTTTCATCCCACCACTCACTTGCATGCTCTTCTAACTTAGAGAGATATATGATAAGGACATAATATTCACTCTCTCCATAAAACCAAGGATTTATTTTATCAATTTCTTTTTCACAAGCTAGGTATGTTAATGCACCTATGTCTTTACCAAAGGATGGAAGATTCCTAGCTTGTTTAAACATTTCATCAACATTATCTAACCTAGAAGACCTATATGAAATATAAGAAGACATATTTGTTTTTAAAAGTTTTCTTAATCTAAAGGGTTAAAAGCTTCCACTTAGACAAGTCCCAGGTAAGAGAGATTAGCTAAAGAGCTGCTTAAGTACCAAGTCTTTCCTTGCCAGAAATGTCTTAGGCTTCTAACTAATTACCCCTTAAACTAAAATCACATTTAAAATCAAAGGACACGACTCAAAAACAAACACATTCAAAGACTAGACTCCAAATTACAGACTCTAATGTGGTAACGCTTAGAGTTTAATCTCTTTCAGCCTACCCATCCCTAAAACGTGAACACATCAAAAATTCAAACAATCAACAATTAAGAAACCAGCGGCTCTAATAACCCCTACGTGAAACACAAATCAAATCAATATTTAAAGTCTACTCCTATGGTGAGGCTTGTAGCTTTGGCTAACAAGACACACTCACCTGTCTAGCTATGCTAAAATTAAAGCAAGTAAAGTTGCCAAGAGTTTGAAAGAGCATCAAGGACTCTTCCAAATACTTGGACTTTATAAAGGCCTTTTACAAATGATGAATAAAAACTAAACAGAAAAAACAAAAAAAGGCTAACACAAGCCTATTACAACTACACTAAAACACACAATTACAAAATAAAATGCTATGCTACAGTCTTGTTCCAACTCTGCAGAAAAATCTTGTGCTCAAAACTGGCTTCTTGACAGCTTATGGATTCCATTCTCTTTATCTGAGTCACCATTCCTTCCTCGGTCTTGTGCCCTTGATGCAATTAAAAAGAAAGTCTCTTTTGTTCTCTAGGAATAAACTGCAAGAAAAGTCACACCCAATTCAGCCAATCACAACATCAAAGAAGTTGCAAGCTATAACAAATAAAACAGTTTAAGCAAACTCCCTTAATTTCACAACTCCCAAGTGAGGTGTTTCTGCTACCGTTTTTTCATAAATATTCTTCTCAAACTAAAGATTCAATCAATTCAGATATGCACACTCAAAGTTACATCAAAATCCCGCAAAATACACATGGAAATGTACATTTAACCAGATGCAAATGGATGTGATTTAGGGCTGCAACCAATATGATTAAACAACAATCCAAACTAATTGAAACATGATCAATCTAATCTGGACAAGAGTGATGTGATGCAATTCAGAAATTGGCAGTTAAAACAAGTTGATTCACAAGCTTAAGTGCTCCAAACAAATCAGCTCATGCACAAATCAGTTCATGCACAGCTAGCTAGGTGGTATGCATAGGTATGCAATCAATGAATTGGAACAAAATTGAAATCTGCATGTGATTAATACCAGGAAACTATTTTCTATATGCATTGGGAAAAATGATCTCAACAAAGAAAGAGTGAAGGTGCTAATAAGGACTCAACAGATTTCAACAATTGCAATCAAACCATGAAATCAGTAATCACATTCAGAACATTTAATGTCTCCATGATTTCAGCAAGCAGTTTATAATCTAAAATGAATGCAAGAGCAGATTAAAATGAAAACAATCACAATTGCTCTAGTTTGATCACCCAAACTCCTTTTCCATGCACAATGAACAATCACAAACAGTTAGATTAACAATGAATTCTCTATTTCAAAGTACCAAGGAATTAGGCCAAGTTAGCCTCACTAAACTCACTACACTCAGGCTTCTCTTTGAAAACTTAAAGCACTCAAAATGGAAATGTTTGGAAGGGAGATTCTCCCTTGGCAGTACAAAGTTGGAGAATCTTTCAGACCACCACCACCTAAGATGCTACCAAGCACACAAACCTTCTTTCAAAATCCAGAAACCAAAGTATAAAAGCTTCTCAAATAGGCAAAGGCTAGGCAGGGCAAAGTAATATGCAGAACAAAACAGATCACCCACTCAAAAGAGTTGAATAAGAAGGATAATGACAATGATAGAACAGACAACCACAAAGCAATGACAGCACAATAGAGCAACCGACTCGAGATCAACTCTAGACCAGATTACAAAAGCTCAATTAAAGAACTGTAGAACATATTTCACATGTGAAAGACAAAACCAGGATAACCAACAATTGACAAACAAGAAACAAGGCTAGTTAATAAAGGTACGCACAACAAATAGAACCTAAGGAATAGAACTAGAAACAGATTAAAAACACAAGAAAATCACAGTAAGTTGAATCATACATGACCAAACAGATTTGCAACTGAAATAGAAAATGCATTGCCAATTGCTCTAAAATGTTCACTCCAATCCAATTCTATGATGAACCAGAAAAAGGAGAGAAACATTAAGAGTGAAACTGTGTTGTGAATTGCACTTGCCACTTGACTCTTTATGTGGTTCTGTCAATACTTCTTTTCTAATTGCTTTTTCTTTTCAAATCACAAGAACTCATGCTTTTATACTTTCACTTTCTTTTGCTACAATTCACAACATATAATTTGATTTCTATTTGAATTCAACTTCACAAGATATGAGTCATGATAGAAACAAATGATTCAACTAAAAAAACTACAGAATTTTAAACAACACCAAATGCAAGACACAAATGACTCTAGAATTGAATACATTGAATACCAGCAATGATCTACTACTGAAATGAACAAAAACAAAGCAAATGACTAAAGCAAGTAAATATGCAGTTCGACCTACTGCTTGCAAGTAATTTATGTTGTGACTTTCACACTAACAATCAAGCTAATGTTGAGCATATCACGACTTTTCTGGTTGGCACTTTGTTACTAGTCATCTCAGCATTCCAACTCAATTTTAAAAGCGCAAAATAACTTCAATGTTCAGATTCAACAACTTATTAAAACCAGAAGTTCACAACAGAAAATTCAAATCAGATCTGCTGCTCATTTCATGCATATGAGCTCTCAATATTGAATGTCATAGCTCATACGGTATGCACATTGAACATCCAATCAGATCACCACAAGCAACACTCAAATAATAAGTACAACTTGAAGTTATGAACAAGAAGATTAAACTAACATGACTATGACAAAACACAAAAGGATTTAGAAAATAAAAGACTCACCCAAGAAGACTGCACCGAGTAAAATGATAATAAGACTCAAAAATAATGACTCAAGCACAGGACGACACAAACAAATGCACAGAATCACAAAATAGAATTCAACACAGATTACAACACAAGACAGTGAAGGAAAATGATGAACAACTCACAAAAATGAAAACCAATAAAGATGATGATGATGATCATGACGCATTTGAGGATGTTGAAGATAATGAAGAGGAAGAAGATACATATGACATCACAGGCTGATGAGGAGCTGAGATAGCATTTACTGATGGATGCTATCAGTACTAGAGCAGGATCTTTTCTATCTTTTGTTTTGTAATATTGAACTTATTTGCTTCTGTTGTTAGAATAAGGTTTGATGTACTCAATTTGAAACTTGTCTGTTATGATGGTTTGCTTGTGACTATTGTGTGATAAGTAATGCTTGATGATGTTTTGGTCTTGATTGATGTTGAGAATGTGCACATTATATGCTTATACAGGTGGTTCACAAGTTTTGTGAACAAATGTATGATGTTGTGATTGTGATTATGATGCTAAGCAGGATGTGTATGTGGAATGTGAATGAGCTTATATATGAGATTTTGAGCTCCAGAGTTGTTGTGATTGAATGCTATTACTTTGAAAGCATGAATGACTTTGCCCAGGTTTTCTATGATTGAAGTATTTGCTTGTTTGCATCATATGATCAAGGTCATTTGTTGGTATCCCTTTTGTTAGCCAAATGTATGATTTTAACCCAATCAAAAGAGAACACTATGTGTTCTATCCTTTGAACCCGTAACCTTGAACAAGATAGAAAACCCTATTTGCTTTACCTTGAGTTAAGTTCAAAACATTTTGTGGTATTGATAAATGTTCAAGTTTGGGGTTGTTGGAAAGTTTAGAAAGGGAAAGTAAAAAACAAAGTATTGAGCTAAAAGTTAAGCATGTGAAAAGAAAAAGAAAAAGGAAAAGAAAAGCTCAATGCAAAAGAAAGTTGGGAATAATTAAGAATGGTTATGTTTATATTATTCTCTTAACTCAAGGGTTTTGTGACTCAGAAAAACCAATTTTCTTGTTAGCCAGCCACATTATAAGCCATAGAAAAGTCCTTGTGATGATGCTTGCTTGTGAGTATTTTTTATTGTGGTTAGATGAAAGGCAAAGTTAATTCATGTGACATTGTCATAGTAGACTGGATGAGTGCATTCCTCTTATACACTTGTGTGTTTGAGTGAAACACTTTATCTAGTGAGAAAAGATTCCATCAACACATAGGAACATCTATGCTTAGTTGATTGGTCATTCATGAAAATAACATTTGTTGAATATTATGTGATTGAGTGAACACTAAAACCATGTGCACATCTTGATTGAAGTCTTTGTGAAGAGCTAAATTGAGTATTTACTTATCTTGAAAGAAGGATTTTTTAATGTGGTGAACCATTGAATGGATGGGTGGAAGATTGAGTTACATATTGTTTGCTTGAGGACAAGCAAAGTTCTAAGTTTGGCGTTGTGATAACAGTTGAAAAATTGTTATTTTTACACTTAAAATTGATATCAAAAGCAACCTTTAAGATTTAGAAACTAGCTTGAAATCATGTTTTTGCTTATGTTTTCGGAAATAAGAGAGTTGGACAAGTTTCATGCTTGATTTCCTTGTTTTTGCAGATTTTGAGATGAATTTGATGAAAGAAGTGAAGTGGGACAGAGATGGAATCAGAAAAGGACACAAAAAGTGCAAAAGAAGAGAAGCCGCAAGTACCGCTCAGCGCCAATTAATGTTGAGCGGCACTTTCAAGGACCCGTTGGCACCGCTGCGGGGTAAAAATGCAGCTGAGGGGCAGAATAGAAGACGCGCTATTGCCGCTGAGCGATATTTACCGCTGAGCACCACTTTTTTGGGCTTGGGCCTACTTTTCTGTAATTTTTAGAATACTATATAAGGTTTTAGTTAACCTAGGTCAATCATCTTTGGCTGGGTCGAAGCAGAAACACACTATTTCACCCCTTGGAGGAGGATTTTGGATGCTAAGGCTCCTTTCTCAACTTTCTAGGGTTCTATCTTTCACTCTTTCATTGTATTTCATCTAGTTTCACCATGAATATGGTGAACTAAACATATATTGTTGTTGGGGAATCAATGTAATCCTTTTGTAACTCTCATGTATTTTTATACCCTAGGACGCGATTTGGCCTATATTTTCACATTTCCTTCCTCCCACACAATCCTAAACACTTTTCTAAGAGTTATCTATACCTTTCCCTTCATTCCCACTTACAAAACCTCTCTTCCACTCACTTTCTCACTAGTTTTCCATCTAAGTTTGGGATTCGGAGAGAGCATTGTTGTTGGGGCTGAGTTCTTCATATTCTTAGAGCATTTTGTATTCATCTAGAATCTCCACCCAAGTAAGTCAAGCAAATTTTCATTATAGGGTTCTTGAAAGCATGAATATGGTTGTTGAAGCATGATTCTTTTGGTCTGGAAGTAAGAAGATTGCATATGGGTGGAGTTAGGAAGTTTTAAAAAGGGATTTTACAAAATCTGCAGAATTGCCGCTAAGCGGAAATTTCCCCAGAGCGCGATTCTAGCAGACTTCATTTTTGGCTCTTTTTTCTTGCTGGTTTGGTGCACTGGTTGCGCTGAGGGGTTCTTTTCACCCTCAGCGGTGGTTTAGCATGGATTTGGGGTGTTGTTTGTGCTTTACTAATGATTAACAACATGTCCTATGGTTTTGTGATTTGTGTTTGATGTAGGAATGGGATCCTCTTCAGGAAAAAGATTGAAGACTACATCTTTAAAGAGGAAAGACAAGGAACTAGAACACACCCATTCTAGTAGGTTCCTATCTCGCAAGCATGAAAAGTTGTTTAGCCCTCGGCAAGTGTAACCGAATCGTATCAAGTAATAAACCTGGTAAGACCAAGTATGATTCTCCCAAAGGACTCACGGCCTAGACAGTTATGTGATTTATTGATTAATTAAGACTTGTGAACAAATTGTTGTAAGTTTCAAATGCAAAAGACTGAAAAGTAAATATGTATGCATGTGATGATCAATGGGCAAGAATAAACAAAACACGTGAATTTAAATATATGGATGAATATGTTGTTAGGGTTTATCAATTTCATCCTTCCCACTCTCTTATATTTAGGAATTCATCATTCTTTTCATTAATGTTAATGACACTTTCTAAATTACTTTAAACCCGATGTCTCGGTGAAGAAAGCCTAATCAAAATCACTAGTTTACAATGTCTTGTCTCCCTAGTAATTAATCATGCATTATAGTGAACAAAAGCTTAAAGGCAACCAACTAATATACTCCTACGTCTAGGTTTGTAATATACTGTTGGGAGAGATTCCCCAGATCTAGATTTCCCCGTATGTGTCCATATAGACAAAATCAATAATCATTACATCGAATGAGTTAAACAATGCATGCTTTGAGCAAAGAGGAAAAGCCCTAACTATTAATGAAAGAAAGCATGTATCATAAAAATGATCTTGAAGAACAAATTCCATACAAGAGTGTTTCTAAGGATTTACATTGATTCCCCGACAACAATAAAAGTTTAGTTCTCCATCTTCATGGAAGAACTAGATGAACAATGGAATGAAAGAATGGAAGAGATAGAAAAACCCGAGAAAGAGAAGAGGAGAGCCGTCACCATCTCCAATTCTTCCCCCAAGGGGTGAAAAGTGTGTTTCTGCTTCGTTCCAACCAAAGATGACTGACCTAGGTTAACTAAAACCTTATATAATATTCTAAAAAATACAGAAAAGTAAGCCCAAGCCAAGAAAAGTGTCGCTCAGCGGTAATAGCGCGTGATCACTTCTTCCCCTCAGCGACTTTTCTCCCCTCAGCGGTGCCAATGAGTCTTTGAGAGTGCCACTCAGCGGTAATTTGCACTGAGCGGTACTTGCGGTTTCTCTTCTTTCGCACTTTTTGTGTCCTTTTCTGATTCCATCTCTATCTGTTTTCACTTCTTTCATCAATTTCATCTAAAAACCTGCAAAAACAAGGAAATCAAGCATAAAACCTGTCTAACTCTGTTATTTCCAACAATTCAACAAAATCATGAGTTCAAGTTAATTTCTAAGTCATAAAGGTTGTAATTGAAGTCAATTTTAAGTATAAAAATAATAGTTTTTCAACTGTTATCAAAAGCACTTTAAGATTGTTCAAGATAGGACGCTCCTGATGGAAAGGAAAGCTGGAATGATACCTAACTTTGCTCCTCAGTTTGGAGAGCAACTGATGGGAAGAAATTGGAGGAGGCTAGAAACATTCCCTGCACCAACCAATATAACAGTGGTAAAGGAATTTTACACCAACACAAGGAGGCTGGGTGATTATCCGGCTGAGGATTACTTAAGCTATGTTAGAGGCCACGCTATTAGGTATGATCCTGACTCTATCAACAACTTTTTGGGTACTAAATGGGTTGGTGAGCGGTGCCAGTTTGCTTTCTGTATGGAGGAAGGCACTAATTTTGACGATGTGGAGATGTTCTATGTGTACCTAGAGGACATTTCTAGAGGAACAGAAATGGTGCAGCGGTTAACATTAGGAGGACTGATTTGACTCCCCTTGCAAAGTATTGGATGGCATTCTCTCATGCCAACATTCAGCCGTGTTCTCATGTTTCAAACATCACTATCAGCAAGGCACTTCTCCTCTACTGTGTGCTTCGAAATATGAGCATTAACATTGGCCAAGTGATAGCCAATGAAATACAGGTGTGTGCATCCACGATGAACAGCAAGGCCCTTTAGGGCATCCTTCCTTGATTACGCACCTGTGAAAGATAGCTGGGGTGGATACTTCTACTCCACCATTTGAGAGGCCGAGGAAAGCCATTGATGAGGTTATTATAGGCAGTACTGTGGAGGTGAGGAGGCAGCTCCGCTAGTTCCACCACGCCGTCCTCGCAGAGAGAGAGGACCAGCACAGAGTCAGGCATCTACAAAGACTTATGAGGCAGAACCATTCCAAATGAGAGACATGTACATGTCTCTTATAGGTGCACAGATGCAGTCCATCCATAGAGGATAGGTGGCCACTACTGAGATGATTATTGGGCTATATGATACACCCCCAACACACAGGTGGACTATGGATGAGTTCCATAATGTGGTGGATTGGCCAAAGGAGCAAACCTAGGGTAGCAGAGCTGGAGCAGCTGAAGCTTCAGCTATGGAGGAAGATAAAGATGATGATGATGATGACGTATTTGAGGATGTTGAAGATAATGAAGAGGAGGAAGATACAAATGACAGCATAGGCAGATGAGGAGCTGAGATAGCATTTACTGATGGATGCTATCAACACTAGAGCAGGATCTTTTCTATCTTTTGTTTTGTAATATTGAACTTATTTGCTTCTATTGTTAGAATAAGGTTTGATGTACTCAATTTGAAACTTGTCTGTTATGATGGTTTGCTTGTGACTATTGTGTGATAAGTAATGCTTGATGATGTTTTGGTCTTGATTGATGTTGAGAATGTGCACATTATATGCTTATACAGGTGGTTCACAAGTTTTGTGAACAAATGTATGATGTTGTGATTGTGATTATGATGCTAAGCAGGATGTGTATGTGGAATGTGAATGAGCTTATATATGAGATTTTGAGCTCCAGAGTTGTTGTGATTGAATGCTATTACTTTGAAAGCATGAATGACTTTGCCCAGGTTTTCTATGATTGAAGTATTTGCTTGTTTGCATCATATGATCAAGGTCATTTGTTGGTAACCCTTTTGTTAGCCAAATGTATGATTTTAACCCAATCAAAAGAGAACACTATGTGTTCTATCCTTTGAACCCGTAACCTTGAACAAGATAGAAAACCCTATTTGCTTTACCTTGAGTTAAGTTCAAAACATTTTGTGGTATTGATAAATGTTCAAGTTTGGGGTTGTTGGAAAGTTTAGAAAGGGAAAGTAAAAAACAAAGTATTGAGCTAAAAGTTAAGCATGTGAAAAGAAAAAGAAAAAGGAAAAGAAAAGCTCAATGCAAAAGAAAGTTGGGAATAATTAAGAATTGTTGTGTTTAGATTATTCTCTTAACTCAAGGGTTTTGTGACTCAGAGAAACCAATTTTCTTGTTAGCCAGCCACATTATAAGCCATAGAAAAGTCCTTGTGATGATGCTTGCTTGTGAGTATTTTTGATTGTGGTTAGATGAAAGGCAAAGTTAATTCATGTGACATTGTGATAGTAGAGTGGATGAGTGAATTCCTCTTATACACTCACTTTATCTAGTGAGAAAAGATTCCATGAACACACAGGAACATCTATGCTTAGTTGATTGGTCATTCATGAAAATAACATTTGTTGAATATTATGTGATTGAGTGAACACTAAAAGCATGTGCACATCTTGATTGAAGTCTTTGTGAAGAGCTAAATTGAGTATTTACTTATCTTGAAAGAAGGATTTTTTAATGTGGTGAACCATTGAATGGATGGGTGGAAGATTGAGTTACATCTTGTTTGCTTGAGGACAAGCAAAGTTCTAAGTTTGCGGTTGTGATAACAGTTGAAAAATTGTTATTTTTACACTTAAAATTGATATCAAAAGCAACCTTTAAGATTTAGAAACTAGCTTGAAATCATGTTTTTGCTTATGTTTTCGGAAATAAGAGAGTTGGACAAGTTTTATGCTTGATTTCCTTGTTTTTGCAGATTTTGAGATGAATTTAATGAAAGAAGTGAAGTGGGACAGAGATGGAATCAGAAAAGGACACAAAAAGTGCAAAAGAAGAGAAGCCGCAAGTACCGGTCAGCGCCAATTACCGTTGAACGGCATTTTCAAGGACCCGTTGGCACCGCTAAGGGGTAAAAATGCAGCTGAGGGGCAGAATAGAAGACGCGCTATTGCCGCTGAGCGGTATTTACCGCTGAGCGCCACTTTTTTGGGCTTGGGCCTACTTTTCTGTAATGTTTAGAATACTACATAAGGTTTTAGTTAACCTAGGTCAATAATCTTTGGCTGGGTCGAAGCAGAAATACACTATTTCACCCCTTGGAGGAGGATTTTGGATGCTAAGGCTCCTTTCTCAACTTTCTAGGGTTCTATCTTTCACTCTTTCATTGTATTTCATTTAGTTTCACCATGAATATGGTGAACTAAACATATATTGTTGTTGGGGAATTAATGTAATCCTTTGTAACTCTCATGTATGGAATTTGTTCTTCAAAATCTTCTTTAAGATACATGCTTTCTTTCATTAATTGTTAAAGTTTTCCCTCTTTGCTCAAAGCATGCATTGTTTAACTGATTCGATGTCATGATCATTGATTTTGTTGATATGGACGCATACGGGGAAATCTAGATCTAGGGAATCTCTCCCAATAGTAGTATAAGCCTAAACATAGGAGTATGATGGTTGGTTGCCTTTAAGCTTCTGTTCACTATAATGCATGATGAATTGCTATGGAGACAAGACATTGTAAACTAGTGATTATGATTAGGCTTTCTTCGCCGAGACATTGAGTTTAAGGTAATTTAGAAAGTGGCATTAACAATTAATGAAGAAAGATGAATTCCTGAATACATGAGAGTAGATAAGGATGAAATTGATAAACCCCAACAACATAATCATCCATATATTTCAATTCACGTGTTTTGTTTCTTTTTACCATTGATCAATCCATGCATACATATTTACTTTTGAGTATTTGCATTTAAATCTTAATCAATCGGTTTTACAAGTCTTAGCTAATCAACAAACCACAACCCTGTCTAGGCCGTGAGTCCTTTGGAAGAACGATACTTGGTCTTACCAGGTTTATTACTTGATATAATTCGGTTACACTTGTCGAGGGTTTAACAAGCGTCAGAAGTCTTGCAAGGGCACCTAGTTGCCCCCATTTGGGGCGTTGAGCGCCACTCTCCTCGTAAGCATGTATAGGCGCCCCCTCTAGGGGCATTGAGCGCTAGCCAGCCACACCGTAAGATGCCTAGCTGCCCTCAGCCAGGACCTTGAGGGCCAGTCTCTTTGCAGTCACACCTGGGCGCCCTTAGCTGGGGTGCTGAGCGCCAGCGACGTTGGCCTATGATCCATTGTTGATCTATTTAAAGGCTTTTGCACTCTAGGGTTCACATCTTTACACGGCTGAAGCATAGAAAAGTTGATTTCGACCCTTTGGAGGGAGATTGGACATGCAGGAGCTTTCCTTCTCACTTTCTAGGGTTTTCATTAATTCATTCTTCCATTGTAAGCCAAGGTTCTCCATAACAATGGAGAACTAAACTCATTTATTGTTGGGGAGGATGTAACCTCTAAACTTTCATGTATTTGAATATGATTTAAACATTTTATGCTTCTTTCATTGAATGGTAGTGATTTTCTCCTATTCTTAATGCTTGTTATGTTTTGGCCATTCATGACTTGATGTTTGATTTATTTAAGTATTGGGAAATATCTTATGAATCATGATTTGGAGGATTTCACCCAAAGGGAATATATCCTAGGGATAGGGATTGGATGTTTGGTTGTCTTAAGCTTCTTTTCTTAATGCGAAATTGATTGTTAGGGTTTTCAAGGGATTGTTGTCTAATAATCAAGACTAGGCTTTTTAAACCGAGACATCGGGTTCTAAGTAATTTAGAAAGTGACATTAACATTCCAATGAAGAAGATGAATTCTAATATGCATGAAAGTGAAGTAGGTGAAATCTAACCCCAACAAAATCGTCATATCATATTATCAATCTCATCCATTCATTCTTATGTCAAGCCTCAATTGATCAATTTGCATTCATATTTACTTTTGTTGCATTTGCATTTAAACACCAACGAAATAGCTCTTAAGTCTTGATTAATTAAGGTATTACACAACTGTTAAGTAAACACGAGTCCCTTGGGAAACGATACTTGGTCTTACCAATTTATATTACTTGATATGATTTGATACACTTGCCAATGTGTTAACAGTAATCATCTAGTGTCAAATTAGAGACAAAGTCGTAGTGAACAATGTTTAACATAAATATATTTTGAGTGCAGTTTTATTTGTGTTGGGCATTTGTTGTTTTATAAGTTTAACTAGAAACACGATTAAGGAAAAGAAAGAAAGAAAGTGGAAATTGAAGAGAAAAAGAAGAGAGAGAAAGATATGGGTCTGAGTTGCACAGAGGAGCAAAGGAGAGAGAGAAATAAGTGGTAGACTTTTTTGCCACGTCACCATAGAGTTAACTCTGTTTTTGCCAACTTAACGGAAGGGACTTGATTGATACAATTATACCACATTGGGATGCAATAGAGACGTTTTTAAAAGCGGGTACCAATGAGACACTAAACGTTGAATATGGAGACCAAGTAAGCAATTAAGCCTAAATTGTTTTACCACGATTTAGAATAGTCATTGATTTTCCCACCTTTCATTAACATCTAATATAGTAACGGTTAAATAATCATCTTTAAAAGTCTTATTTAACTGTCATTAAAAGTCTTTTCCACATTAATGAATAATAATTATAAGGTTTAATTGTTTTGTTTATCCTTACTTTCATTGTTGTATGTCAACTTGGTCCCCATTTTTAAAAAAGTATCAACTTCATCTATAGTTAGTTTAATGTGCATCAATCAAATTCTTTTTGTTAATTTTTCATTGACAATGTTAATTGTGTGGTGATGTGGTGGCCCATGCTTTCATAGAGCAATTAAACCTAACTAAATTAAAAAGAAAGAAAATGGCACAAATCTTAAACCTAAATAAAAAGAAGGAAAAGGGGCAACATAGTACCATCAAATTCTAATCATCATTTTCTTTGCACTCACACATTTTATCAATTCCTTCAAGCATCTCATTCCTCCACATTTTCTCCACAAAAGGGAGAAACATTAACTTCAAAATTTTCAAGATTGTTTCTCATTCAAGAATATCAAATATTTCCCTCATTGTGCCAATGTAAAATCCAAGAAAGCGATGTGGCCATAAAAGCCATAGATCTTGATGATCTTGTAGTAGTCCCCTGCACCTATCTTGTAACGCCCCAATTCTAGGGTGTCATAGGTTCTTCAAAAACCGGTAAAAATTCAAACTTTAACATAATGCGGAAACGTATTTTCAAAACCTCAACATTTAAACATGCATAAAACATAATAGTTCCAAAACATTTGTGCAATGAAAATAACGAAGAAAATAAAATGACTTCAATTACATTGTCTTAAATTTCAAAAGTAATAACTGTAAATAAAATTCCTAGTTTGTTCCCCGTCATCTCTCGGATCTATCATGCCTCAGCACCATCTGCAACATCATCTCCTCACGTATAACATCACACATTATACGATCATCGCATTCACATGCACACGCACAAACATATATGGGTAAGCTACCGGTAAAATAATCATAATAACATGATATAAATATACTGATTAAATCAACAATAATCAAACACCCCATACATAATAGTAATAACAATAGGATTTCTAGTCCTCTATCATAACAATTCAATCAAACAAATCATTCGATCCTCGGTCCTCAAACCTTGATCCTCGATCCTCGATCCTCGATCTCCAATCCTTGGTGTCATCACTAACATCTCACACTTAGACCCTTGGTCTATCCACTCATTAGCACCTATGCTAACTACCTACTATAACCATTATAGTAACACCATTATCAACATAACATAACCTGAAGCATCATCAATTACACCACCAACATGATTATCCCAATCATGAATCACACCATGAGCATCACCTAACCATAAGCTCCATCATGCCAAGACTCAGTCACACTCATGTACCTTACCTCACTGACTGTAGTCGCTCCTACAGCCCCATCTATAGCTTCACCATACAGATATACTCGAGTCATCCTTCTTTTGGCTTCGAACCTATTCTCCTATCACACAAGGCAGAACATCCATCCCCCTCACCAAAGAAGATTCAACACTCGAACACCATTTTCTTTTCTACAACTATTTTCCAAAGAGAATGTCACTCTCTTTTCAACAACCAATGCCAAAGAGAGTCATTCCCTTTTCAAGAACCATTTTCAAAGGGAATATCCCTCCCTTTTCAACAACCAATGCCAAAAGGAGTCATCACTCTCTTTTGAACAATCAATGCCAAAGAGAGCACATATCCGCAGATAGAACTAGATTTACTAGGTACAAAAAGTAGACTTTATCCTTCACTCTCATGCTCATCAAACACATACTGCAATACATCCTAACACTCATTCATGCTCCCATTCACAATCACAATTCAAAACTGACCCTAAACATGCTCATTACTCTCATTCCTTGAGTCCCAATGCGTTCCACTGCTTCCTAGGCTTGAACCATGTCCATTCTTCATCAAATTCGTCAATTTTCACAAAATACACTGTGATAATCGGTTATTACTTTTGATAATCGATTATCTCAATGAAAATCATCCAAAAACGTCACGCAAGAGGGGATAATTGATTATCATAAGTGATAATCGATTATTGACGCAACCAAACTCAATATGGACGCGCAATAACCGATTATCACTAGTGATAATTGATTATCTTCTAAACAAAACACATCCTGAGCATAATTCAAGTCTACAAACACACAACCAACAATCCTAAATCATGAGAGAACTTTCCTAAAACATCATTTATGCATTCAAGCATCACATACTCTTGTAAACATACTCAAACACATACATCACAACACTTAAATCATCAAAATTATACATATTATTACCCAAACAACACAATTATAACGCATATGATTATTACCACACCCTTACACATACATTTGCATGGAAAACCCTCAAGCCTGATAACTTTATTCTGTCTTGGCATCAAATCCTCCGTTGGGATAACCCAACAACCATACATACATTCATAGGAAAAACCCAACACAAATATTATGTCCATGCATACATAAGGTTATTAATCAACCATAATCATAATCATATAACATATATCAACAAAGATTATTAATCAAAACAACCAAGAACACATATAACATACAATAATTAACAAGTAAAGGTAAGCTTCCTATATCTTGGTCAATCCTAGGGCTTTGTCTACACTCTAAAACACCACTAATCTCTAAGGTTTCTATAGTTCTTCCTCTTCTCTCACAAAACTGCCTCTTTCTCCCTCTCTCGCGCTCTCTTTTTTCCATTCTAGATAGGTTAGAATGTGCAACCCTAGTTTTCGTTTCTCCTTATTCTATCTTTATCTTTTAAATTAAAATAATATCAACAACCACTAAATCTTTTTAATTGTAGATTTATTTTCCTTTCCTTTACTTTCCAAGCCCCAATAACTTAATTTTTGCACTAATTAATGAAGGTAAAATTACCTTTTTTGCCCTTTGGCCCAAAATACAAATTAAAATCCAAAAGTTTACTTTAACTCTATTTCTTTCTAGAATTCGGCCCACATCTACTAAATTCTAAATCACCCTTCTACCCTCAATCCAACACATCATATTAGTAACAACACACAACACAATTCATCTAAATAAAAATATATCAATCATGCTTTCCACTTAATCAATAATAACATTAAATAATAAACATAATAATTATAATTCTAGAAAACATCTAATAATCAAACACCAATTACCAAACAACAATGTCCAAGTCTCACAACCACAATATTCCCTAATTACCACATTTTCCTAGGGTCTTACATATCTTGGTTCAAACTGAATTGTGAGTGTAAAAGTTTGCCTTTTTATTTTTGTTGCAGGGGTGGAGAAAAGTTACGTGCTTTCTTGGGTTTAGAAAGAAAAAGAAAGGGTTGGGTTTGACTATGTGCGTGTGGCTACAAAAGGGGCTTTGCGGGTGGCTCTAATAACACCGAATCTACTAATGCTAGTTGTGAAGGAAGAAAAGGAGAAAGGGGATGGTGTTGCCAATGCCAGTAGTGCCTCAAGTCACAGACAACATTGACAAGATTGGAAGGAGGTGAGAATAGTGGCGGTTGTGACATTGTAACGTTATCTTGGGTTCGTGTTGGTGTTCTTTTAGTGGTGTTCGGTGCTCGAAGTCACTACCATAACTCTAGTCTTGGAGCTCCCGTTTCGCTCCGACACCGATGTGGTAGTGGAGGAGGCCCCTTTCGAAGTTGATAATTTTTTTAAACCCTAATCCCTAGTTTCTACATTAGGAAGCTCTAATGGATCACACATTGCAAATGTCTTTTACCACATCACTACATTTTTTTGCCACATCGCCATATAATAAACGTTGTCAATGAAAAAAATTAACAAAATGGACTTGATTGATGCACATTAAACTAATTCAGGATGAAGTTGATACATTTTTTAAAACAGAAACCAAAGTTGATGCACAATAATGAAAGTAGGACAAACAAAACAATTAAATCTAATAATAACTTATCTAAAGTTATATAATATTATTATTTTTAGCATATTTAAAGGGAACGACGGCCGACATTAATAAGTAATAAACTTATATAAAAAAAACCAAGATACTACTTTAACAAAAAAATATACAGAAATAATATTTTTGTTACTTTTCTTCGTATTTTTTTATAATTGGTTCATTTTTATCTAAATATAAGACTTTTAATTAACACTTAAATTTCTAACAATTTTATTTTAACACTAGTGCAATACACAGAAATGGCATCGGTTAGTTTCGTTTATACGCACCAGTTTTACAACCGGTGCATATAGAGGCGAGGTAAAAAGAATACGTTTAATGTCTCGGTTCTAAACCGGGTCAAAAAAAGGATCTATTTTTGCCTCGGTTATCTTTTGAACCGAGTTAGTATCTTAAAAAAGTTAATAAAAAAAATTTCAAAAAACTGCAGAACCATTTTCTGGGTCTTTTCCTCAATCCTTTAACACAGGAGCATGTCTCAATGAAGAATTCGAACTCAAGCATTTTCAGTAATAATTCCAAAACACAAACCAACTCCAAAAATCAGAATAAGATACATCACAGAGCAGATAAAACCACAAATCAGAGTAGGATACATCAATGAACAGATAAATCCAGCATAACAAATGGAAAAAAATGAAAGAAAATCGCTGCCATCCTCGGCCCCCATTTCCCAGCATCCTTCCTTCTCCCCCATTTCCTAGTACAAAGAACTCTCCTTTTCAATCGGTAGAACCCAGCCTTCATCCTTATTGACGCTGCCATCCTCGGCCTTCGAAGCGGAGCCGGACGGTCCCACAACAGCTTCATCCACGGTGGTTGAGGGCTCGGAAGGGGGCTGGACCGGGTGCTAGGCTAGCGGCTCCACCACTAGCACGGGCCGTACCAGGCGGTCCACGAACAACACTAGATCTGAGATCGCGTTCGCTGGTGGAGTGAGATCGTGTTCGGTTGGTGGTGGGGTTGGGGTTGCGGGGTGGGAGGCGTGACGGGTTGGGGTTGCGGGGGGGAGGAGTGACGGGTTGGGGTTGCGGGGTGGGAGGCGTGACGGGTTGGGGTTGCGGGGTGGGAGGCGTGACGGGTTGGGGTTGCGGGGTGGGATGCAGCCATGGCAAAGCAACAGAGAGAAGAAGAAGAGGAACTGTGAGAAGGAGATTTGAGCGAGAAAGAAGAAGAGGAAAAGTGAGAAGGGTACCTTGAAAAGAGATCTGAGCGGCGGAGCGGCGGAGTGAAGGAGATCGCGTGAGCGAGAGAGAAGAAGAGGAAGAGTGAAGGAGATCGTGTGAGCGAGAGAGAAGAAGAAGAGTCTGAGCGTGAGAGAAGAGGAAGAGTCTGAGCGTGAGAGAAGAGGAAGAGTCTGAGCGTGAGTGAGAGAGCAGAAGAGGAAGAGTTGTAATATGTATGAGTATATGCCTCGGTTAATATTTACCTGAGGTAAGAGAGGGATACTGACTCGGTTTTAAGATAACCGGTGCCTAAAGTTTTGAAAAATAATTAAAATTTAAAAACATATACGGGTTATATGCCTCGATTGGCGCGTAACAGATGTTGAAAATCTTTTTGGCTTCGGTTCTACTGATACCCGAGGCATATAAGTAGTCTAAAACTACGAAAATGCCACCGCGCTTTTATACGCTTCGGTTTCAGTAAAACCGAGGCATATACCGCGCGTTAAAAAGCTTCTTTTTTACTAGTGTAAGGAGTAAATTTTCTTCAACATTAATAATCTTCTACTAAAATAGGAACATTAATTAATTAATTGGGTTAAATATACTTTTAGCACTTAAATTTTTTATGCAAAATTAAAATTTGTCCATGTTCAAAACTTCGATAAATTTTGATTCTCAAACTTAAAAAATGAATGGATATAGTCTTTTTACCTTAATTACGTTAATTTTTTAAATCTTAAATATGTTTTATATTATTGTTTACACTGTTTAACATATTTTTGCTTTATTAAGAAACTCATTTATCATGTCAAAAATATTTAATGTACTTGAGTTTTAAAGACCATATCCATTTTTAAAGTATCGGATAAAGACAAATTTCAATTTTACTTTAAAATTCAAACTCAAAAGCTAAAAATATAATTAACTCTATTTAATTTTATGGGAACAATGCCACTATACACAATATTACAAGTTAGATTCACAAGTATGGTTAGAATGTACTCTAACCTGTAGGTGAGTAAGGATAATCTTTGCTTAAGTGTGTTTGTGTGTAGATATATAGTGCGATTTAATTTTTTAATTTTTCCGTATATATATGGCTTCTTGTATATGATTATTTTTTATATGGGATGGTGTAAGTACTCTCCTTATGTATTGTATTTTATTGGAGAGAAAAAAAAACAAAGAGATGCAACACCGTTATTCCAGCCATTGATGAGTTTCTTTTTCTAGTTTAGTGTTTTAATTATTAACTTCTCATTCCATGCTAACGAGAGATATATTTATTTACTTTCTACATAATAAATAAATAATTTATGTCTCTACTTCAATTTGCTGTCTCTTATTCCTAATCAACCTAACAAATTATACATGTACCATATTGTTTTAAGGAAAATAAAATAAAAATGTGGTGGTAACGGTAGGTCGATCCTTAATATAATTAATTGTTTCATGAGGTTCATATTAATTGACGAGTCCTCATCTCAATCATGATTCTTCAAACACCTTTTTCACTTCTTTTAAGTTTTGAGTTGGAGTCCTTTTTCACAGTCTACATTCATGAAAATGACACTAGTTACGTTTGAAACCTAAGGGAACCAATTTTATGATATTGATACTTATTACGCCTAGATGCTTCTATTTCTTTTATCAATTATGAAGTCAGAAGCATCTTAACTGGGAAGAATAATATCTAAGTTAAAGGAAAATTTAGTCTAAGTCTTTTCTTCGAAAGTAATATTAGATATGTAGATATGTAGGTGTGTTTTAAAAGATATTAGAGAATTTGAACTTTATAAAATAAATTTTTTTGAAGTTTGTATTTAATTATATATCACAGTTGACTTTAACAAAATTCAACCAAGATTATCTGGGATAAGGAAAAATAATGTAAAATTATTTTATCTCTTCACCAATCAATATATACGTATACAAACTAATTTGAAAAAAGGACAATAAACTGATATGATCTCAGTGTTCTTAAGTAACAAAATAACAATAATGATGAGATACAGATAGTCATGTACCGTTATCATGTAAATACACTTGCATCCATTTATAAACAAAATCATTATATTTTCTTTGGCAATTCAGATCATATAAATTTTGCAGACTAGCTAGCCAGATTTAGTAACTGGGACATAAAATAAATTATAGCAGAAAGGGTTGAAACTTAGAATTAAGTTTCTCAATTGGGGTACCATCGACCTCTAAGTTGCTTCGTTTAATAATTTAGTTAGGCTCAAGTAAACGTGTTCGTATGTATGTTGAGAAACATAGTATAGAGTCTTTCCTATTTTTCTCTTCTGCTTTATCTGATGCTCGTTTATTGAGAAAAATATATTTTGCTTTCGTTTTTACCTCAAACACTACAGAAATCTCAACTGATTTCAATTATTACACTAGAACATATTGAATTAACTTTGGAAAAAACGAGCATTGAGGAGTAATATTTATATATTGTGGGATTGTATAGGGCTTTACTAGTTCATCTTTTCGAAAAAAATAGACTAATGAGTGTCACAGGAAAAAAATAGTACCACTCTCTTAACAATAATTAACATAGAGAAAAAATATTGATAAAATAAAGTGAAAGTACGTGAAGTGTGATTATGGCCTTATGCCTTTGGACTTATTCTGATATTAAAATAACATGCAAAGAAATTTGATTGCTATGGTAGACTGTTATACCTTGTGCCAAAGTGAAAGATTTATCGTAAAACTGAACCTCTGGGGTTGAAATCACTGTGGAGGAACGTGGTATATGTGTGGTCCTATTACTGTTCTTACTCAGAGATCTTAAATTAACAATGGAAAAGTTGCACTTATATATGTATTTAATATTGTGAACAGACAATCCCAGAAACATACTTATGGTACTCACTTGTTTGGATCAATTAATGAATGTAACTATTATTGTTTGGAAAAGTTCAACTTAGGTTTTATTCCACCCAGCTGGAATCATCGAGTGAGAGGATTTTGTTGGTTCCTTCAGTAGTCTATAGATTATGCAGAATTTTGATCCTCGCTTCAAAAACATGAATTTGTAGAATGTTTAGATAACTGAGAAGTAGCGGTGTGGCGATTGAAACACTTGATAATTTTTGAATGGGGGTGAGAATTAATGAATTAAGAAATAAGAGACCAATAAAGAATGACTAAGAGTAAGATTTGATATGGGATTCTTTGTGAGAATAAAGTAATATAAAGGTGAAAGTGGGTGTAGGCACATGACAGGGAAAGAGAGTTTGACAAACCCAAAAGAGTTATTAAAGGTGTGTATGATGGAGCTAAAGAAATTCATACATTCCAAATCTTTTCTCTTTTGTTTAGGATTCTTGGCTCTTCATTCATCCCTAACTTGTTCCCACTCAATTCTATAGTGCGTATATTTCCTCATTTTATATTAATTTGAATCTTCTTCTATGCCTAAACCTCACCATTAAAATCTTTAGTTTTCAAATACCTGTTTTTTAAACCAAAAAAAAAAATTGCAGCGTCTTAACAAGTTTTTGGATGAACACTAATGTAGAAAGACATGTTATACCAGTTAAAAAAGAATTGTTATACCGGTTCTATACTTGATATAAAAACAAGGAATGTAAAAAATATTGAACTTTTACACTAGTTTTGGATTTTTTTTATCAGTTATAATGTTAATCACTATAGAAATTGTTGCATATTAAAAAAGGTAAAGGTGTACCATAAACATGGCACTATTGAAAAAGGCATGAGAGACAATGGCAAGCACTCCAAGATGTATACTCTAAAAGGCATGGGATTTTGTTGTTTTGCTAGATGCCTAACACCAACTCTTAATTCGTTATTCTCTCTCTTACAAAAAATGTGATAGTTACTTCATGGACTAAACCAAAATAAAGAAAGCATCTATTATTAATTTATGAACATTTTGCGTAATCAATGATGTCAACTTTAAACAAAGAACAATCAACATGAGAAGAAGAAAAATAATATAATCAAAAGTCTAAATAATAACTATTTTGTTTTGTGAGGATATGAAAATCTTTTGGTGGTTGAAGCCTTGGTGAAGCCAAAGCCAACACAACCATTTCCATTCTGAAAACTAAGTCGAGGTGGTTGAAGGACGACCAACCTCCAAACCCCAACCTATTACCCAAACCTGAACCTATTCAGACACTGCATTCAATACCAACTCTGAAACCAGGACTCGACACTAGTGTTTGAGCTTTTTCCTATGAACTTCATAACAAAGAATTATTTTTGGTCAATGAGGGCTTTAGTGGCAATCGACGTTGCGGACTACAACCACAATTGGACGAAGGAGTGGTGTAGTGACGAGAGAACTCACGCTAACAAAGATAGTCACTAGCTAGCATCGCAATGGCAACCTCTTAGTGGCGTGGTTGCGTGGTTGCGTGAAGGTGGCCTAACCAAGAAAAAGAGGATTCACACTAGGAGTGTTTGTGGCTTTGCGAATAAGGTTTTGAAAGTTGGAGAATTTGTAAATAGAATATAAATATAGATATTTACTAAACATTTAAACTTGTATATATAGGGGTGGTAAAACAGACAAACACAATTTATTTAAACCCGCATTAGTAAAAAAAAGAGGTTTTAACTCACACATTACGCTTCGGTTTCATAAAAACCGAAGTGTATCAAAACACGGTGACAATTTCGTAATTTTTGCGAAACTATATGTCTCGGCTCAGTTGGAACCGATGCCTAAAGGGTATACTGCCTCGGTTCTCTGACCAACTGAGGCAAAAAACCTTGCTTTCTTTATGCAAATTAGACTTTTTCATTTGCCAACTCTTTCAAAATAGGTCTACGACATCAGTTCTGTGTAGAACCGAGGCAGTATGTCCTGCCAAAAGCTAACAACCTTTACTGCCTCGGCTCCATTTAAACCGATGTCATAAGACTTTTATGTCTCGGTTCAACCTCGAACCGATGCCTATAGTTAGAAATATCTTTAAATTTTTCTATTTATAATTTTATTTTGAACTTTTTCTGAAAGGTTTACGCCCTCGGTTGTCTTTAGAACCGAGGTAGTAGAGTCTTATTGCCTCGATTATCTACTTAACCGAGGTAATAGCCTTCAATTTTTAAAATTCAGATTGTTGGACTTCTTTAATCCAGAAGTCAGTAACACGTATGATTCCCACAAAATATACCCAAGCTACTGAATAAACTCGTCTTATTCAATGAATTCAAGTATACAACGTATCGCAAACACCCAAGGAAGCCAGATCTCCCTCTACTGGACTAAGTTCCAGTAAACTCAACAAACAAAGTATACAACGTATCGCAGTTTGAAAGCCACTGTACCCACTTGCTTTTCAACCAAGAATGGACCATAATATCTGGCAGACAATTTGGGATGCAACTTGGCAGGCATTGATACTTGCCTATGGGGCCTAATTTTTAGAAAGACCCAATCCCCTTCCTTTATGCTGGACTCCCTCGTCTTCCTGTTTGCAAAGTGGACCATTCGCTCCTGGGCCCTGGTCAAATGATATTGCAGCTGTTTGATAGCCTCATCACGTGTCTATAAATCCTGCGCCATAGCCTCCACCACCGTTTCTCCTAGGATAAACCTGGTTAATACAGGGGGCTTTCTTCCTTAAACCATTTCAAACGGAGTACACTTTGAAGCCCCTTGATAACTGGTATTATACCAAAAACACCTTAAGTAGGTCTCCAATATTCTATTCAAAACCTCTGTCTGTCCGTCCGTTTCTGGGTGGTATGTTGTACTCATTTTTAATTGGGTACCCTGCATTCTAAACATTTCCTTCCAAAATATGCTGATAAACGTTAAGTCTCGATCGCTAACAATTGATATAGGAATTCCATGTAGACATACCACCTCTTTTACAAAAATTTCTGCTATTATCCTAGCTATATGAGGGTGTTTTATGGGCATGAAGTGCCCATACTTACTCAGCCTATCCACCACCACCATTATTGATTCAAACCCTTGAGATTTGGGCAATTTGACCATAAAATCCATACTCACCTCCTCCCAGATTGCCTTGGCAATAGGCAATGGCTGCAAAAGTCCCTGTGGAGATGACGCCATGTATTTATGTTGTTGACAGATTAAATAGGAAGCTACGTAGTTTGTCACCGTTTTCTTCATGCTTATCTAATGAAAGGCCTGGCCAATTCTTCTATAAGTTTTATACACCCCCGAATGACCCCCTATAGTAGTATCATGGAAGTCAGCGAGAATCCTCGATATCCATTCTGACTTTGCTTGAAGCACCAACCTTCCCTTATAATGGAGCCTCTCATGCTCCAACGTATAGGCAGGGTGTGAGTCAGTGTCTTTCTTCACTTCCTCCATTATCTTCTTTAACCCCTCGTCTTTCTCCAGTTCTTCTATTATTGCTTGGAAATCAGGCCAATACGGCCTGGTTATCATCAGTAGAGTTATGTCCCCTTCTTCCCCTTCTTCTCCCTTCCTAGATAACCCATTCGCAACTTTGTTAGAAGCCCCCGTAGTGTATTTCAAACTCATATCCCATGAGTTTGGTAAACCAGTTTTGCTGGTTCTAGTAGTTATACGCTACTCCACTAAATATTAAACTTTTTTGGTATGTATAGACACTGAATTTTTTCCCACCAGATAGGGACGCCAATGTTGAATAGCTAACACCAACGCCATTAGTTCTTTCTCATATAATGACTTCCCCAACGAACCCTCCGATAGCGCCTTGTTGTAATAAGCAATAGGACTCCTATTCTGTGACAACACAACCCCTATTCCCTTCCATGAAGCATCACATTCAACTTGGAAAGGTTGGGCAAAATCTGGCAGAGCCAGAACAGGAGCAGTGGTCAATGCCTTTTTAAGAGCTTGCATGGCTTCCTCTCCTGCAATGGTCCACTCAAACTTCCCCTTCTTCAAAAGATCCGTGAGGGGTCTGGCTATTTTCCCATAATTCCTTACAAATCTCGTGTAATATCCAGTCAGCCCCAAGAACCCCCTTAACTCTTTAATGCAACGGGGTGTCGGTCATTCGATCATTGCAAAAAATTTATCTCCATCCATCCCACTCCCTGTTTTGAAATCAGGTGTCCCAAATACCGAATATGCCTCTTGCCAAACTCACACTTTTTTTTTGTTAGCAAACAGCTTGTGTTGATCCAACACTTGTCTAAGGTGTTTCTCGTGATCCCCCCACGACTTGTTGTACACCTAGATATCATCAAAGAATACCAGCACACTCTTCCTCAAGAACGGTCTCAACAACGAATTCATCATGTCTTGAAAGGTGGCCAGAGCATTTGTTAAGCCAAAGGGCATTACTAAGAACTCGTAATGTCCTAAGTGAGTCCTAAAGGTTGTTTTGGGGATATCAGCCTCCTTCATCCTTATCTGATGGTATCCCGATTTGAGATCCACCTTAGAAAAATAAGTTGCACCGTATAATTCATCTAGAAGTTCTTCAATTACCGGAATTGGATATTTATTTGGGATAGTAACTCTATTTAAGGCTCTATAATCTACACATAAACACTAGCTCTCATCTTTTTTTTAACTAGAATCACTGGACTGGAAAATAGGTTGTTACTAGGGCTAATAATGCCCAAGCCCAACATCTACTGAACCTGCTTTTCTATTTCAACCTTCATTAGGTGAGGATACCTATAGGGTCTCACGTTTACGGGTTCAATACTTTCTTTAATGGTTATCTGATGGTCTACCCTTTTGGCAAGAGGAAGTCCTTGTGGCATCTCACCCACCCTCTCAAACTCTCCCAAAATCTTTTCCAGATTCGCTTCCTACATGGGCTTAATCCTTCTGCTCCTGGGTTTTCCCTTGCTGTTCCAGACTGATGCAGACCCCACACCACCGCCAAAGTCTCAATCCCTGTCTCCTTCTGCAACATCTCGGGATTGATGACTTTCATCATAGATCTGTTATCCCCCCTTATCACTACCTCCTCTTTGGTTGGCCCATACTTCATGGTCATTTGTTTCCAGTCCATCCTAATTTCTCCCAATTTGGCCAGCCACTCTACTCTCAGCACGACATCGACTACCCCCAGTTCAAAGAGATAAAAATTTTCTTTAATCTATACTCCCTCCAATGTTACAGAAATACCCATGCAAAGACCCCGGGTTTGTTTTCTCTAGTCGTCTCCCAAGCAAACATGATATGGTGTCGTCTCTTCCCTCTCTAAACCCAACTCCTCCGCTAGACTTGTCACGATAAAGTTGTGGCTCGCTTCGCTGTCGATTATCACGACTACCCTCCTATCTCGAATCCACCCCGGCAACCTCATGGTGTTGGATTGAGTTATTCCCCCAGCCGAATACACCGACAATTTCATGCACAGCTGTTCCGCCTCCTCTTTTACCTCCTCCTCTTCTTCGTCGTCCGCCCCCATGATCATCACCTTTAAACTTCTCTTCGCGCAATGGTGTCCTGGACTATAAAGACCCCCACAGTGAAAATAAGGGCCCTCTCCTCTCCTCTTGAGGTATTCCTGATATGGCAGCGTTCACACTCCGCGATTCAGCCCACCACCGCCGGAAGTGCTTTCAACTTTTGACCTGGCGGTCCTGGTCCTCATTTATTTCTTCGGACCGAGACCTCCGTCGCCACTCCCATTCCCCTCGGATGACTCACGATAGGTCTCTGTTCTCGCTACAGTGCCCGCACTGGCCGCATATCTCCCCCACGCCGATCCTCCTTTAGTCGCCCCACTACCGTTAGTCATCTTCGCCACCAACCCTGACTGCTCCACGTCTCGAGCCCTTTCCATGGCGGTTAACAGATCGCGCGGATCGTAAGGCCTAACGAGGTCCCTGAGTCCTTCTTGTAATCCTACAAAGAAATACCCAAGAAGTTGTTCTTCCATCTCGTTCGTTGCTTGAGCCACCAGTACTTCAAATTCTTGCACATATTCCTCCACCGCTCCTCTCTTTCGCACCGCCGCCAATTTTTCGAAGATCGTCCCCCGATGCCTACCTCCAAACCTCCTGACCATTGCTTCCATCAACGTCGCCCAGGTAGGGTTCTTAACTTTCTTCCGCCAGAAGCGGAACCAATAATTCGCTCCTCCTTCCATGCAAATGTGCACCAACTTCATCTTCTTCCTTTTTGTCACATTCTGTAATTCAAAAAACTTCTCCGCCCTAGCGATCCACCCCATCAGATCGGTCCCTTCGAAAGTGGGTAATTCCACTCTCTTCATCCAGCTCTTTTGAACGTCGCCTCGCTCTTCCTCCGATTCATCCTCTGATTCTTCCTCATCCTTCTCCCGACCTCCATTAACCGAACCACGACTGCCTTCGGAACTCCTCCCCTGGTTCCCTCCTCTTCTCCCAAGGATGCGACCCACGTCTCGAGCCATCCCTCGCATCTCGGCCCGGAATTCCTCCATCGTCGCTTCCATGGCATCGAACCTTCCCTCCAATACACTCACCTTGGTCTCCATCTCGTCTCTCCTTCGATTGGATTCGGCAGGTCAGACCAATATTGTTGGACTTCTTTAATACAAAAGTCAGTACTACAAATGATTCCCACAAAACAGACCCAAGCTACTGAATAAACTCGTCTTATTCAATGAATTCAAGTATACAACGTATCACAAACACCCAAGGAAGCCAGATCTCCCTCCACTAGACTAAGTTCCATTAAACTCAATAAACAAAATACAATTCTGATAATCTCGCCCTTTTCACTCAACTCTTTATTTATACTCTCCTATTCTTCTAACTAACTCCTAACTGAATTCTCTAGTTCCCGCCTTTATTCTTTCTCACATATACTTTTAATCCTCTATCAATTCAGACCTTTCATTCTCCCATTTCATTCTCCCGTTTCATTCTCCTGTTTCATTCTCTCGTTTCATTCTCCTGTTTCATTCTCCCGTTTCATTCTCATGTTTCATTCTCCCCTTTCATTCTTTCCTTTTATTCTCCTCTTCCACAAGCTTCTCACCACCATCATCCTCAACTCGCACGAGTCAAACTCAACCTCAAACTAACCTGTAAATTGTTGCTTCTCATCTCGCGCAAATAGCTTTCAAATCTGCCGCCACTGCCTTCACCACTAGTCTTCGTCACTGCCTCCACCACTGGTCGTCGCCCTTGTCTCCACCATTGTTTGTCACCGCTACCTCCACCATTGGCCGCCACGATAAAAAATTTTAACCTATTGCTCCAAGTTGTTGCCTCTACTTCTCTCGCGCAAATTACGTTGTTTGTTGTCACCATTGGCCGTTCGGCGTCGCCACCGACTGTTCGTCATCGTCTTCGATCGTTTGTCGCCACCTTCAGTCGTTCGCCGCTGCCTTCGACCGTTCGTCGCCACCTTTGACTGTTTATCACGTCGTTTTGTCGCCGCCTCCACTATTGTAGATAAAATAGAAAAAAATGATTTTGAAAGGAAAAAGTCCGAATTTTTTAAAAAAAAATTAAAAAAAGCATCTACCTCCTCGATTCAAAACCAACCAAGGCATAAGACTCTCACATATTGCCTCGGTTCAGAACCGAGGCAAAACGATTACCCCTTTTTAACTCGCCTGTATATACCTCGGTTCAGGAACCGTTGCGTATAAACGAAAATAACCGATGTCGTTTCCCTGTACAAGTGTCGATTCGATATTGACTATTAAAAAATGAGTTGGGTCAAACTGACTTGCCAATTGAAAATGGGTTGAATTTTATAACTAAATCCATACGAGCAGTTAGGTTGGCGGGCTAACACTTTTTTTTTGTCATTAAAAATTTAAAATCACATGGAAACAAAATAATTTTTTTTTACATGAAAATGGAGTGAAATGGACTGAAAAGGGTTGTTGTTCACATGTTTTCAGATCTTGATGGACCAATATCAGACTTTGATTGAGTTGTATTAGATCTTAACTGAGTTGGTAGGCTCTGTTAATGAAGTCGGACTGTGTTAATATGAAATGTTGCGAAATATATTCAATTTTTTTAATGAAGCGAGCTAGTCCAACTTGACCCATTGGCCTACTAGACTGCCTAATTGGTTCGTGCTCCCAAATTTAAAATGTCATCCCAATCCGCTGGACTTGATTTTTTGCCATCATTACTTTTATATAGACAAATATGGTCTTTTAAATGTGATTAAGACAATATAAACGTAACATTGGCGATGAGAAAAAATATGTGAATAAGATAGACCATTTTAAAAAGAAAATATAAATCTAGAGGAGTTATATTTAGATTCCTATTTTTATCTCTCCCACACCCCCAAATACTTTCGTATTTGACAAAAAAAAGTTTGAAATATAAAAATATATTCTAAAATCTTTCTAGGAATTTAGAAGTCCCATTCGCGTTTGATAAGGCTAACCGCGGAGCATTTATTCAAGTGACATTTTGTTTTGGGCTCATTCTTTACTTGGGTGGCATTTCAAATCTTTATGGCACTGGAAAGGAAATTTCTTCCTGCATCCCATGTCTTCTTCCTACACCTCCATAAGCAAAGTAAAAAGTCGAATTTGCTCTCATCTTTTTCCCTCTTCCTCCCCCATACGGCACCTTTATACTTTTCTCCACCTTCACCCATCTTCTTCTTCCACCTCCACCCCATCTTCGTTTTACACCTCGACCTTCGCTCTATCTCCACCTTTGGCCTCCCCATAAAATCACATGGTGGTGGAACTTCAAACATTCAACAACAAATGGGAAGAAGATGGATTGTGTGCATTCAAAAATGTATATCATGCTTATACAATTTGAAATGTATTTTATATTAGGAATTATACAATTCAAAGTGTAATTTGAGCTTTAGATTAACTATTTAATTTTTCATTACTTATTATACAATCTAAAATGTATTTTTACATTACAAATTATATAATTTATAATGCAATTTGTATTATAGATTGTATTTTAAATTTTCATTATTATTATATAATCAATCATATAATTTTACATTATAAATTTTACAATGTAATGTATATTTTAGATTGATGTTCAAATTTATATTACAAATTATATAATTTGAAATGTAAATTTACGAATTATAAAATTTGAAATGTAAATTTAATTACACTACAGTAAATCCAAAATTATAATTATTGTAGAGACACAATTGGAATTTTAAAAGATATGGAAATTTAGGAATAAACAAATGAGGCTGCACATAATTATCTAAAGCCCAATAGCTTACTGGGCCATCAAGTGGACCAAAAGTTAAGTGGGTGTAGAACTTTAAAACCATTCCTTGTATTAAGAAAAGGAGAAGTGCATGTTTACCTCAACTAACACGTTAGAGTTGAGTATTTGGACAAATCTCATACATAAGTTACTCGAGTAACTCAACACATGGTTAAAGTTGAGTATTGGGGAAAACCTCCTATACGAGCTACTTCCATAACTAAATTAGTTGAGTCTCAACTTGTATTTTTTTTTTCGTAAAATTTGTATAACTCCTATTGCCCAAGGTTTCTATAATCATCACATTCTTTAATTATATTATATGCACCCTTTACTCTTTTTTTCTCTATAAATTTAAAATCTTAATTATGTGAACTCTTTTAATTTTTTTTTTTATAAATTTAACTTTTTAGTGATTATTTTAAAGTTAATCAAATATTAATATTAATTTTCACTTTAATAAAAACATGATAATTACTAAAGATCAAACATGTGTTCAATTTTTCAACCTTTAACAGAGTATAATAAAATTAATAAAAGGCTTAATTAGTAATTTAGTTTTTAGGCCTATTATTCACTTTGGTTTTCATATTTTTTTTATAGAGTTAATTTGGTCATTTTTCTTAAATTATTGTGAAAGACGTTTAGAATGTGTCATATGTCAAACCATTTGGAAGATATCATATGTCAAAATCTTAAAAATATCACATGTCAAATCAAAAAGATTTGTGTTAATGTCAATTTAACAAAAGAGATCAAATTAAGTCTTTTTAAAATATACCACATTTAGTCTAATTAAAAATATAGGAACGCAATTGAGGAAAAATTATTTGTCACCAAAATTATTTCAATTCCATCACCTCTTTTCTCAGGAGTTACTGATCAACCCTCTTTACCACCTACATCTCCTCCTTCTATTGTTCCTGACCTTGTTATTTTTTCTTCTCAACTTGTTTATGTTGAACCTGCCACTTCTACTCCACAAAGGAAATCAACTAGGCCAAAACATAAACTATCTTATCTGCAGGACTATCAACATGTTATCTACTTCTTCCGCCACTTAGTCATCCATAGGTACCTTATATCCTATCTCTTCATATCTCTCATATGATGGATTATCATCTCTTCATAAATCATATATCCTTAATCTTTCCCAAGTTAGTGAACCTAAAACCTATAACCAAGCCATCAAACATGATTGTTGGAGAAATGCCATGGATTAAGAAATTGAGCTTTAGAAAATACCAAAACTTGGGTTTTGACTGATCTACCTTATAGAAAGTAACCTATCAGATGTAAATGGATATATAAAATAAAGAGGCATGTTGATGGGAGTATTGAACAATACAAGGCAAGGTTAGTAGCCAAAGGCTACACACAACAACAAGGCTTAGATTACTTTGAGACTTTTTCACCTGTTGTCAAACTAAATACAGTAAGATTGGTTATGGCTTTAGTAGCTTCCAAACATTGGTATTTACATAAACTAGATGTAAATAATGCCTTTTTACATGGGGATCTAGATGAAGAAGTATACATCTTGGCTACAAAACTAAAAAACTAAGGCAAGTTTGCAAGTTGTTGAAGTCTTTATATGGACTCAAATAGGCCTCTAGACAATGGAATTACAAATTGACAACTACTTTACTCTCTTTGGGCTACATACAATCAAAATCAGATTATTCACTTTTTGTCAAAAGTGATTTTTCTCATACTACCATCTTACTTTTTTATGTAGATGATATAGTCTTGACAGGTGATGACATCCAGGAAATCCAAACCGTGAAGACTCTATTGAATGCAAAGTTCAAGATTAAAGACCTAGGCCAACTCAAGTATTTTTTGGGCTTAGAAATTGCAAGATCTCAACATGGCATTAATTTGTCACAAAGGAAGTATGCTCTAGAGTTACTAGAAGATGTAGGATTGTTGGAATGTCAACCTGTTTCTACTCTCATACAACCAAGCACAAAATTTTCCAAGACAGAAGGGAAACTCTATTCAGATGTGCATGCCTATAGAAGACTTATTGGCAGGTTACTATATCTAACCAACACAATACTAGATTTATGTTTTGTTGTTAGTACTCTTAGTCAATTTCTTTCCAATCCTTTGGAAGATCACTATGCAACAATAATAAGATTATTCTTTCCCTCCAACATAGAACATGCACTCAAGGCTTTTAGTGATTCTAATTGGGCTGCTTGCCCTGACATTAGAATGTTTGTGACTAGTTTTAATGTGTTCTATGGTGCATCATTAATCAACTGGAAATCCAAGAAGCAAGGTACTATATCTAGATCATCAACCGAAGCATAATATAGAGCCTTAGCTTCCACAACATGTGAATGTCAATGGCTTATGTATTTGCTCCATGATTTGAAACATCCTATACCACAACACGTGAATTTTATTTCTCTGGCTCATGTATTTGTTTTATGACAATCAATCTTCTATACAAATTGCACAGAGTCCAACCATGCATGAGAGGACAAAGCATATTGAAATTGATTGTCATCTCATAAAAGATAAAGTTTAAGCTGGTGTAATTAAGCTCATGCCCATTTCTACTTCAGCATAATTTGCAGACATTCATACTAAAGCTTTGCATCCAACACGATTTCAATCTTTGTTGTCGAAGCTGAGCATTAAGGATATATATGTTGCAGCTTGAGGGGGGATATTGGATTTAATTTATTTTCCATTCATATCTATTTATTTATGTTCATATATTTATATTCTATTTTTATATTTATATTCCGTTTTTATATTGTTTTAAACAGTTGTATATATAAATTGTACTCTCTCCTTATCATTGAATAAAAAATACAATTTTCATCATTTCTTTTCTCATAACAAGTTTATCAACTTCTTTAATAAAAAATGTCTCATTCATGAAATTTTTAGCTATAAACAACTCGCTTAATCTTTTTAATAAGTTGTAAGTTAGTGTCTTACTAAATACAGGTGATAAACATATTGATTTATCTATTGCCGAATCATGTCAATAACCTTCCCATTTGATAAGTGTCAAAATTTCCTAAATTTTTACATAAGAACATAACACTTATTAATGTAATTGTATATAATGATGATAATAAAATACCCTTATCTAAGATATATTGAGTGTGAATACATAATTCAAAGTCTTATGATGATTTAAATTGTTTAATTTCCATTTGTACACAGATTTGAATGGGAAAATAACATGACAAAGTACCCAAATGTCACTCAAGTGAGGAATATCTAGCCCAAGAGAGATTGGCAATAACGAAGATGTTGACTCAGACTTTTGTTGCCCAAGCGTGACTTCTGTTGCCCAAGCGACAATTTGAATTATGGAAGGGAGCATCTGGAACTTTCTCGCTCAAGTGAGAATATGTCGGTCAAGCAACATTTTTTCATCTACTTTCTCACCTAAGCGAGAAACATGTCATCTAGGCGAGGCATAAACAAATAGCATTGATTTGGTGTCAATCAAGCGAATTATGTTGCTTGAGCAAGAATTACTATCACTTGGAAAAGACTTTTTGTGGCTTGAGCAACAACCTAATAATTGGGGCTGAATTACTTTAAGACCATAAGGTGTCAAAGTCAAGTGCAAGATTTGTGAGGGAAACTGGTTAGAAGACAAATATGAAGTAGAGGAAGTGTAGAGATATCGGGGAACCTTCTCTTTTGTCTTCCTTACCCATTTCTTTTGTTTGTAATGGCTACCATGTGTAGCATCTCCCTCTTTGGGATTGAATGTAATCGACTCAAACTCAAATATATTATGGTGATATTTTCATAAACTAAATTTTATTTCCATTAAAATATGTATTTTCATTTTGTTCTTCATGCTTGATTCTATATTGTATCTTGATTGTGAATTTTAGATTCATTCGTGGACTGCTTTTGAAATTCAAATTGGAATGATATTAGGAATAGATCATAACTTATTAATTGCTTGTAAACATCTGATCTTAAATGCTGAATAATTTATGAATTGTGTAAGGAATCAACAACTAGTAGAATTGTCTTATCAATTTTATGCTTTAGGAATCAATATAAATGAATTTTGTATAATCTAAAATGTATATGATTGTATTAAACCAGATTACATTTGAGGGAGATAGATGAAATTCAATTCCAGCCTTTTTCATTGACAATCTTTCACTAAATTTTCCATTTTGATTTGTAATTTTATGCAATAAAAATTATTTATTCTTGCAAAATCAAATTTTAATCAATTGATTTTCTTTAACATCACATAAGCTAGTGATTAAGCACAAATCAACTAAACAATTCAATTCTCTTAGGAAAAAATATTCAGACTTATCATTTTATTACTTGAATGATTTAGTACGCTTGTCAAGGTTTCAAAACCATTCTTCCTCATATTTATCTATTGATTTAATCTGTTTCTCCTCTACAGGATCATACATGTCTTTGCAAAATAAAGAATCTTCTATTTCATTTTTTTCATTTTGAATAATTGGTATAATCCAATCTAATCATGAATCTAATACTATCATAGTCTACCATATTCAAAGCATAAACCAAAGCTCAAAGAGCCAATACTAATTGTTGAAAGACCATAAAAATAACAAACAAAAGTAAAACCTATGTCAAGTCTCACTTATATAATAAATAGTAGGCTCTAGGAAATATCAAACAATAAACAATAATAATTGATCAAACAATAACACAAGAAAATCCAAATTGTTATCAAATTAAAGAATAAAGAGAACCAAATATATGGAATAATTGAAAATAAATCATTTTCTTTTTTCTTCACAAATCTAAATGGGATGCATAAGCATACCGATATAAGAAATTGCAAACCACCTCCAATATAAAAGTTTAAAACAATGTGTTTGTGTAGCCTTTTCCTTTTTAGTGTGATTCTTAAACTCATAGTTAGATACCTAAAAAACTTTCCCTTAGGTGTGACTTCATTCCACATCAATACACTTCCCCTAAAGAGAAAGTATGTTTAACCATAGTTACCTTAATAATGACCTTTTCTTGTATTTGAATTGATATCAAGACAAACCAACAATCTTGATACAACTATTTAATCTTCCAAAAGGGGATATGCTAGGAAGATTTAGCACCAATAAATCATATAAGCAACTAATATACAATATTATGACATCACTTTCAACCCAAAATTTCAAAAAAGAAAAAAAGTTTGAATTTTCTTTTTCTTATATATGAATCAACTTTTTCAGCTTTACTCAATGCTCAAATTTACACTTAAATTCCTAACATTTGTCTCTTTATATTTCTCTTTTAAAAAAAAACTTGATGCAAAAATTTACATTCTTTAAAACCTATAATGGTCTACCTAAACAAAAAAAATATACTTTTCTTCTTTAATTAAGTTGGATCATCCTTTAGAGAATTTTGGAATTATCTCCACGGTTCCTGGTTAATATTTGTAATTATTTATCTTTATACGTATTAAATCTTTGTATGAGTTAATGAATATGCTTTACTGGGGAAAAATATATTTATGAACAGTTAATCTATTATTGATTTTTTTTCACTGTTACATTTATTAAACTTTTAATGATGTTTTTATAAAAAAAAAAATTACACCAACTTAATTTATAGTGTTTGTTTTTGTATTTTTTTTATATGTATGTAATAGGCCAACCTATAAATAATATACTTTTATGTAATTTTTTTAGTTTAATAAGTTAATCTAACCCTCACCCTCCATCTACTATTATTATACTGGATTGAAATGTTCAGTAATCTTAAAATATATTAAATCTAACTTATTATATTTTTATTGAGTAAAAATAGAATGAACTTGTACACAATCCATTTTGATATGAGAAGACTAAATTGATGGGTATATAATTTAGGCTTAAAGGTTAATTTTATCCTCTTTTGGATTAGTTTTTTCAATGTGGTACTAGTTTTTTTTTCAATCAAATCCTAATTGTTATTAACGTTTGATTTTTTATACTTGTTAAAAATAGGGTTATAATATAAAAATAATGAAGAATTTTCCTTTTTAACTTTAAATTAACTCTATAATAATATAATTAGGTAGTTTAAAAGTAATTTTAGAAATATTTAATAAAAGTGCAAATTTTAATAAAAAATATTATTATAATATTTATATAAAAATTAAACTTGGTTTTAATTTGAAAAGGAAACAAATTATTCTATTTAAAATATATTGATACTAAATTAAATCAAAATAATAAATATAGAGACTAAATTGAATATAAGACACTCACACTCACATGTGATATTTCTACTGTCATGTTACACGATATTGACTTGACACAGAAACAATTTTTTTAAATTAAAAAGAAATTAAAAACAAAAACATATCTCTTTTGTAAACATTTCATCCCATAAACCTAGAAACATAGAAATAAACATGCACATAGAAATAGTCCTACATATAAATATTTAATGTGATTTTTGGTTTCGATAACTATTGTTATTATTTTTGAGTGAAAAATAGTTTGACCACTCTTTTAAACTCCTATTTCATGAGAAAAATCCTAGAAGTCTTTATTATGGGTGAATTTGAAGTTTAAAAATTATTTGGATTGTAGATCTTAAAATGACTCTAACTTCACTCTAGTTAACAGTTTTTGCATTATTATATATGGATTTGGCGATACAAAATTTTTTTTGATACCTTGGTAGCTCGCGTAGCTAGCTAATCCTTCTAGATTTTCTAGAAAACGTTTTCTATTTTTCAGAATTTTTTTTTCGAACTTTCCAAAAACATTTAAAATAGTTAGACTTGAATTTTGAGCTGAATTTTTTTGTAAGGGGTTTGCATGATTTTTTGGTCATTCCAACAAATTTTCATGTCATTTGAAGTTTGTTTTAGCATACTCTCAGTTTTACCTATACCTATGTTTTGATGTATATGGTGTATGAAGAACAAACAACCAAACAAAAACATGAAAAAACCTAAAATGAAACTAACCCTAAAGATGAGTTTGGTGCTAAAACGAAATGACATGAACAAAACAAAGCATTTATCCAAAGAGCACCTGTGGACAAAATTAATCGGTTAAAACGAAAGAAAATCATACCTAATCACTTAATCAATGTAAAATGATAGAAAAAAATGGAAGAAATGTTCAAAATGATAGTCGCGAAGATGGAAGACGAGAGAGCGGTGCAACAAAAAAAATGGTTGTTTGAAATGTGCAAGAGGCTTTGTTCGCAAAATTTAACCCTAGAAACATGTTATTACCTCAGTTATTTTATTAACCGAGACAATAAGGGTTCTATGGTTTCAATTATTTTATGCCTCGGTTCACGGCATAACCGAAGCATAAATACTCTATGGCCACGGTTCTCTAAATAATTGAGGTCATAAATCCCTTTTAGGCTTCAATTATTTGATAACCAAGACATCTATATTTGCGATAATTGCAAAAAATATCACCGCACCATTTTATGGTTCGGTTGTAATGAAACTGATATCAAATGTACGAGTTAATCTATATTTTTTATTGGCGGATATGAGTTTTCTAAAACATTTTGTCGTAAGGACATAAATTATATTTTAGTATTTCCAACCATATAATTAATTAACTAATAATAATATATATTATTGGTAAATATTGATCGTCAAAAGAAATAAATATTGAATTAAAAAACAATATCATATTTTTAAGCTTATCTTTGGTATTACAGTTCTAATGGAAAAATAGAATAAAACGAATTTCTTACAAAAAGAAAAAGTGGGTACTTCTTCTTTCTCGACCAAATTAAATAAGTAAAACAAGATTACATAATGTACAATATATATTTGAATTTGAAATTAAATAATCATCTAAAATATATTTAACTACTGGTTAATTATATTTGTATTATCGAAAATTTATTGGATTATATATATATATATATATAGAGAGAGAGAGAAAGAAAGAAAGAAAGATTTTGTAATAAGAAAAGAAAATAAAAAAAGAAAGGCTGTAATATTTCTTCCATTATTTTAAGGGTTAAATATGTTTTTAGTCCCTCAACTATTTACCGTTTCTGGTTTTCGTCCCTCTTCTAAAGTAAGATACAATTTAGTCCTCAATCTTTAAAAAACGTTTGTTTTAGTCGAAAAAACGAACGTTTTGAGGACTAAAACGAGGACTAAAAACAAAATTTTGAGGACTAAAACGAACGTTTTTCTAAAGAATGAGGACCAAATTGTACCTTACTTTGGAAGAGGGACGAAAACCAAAAACGACCAATAGTCTAGGAACTAAAAACATATTTAACCCTTATTTTAATAATGATTTTGTTAATTTAAAAATAAAGGGACAGTATGTCTTTTAATCCATTGAAATATGCTTACGAATAAAGGACACAGTCATGAATTTGTCAAATTTCTTTATACTGAATGGACTATTCACGAAATCTAAACATTTCCATGTAATTCTATTCAATTTCAATGCATTTCCTGTCCTTCGATAAAACATAACATCATCGTCGAAGTACTATGAGATATACTCGTGGAAAAGAATAATCCATATGGTTGGTTTTATACACATAGCTCTATTGTCTGTGTCAGTTAGTAACCATGTCAATTAATAATTCTGAAGATTCAGGAAACTCGAAATTCTGCGAAACGTCATTGTAACTAGGGTTTACATTAATCAAGAAATGGGTGGGATATAGTTGAAGTTGCAAGCTTATGCTTTTATATATAATGTAAGTATGCTTCATCAAATATATCGATCATTCTTCGATAATTTCAACAATGTCTTTCTCATTGATTATATTATTATTATGAGATGGAATACCTTCAAATTTTATTGACTCGAAATGTGAAGTATCATATTCTAGTTCGCGTCTCTCTCTCTCTCTCTTTAATTACGTGCGTTTTTTAATGCGAAGAAAACTTTTCTACGTCAGTTTTTGACTGCTTCAAGAAGTTATATAAAAATAACCTTTATTAAAAAAATCTAATGATACTCAGATAAACTAGCGATCAACACTTTGGTTATAAAATTAGAAGAAAAAGTAAAATAAATTATTTGTATAGGTGTGTTCAAACTACTAGAAAATCAAGTACGGAAAGACCTTAAAAAAAATCCTAATGTTCAATCCTCTAAATCATAGAATTCTAAAAAGCAATAATAAGTTTTAGAGGTCTTTTTTTTGGAATTTGAAGGGATTGGCTAATAATAAAATTCTTAATATTCTATGGAATTTGATTGTTGAAAAAACCAACCCAATTTTCCTTTTTTAGTTGAATCAATGACTTCTTTTAGTTTTTATGCTATTTTTTTATAGTTTGAAATTTAAGTTATTGGTTGTCTCTAATTCTTCTATCAAAGGACATAGATTATGCTTCTCAGGTAGAAGTTGTCAACAAAAAGAATAAGATGGAGATCTTGCTTTAATAAAGAGTTTTTATAATAATGATTCATGAAAAAGTGTTCAAAATTTAAAGAATGTTTGGATTCCATATACTTTAAGACTGAATAAATTAGTTGTTGAAATCTTGTAATTTTTGTATTTTATTTAAAATTATAGATCAAGAGTTAATAGGTAGAATCCAAACTATAAAACACTTAAGAAAGTTTTATTTTCATAAAAACCTCTAAGATAATCGATTGTCAAAAGTAATAATCAATTATCACATTTAATTCCAAAATTTCCCAAAAGCCTCTGCAATAATCTATTACCACTTATGATAATCGACTATCACAACTAGAAAATGATAATTAAATATCAATGGTAGTTTCGAAATGGACTCTTCATTTTTTTTATCTAATTTTCAAAATATGAGTCTATAAATATTTAACTTAAACCTAGTTTCAACATAACTTTTCACTCATAGGTTTAAGAGTCGTGTGCTAGAAAAACTTTTAGTGTTTGTAAAAAAAGGACTTAGAAAAGCCTAGTGTGGGTAGAGCAAGAACATTCATTGAGTATGTCTAAGTGATTAAGTGCTACTGTTATTTCTAGGAAAGTTGTTCATCTTCTGTGTGTCAAAGGAGGTGTTGTTAATCCTTTGTGTGTCGAAAAAGGTGTCGTTCATCCTTTGTGTGTTGAAGGAAGTGTTTTCTAACCTTAACTTTATTCTTTGTGATTGTAAGTTGTTGGTTACTTTTACTGATTGGTTAATCCTTCTTTAGAGAGATTAACAATTGGATGTAGGATCTTTTGATCCGAACTAGTATAAAATTCTTTGGGCGAATTTCTCTTTCCCTACACTCTTTATCTTTATTGTTGTTATTTATAAAGAACGATTTTTGTTATAAAATCAGTTTATAAAAAGGGGAAAGTTTTAAAAGGCATAATTTAATCAAACAAACCAATTTTCTCCCCTCTTTGTTTTTTTATACTATAATATTCCTCTACGCGATTCTAACAAAGGTTTCTTCACGTTTGATATTATTCATATTATTGGCCAATTTATTTTATTTTTTATTACGGGTAATGATGTTAAATTACAGGTTGTTGGGGTTTATGGTGCAACTACTTACACTGTTTATTGCTTTTAATGGTCTTCTCTTGTTAATCTTCATGATTCTTGTGTATCCTTACTGATTTTAATATTATTCTTTGTGATGAAGATGTTAAGGGTGGTGTTGCGCCTAGTCCAATTTCTTGTACTTCGTTTTTTGGATTGGATCAATTTTAATGAACATATTACGGTATGCATCGTATTAATAGAAGACTCGATAGATCTTTTTATAATTTTTCTTATCTTGAGCATTGGTCTTTTTGTCATGTTAATGTTTTACCCCGAAAGATATGTTGGAAAAGCTGACACAAAAAGTATTTCCTGAGGCGTGTAGAGTCACTGTCCTTAAGGACTTATCCGCGGTGTGTTGCGCAAGTCCCCCAGGATACAACAGGAACTTCTCAGAATGTCTGAGGATCTCAGAACTAGCAAGGAACTCTAAAGAGAGTATAAGGATAACCCAGAATATTTTTAGAAGAGAGAAAAAGCTAAAGAATGAAATTCAGAAAAGAGAAGAATGAGAAGATTGAATTTTTGTGTGTCTTGGAATGGAGGAGGAACTCCCTATTTATAGAGCTGGAGAGAATCAATTAATTAAAAGAAATTAAAATGAAATTAAAACATTTAAATGTTAACGTTGCACCAATTAAGTTTTTGAACGTTGCTATTAAAAAAATTTCCGTTGGCAATTATGAAAGAATCTTAACGTTGCCAACGTTTTCATATTTTGCAATATAATAATACTATATTATAACAATCCCCCACATATTGCAAAATAGAGTTGAAAGAAATAGTCTTTGACTCAAATAGTTCAAACACTAACAGAAAACAAGAAACTTTTATTCTGGGTCTCATAGGATGTAATGCATCAGAGCTGGTATAGCAAGCTATATGAACCAGTCTTAGATTTATAAACTTAACACACAATGTAGTTGGTATAGCAAGCTATATGAACCAAAGACATTTGACGTGTGTTAGAGGTTTATCAATCACAATACACCCCCACAATCCTTGCTGTTATCGCTGTGTTGCGCTTACTAGGCCATGCGCTTGCCCGGTATTCATGAGTGCTCTAGAGATCATGCCAAGATCTCATGCAAGCGGCCCCACTTGACACTCATATAGGTGATTTCATCAAGTGTATGCTGCAAATCATACACCACCCATAAGGGATATGAAAATCATTAAAACTTTGTTTAAGACAAAATTCTATCACCGTATAGAATATTAATGACAAAGTTTAACCTCTCAATATTGCAGTCTCTAGCACTTTCGCACACACCATAGGAAGGGACATAATTGATTAAAATCAATTTAGTGCTATCAGAACTAACAAATGACTTGTTTTTACCCATATGAACCTTATTCATGGGATCTCCAATCACAAAGGTTGGGTTACCATCACTTGTTTGTTTGCTAGTGGCTTAAGTCCCATTCCCCTCGATGTTTCTAAAATCATATTTCTTCCCAAGGGTTTTGTCAGAGGATCTGCTAGATTCCGTTCTGACTTCACATAGTCAATGGAAATAGTTCCACTCTTTAGCAGCTGCTTCACCAAATTGTGTCTCAATTGAATATGTCTATTCTTTCCATTGTAATTTTTGTTTTTAACTATAGCTATTGCCGATTGGCAATCACAGTGTATTGACACAGATGGGGTTGGTTTCATTCCTAGTGGAATGTTTGCTAAGAAGTTCTTCAACCACTCAGCCTCACTACCAGCCATCTCAAGAGCGACAAACTCAGATTCCATTGTTGATCTTGCAATAATTGTTTGTCTGGCTGATCTCCATGTAATCGTACCACCCCCAAGTGTGAATACATAACCACTAGTGGATTTTGTCTCATCTGAATCAGAGATCCAGTTAGCATCACTGTACCCTTCTAGTACAGCGGGAAATCCACTATATTCAATGGCATAATCCATTGAACCTCTTAAGTATCTCATAATCCTAGCAAGTGCATCCCAATGTTCCTGATTTGGACATTGAGTGTACCTACTTAGTCTACCTACTGCATAAGCAATGTCAGGTCTAGAAAAGCTCATCAAGTGCAGTAAGCTCCCAATTATCTGGGCATACTGAGGCTGAGATACTGATTCTCCTCTATTTTTCATTAATTTAGAGTTAGCATCATAAGGGGTACTCACTGGTTTTAAGTCATAAAATCCAAACTTCTTAAGAAGTTTCTCAATGTATTGTTCTTGAGATAGTAATATACTATCTCCCTTCCTTATGATTCTAATACCTAAAATCACATTGGCTTCACCCATGTCTTTCATTTCAAATTTTGATCCTAGAAACAATTTAGTTCTAGTGACAATCTCATCGCATGTACCAAAGATTAACATGTCATCCACATACAAGCATATAATGACACAATCACCATTTTCAAACTTAGAGTACACACATTTATCAGCATCATTAGGTGAAAACCCCTCACAAAGCAACACATTATCAAGTTTTTCATGCCATTGTTTTGGTGCTTGTTTCAACCCATATAAGGATTTTAAGAGTTTGCATACTTTATCTTCTTGACCAGGTACAACACACCCTTCAGGTTGAGTCATATAAATTTCCTCCTCTAAATCACCATTCAAAAAGGCTGTTTTAACATCCATCTGATGTATCACTAGTTTATGGATAGCAGCTAAGGCTAACAACACTCGAATAGAGGAAATCCTAGTCACTGGAGCAAAAGTATCAAAGTAATCTATGTTGGGTTTTTGAGTAAAACCTTTTGCTACTAATCTTGCCTTATATTTTTCTATGGATCCATCAGGGTGATACTTTTTCTTAAAGATCCACTTACAACCAATGGGTTTTGCTCCTTTAGGCAAATCTACTAAAGTCCAAGTATTATTTTTCTGAATTGATTCAATTTCAGTCCTAATGGCCTTATCCCACTGTTTTGCATCAGGAGCACTAGTAGCTTCTATAAAGCTTATTGGATCATTATCAACAAGATAAGTATAAAAGTCATCTCCAAAGGAAGTTTCCTTTCTCTGCCTTTTGCTTCTCCTCAAATCCTCATTTATAGTATTACTATTATCATTATCATCAACAGATTGAGACATCTCACTAACCTTTAAGGGAAACACGTGTTCAAAAAATTCAGCATTTTTCGTCTCCATTATAGAATTTCTCTCAAGTATGTTACTTTTAACAACTAGAAACCTATATGCAGCACTATGTTCAGCATAACCTAAGAACATACAATCAGAGGTTTTAGATCCTATTTTCCTTTTCTTAGGATCAGGTAACATCACCTTAGCTAAGCACCCCCACACCCTTAAATATTTAAGGTTAGGTTGGTAACCTTTCCACAACTCATAAGGAGTTTTACCGGTTTTCTTATGGGGTATTCTATTTTGTAAAAAACATGCAGTAAGCAAGGCTTCTCCCCAAAGGTTATCAGGTGCACCAGAACTAACAAGCATAGCATTCATCATTTCCTTAAGGGTTCTATTTTTCCTCTCAGCTACTCCATTAGACTCAGGTGAATATGGTGGGGTCACTTCATGGATAATTCCTTCTTTAACACAATAGTCATTAAAAAGTACATACTCACCACCTCTATCTGATCTAATCCTTTTAATTTTCTTATTCAACTGATTTTCTACTTCTGCCTTATAGGTTAAAAATACATCAAAGGCTTCATCTTTATGTTTGATTAAGTAAACTTTGGTATATCTAGAATAATCATCTATAAAGGTCACAAAATAATTTTTACCTCCTCTAGACATGGTTTGTTTCATATCAGCTAGATCAGTATGAATTAACCCTAATAGCTCAGTTTGGCGTTCTACAGAAAAACATGTTTTCTTTGTTAATTTAGATTCTACACATATATCACATTTTATACTCTGTTTATCATGCATATTAATCAATCCTAGTCGTTGTAATTTTAAAACATACGAAGAATTCACATGTCCTAATCTAGCATGCCATATATTATACGAGTCAACAATATAAGCAGAAGAACTTGATTCATTAATACTTTCAGAAATATTTAGAATGAAGAGTCCTTGATCACAATATCCCTTCCCCACAAACACATTATTTTTTGTCATGATGATCTTGTCAGACTCAAAAGACACTTTAACCCCCACCTTTCCCAATAGTGATACAGAGATTAAATTAACTCTAATTGATGGCACATGTAGCACATCACTCAAGGCCAGAGTCTTTCCAGATGTGAGTTTGAGAAGAACTTTTCCTTTTCCCAGAACAGGAGTGGTCCTGGAATCACCGAGGTAGACGTGTTCTTCTCCATCCCCTACACTAGTGTAAGAGGTAAAAGCACTTCTGTTTGCACAGATATGCCTGGTAGCACCAGAGTCTACCACCCACTTGCTCACATTGGTCATCAGATTTACTTGAGAAACGACCGCAGCAATAATGTCATCTCCTTCGGCTATATTGGCCCTAGGAGGATTGTCGTTTCTCGCTCTACGCCTGCACTGTGGTGCATGATGGCCTGGCTTCCCACATACGAAGCAATTTCCTTTCTTTTTAAAGGTGGGTTTAGATTCATGGGGACGAGATTTAAGAAAATTATTTTTCTTTTTGTGATCAGGTTTGTATTCGTACCTTTTTGGAGCAGGTTTTACTTCTACCATATTTGCTTTCGCAGATAAAGCTTTGGCCCTTGTAGTAGCAGACTCCTTCCTGTTGGTATCTTCAATTATTATGTGTGTAATGAGTTCTGGTAGAGACATTTGCTTGTGCCTGTGTTTCAACTGTTGTTTGTAATCTGTCCAGGATGGCGGCAATTTCTCGATCAGAAGTTCTGAAACAAATTCATCCGGTAGTAGAATGTTTTCAGCTTTGATGTCTTCGAGCAACTTGTGGTATTCATTGATTTGAGTTTTTATGTCCTTGTCTTCAAGCATTTCCCAACGGTAGTAATTTCCTATGACGAATCTTTGTCTGACGACATCTTCGGCAGTGTATTTGAGAATCAACGAGTCCCAAATGTCCTTTGCTTCTTTGTAGGAACAGTACACATCGAACAAATCATTAGAAAGTGCACTAAGCAAAGTGTGTCGGCATACCTTGTTCGCGTAAGTCCACTCTTCAACTAGTTTTGAGTTTGAAGGAATAGTGGAGTCGGGCTTTGGAGATGAAAGAGCAGCAACAACTCCATACATGTCTAAAAGGGTGGAAACGCGTTCTTGCCAGCGTCGGAAGTTTTGTCCAGAGAAAATCTCGATTTTTGACACGTCCGGAAGTGATTTTGCGAAGACCGTCTGGGTTCCGGAAGCAATGGTTTGGCTCTCTGAAGGCATGTTGTTGATGTCAGCCATAAGTCCTTAAGATTGTTGGAAAAGCTGACACAAAAAGTATTTCCTGAGGCGTGTAGAGTCACTGTCCTTAAGGACTTATCCGCGGTGTGTTGCGCAAGTCCCCCAGGATACAACAGGAACTTCTCAGAATGTCTGAGGATCTCAGAACTAGCAAGGAACTCTAAAGAGAGTATAAGGATAACCCAGAATATTTTTAGAAGAGAGAAAAAGCTAAAGAATGAAATTCAGAAAAGAGAAGAATGAGAAGATTGAATTTTTGTGTGTCTTGGAATGGAGGAGGAACTCCCTATTTATAGAGCTGGAGAGAATCAATTAATTAAAAGAAATTAAAATGAAATTAAAACATTTAAATGTTAACGTTGCACCAATTAAGTTTTTGAACGTTGCTATTAAAAAAATTTCCGTTGGCAATTATGAAAGAATCTTAACGTTGCCAACGTTTTCATATTTTGCAATATAATAATACTATATTATAACAAGATATTCATCTCTTACTTCTTTTTCTTTCTTATTCGGTTGGGGTTTCCAAACAATCATCTTTTCTGTAAAGATGTGGAAGTCTTATATGGATTATCGTTCCTTCATCAATAGCTTTTGCAATGCTCCTAATTCTAGTTGTCCTATGTTGATTTTATAATGTCTTAAAGTTCCTTTGAAAGAGTGGAATAAAAATGTTTTTGGAAACATACATAAGTTAGTGGTTGATAATCAACGCTTTCTTTTCAACGACAAATTTTAAATTCTTCCCTACATTGTAAAGTTGTTTATTGGAAGTAAAGATTAAAATGAATTGGTTTAAAGACAAGGATATAAATACTACATTTTTTCATGTTGTGGTTCCCAATAGGCATAATGCAGGGGATATTTTTAAGTTGTGTCATCATGATCAAGTTATTGATGATCCAAATATGATTGAATATTATTTTATCTTTTTATACTAATTTATATGTTGCTCCTACTATTCCGGATGATTTTATACTTGCATGCAATCTTTTCTTATCTCTTATATTCATTCTCTAGTTACTGATAATGAAAATAATTTTTTGATTAATGCCATGATCTTGGTGAGGTGAAGCATGCGATTTTTTTTCTTAATGGTGATAGCGTTCCTAGTCTAGATGGCTTTGGTGGATTTTTTTATCACTCATTTTGGGATATTTTTGGTATTAATGTTTGCAAAGTTGTCCAACAATTCTTTTGCTGAGGTTGGATCCTCCTTGGTATGAATTTGAATATTGCTTCTCTTATTCCTAAAGTTAACGGAGCATAACGTATAATTGATTTTCATCTTATAGTAATGATTAATTTTAGTTTCAAAATCATTACAAAAATTTTAGCTGATAGGCTTGTGGTAATTGCTAGCAGGATTGTTTTTCCTAATCAAAATGGTTTCATTAAAGGGAGAAGAGTTACAGATTGTATTTGTATTACTTCTAAATCTATTAATCTTCCATCTAAAAGGGTTAATGGTGGTAATGTAGTCATCAAGATTGATATAACTAAAGCTTTTTATACTATCAATTGGCATTTCTTAATTTAAGTATTGCGCTGTTTTGGTTTTCATGAAGGCTTTTTTTATATGGATTCTTTATATTTTGCAATTAGCTCATCTTTCTATCAGGGTTATAATGATGGTTTAGTTGGTTACTTCACTTGTGCTAGGGGGGTTAAACAAGGGGATACTCTCTCTCCTTTGCTTTTATGTTTTACTGAGGAAGTTTTGAGTAAAGGTATCTTAGAGATTATTTCTAAAAAGCTTATGCATCCATGGTTGGTTCTCGGGGGATACAATTTCCTTCTCATACTCCCTATGTTGATGATTTATTTGTTTTTTGCAGAGGACATATTAGTACACTACAACATTTGAAATCTTTCTTAAATGAATATGGAACTTCTTCAGGTCAATGGGTGAGTTCTACTAAAAGTCACTTTTACACCCCTGATGCTTCAACTTCTTTTGTTAGACATCTCAAGAGACTTCTCTATTGTAATTATGGATCTCTTCGTTTTACATATTTAGGTGTGCCAATTTTTGTAGAAGCTCCTAAAAGGCAATTTTTTCAACCTTTGGTTGATACAATTCTTAATAAGTTTCTTTCTTGGAAAGGGAAGTTGTTAGTATGATGGAAAGCATTTAACTAGTAAATTTGGTAACTGTTGAGTTATTACCTTATGGCTTCTAGGTTTACAAATGACCTATGAAACTTCTTCTACAAGTGGAACAATGGGTTGGAAAGTTTTTTGGACTGGAAATACACAAAGCCTATTTGCTACATTTGGCTTGGGAGGTTGCTTATGACAAAATGATTTGAACTGAACTCATTCGTGTTTTATTTCTTAAGTCTAAGTATCATAAATATATGTTATTTAAATCATCGTCAATTTAGCATGGTACTAAAAATGCATATAATGTTGTTCTTGAAAATAATTTTTGGATACTAGGTAAGGGTATTTATATTAATCTTCATAATTATTGTTGGTGTTTTGACATTTACATATATGAATTGGCTAGAATTTCTTATTTTAACATAGTAAGGTTATACTTTGTTGTTAGTTCAACCTGGATATACTCACTGGAACTTTCCTTCTTTTATTGTCAATTTATATGATTTTTCTTCTTTAATAGTTAATGAGGATGATGATGTACCTAATTGGACTATGCATGATATTGGTGAGCTTTCTGAAACAAGTTTCAAAATTTGTTTACCCTTCTAGTATGGAATATGGATTGGTGAAACTTCATTTGGTTGGATGAGGTGTTACCAGCTAAAACTCTAGCTTTTTGAAAGTTATTATATGGTTGTTTACTTATTGATTTTGATGTTAAAAAAATAGTATTTTTATGTCATGTGTTCTTTGTGTGGTAATAATGTCGAATCTTTCTATCATTTGGTCTTTCATTGTTTTATTGTTATACAAATGTAATCTTGTTGAAGGAAGCTTTTCAAGATTTGCCTTTTTTTTTCTTTGGATTTGATTGTTTAGTTTATGAAGTCTCATTATAGTCTTTTGCTTAAATTGATTAAAGTGATTGTCACTATTGTAGTTGTTTGGATGATTTAAAAGATAAGAAACCATAATAGAATTTAGGATCAAATTTTGATTCTTTATGCGATTTTTCAAATTAAGAAATTAGTTCATATGGCTTGAAATAAATTGATGATGTAGCCAATGATTGTCTTGGTTTGGCTTCATGTATTGATATTTTTAGAGGATGTTGGGGTAAGTATATGGATAGTTTTTCAGCTTTTTTAAGGGTACAAAACTTCTACTTTTGCCAAATTTATAGGGACCGTTTATGCATTAGAGTGTGCTTGGAGGGAGGGCTTTCAAAGGCTTTAGTTTGAGAGTGATAGTTTTGGTACCTAGATGAAACTCGGTACCAAAGATTATTGAGGTCAGAGGCCTTAAAGATGCACCCTTCCCCCGACGACTTCTCTTGTGCGAGGAGGAGGACTTCTCACCTTGGCGATGACACTTTATCTTCCCTTTATTCTTTTCTTTTCCCTCTGTACGGTTAGAAGGAGAGTGGTAATAGGGGCGGGTGGAGGAACAAGTTGCTCGACCATAGGCTGCTCGGTTGTGGGCTACTTGGTCACCTCCACATCTAAAGTAACTAAATGACAAGGAATGAGAGTATTTGATGATTAGAAGCCAGTTACGCTACTAAGTTGGGCTGACTGTTGAGCGGCCAACTTCTTGAACCAATGATCTTCTTTCGATTTTTGGAAGCCATGATCTCTGAAAAATAACAAAAAATGTAGCAAGTTAACATTGATCAATTATCAAACAAAAACCAAGAAGTCAACTAACCAAAGACATCGTCACAAAAGGTCGAACACCCATGACATTTGAAGTGTCTTCAAGGAGGAAGACAACATGGGAGTAGATTGATGATCTTCAATGTCTCCACCTCATCAGGTGTCCTCATTGATAGGTACCAAGAAATCATCCTAGTAAAGTGAGAATTTAGGTCGGTCATCAACGTAAAAAAAGTATCGCCAACCAACCTCCTGGATCCTGACCTTGAAATATCCAGTCTTAAATGCTTGAAATGAGGTTGTGTACAAACAAAAAAAAAACACTTCCTTTTCTCAGATATCAAAGATGCTCATCCTTTCTTAGCATTCGAGCAGGTAAAAAATGGTGAAGAAAGAGTATGGGCGTAGGAGTTATATCTAGTTCCCAGTTGTTCGGGTGTAATTGGAACAACACTTCATTTAACTCTCATAACATGCTCATTTGTAACTCATTAAATGGGACCCGAACGACCAAGTCGTTAAACAAGCAAGAATACATGTAGAATAAATCTATAGGGAAAATTTCCCTTCCATGGAAAACTTTATCGTTCCCTCTACAAACACGTAAGCTTATCAGGCTGCCACTCAAACCTTCCTCAATCATATATGACCACTAGACCCATCTACACAATCTTCGTCCCTTGTGGAAGTGAGTTACATACATATGCACTTTGTGGAACACCCATTCATAGCCAGGAACAATCTGGATATTTAACTCATCTCCCTCATAAAAAAACATCAACTTCTATTTCAACAACTGAATCATCCTCGACACCTTCAAAATGATCAATTTTATCTTTTGTATGTATATTGGTACTCGCGCTGCCAACTAAGTCCAAGCTTTGCTTGGTTGATCTCTAGATGGATGAAGATGTTGGAACGATACAATACAATCGACAAATGTACCACATCGTTTCAAGTAATATAAAATGATAAGACCAAGTATCTTTTTCCCAAGAGACACGTAATACTAAAGAATTGTGCTATTAACAACTCATCTAGACTCAATAGAACATCACATCATTTACATATATATGCAGCAAGATAAATTCACAAATATACAAGGTTGGACTTTGGTGTTTGAAGACACTTTGATATGGACTAGACTAGAAATGATGTGAAATGACATTGCTAAGGTTAGTTTTCACCTTTTTCACTTTGTGCTTACCCAATTTCATCTCCTCTCCATCAATTTACTATAGTCAATCCACAAAAATACTCTAGCCCTAATTCCTTAGTTGAAAGAGCCTAGGTTTTCCCTATTAAACTAAAATCCCTTGGAAAATATAACAAGCAAACTCGCATTAATGAGCTAGGATCTTAAGACAACATGTGAATCATCTTCCATCCCTAGACTCAAGGACTCTTGTTTCAGTTCTAGGTCCCATCTTACGTCCCCATAATTCATGAAACCCCAAAATCAAGTCATGAACATTCCTATTACATGCAAGTTTTAAGATCGGAAACAAGAATACTAGCAATTGATAAAAAAATACATATATATATTCAAATCAATCATCCATTACGCAAGAGTTCAGAGGCTACATCTAACTCTAACAAGATGAATCTGGTTCTCCACTTCCATGGAGAACCCTAGAGCTTACAAACATGGATGGAGGAAGAAAGAGACCTAAAGGAAGAGGAGGAGATGTTCCCACAAGCTCCTCATGGCCTCCATGAGCTCCTTTAAGTGAAATCGCGCCTCCAAAGAACCAAAGACCCAGACCCCTTTGCGTTTCTGAGTTAAATAGAGCAAATTTGTCATGTCAGGAAAAATGGCGCTCAAGCACCCCTAGAGAGTGGGTGCCCGAGTGAGTGTCAGTCGTTGTGCACTAGCGCTCAAGTGCCAATGGAAAAAGGGCTCTTGCGCCTGACTTTGTTACCCTTCTTCTTTTTCTGGTTTTTTTGCAAATTTTTTTACTTTCGTGGCTAGTTCAATTCTCTACATTGTTGGAGATTCTTCCAAGCATATTTTTAGCTACAAAATAATGGGATTAGTGATGAAGTTACATTAATGTAGCCTAAAACACATTTATTTAGAAAATAAGACAAAAGAAGAGGATTAAGCAAGTTACAAGATAGAAAGGAGTTGAATTTGATACTAAAATAATGCTTAGATAATGGTAAGAATTAGCATTATCAGAAGAAACTAACAATGACATCGATGAAGATAACACATCATTTGCCTATCCCCGTCTTCCCCACTAGAAGACTCTTCAGACAAAGAAAGACGAACCAAACCCACCCATATTTATATAAGTGAAGAAATTTCTCATTCTTCATCCTAAGCCGTCATATATGTTCGTATCCAACCATCCTAGGAGGCCCAATGTTTCGTATTCTGGCAGGCACGAATATCAAGACATTCCATTTTCTCCCAACAATCATAATTTGGGACAAACGATTTGAAGGGTAGGTAGCATAATACCGAACGAAGAGTTAAACCCCTTCGCAAAATAATATCTAATGCTTAGGCTTAAGAAGCTTGTGTACTGTATACCAATCAGTCAACCACAACTTGGACGATTAACCATCGAGCCAACAACGCATCATAAGCCCGGATGATCAACCAATTATCCCGGACGATAATTAAACAGACCGACGACCATGTATCAAACTAAATGATCTGAATAGGACCAAATTATATCAACCCAAATACCTAGATGCCAAGTCATA